>NC_141694.1:48795397-49534231 GCF_964263255.1 Lissotriton vulgaris | reverse complement strand
AGCAGAGGGGACCAAGTTCGTACTACTAGCCAGTAGTCAGAGGGTACCAGGAAGGCACCGGTTGGCCGTCACCTCGACTAGGTGAGTGGGCGACGCTAGGCTCTGCAGTCTCACGGACCAGGAGGCGTTGTCGGCGACCACGGTGGAGGTGCGAGCGGTCCCACGAAGGATGATGCTGTCGGCGTCGCTGGGCCCAGGATGGGGCAACAAGCCTTGGCAGATCTCAGGGCCACGGGGTGGGCCTAAGATGGCGTCTTGAGTGGACCAGGAGGGTCCGGGGTGCTTCTCGCGAAGATGGAAGCAAGGGCCAGTCTGGAGCAACCAGACCAGCAGTGATGATTCTCGGATGTCGTCACAGAAGGGCACAAGCCAGCGGCGAGTGACCAGACAACGTGCTGAGCAGCGAGCAGAAGGGCCCCACGCAGATCGTGGAGATGCTGGGAGACTGCACTTCGGTGCTAGAGCGGCTCAGGGTCGGGGCTTCTCGGACCCCAGAGCACTCACCAGAGAGTTACCTCGATGGTCGTGCTGGTTTTTAAGAGCGTGCAGGTTCTGATGATGGCCGGTCCCTCGAGGTCTCGTCGCACCCACAGATCACAGCTGAGCTGATGACGTGGGTAGAGGTCAGAGGTGCCAGGGAAGCCGGTTCTCGTCGAGCTGGGCCGTCGGATCCTTGAGGAAGGACTTGCAGCAAACCGCAGAGTTCTTAGTTGGTGCCCGCTGATGCAGGGTGACTACTCCTTAGCCACAAGGGAGAAATCTTGAGAAGAGTCTTGAGTGTCCTTTCGTAGAAAGTAGTTCTTGATTCAAAGATGATCTAATTTGGAAGGGTCCCCGCTCCGGTCTTTATCCTAAAGAAAGGGGTGGGTACATGACTAGGTCCTGCCCTAAGGGTGGGACCAGGAAGGGGGGTAGTTACGCCCCTCTCCCCTGCCGGGCTTTCCCCAGGCCAGGGCTGTCGCCCCTGGAACTGGTTCTAACCGGCAGATGCGTAGTGAGCACCGGGGTGCCACTCCGCAGTCACCTTCTCGCCAAAGCCCTACCTACCCAGAATACACAAACCCTGTCTGGGACGGTGCGAACAGCGCCCTCGACAGGAAACCCTTTGTCCAAGTGCTCCTCGCTGGAAGGACTCCCAGCAGCAGGAGGTCAGACTTGTGTCTGTGGTGGCAGCATCCATTTTGTGGAGCTGAGGCTTCAGTTAACTTTAACCGGGGTTCACAGTTACGTACATGTCGTGTCCCTCTAGAAGGGTGGGATACTAACCTCATCGCCAGAATTGGTGAGAGGGCAGCACCCCGATTCGTATGACACCTTACTCGACATGCTTTGATAACGCGATACCGGAGTTACCGATATGGTACGCGTTATCATGGAACAGCTATTGGGTCTTGATTCCGCAAGCTGCAGCCGGGCTCGGCTCGGGCCTGAACCTAGCTCACACGAGCCCACGCACTCTGCCTTCAGGATTGATAAGGCCTGCCATAGGAGTGACTGATAGGGACTCGGGTGTCCATTGTATGGTTAGATATAGGGCTACTATACCTACAGCGAAGGGTGATTACACGACTTCGCCCCAGCTGTCATGCAGCCAGTTGTGTCAAATTTAGGAGGCCAGCCAGGGGTGGCATAATACATGCTGCAGCCCCTGGCGGCCCTGGGTACACCTATGCCCTGCGTTACGGGGTCTGATAAGGTGGCCCAGTACCAATTGGTAAATGCACCTAGGGTACATATCGTAATTTAGAAAGAGAACAGCCAGGCTGTGGGTCTGATTAGCAGGCCCACAGCCAGAGAAAGTCGTAAACCAGTGAAACAAAAGCAAAAAATCTGGGTGATCATAGGATTGCAGACCCTACTCTCCTACAGTGCTTTGTTGGGATGGGGGGTGGTGATTTAAAATTGTTGTCCTGGAACGTTAATGGTCTGGGTGACAAGATAAAACGTGGCGTTGTTCTTCAGTTTCCTAGACGTCACTCCCCTGACATTGTCCTGTTACAGGAGACACATTTGGTAGGGAATGCGTGCAGGGCCCTGGATAGACGCGGCTACAGATTGGTAGCTCATGCTGGATTCACATCCGACTCTAGAGGGGTCGGCATAATGATCAAATCCTCCCTGCCCCTTGAAATAGATGAAGTCACACTTGATGATAGGGGTCGGTACGCTGTTGTCTCCGGGCGGTGGGAGGGGAAGGTGCTCACAATCGTTAGTATTTACGTTCCCCCGGGTCTTCAAGTTACCACCTATGCCGACCTGGGGCGGACTCTGCTAGGGCTCCCAGACGGTCTCCTTATACTGGGTGGGGATTTTAACTCGGTGGTCTCTGGTGATTGTGACCGATTTCCCCCCAGAGTTTTGCCGGCTTCTCAGTTATGGCTTTCTGAACTGCTGGAGACCTTTGGATTGGTAGATGTCTGGTGGATGCTACACCCCTCGCATTTGCAGTATACGTTCCACTCTGGAGCACACGGTAGCCTCTCTAGGATTGACTATTTTTTGATGCTGTCCGCCCACACTCCTTCTGTGCGTGAAATCCGCCATCTTCCCAGGGGCATTTCTGATCATTCACCCTTGTTGCTCAGGATCTCGATGGGTTTGTGCAGCGAGAGCAGGGTCGCCCCTATTTATCCTTGGCACCTAAGAAATCCTAAGATGCTCTCCGAGTTCATCAAGGCTATTGATTGTTATTTTAACAAAAATGTGGGGTCTGTTTCTTCGTCTGTATCCTTGTGGGAGGCCTTTAAAAACGTTATACGGGGTTCTGTATTGTCACTGATTGCTGCCAATAAGAAGACTAAGCAGGAGGACTTAGCGCGCCTCGAGGATGAAATTACTTCGCTTGAAAGTGAATTGGGTGGCAATGATACTCCTGCAGTCTTACACTCCTTGGCGCTGAAGCAGGCGGACTATAGAGACCTGGTGACCGACGCTGCCAAAGTCATGTATCGGAACCAGTTGGGTAGACTGTATGATGTGGGTGATAAGGCGAGTAAGCTTCTGGCGTGGTTAGATAAATCTGAGAAAGCAAGCCGTGTGGTGCCGGTGGTTGAACGGTTGAATGGTGAGTGCGTGTCTGACGCAGGTGGGATTGTGGACTGCTTTGTGGATCACTTCCAGACGGTTTATCGATCGGTGAGCGATAGAGATGAGTGTGACTCCCGTTTGCTCCTGCGCCATATTGCGCTACCCTGTATCTCCGATGAGGACAGGTCTATTATGGATGCGCCTATAACTGTGGATGAGGTCGCTACTGCTATAGGATCCCTTCAATCTGGTAAGGCTAAGGGGCCCAACGGTCTGCCCATCGAGCTCTACAAGTTGCGTCCTGACAAGATGGCGGCATACTTGCGCAATATGTTCATGGAGGCCTTTGAAATTGGCCTCCTTCCCCTTGATCTTTGCTTGGGCACTATTGTTGTCATACACAAGGACGGTAAACCTCGTGACCGATGTACCTCCTATCGCCCCATTTCTTTGCTTAACGCGGAACCTAAGATACTGGCTAAAGTGCTTGCTACTCGTTTGCTAACGGTCATCTGCGACCTGATTCATCCGGATCAATCCGGTTTTATTCTGCATCGTAACACCGCACTTAATCTTGGCGTCTCTTGATGCCACCATGGCTTTTGACACCATCGAGTGGCCTTATCTCTGGGCGGCTCTCTCGAAGTTCGGTTTCGGCCCCAATTTTATTGCCTGGGTCAAACTCCTTTACGCACAACCACTGGCCCAAGTGGTGGTAAATGGCAGGGTGTCTGGATCGTTTCCACTTGGGCGTGGCACTCGACAGGGTTGTCCACTCTCTCCCCTGCTTTTTGCCCTAGCGCTGGAGCCATTGGCGGAGTGGCTTCGGTGGGAGGCTTCGATTAGGGGCATCTGGTGGGCCCCTGATCTTGAAGACCGTGTCTCGCTATACGCCGATGACATTCTCCTTTACTTCACCTCACCCCAGAAGTCACTCAATGTGCTTTTTGACGTCCTCACCTCCTTTGGGAAGAATTTGGGCCTCGTCCTCAACTGGACTAAATCCTGCGTCTATGTTCTGGCAGGGGAGCTCCCTCCGTTGCCTCGTAGATTCCCGATCCAGGTGGTCGAGACTGGTTTCAAGTACCTGGGGATTCATGTCTCCTTGGACTCCTCCCTCCCTTATGATCGCAACTTGTATTCTCCCCTTCGGCGTCTTAAACTGGATGTCCAGCGGTGGCGCCGCCTGCCCCTATCCCAATTGGGGCGTGCGGCTCTTTTTAAGATGATGTCGCTTCCTAGATTTTTGTACGCACTGCAAAACTTCTTCGATCCTATACCCTCCGGGTATTTCCGTGAGGTCGAGAGCCTTCAGAGACAATTGATCTGGGATGGGCGAGCGCGTATCTCCTTATCCACACTCACTTTGCCGTGGTATGATGGCGGCATTGCCCTCCCGGACATCAGGCGCTACTACTGGGCTTCCCAGTTGAGCGCGGTTAATCATGTAACTTATTCCCCTGGTCCTGCTCCTGCTTTTGCGAGGGACAAGCTCCTCCTGCCGGGTGGGAATTTCAATAGGGCATTGTATTCCAAGGAGCCATTCCGCGACCTGACTGGACCCACGAAATGTGCGGTGCAAGTGTGGAGGGATGCGAATGTTGCTACGGGATGGGGCGACAGGTTGACACGAATGACGCCGTTGTATGACTCTGACAGATTGGGTAGCTTGTGGAGTACGAAAGGGTTTGATAGATGGGACACGATTGGAATCAGCAAGGTGGAGGATCTCTGGTCCAAGGGCACTGTTAAGTCCTTTGAAGCTCTTAAGGTGGAATATGAACTTGGTGACAAGGAGCACTTTCGGTACCTTCAGGTGCGACACGCCTTGATTTCTGTTTTCCCTCCGGGGACGGAGATTCCCCAGTCGTCGCCGCTTGAGGACCGGATTCTGGATGGCCATGTGTCAGACAGTACAATCTCTCTGATCTATAAAAAGCTTATTAATAATAGGGCGGATCTCCTTGTGCGACTCAGGGCTTCGTGGACTGCAGACGGCTTGGAACTCGATGACGAGGACTGGCAGATGGCCGTCTCCTCCCCTAAGGAGGTGGCCATTCCAGCTCGCCTTTGTTTTGTGCAGCTGAAGATCCTTTACCGAGTATATATGACTGGTACGCGACTGGTGCGGATGGGTTACTCGATTGATGGGCTGTGTAAGCGTGGCTGTGGCATGAATGGTACCTTTCTACATTTCATTTGGGAATGTCCTGTGGTGTCTGCCTTTTGGTCTAGAGTGCATGCAATTATGGAAAGGGTCACCGGGGTCTCTCTCTTGCCTGAGGCCCGACGGTGCCTGCTCAACGTCTGGGAGCCGACAGATTGTACTGCCGCCCAGACCTTTTGGATTACTCTTGGTAACATGATTGCCAAGAGGGATATCGCTCAACTCTGGGGCTCCCATAGGCCACCTGTGATAACTGCTTGGAAGGAGAACATGGACTGGTGCATGTTCAGGGAGAAGACGGTCTATGTAGCTCGGGCCGTCCTAAGAAATGGGGCAGGATTTGGTCCCAGTGGAATGCATATCGTGGGAATATTTGCACTCCTCCATTCGATTATACCACTGATGTCACATTGTCCCCGTAGTTGACGTTCCGGATATTTGTCTATGGTACATTTTTATACATCGTGCTGTTTACCACTCCCCCGTCCCTGGACGTACGTCACATTATTCTTTGGAGATTGGTTCCCTTGCCCTCTCTATTTGAGCCCCTGGAATCGTTATTTGCCATGTTTCTGTGTGGTTTGTTTAGTTAGACGTTTTTCACCAAAATTTTAAAACGAAACCTAATTCATCCTTTTGCTTATCCTGTTATATGCGCTTGAACACTGATAATGTTGCTGATTTCCGTGCTAACTGTAATGCTTCAAGATGCAACATTAGGATGTTAACTGTCATAGCGGCCGGCCCGTTGGGTTGTAGGCAGACGCTGTGTACTGCGCATACCGAAAATAAAGGTTTAAAATTTTTTTTTTAAAATAAAAATATCTTCCAACTCATAATTCCGACCCGTGCAAAAACAGACGTTGTACTCCTGGTTACTCACAGGTCAGATTTCACTAACCCACTCATAATCAGCCGTTAGTCATATATAGTGCAAATTCATCTTATGTGCTTCTCACTTTGGATGGCATTAATTGTATATGAGCAGGGGAGTTTAGCAGGTCAACCAAACGAGGTAGGGCTAACACTTCAAACAAACAATGTCCCCCAACCAACCATGGAACTCCGTTCCATATTGCTCTCCCTAGTAGTTACCCAGCCGGGCAAACAGCAGAGGCCGATCCTTTCCCCACCTGGCGGCTAAGATCCGGAACACCCTCCCCTTGCACCTCAGAGCCTCTTCATCGCTCTAGCAGTTCAGGAAGGGTCTCAAGACCTGTATGTTCAACCAATAAGAACAGCATGATCCCACAGCGCCTTGATAGCCTCACGGTTGAACCAGCCAAGCTCTACAAATCCTGATTGATTGATTGATTGATTGGGGCAGAGCTATCCTTACAGCCAATGAAAGAAAATAGAGTTATAACTTGTGTATTTTAAACATATTGGTCAAGCTCAATATGATTACAACAGCCATGACAGTACATTTTTATCATGTTTATAGGCTGAGCGAGTGCTTTAAAGAGCAGCTTTTACTGATTTTTGCACAAAGCACTTTAGAACCAGTTTTTAAAAGTTAGTTCAAGACAACAACACTTTTTGGCAATTCTCTGAAAATTGCTTCTATGAAATGACAAGGAGTTCATGAAATATGTTTAATGTTATTTTCAGAAAAATTCTTCTGTCTAACTGCTCCTCATAATATTGCAGCATATGCTTGTTTGCGGCTGCACACATGTACTTGTCTCGGAATATTGATCCTAATGTATTAATGCACCTGATTTCAGGACGTGAGACTGTCAAGTCTCTGTTTGATTCCTAAAGCATCTTCCAATCCTCCTGAGATTGAAGATGTAAGCGCCAATCAGTTGCCAATGTTGCCAGGAATCTGTGCTATTCTAAATGAAATTAATAGTTTTTGTTAGCACCCTACATTGAGCAGTTCTCAGATGAGATGAACAATCCATTCAGGAATCCACCAAATCTAAAAAACAAGCAAAAACGTTAGTTGCCTTGAAATAACCTTGCAACAAATGGTGTTCCAGCATGCCAAGGATACAATAATTCCTTCAAGCTCCAGAACACGTAGAACGTGTCGCTGATGGGTAAAGTCTTGTAAAGCAACATAATGGCTTGTTATACCTTTTGTTTTAACAGCCATGCTCTCTGTTCTGTTCTGAAGTCCCCAGCTCGTAGAGAGTCAAACCCACGAATATCAATGTTGTTTTAAAACCTGCAAGGCCAGTGTGCATTATAAAATACAACAACTGTTATGAATTACTGAAAATTCCTTTTAGAAGAATTATCATATTGTCTATAATGGTTGTTTCTAAATATGTTTTAACCTTTGCAGCAATTTGCTTGCCCTGCCTAGAGAAAGGGACACCCTTGAATGGTGCACAACAGAGACATCAAGCAGTCAACTCAACAATGTGCCAGTTTATCATTGTAACACTGAAAAAGTAAGCTTTTCACTGAGCAATGTTTTTGTATTGGTAACCTACTTTACACAATAGCAGAGTTATGCTGCTTTTTGCAGGCCTAGGATTGTGTTGATAGTGCAATAATGTTTTCCAAGCATTTTAATACCAAACTACACCTGATGGAAGTGGCAGGACACAGCAATACAATGCCTACATAAGTGGCATGCTGGTGTAGTGTTCCTGCATAAACACCATCCCGAAGGAAAGCCACCCAAAGCATATGTTAAAGCAAATTCTACATCTGTCTTGCAATGCATTTTCAGGAATTGATTACTGAATTGAGGCTTTTGCTTTAGACAGCAGAGGTATGCCTCTGGTTAGACGTAAATTATATGTGCAGGCTTCACATAGCTGAGCTATCTCTCAGTCTAACTGTATACCAGGCGCCAGATACCTGAGCTCTCCCTCGCGGGGCAGTCCACATCACCAAAGACCAAAAGCCACATCCCATCATCTTTTCTCCACTTTTTAGGTCTCGCCTACTCAGCGTGCATGCGCTTCTTAGGAGAAAGACCTTTAGCCATTGATGCGCCTTTTGAGCCGAAAACGTGCACGTGTTGCATTGCTATTAATGGCAACTCGTGCACATCTGGTGATTCCCTTGCGGTAGCGAGCTTTGACACCATATGTTTGTAATTAACTTGCAAACATATAGTGCCCCTGCTCGTTCCCGGAAGGTAAATAGGTGCAGGCCCCTCCTCTTTTTCCTCCCCCTGCTGCCTCCTTCTTTAGCGTGAGTCGCGCGCACGTGTTTGTTTTCTTTAATTGCGCGCCTGTGCTTGTTTTTTTCTTCTACCGTCTTTGCAGTCATGCCGGGCGAACAAAGAGCGCCCACCGCTGTTATTTTAAAGGCAGCCTTGCTTCCTACTCTCATATACCCTCTTGCCCCTAACAAGAGTGCTGCATGTCTGCACCTGAGATGTTTTTCCGAACCCCGAAATTATCCAACAGTCAGAAGCATCGTGGGGCAGACTCCAAAGTAAAACATTTGCCCCAGTGCTTATAATTTTACTAATTGAGCACTGTCTTGCCACCCTACCCTGCCCTTTCCAAGAATGTTATTCTCTAAGCGTGACATAGCTGCATTTGCGGTGTTTGATAAAACCCCAAACTACTGACAAGACGATAGAACCAGCATGAGTTCCAGTGGAGTTTGTAGTTACTCCCTCATCATGCCATGCGCCTGCCTTCTACGGGGGTGTCCAAACCCCGAAATTTCCCGAATCTACAGGGACTGACCCTAGCTCGCGCACTCCACCTGCGACTGTACTTTTGCCACAGATAAGACTCTCAGAGCAAGCTATGTTACATGTCGAAAGTACATCATGGCACGGTCTGTGGGTGTCCTTGAACACCCCTAACCCCCCCAAACTGCCAATATGCAAGAAGGGCACAATGGCTCTGACCCTTCCAACTACTGACCACCCTTCGCTGCCCCCTCCGCCTGCCACTCCGTCTTGCACTGCCCTTTCTTCAGCCCTCAAGCAAAGATCCCAAAGCAAGAGTATATCACGCATCAGGAGTATACTATGCCCGCAGTACACGAGTGATCGCAAACCTCTGAAACTGTCCATATCTGCAGGAGGGGGAGGGGAGTCTTGACTTTGCTGCATAACATATATCCACCCCACCTCCCTGTTGCACGCCCCGTTCGCCCGTATAGCGCAATGGGACATGTATGTTGCACACTAAGATTGGCACCATGACCATTATCTGTGAGTGTCCCGATCTACTAAATCCTCCGAATTAGCTGGATTTACAAACTTTGTGCCACCCTGACCCACGGTTCCAAGCCCTCGGCCCGCAGCGGTCTTCCACGAGTGCAAGGGGAGATGAAACGGGTTGACATGGCACGTCGACCCTGGACAGCAAAGAGTGGAGTTTGCAGGAGACCTGCAGTGGGTGTTCCCCGTCGTTTCAATGGGGGAGCCGGACATTCTAGAAGGTACACAAGGGCCAGTTTGAACATTGTTACAATATTTGGTCAAAGGAAAAGAACATATCCTTTGTACACAGGAAGAGTTGGGATTGGCAATCTCGTTCCTCCAGAAACACTCTACAGGTTAATGGTGAATAAAACCTGTGGAGAACAGGCTCTTGCATTTAGTAACGCCCTCTCAATGGTGGTACACAAATCTTGTGCTGTGCGAGTATATTCCACCTAACGACTCACTAGGGCGTGTTGCTGAGATCAGCATAAATGATAAACGGGTGAAACCTGCACTGCACCCTGGCTGCTCCTTCGCCCCTGTGCCCACCCCTGCCAGACCTCTTCCTGCTGTTACTCGACGGGCTGTTCTTTAACACGCAGCCGGCAGCAGAGCTAAACATGGCAGAGCAGACATGGGGAAAATGGCTGCTCCCACACCGCCATTCTGGAGAAAACACATTGAGTCAACACCCTGTTCCTGCCCTAACACCTCCCGTCCTGTACCCACATCACCACCACAGCCGCTATTAGGCCGGTACCCCTCAGCCGAGTACAGAGTAGCACGTCCGTGCCCCGTGAACCCGCTGTTCTACGCCACTGTCCCCAATGTGTGAAGACACGCAAGGTGTCTCCCCTCACCCCTCCTGCCATCGTCTGGCAGGGGCCTGTTCGCACGATACCACCTGATGCCCACCCAAACCGGCCACTCAAGGCTTAGAGGTCTTCACTTGTGCCCAGCAGTGCGAGCTGGTCACCGGGTAAACCTCCCCAAATCTAAAGATGCGCCCCCTATTGGCTGTCTGAAGACACAAACCTCCCCCCGTGCCCCTGGCCTTGTGTAATGACGGTGAGTTTTTCCATGCCAGCCCCTGGCACTGCAAGCTTTGAATGGCTGCCACACACGGGGCACCACTGACTGCTTCCTGCACAGCACCTCTCCCTGGTAGGGGTCAGCGCACCACAGATCACGCGCTAGATGAGACCCCCATCTCACAATGCGCCCAAAAAGTAGGATGGGATACACAGTAAAATGTGCCCTTCCCTTAAGCAACACTGACCATTAAACACAGAGCTTCTCACATCCTTCTTATGAAAGGACCCCAGCCTGAAAGTTCCCAACACACAAAGCGCACGCGGGCAAACATCAGATGCCCTTTTTGCAATTACACCACAGCACTGCAAAACCTTTGCAATGCTATTACAGGATTGCAAAATGCACCTTTTTATTCCCAAGAGTACCGCTCCCACCTCAAACACACCAAATCCACACACATGCAAAAAGAGTTGGCTATTTAGCATCAACGAGCAGTGTTGCGAAATGTTTGCAGAACAGCGTGCTCGAAAATGTCTGGTTTAACCCAGATTGTTCCTTGACGGATGTAGCGCCCCAAGTCTTGAATAGTGACTCAGGGTACTTAATGCCTTGTGCCCCATCTGTAGGAAGGACTCCGCAAGACCAAAGAACACTTGTATTTATTGCTCATTGCGATTGCTTGTAAAAGACCCCTCTCCAAACAAGCATTGGCATGGCCAATTGGTCTCGCCTTTAGAACCTTATAAGTATTTAGTTATGCCGTACTGTATCATTGGTGCAACAACATCAACTGTTGCATGTCTAAACACTTATAAGGTCCCAAAAGCGAGACCTATTGGCTATGCCAATGCTTGTTCTAACATTGCTACTGGTCCTGAGTTTAGTGCTTGAAGATAACCACTACATATATAAACAAACCTACGACTAAGATAGGAGTTGAGTTGTGTTGTAATAAAGTGCAGCAAACCCCACTAGGCATCTAGGCCAAGAGCTAGAAAAGACATGAAGATAAGGTTAGCGCTTCATTTTTAAAATATATTTTTAACCTTCTGTACTTGCTCATTTGCACTTTCCCTACCAGCCCGCATTGCACACTTCCCCTCAGCCGATTTGGGTGCTGACGAGGGAAGCTACAGAGCTGCCATTTTGGGGGAAGTCTCGGGGTGGAGGTCTAGTTGTTGCCCTCTCCCGCCCTTAACAGGATAAAAGACGTGCCTAGGCTCACGCGCGCAGATCGATTAGAACGCAGTTCCTGAGGCGGAAGCCGGGAACATAGGTTAGCGCTTCATTTTTTAAATATATTTTTAACCTTCTGTACTTGCTCATTTGCACTTTCCCTACCTGCCCGCATTGCACTCTTCCCCTCAGCCGATTTGGGTGCTGACGAGGGAAGCTACAGAGCCGCCATTTTGGGGGAAGTCTCGAGGTGGAGGTCTAGTTGTTGCCCTCTCCTGCCCTCAACAGGATAAAATGGCTATACCTGCCCGGACGCGCAGCGGACGTGCCGCTGGCGCGCCGTAGGTGCTCCAAAGGGAAGCCCGTCTGCGTCCGTCCGTGACCAGATGCGGCGGGGCCGGACACTCTGAGCGAAATACCACTATTCAAAGGACCACATATAGCCAGATGGAGATATTTGCACTTAGACCTACGGGCTGCTCTCATCCCCTGGTGTACCCATCTGAACCATGGAGTTTGGACTTTTCATGTAAGTGGTGTGGTTTCTCTCCTAACATATATATCGTACATGATAAACATCTTTCCCTGCCCAACCCAACCCCATCTCGGTGTCCTAGAACGGGGATATCTCTTAAGACAGCACTAATAAATTGCAGATAGTTGGTCAAACATTCTTTAGATATTCTGCATTCCTTAAAGGACAATGATTGGGACCTCCTTTTCTTGACAGAAACTTGGGTAAGCAAGGAGACCAATCCTGCCCTTACTCTGGCTATCCCTGATGGCCATAGTATTATCTGTGCCAATCGGCAGAATGGTAGACAGGGAGGTGGAGTGGTAATTATTTATAAAACCACATGGACGGTCACCTCACCTCACTACGATCAAATTGATTGCATTGAAGGTCTTCCCTTCTGCCTCTATTTCATGTGATGGCCTTTTGATGTATCTTCCCCCTAATTCCAGCCCTACCCATCTTCCAGCCTTGATGGATTATATTACCCAAGCATGCACTCGGTATGCTAATTTTACGGTTCTTGGAGACTTTAACTTACATGCTGAAGATATCTCCTGTCCCATCAGCTCGAATTTTATCTGCACTTTGGCAGCCTGTGATCTGACCCAATTAATTGCTCTTCCCACTCATAGAGCTGGCCACACATTGGACTTGATATGTTCCAACGTTCCCGATATCTCGATAGAAGACCCTATACCGGTCATATGGTCTGACCACTATCTCATTCCTTTTTCCATTCAAATGACCCATTTTTACAGACCCTCTTTGACCCCTAAGGAATT
This sequence comes from Lissotriton vulgaris, assembly GCF_964263255.1. Classification (NCBI taxonomy): domain Eukaryota; kingdom Metazoa; phylum Chordata; class Amphibia; order Caudata; family Salamandridae; genus Lissotriton; species Lissotriton vulgaris. The sequence goes on along the minus strand of NC_141694.1, from coordinate 49,521,395 downwards.
TGGGAGAAATTGGAGTAAAATCTCTCAGGCTTCTCTTCAAGAGCACTTAAAAGACTCTAGTCCGCCTCCCACCTCTGATTTGGACTTGTGTATTTCCAATCTTAATGACTGGGTGGCCGAGGCAATCGAGTCACTAGCTCCTCTTAGGCCAATCAAAACCTTTAGGTCTTTACCCCCAGCCCTCTGGTACTCGGACGAACTGAGACAAGAAAAGTCCGCCTGCAAAGTACTGGAACGTCGCTGGAGACTGGGGTACTCAATGGAATGTAAACTTGAGTATCGCACTGCCCTTAAAGAGTACCGTAAACTGATCATAATACAAAAAAGAAGTTTTTTATCAGACAAAATTGATAAAGCCAGTAACACCCCCAGAGAGATTTCTAGGATTGTCAGATCTTTCACTGACCCACAAGCCTTAAATCGACACCAGCCGGTGTCTCAATCTCTCTGCACCCAACTCTCCGAGTTTTTTTAGGAGAAAATTGCTCTCATTTATGCCTCATTTGCGACCAGGGATAGCTCTGATATCAAGGAGGCACCGATGGACCATAACATCTCAGTTCCAGTCTTTTCTGAATTTTTGGAAATATCCGAAGAAACTTCCCTTCAGGAATTGCTCAAATGCAAATCTGGATCTCCTAGCGACCCCTGGCCAGCAAAACAATATAAAGCATTAGCAGCTCGTCTCAATCCCCATCTCAACCCTATATGGAATGCCTCTCTTAGCACTGGTATTTATCCAGAAGCATGGAAACATGCTTTTCTGGTTCTGATCTTAAAAAAAGCCAATGCGGATCCAGAGACTTCTGGTAATTACAGACCGATCTCCCTCCTCTCTGCCCCAGCTAAGATTTTGGAAAAATTAGCTCATCAGCAAATTGCTAGCTTTATAGAGAACCAGGGCCTCTTTCATGATTCCCAGCATGGTTTTCGCTCAGGCTATAGTACGGAGTCGGCCCTGATTGAAATGGCGGACTCTGTACGGTGGACACTTGACAGGGGCTCGAGGGCGGTGCTGGTGCTGCTGGATTTATCGGCAGCATTTGACACCGTCTCTCACTCTATCCTGCTGAGAAGGCTAAGCTCTATTGGAATCCAGGGCACGGTCCTTAAATGGATAAGCTTTTTCCTCGCGGACCGAAAACAACTAGTTCATACCCCTCCCTTCACTTCTTCAGTTAGGCCACTGAAATGGGGTGTTCCTCAGGGCTCCTCGCTAAGCCCCCTCCTGTTTAATGTGTATTTTACCCCTTTAGCTAAAATGATATTACACTCGGGCATTAAAACAACATCTTATGCCGACGATATTCAGCTGCTTTTTACTTTTGATGAACCAACTCCGACCACTTTTGATCCCCTTAAGATATGCCTCAGGAACATCACCAAATGGATGGATTTGAATTTCCTCAGACTCAATGCAGGAAAAACCGAGGTTTTATTTTTTAATCAACCATCTCCATTAGATTCCAACTTATGGTGGCCGGAAGATCTGAGCCAGGCTCCTACCCCGAAGGACTTTGTTAGAAACCTAGGGGTCCGATGGGACCACCGTTTATCCTTTGGGAATTAGGTCCAAACAGTATCTGCAGCATGTTTTTCCAAAATTAAAATTATAAAAAACTTATAAACTATTTACCCAGCGCTAACCGCAAAACAATAGTCCATGCACTTATAATCTCGCATCTTGACTATGCCAATAGATTATACCTAGGTTTGACAGCAGGACTGTGCCATAGATTACAGACAGTGCAAAACGCAGCTGCCCGTTTGATCGGCGGTATCCCCCTCAGGCAACACATTTCCCCTTACCTGCGAAAATTGCACTGGCTCCCTGTTTCTAAGCGAATTGACTTCAAAGCCATGACTCTGGCCTACCGGACGACAAAAGGCAAAGGCCCAGCCCATCTGAGGTCAAGTCTCCAACCATACAGTAACTCAAGAGTCCTCTGCTCAAACACTAAGCTGTTACTTGCGACTCCTAGATTTAAAAAAGCTCGATCAGGTGGCAAAACGTTTGAGGAATGTGCCACCCAATGCTGGAATAAGCTTCAGCTGTATCTTCGGATGAGCCAATCGGAACCCAAATTCCACGGATCCCCTAAAACCTTTTTATTCAGCCTGTAAGCCTCTGTCTTGGTCCATCTGCCTCTGATCAATCAGCGCCGGGACACACCATTGGGGTAGCTGCGCGCTTTATAAAATACACAAATAAATAAATAATAATCAACTAAATAGCTGAATATTAAGACGGTACTTTCAGTCATAACATGCCCCTTGATTTTGCGCAAGCCAAGACAGACTATGTTCCAAATAGAGTAAGCAACAAAGAGAAGGAACAGCCCCCTAAACCATCCATTCAATCTATTGAGACTTCTAATCGGGGGACTGATAGCAGGAGAGAAGAGACAAAATTAAGGGATCACTTAGACTTGAAAAGATACACAAAAGCAGCATGAAGCCTGTTTCAGAACAGGCTCCGTGGACAGAGCAGAGTACCTTATATTGGATCCTTCTAGAAAATGGTAACCAGTACAGCATATAGTGAGCCTCGGAGAACCTATCAAATTTCCTGACATTTAGGGCATGTTAGGCAGCCATATTCTGAACACCTTGGTGCCAACTGTAAATATCTGACTCTAGAGGACCAACTTAGCAAACATGAGGTAGTATGAGACAGAAGGCAGGATGAGACAGGTGGGCATGCCATCATCGTAATCTTATATGATGTCATTCAATACATCCACAGTCTCTGGACCCAATTTACAAAGCTACTTATGTGTAGTAAATGTATGAGTTTTGGTGTGACTGAGTAACCACACTCAGGGCAGAATCTCTGCACTAACTGCAGTCCGAAGATTCCGCCCGAGGACGTAGATTACTCCCCGAGTGCAGAGTTTCGGCCACAAATGCTGAGACTCCACACTTGTAACTTTACTACACGTAAGTACCTTTGTGAATCTGGCCACTAGTGCCTAAAACAAGCCTTAAGCTCCCCCGCTAGCAGCTGGTACCTGGGGCTCTACGAGATGTTTAGAAAGCCCAAACTTCTAACCTATTTAGTGACTTCTAGCAAAAGATAGATGATCCTATAGTTAGCTTTGCCCTGTGGTCTAAGTTTGATTTTTTTTAAAGGAGTTAGATAACCCCTCTCTCCAATCCATTAGTGAGCATGCCAGATGCAAACAGGTTTCAAGGATAAAGGTAAAAGCAATAAAAAGAGTCCAGTATCTAGACAAGGCACACTTCATCTAGGCTACTAGCGGTGATGAAGTTATAGCAAGTAGAAAAAGTAGTATACTAGGTGGGTTTGGCGATCCCAAACTGAGACTTCTATATTGTAAGGTATGTACCTTTGTTGCAAGGATTCTGCTCTGGAACAGAACTATACTTAGAACCATAGAACATCAGTATTGTAGGGACTGAGTCAACATAACACCTCAGTGTCTATGAGTCCGGGTCCGACTAGCTATAGTGACTCACATGCCCTCCTAAGCATGACAAGCTAACAAGTGAATTGGTACCACAGAACACAACACTTTCGACCCTCTCAGGGATTGCGGTAGCAGGACATACTCCTTCGCTCTCTCGCTCGTACTTGTCCATGATAAAATAAACGGGAGACAGGAAGGAAGTTTAGAATATTTATTTAAACTATCGTACTCTGAAATTTAATATACGTGCCACAATTGAAAACCAAATTCATGCAAAAAATTCTGTTAGCATGGTCAATAATCCATATATCATGAAAGGCCCTGTCATTTTGCAGGACAGTGTAACATAAACCCTCCTCTTGCTAATGAAGTTAAATTATTATATACCAAAGATCTCTGGGATTACTTGCAGACCCCGTGCCTCAGCATTTACAGATGAACGTTCTACATCTCAACTGATGCAGTGTTCTTGTCTCTGAACTCTCTTTTCATGTGTAGTTTTGGTTCCTGTGCTCATCTATATGATAGGATGTGTGTGTACATAAACAACAGCTGCATTCCCGTGTTATGTCAATGGTGTTCATAGTAAATCCCAGGAAAAGAACAGAACTTGAAAAAATATGCAGGTTTTGTGTGAAAGTACAATGTGGCACAAAGGCAAGGATGTTTATATAGTAACGCGTGCAAAGTAAAATGAGGCGAACAAACATAGGAAAAACCACAATTGGCAGGGCAGGAAACAGACAACACCCTTGCTTTGGTCCAGATAATAGCACTTAAAAAGATACTAAGTACAATAAATGTAATTAGAAAGTAAGTACACTCAAAGCCTTGTTCCAGAAATTTGAATGACTATAAACTATAATTAGAAAGAAATGTCAACTTGGAAAAATAATCAAATTAAGGTCATTCGAAGGAAACCATAATGTCACTCACCATTTCATAAGCCAAAGGCTTCATGAAGGAATCCAACTAGGGACATGATGATTCGTCCACAGCCCCAGTCACGAGCTCCAAACAACAAACATACTCTCCAGTCTCAGCCGATGCTGAGACAGTTACCGGGCAACCCACGTCCGTGTTTGCAGAGTCTGTATCTTGTGATCCATGGACATGGTTCCTCGTCGGCAAAAGGCTCAAACCTTGCATTGTGCAGAAGTCTCAAGCCAAAAGGACAGTTCTGAAAATGAGTTGCTAAGGGACTCATCAGTAGTCCAAAGTCCAAGACATCAGGCATTTGCGAAGTCAGGCATATATCCAGTGTCCATTCGAAAGGACGCCAGATGCAGTGCAACACAGGTTGCACAAAGGTAAGGCAGGCGGGTTGAAATGTCAGCGACTGATCAAGATCCAGCTCTTACAGCAGAAGCAATTCAAAGACATGATTCATAGCCTCACGGTAATGCTGGAGCGATGTCAGTTCCAGAATGTCCATAAAATGAGCATCTATTTTACAGAAGAAGAAACAGGTCAAGAATGCCGCAAATGAGAAATAACAGCAACAGGAATCCTCCAAATACACTAGAGAAAATGGAGTGGATAAAAAACAGTATTACGCCAAAGATGTTGTAAAAAGAGCTAAAAAAAAGCCGGAGCCTAGAACCTTAAAAGAGTGGGCAAGGCCGCCCGTACTAGAGGCATTAAAGATTTGATGCACTAATTCTCTGAAATGCAGGGGAAAGTCAGTATTTAACAATGACTGTATTTCACTAGTAGTTCTAGCCTCCTGCAATTCGAAGCTCTTGAGAGCAAATGTAAGCTAGTTCTTGCTGGAACAATAATGCTCTGAGGTCTGCTTAGCTTGTTAACATCTACCTTCAAAGTTGGAATGGAAGGCCACAACAAGCTATCTACTATCCCATGAGGAGGGGGAAACAAGACGCTGTTGCAACAAGTAACTAACTGGGAAACTGACAAAATATATGGGACTCCAGCCCACATTCCGCAACAGTCTTGATCACTAAGCATGAGATAACTCCTGTTAGAGAACACCGCAATTAAAGGGGTAATTACAGGAACCGGTATTCCTTTCAAATAACAAACCAAATTGGGTGCTGAAGTGTTGCATGCACCGTGGTTTAACAAGTTTACAAACAAGTGAATGTCCAACAGTAGTGTCACATTTTCAACAGTGATAAAAAAGTCCTTGTCACTACGCTCACAACGATAAGCAAAGGGGAGCGACCAATTATTTTTGCATGTAACTGCTACCTAAGGGTTCTTATCTACCATCAGGAAAATGTTTCATGCAAGCTGTGAATTGAAATGTCGATATAAGCAGTGAAATAACTTTGTGCATTAACCACACCACCAAAGACATTTCAGCTATGGTGAATGGGAGATGTTCTCATTTTTCTAAATGCAGCATTGTATAGGTTGCGTATTTCATGGCCATCAATCGTTATTTACGCAGTAAATGAAAAGGCTGCAATAAATCACTGCAATTAAAATAATGCAATGGAACGTGCCCATTTTTGAGTCTTTGAAGCGTCCAGCAAAAATGCATAATAGCTCCAAGTTGACTCTGCCCATGATACAGCATTGACACGTCACACTGCACAATATCAATAACAGACGACAAAATATTGTTCAACTTGTAAATACGAGATGATAACATATTATTGCTATTATCCACAACAGCTAGCACTTTTTCCAAATTATCTTGGTCAATTTGTCTTAACGTGTAGCAGCTTCCACTAGAGATCATTTCCAAATTTCATTACAGGTAGCATGTAGAAATCTTTTAGAACGTGGGGATTTGGGACCCAAAAGAAAATCCGATAAATTCATGTATTTGGACAAGAGAGAATAATGTGGTCTTACTGCAGAAAGTGTGGAATGTTCCAACCATTGTTGACATAACTTTCCCACCAAACACGTGGTAACAATACCAGAATGTTTTGACTGAGTATTGGGGATAAGGTCTACTTGATTTAAACCCAGCTGTGGCATTGAGAAAATGGGAATGACAACCATTAATGTCCACTGGCCAAAATACCCACCCGCCAGGACCCAGAAACAAAGAATTAAATGTACTGTTCTGCACCATACTATTTAATTGTTCTTCCGTGTAATTTGTAAAACTTTGCCAATTATCAAAGCGGGCGTAGGCTAGAATAGTTGGGGCATTCATTTCTTTAATTTTAGACAATCTCAGGAAAATCATATGTGTGGGAATCAAGTAGGCTCAAAATAAGGTTTCAGTGACCTGAGCCTGCCAGGACTTCATACCCCAAATCAATTTCAAATCTACAGTGTCCTTTCAGCAATCATGACCTTTAAGGGCCAACTGATTGACAAACATAGTATCATATATAAGCTTAGGTTGAGTAAGCATATATTTTTTGGGTGGTGTTGGAATTAATTCAAAATAATTTGACAAGGGGTCTGTTGTGTTATATCCTGTGAAATTAGTAAATTTATCTTTTTGAGTTTTCAAACTTTTTGGAGGAGGAGTTGGACAATGTTCCCATTGGGTATAGTTAAAATGGGGACACTGTCTATCACTTCTATGAAGAAAATGGTGTCCATAATGATGGTAGCAGAACATCTCAGCATAATTGGCAGAGTTAAGCTATAGATCTTCTGAGCATAGAATTTACAGTATCAACATCCCAATCATTCAAATGTAAACCAGGCACTATTACATCACCCAAAGAAACTTTGAACACATATGCTATCTGCAGGGTCTCCGTTGGACCAAATATATCAAAAGGAACTTTATCCCGAACAACTCAATCAGTCACTGGAATGGCTGAAATGTAACGAAGGACAAGTAGCTTTACAGTTTGTGCGAAGAAGAATGGGGGATCCAACACCCTGTTGACCAGTTCTGTAGCAGAACATTCCAGTAGGTAATGGCTGTTGATCAGTAGGTAAAAACAGTCACACATCCAATCCACATGAACAAGAAAACCAAGGAAAGTATGATCCAAACATATATCCGAGGAGGGACTAAATAAGTGTTTTTGAATCATGAAGTAAAAACACAGATCCGTGCAGGAGGCATGCAAATAACTGAAGAACTGTCAGAAGAAAAATGATCTTGATCTATATAGAACCCGCAGGCACTCAGCTGAAAAACAGGAGGTTGGAATTTATTAGTAGGACTTAAAAAAAGCCAACTCAGATGGGCTCGCCAACGGTGGATCATTATAAATAATATCTGTTGTAGAAGACTTTATAGTAGACACAGGTATCGTGTCGTGGAAATCGTTGACTGAAGACTTAGCCTTCCCCTCCCTCAACCAGGGAGTATCAGCATCGGTGGTGCTCACAGGCTGCAAAGAAAAGTCTAGCAAAAAAGAACTGCTGTTCCGGGGCAATATGGAGTATCGGCCATCTGGTGTCGTTTGACATGTTCTATGGAGACAAAGCGATTGTCCTTATAACCAAGAAGAGGTGGCAAAATCAGTTTGCGTACCTTGAAGACCAAGGACCAGAACAGGAGCACAGTACAACATTCCCTTTTGATGGCCACCTTTTCTCAATCCAGACCTCTGATTTCTTTAAACGAGCCGGACCCAGAATTTGATCTGCAGCACTCAAAGTGTGAGACTCAGGCAAGTGTTTGCAGGATTGAGTGCCACAGAACCTTTGTAGGTCCTGTAAGACAGCACAACAGTTATCAACGTCAAAGGTTGAGGTAGCCACCACAACGTTTGGACTATCAAGGTCTAGAACATACATCTTGATGCCAAAAAGTACTTTGTATGGGGTCCACCCACCGAGAGATCTTTTAGGGAGGGTATTTAATGCATGTTGAACCTCATATAGATGGTTCAACCAACCGTGCCCTTTACCTAATACTCTAACCGTTAAGGACTGCTTTAAGTCACGGTTCATGCTCTCCAAAACAGAATTACCCTTGGGTCTATATGGAGAAGAAAAATGCCCTTGCACACTCATGGACTACATCGAATCACTGTATGCTTTAGAAGCAAATGCAGGACCTTGGTCTGAATGGATTGCGCAACAGGCATATGCCATGATAAAGACTTGCAAGTCTTTAATAGCGGTTCGAGCATCAGCCGAGCTGAGCGTGGTTGCCAACCCCTGAGGAATCTACAGCAAGAACTAAATTGCAACCAAAATAAGTATGAACGCAGTATATAAAATCAGAGGACTACAATGAGCCAATTAAATGCAGCCATTCAGCTGATTGGAAATAAACAGATGTGTCTGTGGTGGACGAGACACAAAGGAAGCCAAATTGTGACTGGAAAAAACGTTAGAAATGTCTAAGGTGGTTTCATATATTTTTTTACGGATGATATTATTTATTAATGCAGCACTACGTGTATTTTGAATGGCAAATGTATGAGTATGACTATTCAAATGTCTGTAATCTAAGACAATGCAATAGGAATGATCAGGTTTCAGAACTGGAAAAAGAGGATTATTCATTTAAGAGGCACTGGGTTCAATTACTCCATGGTACTCCAAGTGGGAATTAATTTCTTTAACAGGTGCCTTTGCGTCCCATTTCATAGGATATTGTGGTTGTACCTGAGGTGTGGACCATATAGGAATAATATGTTAAGGACAATCATAGGCTTGTTTAACCTCGTCCGGTACAGGGTGAGTGAAAGAAGAGAGAGTGACATCTTTACCCTGGGGACATGCAAGAACAAAAGGTGGGGGCTAGTTGACCTCCACCAAGAGAATGTCATAAGACATAATAAAATTATCCCTATAAATTGCCTTAATTGTACGTTTAACGTCACTTTGAATTTGTATATCTAAATGAAGGGGCGTTCCGGGTATCTGTGGGTTCAAATGTAATAAATGTATTAGTTGCACTGGAAATTGGTGGAGATTCCGATGTACTATGGTAACTTCTGCTGTGTTTTCGCAGAGTCACCACCCAACTCCTGTTCAGGGGGAGGGTTCTCACTATCTGTGGCATACTTAGCAGTTAATGCAGCAACTGTCTTTTTTGAAAAGGGGGTTTACATGGAGGGGATCTCTCTTCTTTTTATCTTCACATCAAACAAGCGTTGTTTCCCGCTTCGGTTGAACGCCCTCACCTTGTCTGCAATCAAATCGCCCTCCTCTGTCGGACTGTTGATCAGAAGATTCCTGAAAGGAACGAGGAGAGCATTTTTCCAAAGACAGATCCTTGTCAGGAATCCTAATTTTAGTGCGATCACAAAGGTCGTAACTTCGTACAGTGGACTCCGGGAGTGGAGAACCTCCATGTTGTCTAGTTTTCTGTTGTTGTTCAGATTTAGCCCATGCTTTTTCAGGAAACTCATGGGCAGGTCTGTCTACCTTGTCTAAACTAGGCTTGACAAGTGGTGGTACAGAAGGTCTGGTTGCCAAACTATTACAGGCTAAAGACCTGTACACATTAGCAATAATGACAGGCAACTCGCGGTCAGCTACCGGCACCGCTGCACGTCCCTGGCGCATAGCCAAAGACGCTGCTTCACTTTTAACATTAGAAACAATATTTTTGTTGATGACAGGGAAATTTCCCACAAGTTTCATCCCCATATCGAGGGCAGGACCTACCCTATGCTCATCTGTTTGAGGACGTTCGGTAGTACGGTCATCAAGGGAGTGCCATGACAAAGAGTGTATACTTTGGCAAAAATCGTCGGGTGTTGCAGTCAGGCAGACTGGGGACCATTTGGTTAACATTCTGTGCTTTGTGATCCTGTAAGAGAAAACACAGCTTCACGTTGGTCTATGTTCTGGGCGATCCAAAATGCTATTTCTTCACGATTTGTGGGTCTTTTGCCCATTACTGAATGGACAATTACAGGACTAATTACAGTCCCCACAAGTTGTTGGGCCTGTCCTCGTATGTCAAGTCTAGCTGGACCAGCTGGCAAAGCAATGTAAATATATTGGGTAGAACCTCAATATAGTATGAATTAAACATTATACAAAGCACGCATTTCTACTACATTAATATTTGCCATATTAGGATATGGAGAACAGCCTGCTACTGCAGGCCGTGTGGCCCCTTCAGTACTTAAGAGACCCATTCTAACAGTTCCAAGGATGTGGGGGAGAGCACCATTAAACCACATCTGGTGTTTACAGATAATTAGAGGAATTTCAAGAAGTACATATGAACGATATGCATTAGGTGCCTGTGGCACTATAAATACATGAAAAGTATTATCATTAGCATTGACAGCCAGAAATTTGACCAGCCACAGCCCTTGCAGGTAAGAGCTGTGGATTTCAACAGACAAACCCAAGGGAAAATGTATTGTTAATTTAATTTTCCCTTGTGGTCATCCGTCATCCATCGAATCCCCCCAACCCAGCCCCACCGCTCTACCCTGCACAAGTTGTGGCTGAATGTGACCCAGGAATGGAAAAGCTCAAAGTGGTACGCTGCATCCACCTCTACAAGAAAAATCTGAGAAGCACCGCTTTAGGGACTCCATGTTGTAATAAATGCTGAGTAACTGCTGGACGGCAGTTAAATGGAATAAGTATGGGCTGTGCCATAATTAATTTAGAATGGATTCAAAGCTTGGCACAGAGAGGGTTAAAAAAACATTTAATATTCAAGCTTAAAAAATCAAACAGAAGTAGGTACCCCATAATAACTGTGGAGGAGAAATACCCTCCAGGAAAGGGTGTGAGGGTATTGTGGACAAGCACAAGCACTACTAAGGGTTCCTCTTAGTAAGTACTAGACCAAACGTTGGTGGTGCCATGTTGCAGGGATTCTGCTCTGGAACAGAACTATGCTTGGAACCAATGAACATCAGTATTGTAGGGACTGAGTTACCAGACCACCTCAGTGTCTATGAGTCAGAGTCCGACTAGCTATAGTGCCTCACTTGCCTTCCTAACCTTGCCTGAGTAACAAGTGAATTGGCACCCCAGAACACAACACTATCAAACCTCTCAGTAGCAAGACACACCCTTTTGCTCTCTCACTCATGTTTGTCCGCAATACAATAGCCAGGAGACACAAAGGAAGTGTAGAATATTTATTTTACCTATCGTGATCTGAAATGCAGTATACGTGCCACAACTCGAAAACAAATGCATACTAAAAATACCGTTAGCATGGTTAATAATCCATATATCATGAAAAGCCCTGTCATTTTGCAGGACAGTGTATGCTAACCCCCCTCCCCCCTTCCCTTGCTAATTAAGCTTAATGATTATATATGAACGCTCGCTGGGATTACTAGCAGACACTGCACCTTAGCGTTCACAGATGAATGGTATAGATCTCACAGACGCAATTCTCTTGCCTATGAACTCTCTTCTTGTGTTTTTTTGGTTCCTGTGCTTATTTATATGATAGGACATGTATGCACATAAATAACAGCTGCATTCTTCTGTCATGTCTAGGTGCTAGTGTCTGACCAGAAACAATAACAAGGGACATTGTTGTTTGACCTTGTCTATGGTGTTCAGACTAAATCCCAGGAAAAGAACAGAACGCAAAAACAGATGCAGGTTCTGTGTGAAAATACAATGTGGCACAAAGGCAAGTATGTTTGGCTAGTAATGTGTGCAAAGGTCAATGAGGCCTACAAGGTACACAGTTAGGATAACATAGGAAAAAAAACAATCAGCTTCACAGGAAACACACAAAACCTTTTTGGATACTACCATGATAAAGCACAAAGATAGATTTGGAAACTAAGGACATGGTTCCAACTTATATTTTTTTAAATATTATTTTATTGGACATCCAAATCACAAAAAGGAATTAATCATTATAACGAATGTCTGACAAAATATCGAAAACAAAAATATCGAAATACAAAAATATCGGAACAAAAATATCGAAGTCAAAAATATAGGAATCCTATCCCTAACAAGATAAGTACAAAAATATCGAAAATAAAATATAGAATGACAAAAATATCGTTTTTTGTAAAATATCTTTTTTTTAATATAATTAAAATGTAATATTAACAAAATAATACTTATAAATGTAATACACATATTTAAAAATGTACTATAATATTTAAAATGAATACATAATGTAATACAAATTAATATTAATAAATATACAATACATAATATATTTTTCATTAATAATAACTCTAAATTAATTATTGTCATAACTTAAAAACAAATAAAAAGGTAATAAATTACTAATACATTTATTTACATACAAAATTCACATAAATAACAATTAATAACAACATAATACTAATAAAAAAGCTAAATACATTTTAGATAGCGTATGAGTAAAAATTACTATTCCCACTCCAGAGAGTGTGACAGTAGGGAAAGTGTTGGATAGCGTAGCAGTAACAATTACTATTCCCACTCCAGAGAGTGCAACAGTAGGGAAAGTGTTGGATAGCGTAGGGTTAAAAATTACTATTCCAACTCCAGAGAGTGCAACAGTAGGGAAAGTGTTGGATAGCGTAGGGGTAACTATTACTATTCCTACTCCAGAGAGTGCAACAGTAGGGAAAGTTTTGGATAGCGTGGGGTAAAAATTACTATACCCACTCCGGAGAGTGCAACAGTAGGGAAAGTGTTGGATAGCGTCAGGGTAACAATTACTATTCCAACTCCAAAGAGTGCAACAGTAGGGAAAGTGTTGGATAGCGTAGGATTAAAAATTACTATTCCAACTCCAGAGAGTGCAACAGTAGGGAAAGTGTTGGATAGCGTAGGGTTAAAAATTACTATTCCAACTCCAGAGAGTGCAACAGTAGGGAAAGTGTTGGATAGCGTAGGGGTAACAATTACTATTCCAACTCCAGAGAGTGCAACAGTATAATACCCCGGCGTGCAAATATGGCCACACTCTTTGTCCGAACCTCCTGCTCGGTCCCTGATATTAATTAAATCCCATCCAACTCCATAACTTTAGATCTGCTGCCTTCTATATGCATTTCTTGGAGGCAGAAGATATCTGCCCTCAAGATACGAATGGCTTCCATCATCCTACGTCGTTTACCAGGATCATTTAATCCACAGATATTAACCGAAGCTATTCTAATACACCCCAAGGTATATAATAAACAAATCCAAATACAAAATACCCCAGAACATTACCAAAAACAAACCTGTGTCCCAGTAACAATACACCTATACCCTTAGAGTTACCTCTATCCCAGTTAGGATCCACCCCCCCTTGCACCTCCATCCCTCCCCAACCCCTTTACTGTGACGAGAAAGGTCCGCAGACTCTTGTGATGCCTCCTGGAAAAGTGTGCACCCCATGTCACTGCCTAAGAAACAAACCCCCCCAGCCAAAAAAATATGCGAGGAGGCCTGCCCTGTTCAGCGCCGATCGAAAATTGGGACGGCCCCTCACACACAGAAAAAAAAACTACAACCATAATCACACATTTCCTTTTATAAACCATAATACCATAGTTGATCTATCACCATAATTTAAGCTAGCAAAAAATGGCAGAGAGAAAAACAGTCCCGAAAAAGAAAAAAACCCTGTAAGTCTGAAACACTGTAAGTCTCGAGCTCGATCATCCACCAGTTAGCTCCTTCAGATAGTTCTCAGCCTGGATCTCTGAAGTGAATACACGCCCCTGGAGTATAACTTTCAACCGGGCAGGGTTCATCAGATAGACTTCGCATCCATGCTTTTGGAAAGGACTGATCCACTGCGGCAGACGCCACCTTCTCTCCACAGTAGTGTTTCAGAAAATGTCTGCCGCGCTGCTGATCTTTTGGCGTCAGGTCTAGCCTTCTCAAAAATCACCTGCAGCAATAAAAAATTCCCAAAGAATATCAAAATTGCTAGGGGTTTTGGGGTGGACCAGGATTACTTTTGGCCATTAGGGGAAATCTGTGAACACGCTGAATCTCTGCTTTCCAGTTCCAGTATGATAATTCTGGGAAAGACGTTTTAAAAAGCTGTAACACAAAAACGCATATATCACTCCCCTCAGCTTTCTCCTCAATACCCAGCAGGCGTAGGTTATTTCTCCGCTGTCTGTTTTCGGACTCCTCTAGTTTCCAGACAATATCCATCATTCTTGCATCATTGGAAGATGTTTTTTGCTCAGTGACCTCCAAGCCGGCTTCCAAATCCACTACTCGCTCTTCCAGGGTAGTGGTTCTTGCTACGACCTCCGTACAGGCTTTGGTCATTTTGCGAATAGTGCCCTGGATATTTTTGGTCGCAAGTTGTGCTCTTTTGTGTTCCTGATGGGCCTCTATTTGCATTGCCTTAATAGTTGCATATATCAGGCCAATTGAGGGGACAGGATCAGTTTTTTTAAAGATCTAAAACACTAAGATTTTCCTCCTGAAACCGGGGCCCTGGTCCCCCGTCTGCTTTCAAGTTGGTAGTAGAGTAGTCCCTTTGGAGATGGTCACTAACATCCAAATGAGAACTTTCATGCCTGGAGCCCACATGGTTTTTCTTTCTAGGTCGATTAGTGGCCCTCTTTAGGGTATATGCAGTTGTAGGGGGGCTGTCGCTGTCGTTCCCTGAAGCGTCTAAGTCTGTATTATCTGGATCGCTGGCATTATTTAAATCCAATTAGTCTGCCAGGGAAAATAAGTTTTCTCCGTCTGGAGTACCTGGCACCATTTCTCCCAGCTCTTGGAGTTCCCCAGCCTCTCCCTCCTATTCTCCCCTGATAAGTATTCCTTCAATGCCAGTAGATTGAATATCTAAAGCCTCTGGGGTATCTTCAATTTCTCTTGGACGGAGGAAGTCTTGGCTAACAGTCCCCTTTGAGACAGATACAGTGTTGCATGGTTCATTAATAACTGTAGCGGTAGTAGAAACAATAGCCATACCTGAGCCTGTGGCAGTGTTTTCCTCTGGGTTAGGGATTTTCTCCAGCAGGGCGTTAGGCTGTTTAGACTGCGTCCCACTTACCGGCTTGCCTGAAAACATCCCAGGGATAGTAGGGGTCTTTTTCTTTGCTCCCCCTTCTGGGAGAAGCCGTTCAATAACACCCACCATCTCTGCATTTTCCTGGGGGTGGGGGGTAGCCTCCGCCTCTGGTTCTTTTGTGACAGGCAGCTTCCTGGGCACCACGACCCCCTTCGCACCGGCAGCTCCCTCCTTAGGTGCAATTCTTCGTCGAGCCATTTTCCTCTGATCCACGCTTTCCTGCAGCAACTTGCCGACAAGCCACGCCCGCCAAACAGTCAGGTACGGCCAGCTCGGTAATGCGCGTAGACGGAGCTCTGCCGCGCGCTGCCAGATCGTATTCAGCCCCTGAAAACTAATCATGCGGAACTGTATAGGGGGTTGGTACTCAGTACGCTGTAAAAAGCCTCAGGCTCAGCAGGGCATTAACTCCGCACAACACTTGAGAACCACAGCAGCCGGGGGAGTAACGCTCACTTACCCCCCGCAGCCACCATCTTGCTGCATGGTTCTAACTTATGTAGGATTTGGATAATAATTAGTGCAAACAGTAGTTGCTGCTACCCCATTGTGGGGTCTGGAATGGGTAACATAATTAAAGTCTCCAGAGCTCCCACCTCAGAGTGAAGCCTAACGTTGAATCAGTGTTTACCACACCAATTACTGCATGTTTTGCATTTATGTCTTATCATTTTATCCGGATAGATTTCCTCTGGTTTCGTGGTGAAATCTGGCATGAGAAAATTGCGAAATGTGGTAATTGATGCACAACTCAGATTTCCAGTCTGTGTGCAAAGATCCATTAGCGCATGAACCAGAATTCAGGACACAACTTTGGATCAGAGCGTAAGTATTGTCTGTGCATTTATAGAAGGTAAGGATAACTTGCATCATCTGAGCTATGCCAACTCTGTAGCCATTAGTGTGGCCTCACAGTTCTGTAGGGTTTGAGTATAGTGTATTCTGTTGCAGTTGTGTTTATAGAGTGCTTCATACTCTGAAGGAGGCGCCAAAGTGTTTTGTCATGTAGCCTATAGGGGGAGATGTTTGATGTTCTGCATCAAGACTATGTCCTTAATAAAGTTTGTGTTATGCCGCTCCATAAATTTGAAGAGAAAATGAGAGAGAATTAGGTTTCTTAAGTATTCAATACTAATTGATGACCGGAAGTGTGTGAGTGCAGTATGGCCTATGTAGTACTTTTGTGTGTGGATATGGCTTAATCTACTGGAACTGTGTCATAAACAAGCATGTAGCTGTATTTACACATAGGGGTAGGACAGAAGTATGAGGATGGACATGGCCACCCATCAATGGAGTGGTATGTGTTAGGCCTGAGCGTTAAATTTTGCTCTGCTTGCTGAGTTTTTCATACTCTGCGCTCCGCATAGTGAGCGTAAATCCGAAAAGCTTGTATTTTTTCTCTTTCGCCAATGTTAAGTTGGCAAGCACGAGTGTGAAAAATCTTACTTAAGACCACCTCTCCGCGAGATTTCTCAACGCAGATGGTCAATGATGGTCGCTACAGCACCCGTTGAGAAACCTTCCATTCACGTTGAGGAAGCTGCCGCTCGTGTAGAATATTTATTTGAGTGGGAGAAAGAAGCAGGGCCCTCTTGTGCTGCACGTGGTGCAGTTCGCTCTGATTTTACAGTGGGGGACAAACACCAGGTGCTAAAAATCTGCACAAATGACGCAAAGTAATGCACTCCGCCACTTGCGGTGCTCCGCAAGGCGCAGCAGAGTTTTTTGGTCAAACTCCACCCAGGCCTAGTATGTGTATCTACAGTTCAAACCACATAGAATACCAGACTAAAAGTGCACAGAGATAATAGGAACTACCCTTGGTTGGTGCAAACCAAGGGATTCAGACAGTTATGACTCACAAGAGTGCATCTAATGGTTGCACTACTGTATATTGAATACAAAGAATTGTACAGAATAGTCAGAGAGCTCAGCAAACCGGCCAGCATGTCCCAAACCCTCCCTCCCTCTGTGGAAGCATGCGAAAGAATAAGTGACTTCTTCTTGGAGAAGATAAAGAAAATCTACTCAACCTTTAATACTCCCACAAACGCCGACTCACAAAACAGGGACCCCGCAATCCCTCACCCAGTTGCCACATCTAATATGGATAGGTTCACCCCCTCACTGAAAATGAGGTCCTTAAGGCCATGGGTGAAGTGAAATCTGGATCCCCACTAGACAGACCCCTGCCCTCATTTCATCTTTGCCCGGCTTGCACCCATTCTGTGCCCACACATCACCCATCTTTTCAATTACTCCCTTGAAACTGCCACCTTCCCCGACAAATGGAAACATGCTTCAGTAATCCCTCTGTTAAAAAAAGCCGGATCCGGCGTTCTCAACCCAGAAAACTACCGCCCCATTTCACAACTACCCTACCTCTCCAAAGTCCTCGAAAGATTGGTGAATAGGCAGCTATCTAACTTCCTTGAAACCAATAGTCTACTAGACCCATCACAGACAGGATTTAGGACAAAAAAAGCACAGAAGCAACTCTGTTGGCCGTATCAGACAATATTAGATCTTGCACTGACCATGGAGGGGCAATAGTGCTGATACAGTTGGACCTGTTGGCGGCGTTCAACACTGTCTCACACGACATTCTGCTTGAAACCCTTTATGAAAAAGGAATCCACTCTAAAGCACTGAGCTGGCTCGGATCCTTTTTAAAGAACCAAACACAATCAGTCCACCGCGGCCAATATCAATCCAAAACAAGAGACACTAGGGGGTCGATTAGGATCGCGGACGGACTTGAGTCCGTCCGCGACCCCAGAGTATGAGGGAACGTCCGCATGGGCTGCGGCGTTCCCTCATGTGCGATTAGGATGTGACCGCCACCCTGGCAGTCACATCCTGGATATTTAACATTGCGGCGGGTGCTGCTTCAAGCAGCACCCGCCGCAATGTTAAAAGTGCATGTGTAACATTTACATGCACAAAGCGGCAGGCACCGCGCGGTGCCTGCCGCATTGTGCATGTAAATGCTGGGGGGTACCATAGGTACCCCCCATGTGCACCCCCCACCCACCAACACCCTGGGGGCCCGCAACGGGCCCCCAAAATCAAAAGTACACATGCTTTTCCACGTCGGAAAAACCGCCGCGGAAAAGCATGTTTTCAAATGCTTCCTAATTTGGCCGGCGGTGTCTGATAGACACTGCCAGCCAAATGAGAGCTTTTCCGCCGCGGTTGTAATCCGACCGCGGCGGAAAAGCAGCGGACAGAAACCAAGACCCACCAGCCATCGTAATGTGGCGGTGGGTCTTTGGTGAGCCCGCAATGGATTTTCCGCCTCCTCCGGCCGGAGGTGGCTTCCGCCGGCCCGGAGGAGGCGGAAAATCCTCCATCCTAATCGGCCCCTACCTGTGGTGTCCCACAGGGAGCGTCCCTAAGCCCCACCTTATGTAATGCCTATGTCTCCTCTCTGGCTAAAATCAGCAGGAAAGGGGACATCGGCATCTACTCCTATGCTGATGATGCGCAGCTGATGGTAACCCTGGATCAAAAATCTGCAATCACAAATTAAAACTACATAATTGCCTCACGAAAATGGCTCAATGGATGCATGAGCACTGTCTAACACTGAATAAAGGGAAATCCGAGATCGTACTTTTTGGGGGTGCCAAATCAGCCTGGGATGCCACATGGTGGCCAGACACACTCGGCACCGCTCCAACCCCAAAACACTGCGCAAAAAACCTCGGCATCACCATCGATGATACTCTGTCCATGAAGGACCATGTAAGAGCTCTCTGCGGCAAAGGCTTTGCCATCCTGAAACTCCTGGCCAGGCTTTTACTCTGGATACCTCTAGATTATAGAAGATCTATCACACAAGCCTTGCTAGTTTGTCAAATGGATTACGGTAATGCACTATTTATAGGCATGAAGGAACTCCTACTGACGCGACTCCAGGTGCTTCAGAACTCCGCCGCCAAACCTGTCTGCAACAAAGACAGGCTAAGCTCGGCCTCTGCATGCATGAAGACGCTGCACTGGCTACCGATACAACAAAGAGCTATATTTAAATTGCTCAGCCACGCACATAAGGCCCTGTACCGAACCGGCCCTCTCATACTCCAGGAGAAAATTGAGTTCTATGTCCCCACCATGAGCCTTCGGTCACTCCACCTGGCCCTGGCAAGAACCAGACGCATCAGGAAAGCGGGAACAGGAGGGCGATCATTTTCCCATCTGGCAGCAAAAAAATGGAACGAGCTACCCTTGGACCTTCGGCTCACTTCCAACTACTTACTGTTCGGTAAAAAACTAAACACTCAGTTGTTCCCCAAGTATTAATTCCTAATTATCGCAGCTGAATCTGGATACCCGCTATCAGCGCCTTGATATCCCTTGAGATGAGTCTAGCGCTTAACAAATACAAATACAAATATTGAGCCTAAGAATATCGAGATATAAGAGATATAAGAATATTATGGACAGAGAGAGGTGCGCGGCGGCGGCATCAAGATGGCCGTGCTCTGAGGAGGCTCTGTCGCATCGAGATATAACGGCTAGTGAAGGGACACTTTAATGGTGTCGTAGCCATCCAGAAACTCGCATACTTAGGTCGGAATTCTCCAGGAGCTGGTGGGCGAGTTTCCGACTTCCGTCAACAATGCTGTGACCCGTTTTTTATGCAAATTGGTTTACCCTGCAAATCCTCGATGCTGCGGCCGCCATTTTTTTCCCGTTGATGCTGGAGCTTCGCAAATCTAGTCAAAATGACCTGGATCGTGTCTGGCACTGGATGGAATCTTCACATCAAAAGTAATTGTGTCTAATTACTTGTTTGTTTGGCGATTATTTTTTGATTGTGCACCTCTGTGCATTATTTTGCTGAGGTATCTCTTCACTACGCACTGCATCCTCTTTGCCTCAGCCCGTCGCCTTTGCTATGTGCGAGATATCTGCATTTCACTTAACATTCCCACAGAGGCTGATGTGTGAGCAATTTCTCTCTGCATATCTCTGCAAATAGTGTGGAAGTTGCCAGGAGCTACTATGCAAGTCTCTGAATGGTATTAATGATGCACTAACTTGCTTCCTAAGGAATTTGGATTGCCCTGATGTTACTTGATACTGTAGTCGTCATTTTGCGCCTGCTGAATACGGCAAATTTCCTCAGTATAATCTGAAATATAATTTGTGTGGTATAAACCTTCATAATCTAAATAAGCACGCCAAATTTTTCCGTTATGTTTGGCGGTTATCATCAGGGATGCATTTTTGCAGCTTAGTTTTCTTTACTGTCTCTTCAAAGCATGTGGATTCTTTCAAGTGAACTAAGCTCCGTTCACGGAGTTTGCGGAGTTTTGGCAACTCCGCGCTCCGAGGAGAACGCGTAGTTGTCGAATACTCCGCAATCGGCAGCGTAGCGTAGTTCTCGCGCGCTCAATAGCGTTCTCGCGCGCGCGGCAATGTCTTACCTTGGTTTTGCGTTCGCTTTCTCTATGTTCTTTCCCTGTCGCGTGTGCCACGATGTTTGTAAACCCTGCCGCACAACCCGCGCGACATAACGTCATTTGGATGCGCAATCAGGTCATTAGGACCCGCGAGGATGCTTGTCGGTAAGATCGAGTTGCCGAACACGCAGAACTGCAATCTGGCAGAGAATAACTCGCGAGCATGGGCGGGACAATTGAAAAAACAAGATGGGCACGCTCATAGCCCACCTCATGGGTAACTTCGCGCGCTACACATCCCGAGCATGCAGGCAGTGCCCCGAACACGCGCACCGCGCTCCCAAAGAAGAAAAACGGCTCACGAACGGGTCAAGCAAGCTACTAGGCAAGCTCGAGGAGCTACGCGTAGCTCGCGGAGTGCAAGAGCAACTTCGCGTAGCTCCGCGGAGTGCGGCTACGCGAACTACGCCCAACCTTAATTTTTACCTCAATTGTGGCTTCGGTTTTTTTTCTTAACTTTTTTTTGCTTAACACTTCAACATGGATCTTTCGTTTTCCAATAAGTTGCATAGCAATGCTGGGACTTCTTCTTGTGGTCGGAAGGATTCTACAGCTAATAACAGTAAACGCCTTAAAAAAAAAACCTTCCTCTCCAACCAAGTCCCCTCTTCCTATTACCTTGGAAGACATCATGGATAAACTGCATCTTTTCTGCCCCTTCATGACTTACACTACCACCAACCTTCAACGCATTGAGGAAAAAGGGTCCGGTTTGGATATGAGACTTTCTGATGTAGAACAAAAATTGAGTGACGCACAGGATTTCATAGCTTAAGTTGAGACCCTTAACCTTTTCCTCTTTTTTTCCTAATCTTTACTGACTGTTCTTCATAATTTTGCCTACTCTCATTCTACTTTCATGAATGAATGGTCTTCAGATTATTTCATGAAACATTAAAGGTACTCGAAATCCGATCAAAAAAACGTGTTCTGCCTCATCTAGCGAGATTGAAATGTCAAGTGCCTTTATTGCAAGAAACGCATTTAACTTTACAAGACCTGTCTTCATTGCGGAAACAATGGGTGGGAGCAGCTTTCTGCTCTCCAGCTGTTAACAAAAATGGTGTTATAATTTTGTTTCACAAATCTTTGACTGTTCAGTTACTAAATGAGTTTCATGATACTAATGGTAGATGGTTGTTTTTAGATAACATTTTTAACAATGTACAGCTTTCTTTTTGTAATGTTTATGGCCCTTATGGTATTGATTCTCCCATTTGGAATGACTTTTCCTCACTTCTTTCCTCACATGCAACTGAAGATTTAATTGTGGGTGGTGATTGTAACCAGTTCATGGCGCACTTTTTGGACAGGAAATCATAAACCAAGTATATTCCCACTAAGATGCAAAAATACTTTCATAAAGCAATCTCTTCCAGAGGCCTTATAGATTCCTGGAGAATATCCCACCCTGACTCACTTGAATTTTCAGTTTTTTCTCTAGTGCATGCTTCACACGTATTGATTACATCTTCCTCACTCAACATGCCTTCCAGTTTATGACTCACTCAGAAATAGGCTCCATCCTCATCTCAGATCACGCCCCCGTCATTTTGGACATGGATCTCCTATTCCAGGTTCTCGGCGCTGGCGCTTTAATAACTCTCTCCTTTTAGATTCCCAGTTTAACGACCACTTTACGCTTTTCATGGAAGAATTTTTTCACAATAACCTTAACTCTGCCTCTGATTTTCTTTTTATCTGGGACGCCTTCAAGGCTGCCGCTAGAGGTTGTACTATCGGTTTTGTTTTCGGGAAGAAGAAAAAAGCAGTTTCTTAATCATCTCATATCCTTAAACAAATTAAAGATCTTGAACACCTTTATTTTACCACTAACTCCCCTGACACATTATCATCTCTTATCAAAGCCAAAATGCAATATAACAACACTCTTGGGACTCTGCTTCCAATAACTTTCTCAAATTTAATGCCAAAATGTATGGCAGGCGCAACAAAGCAGGCAATTCACTTGCAAATTATTTTAAGATTAAAAAGCAAAAATCTAAAATTATAGCCATTACTGACTCTCAGGGAGTTTCTCAGTCCACCAATGCTAAAATCCTTGACTGTTTCTTTCAGTACTGCTCTTCCCACTACACCCCAGAATCCAGTCCCTCCTCTGCACAAATTGACTATTTCTTTCAGTCCATCCCCAAATCCCTTGACAATCCTGTGGATTTTTCATCCCTGGACATTCCTATTTCGGAGAAGGAAATACTTAATGCTATTACTCTTCTGCCCAAGGACTAAACACCTGGTCAAGATTGTTTTACTGTGCGCTTCTATCTCCACTTTAAAAATGTTTAAATACCACACTTACTCTCCTTGATTAACTACTTTCTTGCCAAAGGCGAATCTAGGGGATCGTTTACACAAGCAATGCTTTGCCTCATTCCTAAAAAAGATAAATATCCCTCCCTCTGCAAAAATTATCGGCCCATCTCCCTAATTAATACAGGCTGTAAAATATATGCCAAAATCTTAGCCATTCGTATTAATAAAGTCATCTCTCTTATCTTGTTAATATCTATCAGTCTGGATTTGTTAAAGGTAGATCTATTACTGACAACTCAAGAACTCTTCTTAATACTATACACCTTGCTTCTAAGATGGATTTCCCTATTGCAGCTATTACATTAGACTTTGAGAAAGCCTTCGATAGGATAAGCTGGGATTTTATGTTTGGAGCGTTGAGATGGCATGGATTTAGTCCCCCCATTATACATTATATTCAGCTGCTGTATTCTGATCCTTCTACTTCTATTTGGGTCAATGGCTCACAATCTAAATATTTCTCCCTTCATAAAGGTACCAGGCAAGGTTGCCCCCTCTCACCTGTCCCCTCTCGCCCCTTCTTTTTGTCCTTGCTTTAGAACCTTTTTTAGAACAAATATGGCGTTCATCATCTTATACTGGCTTCACATATAAGAATGTTGAGATTAAGTTTACTGCTTACGCAGATGATATTTTACTCTATATCTCTAATCTGGCTAATTCTCTGCCTGCACTTTTTTCTTTATTACAGGATTACTCCTTAGTTTCTGGATATAAATTGAACATAGACAAATCTGAAGTTTTACCTCTTAATAAATTCTGCCTGTCCCATATGTTTCAGGGATCTGGCTTTGAATGGAATCCCAGAAATATTAAATGTCTAGGTATTCCTTATGCCAATACTATTAGAGGAACCATCAAAATCAATCACAAGGATGTACTTAAAGTCTCTTCACTCATAGATGGTTGGTCCCCTCTTTTTTTATCTTGGTGGGGAAGGCTTGCAACTGTTAAAATGATGTTACTTCCTATTGTCAATTTCTATCTTTCAATGCTTCCCATCTCTCTCCCGCACTTTTTCTTCAAATTCATTAATTGCCTCCTAACGAAATTCTTATGAAATAATCGCAAAGCTTGGATTTCTCTCTCTCGCCTCCAACAACCCAAAGATTTAGGTGAGGTCTATTTTCCTAATATTTCCCGTTTTCACTTAGCCTTTACTCTCAAACAAATTTGGCCTTTTCTAACAGATACTTTCTCTCCTCCCCTAACAGCCTCGAGCTCTTTAGAACTTGTGCAACTTGCTCCTTTTTCCTTCCTTACAGCTACTCGTTTATCTCAACCTCTGAAGTGATTCCTTACCCCAATTTTTAAACACTCCAAAGCACTAGCCCTTTCATTGTTTCGCTCTTGTCTCTCACAAGCTGATCTTCACTCTCTTATTCCGATCTGGTATAATAAATTCCTAAAGATTAATAATAAAGCGCTTTTCTGGAAAGAATGGATTGATAAAGGTATAATCACTTACAATCATTTACTTACTGACAATTCCTTGAGAACCTTCCAGGACATCCGTGACACTTTTCATCTCTCTAATGCATATTCTTCCAAATATCCTCTTCTTAAACATACCCTAACCTGTATTATTTCTCAAAATAACTCCCTAACTACCATTGCTCCAACTCTCTCGCCTCCACCAGACTTTTGTATTCCTTTCAGAGCTGCTGCTATCTATAAAATACTTTCCAAGCCCACTACTGATAGGCTCAAATCTAAACTTGAGCTCTTATGGGAACAAGACCTAGCTCAAGAATTTTCCTTACAGGTCTGGGACACTATTTGGTCCAAAATACACACAGTTTCCCGATCTGTCAGTACCACGCAGACTTTTTATTTCTATCACAATAGACTGTTTTTACTCCGTATGATTTACACAAGTTCAAGTTACTTGATTCCAAAGTGTTGGTCCTGCTCACATGATAATAATGATTTTTAACACATGTTTTCTCATTGTCCGTTAGTTAAGTCCCTTTGGTCTTACATTTGGTTAAAAGTAAATATTATTTTAGTCACTGATTTTCCCTATGAGATTGTGCACATTTTCTTGGGTGGTTCTTCGTCTATATGGAATGTTCATTGTAATGTACGTAACTTTATAGATCTTTTTATAGCAATTTCTTTTCAGATAATTACTACCAACTGGAAGGATACTTCCAAGATATCATGTAATGCCTGGTGGAACTTGTTATGTCATCATCATAGACTTGACTGCGCCTTTGCCACCACTGTTCCTTTACAAATCAAAAGAGACTTGTTATGGTTGCCATTAACTGAATTCCTTTCCAGAAGCGTCCCTTGATTGTTCATCTTTTATTTTCTTTCTTCTAATGACGTGTTCTGTTGTTTTTCAATTTTCTGTTTTTTTAATGTATTTATAGAAATTTTAAGTATTGAGTTTATATTCTAGGTTGCCCTTTTTCTTTCTCCCTCCTCCCCCTCTTCTTTCTTTCTTTTCTCTCTCTCCTCCCCTCCCTCAAAACAAAATACCTTTAAAAGCTTGTTTCCTTGGTACAGTTTATTTACCCCCTTTGGGTTGTTGTTTGCATTATTATTACGTTTTAATACTTTTAAAATTCTTTTTGTTGCCATTTATTCATGTAATTATGTTTTACTTTGTATATCTTATTTAATAAAGCTTTCAAAATAACTCAAAAAAAGAATATCATGGGCAGGATATCGAGGGACAAAATGTTGAAATGTAAGCGTATATAGAGAGGAAGTATAGATTTAATGTTTTGACTCTACACCTACGTACATTAAATATATATAAATATATATATTCAATGTACGTAGGTGCAAAGTAAAAATAGTAAATATACATATATATATATATATATAGATATAGATATAGATATATGGAAAGATATATAGCTATATTTAGTCATGGTACATATATGTGAAGATGAGGTATAGAAAATCTGTACTTACCTTTCAAAAGTTTGGATTAAATACTTTATATTGGCTTCAATATTCACAGAGCATACCCTTCTACTAAACTAAAAAACTGTCTTTGGGAAAGGAATAAGTAATATGAACTTCACAATCCTGCAGGACCTACACCACCCACAATACACTTAATTTAAGGCAACAATTATCTGTGCGTAATTTTGTTTTTTAAACAAGTTAAAAACAACGAGGAGAGATGCAAGCGGTGACACGCTGAAGATGCACTTTGTTTCTAAATGTAACAACGAGAATGAGCATCTGGGCAATTGTTAAACAAAAAAGGTGTTTGATTTTAAAAGAGATGATGAGCGTGAGAGGCTCAGTTTGATAATCGAAGACTGGCTATAAATGTGCACTTATAAAGACTTTGGATAGTCAGTTGGCATTGTGTGATGGTGCGTGACAAACACATATTCAGCGGAGGTGTAAAATATGGTGAAAATCTTCCTGAACATTACACTTGTTTTTTTAAATGATGTATGTATTGCTTCACAGATTGACATTACAGCTGAATGTGAAATCCACTGAGACGACTCACAGGTGGAACTTCTTGTGTGAACTAAATAGATAGAGCTGGTACGTGGAACAGTGGCTCACTTAGGGTAAATACAAACTCTGAGGGCCAGATGTAGGTAGGCGTTTACCGGGTGGTAACGGCCGAAAACCGGTAAAATCGGCCGTTACAGAGGAAATGAGATGTAGGAGGCCATTATTACCGATTTTAGAAAATCCGAGTCGGAAACATACCGACTCGGTAAGAATGACCCGGTAAAATTACCGTGTCGGAATATACCGTATACATAAATACCGAGTTGGTATTCTCCGACTCGGTAAATCAGAAACGGTAAAAATTAGCCTTGGAGATGTAGGTAAGCACAAAAATACTGATTCTGCCGAAAAACGGTATTTTTTAGTCGGTATTTACCATGCATTGAAAGCAGGTGGTAACCAAGGGTGGGCTATAAAAAAAGTCCCAAAATGCACCTCAGGACCCATGATGGCGGCTTTTTACATCATAGCAAGACGGCAGAGACTACAGGCAGCAGGACAGAGAGAATGGCTAAGGGAGGAACAAGTGTACAGGCAGAGGATAACACTGTTCCAACTGACAGAGCCTGAAATACTGCAGAGGTACAGGCTACACCCAGACACCATCAAGCAATTGATCAGGGACCTACACCCTCTCCTGGACCACCCAACACCCAGGGCCCATGCCATCCCACCTCATGTCCAGGTGCTATGTAGCTTACACCTGCTGGCCTCAGGGAGCTACCAGAGTGTGATAGCTGTAGTGGGTGGCGTGTCCCAGGGCTGCCTGTCCCGCTTCTTCAGGAGGTTTCTTGACGCCATGATGCAGAGGATGGGGCATTATATTTCATTCCCTGTTACACCGGCAGAATTAGCCAAAACCAAGACTGACTTTTATCAACTGGCACACTTCCCTCACGTGATCGGCTGCATCGATGGCACCCACGTCCCACTCTGTCCACCTGCAGCCACAGAGCACATATACAGGAATCGCAAATCGACGCACTCCATCAACGTCCAGGTCATATGTAATGCAGGTAACCTCATCACTGACATCGTAGCCAAGTTCCCCGGAAGTACCCATGGTTCATACATCTTTCAGAATAGTGGAATATACACACGCCTACTTGCCGGAGAATTTGGAAATGGATACCTGCTAGGTAAATCACATTGACACACCCTGACACTCACATTAGATCTACGTCTCATGTACTTGCAATTAATGTCTATCTTTCTCCCCCTAGGCGACAGTGCATATGCCCTGCGGTCCTTTGTGCTCACTCCCTACCTCAACCCATCCACCAGGAGTGAAAGGCGATACAACGTGGCTCACAGATCCACACGAAACGTAGTTGAGCGCACATTTGGACTCCTAAAGAGCAGGTTTCGCTGCCTCCACAAGAGTGGAGGTGCACGGCAGTACACCCCAATCATCTGCTGCAAAATAATAGCGACCTGTGCAATGTTGCATAATCTCGCCACCAAGCAAGGCACTGAGGTGGAGCTCACATATCATGAGGACATTGATGACGACCCAGAGGTGGCAGAGCCCAAGCTACAGTGGCAGCAGCAGCTACAGATGGGAGACTGAGACGGGCAGAGGTTACACAACAATATTTCTGAGTGAGTAAAGAGACACAGGCATGAATGTAACTTTGTGGAAGTAGTTTAATATTCACTACGCCACAGCATTGTTTGCTCACATTGGGCTCACTAATACAAACACTCCATGAGTGTGATGTCACGGTTAACACCACCGTGACTACAGC
The DNA here is from genome assembly GCF_964263255.1 of Lissotriton vulgaris. NCBI lineage: Eukaryota > Metazoa > Chordata > Amphibia > Caudata > Salamandridae > Lissotriton > Lissotriton vulgaris. Next base: position 49,493,092 of record NC_141694.1, on the reverse strand, counting down.
CTGGGTGGAGTGCAAAGTCATTGTTTGTGGGCACGGGCCACAGGGCGGGGCTGCTGTGACTGTGAATCAATGTCCTCACGCTGGCCTGTCACACTTCCCCCACGCCTGCCACTCCTCCGTAACTCATGCACAGGAGTGATTGCACCACTCCTGCTGGTGGACCCCTCGCTTTCGGCAGCACAAGTGTCGCCTCCAGTGCCAGTCTGATGCGCGAGCACCAGCTCCATTGCAGAGGTCATCCTGGCCATGCCTTCACTTAAATTGTTGCAGCGCTGCACTATGGCATCCTGCATCGTGACTGACCTGTTCAGGGCCTTGGTTTGCTGGCGCACATCCACACGGGCCTTGCGTCTCTCCAAATGGTCCCTGTCCAATTTGTCACACAGGACAGTCATGCACTGTGTTATATCTGATATTCCTGACGCCATGGATTGCATGCTCTCTGCCATTTCCCCTATGCCCTTGCCTACTGCTTCCAGTTTATTATTTGTTGTGCGTGCGTGCCTCTGAACCCCCATCATTGCTTTTGCCTGCAGGCGCTGCACCTTCACCATGGTGGCCTCCAGTCCGCAGAAGACACCTTGGACATGCCGCACATCCTCTACCTCCCGTGGCCGTCGCCCTCGGACACTGGCCCGCGTGACTCTGGGACTGGGCTGCTGCTCGGTGTTGCCTCTGTCCTGTGTGTCACCCTCCACCTCCTCCTCCTCCGATGATGTTTGCAGTATTCTGCGAGGGGGCACATCATGGCTCCTGACTCTTCCCAGCACTGGGGATGGTGATGTGGGGGTGGGTGATAGTTCTGCCGCTCCTGTGTCCTGACTACCGAATAGGAGAGGGGATTGTGGATTTTCTGCAGTTGCCTCCTCAGGTATCGGGGCTGCCTGCTCTTGGTCCTGCCCTCCGTGAGATGTGCTAGGTCCGGCTCCTTCCCTCCTCTTCTCTCTGACCTCAGCTGTGCTGCGCTTTGACTCTCCTGTGGACAGACATGGACATTGTGTCAGTAATGTTGTTCACCTGTGTCATGAGATAAAATACACTTCTATAGCACTTTAGCCTGTCTCTCATTTGCCTATGCTACTTGTCTGTTGCTCCCCTTGCTGCAATGCACGCTGACTGCTCTGAGGTATCTACACATGACTACATTTCACAGGATGCATTGCAGGACATTAGTTAAACCTGTTGTGGAGTCTGATTTGTCCTGTGAGGGGAATAGGTAAAAGGGTAAATGATAATGTTCTTGCATCTTACCTGGTTTCTTTGCTCCTCTTGCTGAGCTGTCTGCGTCTCCAATTCCGTGAATACATTCCTTCTCAAGGGTGGATGCGACCATCTCCTCAATGTGGGTGAGTCTGGGGGCTCTGTTTCTTCCTCCGCCTGTAGCAGCACTTTCCTTGCGGTGGGCAGCAAGCTTTATTTTGGTGATTATGCGGATGTCATACCACCGTTTTTTTAGGTCTTCTAGGTCACGGTGGGTGACACCAATGGCATTTACCTTGCCTTGTATGTCCAACCAGGTGCTGCGTTTGATTGATTCAGCAACATGCAGAGTTTGCTTTCCAAAAATTTTGCCATAATGTCTGACAACCTCCGAAATCAGCACCTGCAGTTCCTCCTGGCTGAACTTCTGCTTCCTTTTGCGCTCTGCAGCATCTCTCTGTGCCTCCTGGCTCTCCATCTTGCTGTGTATTTTGTCTCAGGTAAGGCTGCTCCACACTCTGTCCTCCTGCTCTCCTGACTGTTTGTTTCTGCACCTGCATGGGCGTGGCCTGTCCCAGGTACTGGGGTGTGGTGGTTGGATCTGATTGGTTAGTTCCCCTGTGGCTTGGAATTTGGGTGTGGTTGAAGTACCTGATTGGTTCACAGGCACACATGTTTGTCAGTTTCAAATTCTTCGGCGGTTAGTTCCGACACGGTAAATACCGGGTCGGTTTTTACCTACTCAGTATTTTCCGGGTCGGGAGTTGCCATTCATTCCTATGGGCCATGGCACCGGTGGATCGGTTTGGGTTTTTCCGTCTCGGATTTTACCGTGCAGGTATATTCCGAGACGGTAAATACCGTTTCCGATTACCGACAGGTTCCGAGTCGGTATTTGTTACCGGCATTCTTACCTACATCTCATTTTCCTACTCGGTAATACCGAGTCGGTATGACTCGGTATTTAAGAGGTCGGTAAATATAATTTACCTACATCTGGCCCTAAATCTTAAGATAACTGTTTCTTAAGGTTCTTTCATATGAAGGGTGGTCTTGAGAGTAATTTAGGTGTGTCCTCTCTTTGTTTTTACTTTTGGCAGTCCCTGGAAAAAGTGAATTGTGTGTCCAGTACTGGTGCCTAGGCGACTTTGTTTGCCATGAAGAATTTGCCCTAAAATTAATGTGGCAATGAAACATGTTGGCGCAGTAATAAACGGTCGGCATGATAAGCAACCGCTTTTAATTTGAATGAGTGCACAGTTGAATAATAAAGTTGGTTCTAAGTAATGTGCACTTTTTTCAATTTTAACTACACAGGGTCGCATCGTGGGATGTGATCTTTTCACTTCACAGCACCTATTCTATATTATTTTTCTGTTTTGGACACCACATTTATTTTTCGAGACAAGATGACTACCAATGATGATAAAAGTGGGCATAACTGGTGAGTACCAACTAGTGAGCTCATTTAGTGGTGCACACGTGAGGGGTCATCTTGTCTCTTCACAATTTTCTTTAATTCTTATGAATTCTTCTGAATCTTTCTGCACCTTTTATAAATTTCTTTTGTATGGTGATATAAAAAAAAGTGTTGACTGCCATCTGAAAAAACTGTTTCAGTTCTAAGTGAAGACATAAGAACGGTTGGTGACTACCTCATTATGGAAAAGAGACGAGTATATGGCATTTACATTTTATGAATCCTCACCTCCGTTTGAAATTGTTTGGCATAAAAAGAGGCGCCTTGTAAACCAGGTCTCTACGTTTTTTGATTGATTGTTGAGTGGAGGGCGACCTGGTTTTTCTTCCCTCTAAAGCTTCTAATTGTATGCAACAATCATCTGGGATCAGGAAAGCGGCCATGCTTTGGAAGGCTGGAGCATTCAACAGAAACACACTCACTGAACGTCTGATAAGAGAATATATAATTTTTTCTCTCAGTATTTGTTTCAATAGTGTCTGATGTTGTTGAACAAGTTTAAAGTGTTAAGAAAATAAAAGCAATGTTTTCTGACCAATATGCACTTTGGACCGCTCAAGGGTTAGGAAACTACAATATAATGATAATGCAATACAATATCACTGCCTCGCTCTCAATTACATTCTGCTAAAATCGTGCATTCGCGGGTGTGATTTATTATTTGGTAGGCGTGCAACACGCTCTTAGCCAGGATGACAGAGTAAATTACTCTATCACCCTGAAGGGGGTGCCCCCGGCCAAATGTAGAAATGCCAGTTTACCTAGCAGTCATTTCTAGCACTAGCAGTAACCACCATCTCAGCGGTTCCTGGCAATACTTGTAGGTTTGCCATATGGATTTGTCAACATGACAGAGCTGTGCTGCAAACGTACAATGTTTTTTTTTATTTTCAAAATGAAAATCCCAGAGCAAGATTTTCTTTTTGAAAATAAAAAAACAAAAAGATACAAGCTTGCACTTTGGGAAGAGAGGCATTGTGGGCTTTCCAATGCCTCAGTACCGCTCGGTTGTTCCTGGCAGTGATGGACACTGAATACTTCTGTATGTCTACCGATCTAAATTAGGTGGACAGACAAATATCCAAACCTCTGACAGCTCTTACTCTGTCGGGTCATCGGAGGGGTAGACCATGGCGGAGACAGGGTAGGCTATGCTGTTGTCAAATCATGGTCTACCCCCTTCTAAATCATACGGGCGGATCATAATGTTGGTGGGGAGGAACCTCTAACCCAATCGTGATGGAATTCCCTCTCCATCAAAATATAAATCAAGCCCTCTGTTTTTTGTTGAAGGTATTCTCTGCTATCCGTTGAAGTTACATTGTAGTAAAGTGCCTCTGATGTGTATTTGTAGATGTAGTGGAATCTGATTACTGGACCTTTCATCCTTGTCGATATACTACTTGGCACTTTAAGTAGCCCACCATGGCCATGATTACAAGTTGTATGGTACTGGCAGGGGGCAAAGTCAGCACCAGTAATTGCCAATACTGTGCAGTAACAAACCACCAGTACCACTGAACTGTGCAAATAAGAGTTCAATCTCACAGAATAAGGAATTACTGTGTGGACCTGGATTTATAAGGTAGTATTCCCATTTCAATGGGGCTTAACACACACATGTACCTCCTGCTTCAAGCAGGTGGTAAATGTGTTTCAAGGGGTTGTGGTAAGGCAGGTGTGAGGAGGGTGAAGGGAGGGTTCTTGTAAGGGGCCCAGGCTACAATGCAGCCTTTCCCCACAGGGATTTTACCTGCTGGAGTTTCCAGTTGGTAAAATTGAGTTTGTTGTACCTACACCCGGTAAATCTGGGTGAAAGAACACTGGGCCTCTTGTAATGGTGCAAGACAGAATTCCATGCTGAAATCCCATTTCTTACAGTTCGTTGTAGGGGCCCATGCCTTTTAGGTACCTTGCAAGTGGGCTGATTATGCAGGGAGAGCAGGACACCATGAGCTATGAGAAGCAATGAAAAACAAGCAAAGCCTCCTCTACCCGTAAATGTCTTTTGATGATAATAATAATACTTTATTGCATGACTTGTTAAAAAACTTTGCAAACGTATAGAGACATAGAAGGTCGTTTATTAGATACTGGCTTTGACATAAAATAAATGTTGTTATGGCCTAAAATCTAAACATTTGTTAAATATTAGCTTTGAACAGTTGGGAGTTAAAAGAAAACAACATGAAAGCCTCTATTACATGATGTTACGTTCAAGATGCTATATGGATTGTACTCGTTTGGAAAAGAAGGTTTGGCATCTTCCTAAAAAGAAGGGGGAGAAGGTATATGACGAGAAGAATTTGGACAGATGATCTCCTCTTGTGCCATGCATTGCTTGAGAGTCGAAAGTATGTCTGTTGTTAGTGACCGGAGGCGATAGTCTCAGTGAGGGCGAGGGGACAAGTTGCCAGTCTGTCCATCCCGTTCACATTTCGCCTCCTCTAGCTTCTATAAGTATGACCAATCCACAATTCAGGGTGGTACTTGTGGTACTGAAAATTCTGGACCCGTGTTCTAAACATCGTCGTATCACGACGATTTTGGTATCAGCAGACCAAGAATGATTACAATACTATGCACAAGCATTTTCGTCATATTCGGGTGACGAAATCACCCGGAAATCAGAGTTTCCGTCCTGAACCCTCATGTTCCATTTTGTGAACGGCAGCCATTTTGTGATTGCCCTCACATAGGCCAAATGACTAAGGCCAAAAATGAGTCTGAAGGACACGTACACCTTTGCTGACTCCGTTGTGACCTGAGCAAGCTGACTCCACTGCCTGAAGCCATAACCTGTTCGGCCAGTTCCTTTCCCAGTGGCCGAATGAGATTAGTATCAAGGCACAACATATCATAAACCTTTCATCGCACACAAACCATGCCTAATCTTACACACACCTGTCCCTGTTTCTTTCTTTATGACTTGCTTTACGAGGAGGAGGTGCCCGTTTTTATTGGGGGTCCGTTGATATCTGATGAAAATACTGGGCCTTGCCGGGTAATTGATTGTGGGCTGGACAAACTGAAATATGGGCTTGTCATCATGACTCTGCTTTTTCTTTGTAGTGAAAATATGTGAATGGTCAACTGTAAAATAAGGAATGTTTGCCTAAAGCATAATATTTTGTATAAAAAGAGAAGGCTGGCTTTGTAAGATTGAGCAGTTTCCTGAGAATATACACTGTGTTGTACTTCTAGGATACCTGTTACTGGCTGCAGCCAATAAATACGATCTTTGACTTCACCAAGAAGACTCTGTGTTTCTGTAGTCTGAAACAGGAAGGACTCGAAGTCTTAGGGTGTGTTCCCTGGCACCGCTGGGTTCTTAAAAACCCAGTACTTCAGTTGGCGCCCAACATGGGGCGATATCAGCGGTACCGGTCCAAGCCAGAGGTTCCTGAGGAGCTTCGTGTGAAAATTCTGGAGGAAGGCCGCCACTTCATCGACCCCTGTATGTCGACGTGGTCCGAAAGTCTTTGCTGCGAGGTTCCCCGCTTCCCGACTGCTACGAAGGACTGCTGCCCTGACTATCGCCCTGTTTTAGACCCTTGATGATTGGTAGAGCGAAACGTTAGACGAGTCTACTGGTACCTCAGTTAAGTATTAGTGGAGCATCTCCCAGTCCTTAGTTTGGTTCTTAGTTTTTGGGTATCCCCTTGGGATCGCTTTAATTTGGAACTTGCAAGTACCAAAGCCAAGGGACTCGTGTATTCACGAGACTATCGTATTCGATAATCCTTAGAAGTTTGAAGCTAGACTAGAGAGTGAAGATGCCTGGTCTTAGCAGACTTGGAAATCTGTTTTGTCTTGGTTGTAATAGGTATTCCCGATTGGAGGACTTGTGTCCGGTTCCTCCGATTGGAACTCCAACCGATGAACTTTATGTGAAAAATGGCGTAGTCCCCATCGCATATAATGAAGTATGGATCCGATACACCAGGAAAGATGGTGTTTTAAAATGGCCCCAATATGGTAGTTTTGACGCGGAGATTTTGGATAATCTGGAGGTTAAACTTTTTAAGAAGAAAGCCCGGCCGGCAATGTTTGACTCTTTTCGCATATGGAGCAAAGAAGCCAAACAGAGAGAAATGATATTAGCGAAGAAAAATAAACGAGAACGAGGTATGTCAATGGTACAAGCTGCTGTTGCGTTTAGGGATAATGAGGAAGAGCAAGAAAGCGAACAGATGCTTAGCGTGAAGAAGTTAGCGGTACATAGATGCTACCCAGTTTTGCCCCGTAAAGAACAGGAAGAAAAGAAAGATCTTGAGAAAGATCCTTTAATGTCGCATCTCTTGAGTTCGCCACCCCCTTATGCACAAAATGCTACGGCACCACCGCCACCAGCTGTGGTTGCACAACACCCAGTTGTTGTGCCACCTGTGATTCCACCACAGCCAGCTCCCTTTCCGCTGGCTACTATTCCTTTGGCGCAGCCTCCTCAGGGGCCGCCACCTTTGCCTCCTTCTTCGTCTGCTACTCCTACACCTGTTCTTAATGCTCCCTCCATTCCGACTTTGAATTCTTCTGCTATTGTTCCGTCTTCTCTTATTCTTTCACCTTCTCCTTCTGCTAGACAACGAATGACTACTGCAGTTACTGGTTTCTTTTCTCCTTTGTTGGGACAATTGGGTATGTCCCCTGTTACTGAGTTTAGACAGTCACGTAGTCAGTTGCCGAATATGGATGAGTGATGACGATTTTGGACCACATGGCGCATAAATGGATTATGTACGATACACAGTATGATCCTGAGGGTGTTATGCATGTTTTCCTTCAATGGGAAGCACCGATGCAACAGTACGTTTTCGATACAATGTGTGCTTTTCTTGTTGAAAAATGGGATGAGGAAGTGGGGCAAGCTCCTGACGAGTTGTACAGCATACGTTCCGAATTTGCGAAAGGAACTATTGTAGGTCCATCTGATGTTGGGAAAGCGGTCGTGATGTTGTTGTCATTTAGGAGTGAGTCTCCTTCTCGACAATTGTTCAGGCCTGATTCTTCAGTTGGGAGAAAGGCACGACAATATCCAATGAGAGAGGTTCCTCTGGTGTGGAAAGAAGCAGTGGTTGCTGGTGCAGGTAATAATCCGCCAGCTGTACCGGCTCATTTTCAGCATGTCTGGGTGTATGTTCCATGGAAACGTCCTGACGTTTTAGCTATTAAGCAGTATTTACTAATAACAATACGGTGGTTGAGGGCTAGAGGGATGTTTAAAGACCTTGCCTAAGTATTATCCCCAGGGGAACTATAAATACAACAAAAAACTTAGGGGTCTAAACTGGAAATCCTTTAGTGATTTCTTAGAGTTATCCCAATGTCTCATAGAGTACACAGGAAAAACAAATTATGCTAACAGACCATATCACCATAATGTGAAACACCTATGATTGTCAGTCAACCACAGTGAGGATTCCCATCAATATCTTGTGTTGATCAATATTCTCATCTAGTAGTCCTACCAGGGTATTGTGTCTCTTGATCATTGAGACAGCCAGCATACCCCATTGGTCGGCTTGGGGTAACAACCAACAATCACTCAGTTCTGCCACATGATGTTGATATGATGGGAAAGTGCAGTGCAAAAAACATATAAGTGGTGATTAAAAAAGGGGTAGGGAACTTAACAAAAACTATTTATTGGACTTAAGCCCCTTCCTGTTTAAAAACAAGAACAGTGCATCACAATGATCGCAGTGTAAACAAATAGCTGCGAGATGGCCAACATGTTTCAGCCTATAATGGAAAATGACCAAGGCTTTCTTCAGGGCCTCTGTTCTACATTCATGCTACTGCTTATGAGTGATTTAATGTGTGAAAAAAATAATTTAAAAAAATCACACTAGTGAAACATCAGCAGTAAAGGATATAATGTTCCTTCCACTGTCTGAAATCCTCTTCGGCACCTGGTGTCTTTATAGCATCTGTTGAAGACAAACATATAGGTGAGCCTCACTCAGCTACCAAGGACTGTTAGTTTCACACTTAGTTTCCAACTATTTCTAAATTAAATACTCACACAGAATGTCCGGGGAATGGACCTCACCTCTTCCTGGACCTGGCTCAGGACATGTGAGACCCCGCTCTGCAAGGATAAAACCAACCCTGTGTTTAGCAAGGGCAGAGAGAGTTATCTCATATCTGCTCTGTCCATGCATTATTGCCGGGGATGCATATTGCTATGCCTGCAGAGAAGCCTAGCATACAGCATGCTCCAAACTGGAGACCTCACAAACACTCTCGTATTACCTGCAACATTTTGGTTTCCACATTAGTTAAAATTAAATGTAGTACAGAATACAGTAGTACAAAATAAAGTAGTACAAAATAAAGCCCTCTACAAAGAGTTTTGCAAAAGGAGGTAGGGAAGGGGGAGGGGGAGGGATCCCCAGTTCGTGATATCTGACTTGTCTCCCTTCCTACACTGGTTGTGAATCAAAAAAGGAGGAAAAGCAGGAACTACTTGTCCAAGTGAGCCCATTAAGACTGTGTGCCTACCTGTCTGTCGTTGTCTCGGTCTGTGACTGAGTCAGGGGGAGGCACTGGGCTCTGGTCAGTGCTGCTTTTTCAATGGTAGTTTGCTAACTCGAACGACCAATCAGTACGTTGTAAAGGAAGGGGACTGTAACATGCTATTTTTTGGACGAGTCCCATGCATCTAGGCTGGCTTTTAGTAATACCATGGGTCTCATAATGAAAAAATCGGCAGATGGGGACCTCAGTAAACTATAACTGTAAGTTATGATTCCCGTATCTCACACTCGCGTAGTCTCGCGAGAGAAAGTGTGAAAAGAACTACCGAATGATGTCACATGCGCAATGCGTGTGGTTCGATTCCGGTATCTCGCACTCGCGTAGTCTCGCGAGAGAGGTTTGGAAAAACTACCGAATGTCGTCACCAGCTCAATGCGTGTAGTTCATTAGGTACGTGACCACGATAAATGGCAGTGAGTTATAACCATTATGTGGTCATCGCAACTAACTGTGTAGGGAAAAACCTCCGCCTAGGAGGAGAGTGCCACCTTATTAGAGCAGACATTAAGCAAGGCCTCTAACCTGATAGTCATTTGATTAGCGAAATCTCGCGGGAGGAAGCATCCGAACTACCGAATGATGTCATACGTCTCATTCGAGTAGTTCGGGCATTGCGGGCCCGGTGTAGGGCTTAACTGTTTCCAAATACAGCTCAAATTAGAGATTGCAAAAAAATACTCGAAGTAGAGTTAAATTAGGATATAGACAGAGGGTCCTAATAAAGCCATTAAAGATCGAGTCATTAGAAAACTGTTGGACTGCTAAGTTCAAAGCTGATGTATCAGATGGACATTGACCAGTCAATTCACTAATAGTGCAGACATATATTATTCGGACCCTTCTTATCAGAGCATACAAGTATTGAGTATAAATGCTCAGGATAGGTTAAACCAGGGTATATCGTCATTCAGTCTATGCTTGTCTGTGCCCAATTTGAAAACCCATTTCTGCTATTTTAAGAACAGAAATTTAGATACATCGCTCACGTGTGAGGGGATGAATGGTTTTTCAAGGACGCTCCACTTAAAGTCCATTTCATTGTGATTTTGTTGTATAAAATGTTTGGTCAGTTTCGAGATGTCCTTCTTGCACCGAAAAGTGCTTTTGTGTTCCTGCATCCTCACTCGTACCTTCCTTGTGGTCATGCCCACATAACGTTCATTACAGGGGCATGTGAGGAGATAGATCAGGTTGGTGCTGTTACAATTTGTAAATTGTCTCAGTTCCCAAGGACGGTCTGTACCAATGTCTATACTCATGGTTTTGGAAGTTAATGGGCAAACGGTGCCGAAGAGGATTTCAGACAGTGGAAGGAACATTATATCCTTTACTGCTGATGTTTCACTAGTGTGTTTTTTAAAATTATTTTTTCACACATTAAATCACTTATAAGCAGTAGCATGAATGTAGAACAGAGGCCCTGAAGAAAGCCTTGGTCATTTTCCATTATAGGCTGAAACATGTTGGCCCTCTCGCAGCTATTTGTTTACACTGCGATCATTGTGATGCACTGTTCTTGTTTTTAAACAGGGAGGGGCTTATGTCCAATAAATAGTTTTTGTTAAGTTCCCTATCCCTTTTTTAATCACCACTTATATGTTTTTCGCACTGCACTTTCCCATCATATCAACATCATGTGGCAGAACTGAGTGATTGTTGGTTGTTACCCCAAGCCGACCAATGGGGTATGCTGGCTGTCTCAATGATCAAGAGACACAATACCCTGGTAGGACTACTAGATGAGAATATTGATCAACACAAGATATTGATGGGAATCCTCACTGTGGTTGACTGACAATCATAGGTATTTCACATTATGGTGATATGGTCTGTTAGCATAATTTGTTTTTCCCGTGTACTCTATGAGACATTGGGATAACTCTAAGAAATCACTAAAGGATTTCCAGTTTAGACCCCTAAGTTTTTTGTTGTATTTATTAAGCAGTCTTTACCTGATCCACGCAAAAATCCAGCAGGGTACTATAAAGAGTTGACTCAGACTGTGGGTTCGTGTATTATGAATTTGGCGGACATCGACATGTTGTTTGGCAATGTTGTTCCACAACCTATTTGGAGTAAGATTCGTCATACGGATCATGCGGTTGAATTGGGTGATACATGGGTTAATCTTAGAGATGCCGACAATAGGCAAGTAGGCGGTGCTAAGCCTGAGGATTTGATTACTGAACTTCCTGATAAGATTATTACGTATATGTAGACTTTAATGCCCGAATTGCGTGTCAATTGGGACAAGTTGTCTTCATGTAAGCAGAAGAAAGATGAAACGGTGTCAGACTTTTTCACGAGGTTCGAAGAGACCTTCATCGACCATAGTGGTCAGGATATGGCTACAGAGGGTGGCAAGAGATTGTTTGTTGACAAATTTGTACATAATTTGCTTCCTGAATTGTGCAATAAGTTGAAGGATTCTGAAAGTGCTTGGGCTGTTTCCAGGTCAGCACAAATTTTGACTACTGCCCAGTACTATGAAAATAGGCACAAAGATGAGTTAGAGAAAGCGGATAAGAAGACTAAGGAATTGAAAACTAAAGTTCTTCTACAGCAAGCTTATCCACCCCCTACTAATAATCAACGTGATTATCAGCAGAATCAGCAGTATTCGAGAAACTCGCAAAGAAACGAGTCTTCTCAACAGCGTTTTCCGTATGGTCCTAATCAGTGTGCGTATTGCAAAGAAGAGGGTTATTACAAAAATAGTTGTCCGGTTTTGTTGCAGCGTACGAATGATGTTTCTGGTGTAAGAGGTAGAGGTGCTCAACAAGCGCCTAGAGGTAGAGGTCGTGGACAGAATGTACTTTCTTTGCCTCCACAGAACTCGATGAATAGTTTTGATCAACAGCGAGGTTCATCTGGTAAGACCGCTCAGTACTATACGGACGATTACTATAATGAAGGTGAGGAAATGAATGGTAATGATTGTTAGGACAGCCATGGACAAAGAGAGGGAGTTGTTTCAGTTCCAGTAGATCAGAGTGGACCTTATGTTGAGGTGATTACATCAGGTGTGTCAGAGCCTTTTCTGTTGGATACTGGTGCTACAAAGAGTTCTATTATGCACTCAAAACTCCCTGGCGCACCTTTGTCTGGCGAAATGAATGTTTCAGTAGGTTTTTCTGGCACCCCGGTTAGGAACCCAATTTCTAGTCCTATGTCTCTTTCTGTTGGACCTTATGAATTTGAAGCACCCCTTATTCTAACGACAGGTTGTGGAGAGAACCTTCTAGGATTGGATCTGTTGAAAAGACTATATGCAACGTTGTATTGTTCTCCTTCGGGAGTACAACTTATACTGGGCAAGAGAGTGGCCTCCCCGATGTATTTGTCGAAGGATACACTTCCGACAGAATTGTCTTCTCTTCCGGATGCTCTTTGGGCTACTGGTCTTAACGACGTGGGTCTTTTGGAAATACCGCCATATATTGTAACATTGAAAGCCAATGTTAGAATGCCGCGCATTCCCCAATACAAGATCTCTAACGAAGGTGAAAAGGCGCTGTTAGCGATCATTTATGATCTGATCGAAAAAGATGTAATTGAAGAGACAAGAGGCAACATTTGTAATAGTCCTGTTCTGCCTGTTTTGAAGCGTACCGACCCTTCCCAGCCACCTGTTTACAGGTTTGTGATTGATCTTAGAGAGGTAAATAAAATAGTTGTTCCACAGTTTCCCGTTGTCCCTGATATCACCGCCCTATTGACTATGATTCCAGCTTCAGCCACTTGGTTCTCGGTGATTGACTTGAAGAATGCTTTCTTCAGCATCCCGATTGCCGAGGAGAGCAGGGATATTTTTGGCTTCAGTTTAGGAGGCCGAAGCTTCCGCTTCAAACGCGCTCCTCAAGGCTACTGTGAAAGTCCATCGATATACAGTCAGCCTTTAAAAACACAGCTTGATACAATTGTTTTTCCTGATGGCGCTACCCTTATTCAGTGCGTCGACGATTTGCTAGTCGCTGCAGATACTGAGGAGATTTGTAAACAAGCCACCTTGTCGTTGTTGCGTCATTTGTATGATTTGCATCACAAAGTGTCTCTTTCAAAATTGCAATATTGTCGACAAGAAGTAACCTACTTAGGTCACCTCTTATCGAAGGAGGGAAGGAAACTGACCACAGAAAGAATTCCGGCAATTGCAAAATTGAGTGTGCCAAGGACACAGAGAGAAGTACGTGCTTTCTTGGGCATTACATCATATTGCAGACAATGAATACCGAATTTTTCCTTTGGTGGCATTAACTTGGCATTAACTTGTAAAGATACACCGAATCCCATTCCGTGGTCTGAAGATTGTCAGAAATGTTTTTCCGAATTGCGTGATGCATTGTGTTCGGCTCCTGTGTTGGGTTACCCCCGACTACACTAAGCCCTTTACACTGTATGTCCATGAGAAAGAAGGTTGTGCATTGTCAGTGCTGACACAGTCTTTCGGAGACAAACAGCGTCCATGTGCGTATTTTTCGTCGACTTTGGATCCGGTAGCTAAGGCGTTGCCAAGTTGCTTGAGGGCCACAGCGGCAGCAGCTGTTTCTATCCGACAGTCTGCTGGATTAGTGATGAATAATATGTTGATTGTGATGGTTCCACATGCGGTGGACACTTTGTTAAACAGGACCAAGACACAGCACTTAACTAGTGCTTGTTTGTCAGGTTACGAGTTGACACTGTTAGTGAGTCATGTGCACATAAAGCGGTGCAATACGTTGAATCCAGCCACGTTCTTGCCGATTTCAGTAGAGACAGATGATGTCGAACAGCATGATTGTTTTCTCAGGACAGAAGAAGAAACGAAAGGGAGAGTAGCTCTAAAAGATACTCCTCTTGTGAAGTGTGACGGAACCTTATGGGTGGATGGTTCATGCTTCAAGCTTCCGAATGGTGATACGACTGTGGCATATGCTGTCACGACTTTGCATACGATTGTTGAAACTGCACGTATCCCACATAATTCAGCTCAAGCAGCAGAACTGATTGCACTTACGAGAGCGTGTGTGTTGTCGAAAGGAATGAGAGTGACCATATATACTGACAGCCAGTATGCCTTTGGTGAGGCTCATAGTTTTGGAAGATTGTGGAAAGAACGTGGGTTCCTGACTTCGCATGGAGCTAAGATACAACATGGTCAGTTGGTGAATGAGCTTCTTGAGTCACTGACCTTGCCGTTACAAGTTGCGATTGTGAAATGCAGTGCACACAAAAAGGTTAGTGATGATGTTGGTCGTGGAAATGCATTTGCTGACAAAATTGCAAAAGAAACTGCAAAAGATGTAATGAATCAAATGTATGTTGCAGGCCCTGCAAGATGGGTTGGTGACGTTGGAGTGTGTGAAGATACGATAGAGAGTGTGAAGTCTATTCAAGCTGAAGCTTCAGAGAAAGAGTTGAGTGTGTGGAGAGAGAGTACGGGTAAATTGGATGCAAATGGTTGTTGGGTTGAATTGTCAGAACATCAGCGATGGTTGTTACCCGATGCGTATGTGCTTGCAGTGGTGACAATGGCCCATGGAATGGCTCATATCAGTGTGAAAGGGATTTGTAAGTTGTTAGCTCCATTATGGCAAAATGCTGGAATTCCTAAGTGTGCAGAGAATGTGGTCAAGAATTGCATGGTGTGTCTGAAATACAATCCTGGTAGGGGAACCCCAACTCCAGCTGGTCATTTTGCGCCTCCAACGTATCCGTTCGAGGTTTTGCAGCTAGATTTCATCCACATGGAGAGTTGCAACAATTTGAAATACGTACTCGTCGTTTGTGCCTTTTTGAGATGGGTAGAAGCATATCCCGTAAAAGACAACACTGCCATATCCACAGCTAAAGCCCTTGTCAAAGAATTCTTCCCTAGGTTTGGAATGCCGAGAATGGTCTGGAGTGATAATGGGAGTGAATTTGTGGGTCGATTGATGAAGAAAGTATGTGAAGGGCTAGGAATCCAACAAAAATTCTATGCTGCAAATCACCCCCAATCAGCTGGACTAGTAGAGTGCTATAATGGCACACTAAAACTGAAATTGGCCAAGATCCAAGCGAGTTATGGTCTTAAATGGCCTGACGCTCTGCCTTTAGCACTCCTATCAACAAGAATGACTGTGCATTCGCGAGTGGGACTTAGTCCCTATGAAATTGTGTTCGGCCGCCCGGCCAACATATGGGGAGTGCCAAGGCCGACAAAATTCAGTGAGATCGAACACCCTGTACTGCTTGATTATTTGTATGAATTGACGGCTAAATTGCGTGTTTTACACCAACAGGTTCACGATACTCTGCCTCAGGTCTCTGAAGCTCCAGGACATCCTATCGATCCTGGATCATGGGTGCTGGTCAAGAACTTCCAACTGACAAAGAATGACCAGCCCCATTGGACCGGCCCTCACCTCGTCCTTCTCGCAACAAGATCAGCTGTTCGAGTGGAAGGGAAAAAGAACTGGATCCACGGCGTACACTGCAAGACGGTCCCTTTGCCTCTACCGTACGACCGGTGGATCCAGGAGGGGATCGCTGACTCTGAGACTGAGACTGTGCCTCGTTTTCTGCCTTTTAGCGATGCACGTGTAAAAGGAACAATTTCTGAACGAGAAACTGACAATCTTTTGCAAGAAGCTGTGCCACCGTCAATTCGATTAACCACTACAGAGCCTGAACTCTTGTTCCAGAACCAGACAGTACCTGGAAAAAGGCAATATAATTTGAGGCCGAGAACTATGGACAAATAAAAAATTATTTTTTTCTATTTTTGAAAGTGCAGCTCTCTCATCTGAGAAACGTTCTTACTTTTGTTTTTCGAACCGCCATCCGGGTTCAGCTGTTAGGGTCGTGGTTGCCCAAGTCTTTGGAGTGCAGCTGAAGACGATAGGTCGACAGTTCTGGTCGGTCTAAGGGAGTTGCCCTGGACTGACAGAAGCATTCCTTAGCATAGAACACCCTACCGCCGCGAGCAGCAATTAGAGAGGATGGAGTTTTTCGAGATGGAGAGACCTGCCAAACAGATGGACTTTAAAGCCAGAATGTGTATATTGATGACAAAGAAACGATTTTTGATATTATGTATTTTCATGTTGCTTAGTGTAATCACGTTTTTAATAGGATATGTTTTATTCTCTTTTCAAGTGACCTTTGCACCCACTACACAGCCCATACATCCTTCTACTGTTTCCTCGCATTCTTTTCACCCTCTGCCAGAGCATGAGTCCACTAGAAGATTAGAGTTTATCAATAACTCCTTCATTCAGCTTTTACACCAACACCAATTAGTAGTGAACACAACTAATTGTTGGGTGTGTGGTCTTATGCCACATACAACAGATAAGGGTATCCCATACTTGGTCTTACCATTTAGTTACAATGGTTTTTTGTGGGCGTTTCAGACGATGTTCATATATGCCATCGAACCATATCCCCCACGTTCCACGAGAAGTAACTCGAGCAACAAGGCATTGGTAGTGGGAATCACAAATATGAGCAGAAACATTGACTCGTATAGAACGATTCCCAGAGATGAGTTACAAGCTTACGCTAGATGGAATGTAACAGGATATGGAGTTACTCTGAGTGAGAACCAGCGAGCAAAGAGATCCTCCCCGATTTGGATTGTACCCCATCAGGGTCACCTATGTCTGCAAGGTAATGGCAAGAATCCCAGAGCTCAGTTAGGGAAAAGTATCTGCACTGAAACATATGTTTTTGCGTCTCAGACTTCCCCTTCGTTTGTAGCAGCTAAGGATACCTATTTCATCTGCCATGATAGAGCCTATACATGGTTGCCCTCTGACTTCTCAGGCACATGTTTTGTTTAGTTCCTGTTGCCTCCCACCTACACGGCCGCGGCAGATTACCATAAGACAAGGATAGTTAGAGGTGTCATCAGTAAAGAAGACACTGCAGGACAAGAATTTGGAGATTTCGTAAAGGGTTTTCTGACATTTTGAGGACCTATGGTTAACAGCAGGAACATAAGGCAATTGACAAGGGTGGTTGAATCCACTATAGTTGAGACCGCCGGTGCCCTTAGTAATTTGACGGCTGAGCTTCAGTCGGATCGCCTTATGACTCTTCAGAACAGGGTCGTATTAGACGTCATACTTGCAGACCGAGGTGGGGTATGTAAAGTGATCCAATCAAGTTGCTGTGTTTTCATCCCAGATAACGCTCCAACAGTCTACCAGGCCATATCCAAACTGCATAAGATCTCTGAATCTATTCACATGGATAAAGGAGATTGGTCATTGATGGGGTGGTTCTGGGAACTGATATCCGCCTGGGGATGGAAGATTCTGATAGTCATTGGGATGATCTTAGCCATTCTTTTCCTGTTCTGTTTGTGTGTACAGTGTGCTCCTGCAATATGTGGCCTCGGTGCTACATCGTGTGTAAGGAAACCTGTATCAAGAAACGAGCTAAGTAATAGGATGATGCTACAGCAACATCTCAATGACTTTATGAATATAGACCTGGACTCAGATTAGCGTGAGTATAGGTTATTGCCTATGTAAGGGCAAAAGGAGGGGCTGTGGTACTGAAAATTCTGGACCCGTGTTATAAACATCGTCGTATCATGACGATTTTGGTATCAGCAGACCGAGAATGATTACAATACTATGCACAAGCATTTTCGTCATATTCGGGTAACGAAATCACCCTGAAATCAGAGTTTCCGTCCTGAACCCTCGGGTTCCATTTTGTGAACGGCAGCCATTTTGTGATTGCCCTCACATAGGCCAAATGACTAACGCCAAAAACGAGTTTGAAGGACACGTACACCTTTGCTGACTCCGCTGTGACCTGGGCAAGCTGACTCCACTGCCTGAAGCCAAAACCTGTTCGGTCAGTTCCTTTCCCAGTGGCCGAATGAGATTAGTATCAAGGCACAACATATCATAAACCTTTCATCGCACACAAACCATGCCTAATCTTACACACACCTGTCCCTGTTTCTTTCTTTATGACTTGCTTTACGAGGAGGAGGTGTTCATTTTTATTGGGTGTCCGTCGATATCTGATGAAAACACTGGGCCTTGCCGGGTAATTGATTGTGGGCTGGACAAACTGAAATATGGGCTTGTCATCATGACTCTGCTTTTTCTTTGTAGTGAAAATATGTGAATGGTCAACTGTAAAATAAGGAATGTTTGCCTAAAGCATAATATTTTGTATAAAAAGAGAAGGCTGGCTTTGTAAGATTGAACAGTCTCCTGAGAATATACACTGTGTTGTACTTCTAGGATACCTGTTACTGGCTGCAGCCAATAAATACGATATTTGACTTCACCAAGAAGACTCTTTCTGTAGTCTGAAACAGGAAGGACTCGAAGTCTTAGGGTGTGTTCCCTGGCACCGCTGGGTTCTTAAAAACCCAGTACTTCATACTCAAGGGGTCAGAAACAGCCAGGACTGCACCTCTGTAGGATCTTATGTCTTATGCAATCCAACCCCTTTGTAGCAGAGCTCTACTATTTTATTTATTCGTTGTTTATGTTTAGAAAGCTTTATTGAATAAATTAGGCAAAGTAAAACATCAGTACAACCACAAGATTGGTTAAAAATTGCAAGACAAAGTATATGAGAAAGTAGAATCCAAGCCAGAATGTAAAGGCTATACATATTACAAAAAGAATTTTTGGGAGTATTTTATTTATTTATAAAGTTTTCTATAGCCAAACAATATCACAAGTTATATCAGAGTGCTTTACAATACGATGGAAGGAAGGACATAAATGCAATATCCACATCAAAAAAAAGTATTCGCAGATTACAGGACAATTGTACCCAGGAGGCCGTAACAAATGGTGGTACAATGGTAGTTAGTGCAACGACAACGGGCAAGTGAAGCCTATCCCTCTTAGGGTAAGAATTGTTTTCATTACGAATATTTTGGCTTCCAATTTGAACACTGTCACTGAGGAGATTCTGCCTACTTCCGGTGCAAGGGAGTTCCATATCTTTGGAGCAGCGCTGGAAAAAGCTCTGTGACAAGTTCTCTTTTTGTTAAGAATGAGTGGTTTCAAGAGGAAAGTAGAGGCGCTTCTTGAGGCTCTTACCCCACAAGATATTTCAAGTTTTTGAGCCAAGTACATGGGAGTATTGAAGTGAAGGGCTTTGTGCGTCAGAAATAGCAATCTTCAACTGAATTTGTGCATAGGGCATCCATTTGAGAGATTTTAGTGCTGGGGATATATGCTTGTTTCGTTTGTAACCAGTCTTGCCACAGCATTTAGGGATGCCCTTAGCCAGGGCATATTTGGAAAGGCCACAGAGGGTAGCACTGCCGTAGTCTAGCCTCGGCAAGACAAGCACTTGGACCACCTGCTTGAAAACATTTAGTGGAAGGATAGGTTTGATATATCTGAGTGATTTCATTACGTGATTTGCTCCCTTACATGCATTGCTGATATGATTTTTCATATTCAGGTGCTTGTTCAAGGTGATTCTAAGTGACTTGGTGGAGTCTATGATGAGAGGAGTACAGTTGAAAGCAGTGAGGTGAGTCAGCTAGAGGTCCAGATTGGGGAGGTGGTTCGGAGGGGAGATGAGCATGAATTATGTTTTGGAAGCATTGAGCAGGAGGTGGTTCAAAGTTAACCAGTTTTGAGTAGATGTTAGAGTAGTGTTGAGTGAGATGATGTTTTGCAGAGATTATATTTTCAGATAGAGTTGCGTGTCATCCGCGTACATGTGAAAAAGAATGTTCATGGAGGTTAGTGAGTTTGCAAGAGGTTCCACGAAAAGGTTGAAGAGAATAGGAAATAGAGCGGACCATTGGAGGACCCCCATGAGTACAGTAGAGGGCTGAGATAGAGAGTGGTTTGCCTTGACTCTTTGTGATCTGTGATGTAGGAAGTATGAGAACCACTGTAGCACCTGTTCTGAAAAACCCATCTGTTTTGCAGGATGGATAGGAGGTTGTCATGATTAACCGTGTCTAAAGCGAAGGAAAGGTCAAGGAGGATCAGGAGGCAGGATTCGTTTAGATCAAGCATTTTTAAAATGCCATCTATAACGTGAGTGAGAGCTGATTTGGTGCTGTGCCCCTTCCTAAAGCCGGATTGATGTTGGTCTAGGAGTTGGTAATTGTCTATGTGAGCACAAAGTTGGGATTGTATATATTTTTCTTGGAGTGTTGCTAGGGTGGGGATGTTGGAAATTGGGCGGAAATAATTGAGATCAGATCTGACAGCCGTAGTTTTTTTTAGTATAGGAGATACCTGAGCTGCTTTTAGGCACTCGGGGATTGTGCCTTGTGACAGAGAAGTGTTAACGATCCTTTTGGGGATGAGTGTATTCTTGATTTCTTTGAAGATGGACGAGGGCAACGGGTCACTGAAGTGTTGGAGGGGTTGATATTCTGCAGAATCTTGTAGATGTCATTTTCACTAAATGGGGTAAAGGTGTCCCATGACGCATTGTTCAGACCCACCAGGATATAGTGGCATGGATTCGCAAATTTAGCGGCACAAATATGGAAATTTAGCGACACAAATATGGAAATTCAGCTGCATTTTTGCAGCACTTTATTTTACTCATAATCATTCATTTTCAGCCTTAAATCAATGGAAATTGTTTTAGCAGAGTATTCCACTTTGAATAGGCAACCTGGAATATGAAACAGAGGAAGCAGCCCACAGGTGAAGGCTGTTATCCCTTGGAAATGCAATTCTCCATTTGCTTTAGTATAGGCTGGTAGCAGTTATCACAACTTTTGACACATTGCGGGGCTGGTGTTTGGCACATCCTTAACCCTTTTCTCACCTGAGTCTAAGGGCGACTATACGCCGCTTTCGTGGACAGGCCATGGCCCGTTGAACAGGTCCGAGAAGGCCCACTGTGAGAAAATAACTGACTTTGTTAGTATGCAAACCATTTGAAAACCTACCTCTGCTCATTTATTTTAAAGCTCGAAATGATTCTGGTTTCTTCTACCTACATCCTAAAGCTAACTTCCTGATTTGCAGAAGGGAAGAATATTTGTAAAAAAATCCTCTCACGTTTGCCTCAATTTATAACAAGCTAATATAGAGAATTTAGCACATGTCCGATGGTACCTCCACAAAGTGGGCTTTTTTACTACACTTGCCATCGAATTGTGCCGTCCTCCCGTTCATTTCACTTACCATAGCATGGACATTATTTCACAGTGATGCAGGACGTGAAAGAAAAAAGCAGGGTATACACAACTATTGCTGCGTGGCGCCCTATTTTGGGCGCATTTTCACTCCCTTTGAATAGCGTCTCACAAATGAATCCATGCAGAAAACTAGGAGTCTTTTTCTTCACAAGAATAAAAAACAAGCATTGGCATAGCCAATATGTCTCCCCTTTGGGACCTTGTAAGTGTTTAGCTTCTTACCACTGATCTACAAGCAGCCGGTTTTCACCAGCTAGTTTCCACTCTCACTCACCAAGCCGGTCACACTCTTGATGGTCTCTTCACCAATAACCCTGATATTGCCCATCTCTCTGTCACCCCCCTCGTTTGGACAGATCATGCTGCAGTACTCTTCACTATTCAGCCTCGGACCCCCAACCCCCGCAGTCCAAGGCCTGTATTCCCAAACTTACCCGAGCTTGGAATCACATGGACATTCTTCTACTTACTACTACCTTTTCCAACTCTCTCGACGAGCTCACCTCTGACCCCGACACTGCATCCATTAAGTATCTGGACTGGCTACATGGCGCCTTCAATTCTCTGGGACCCCCCAAACTGATCTTCCCTAACGAATCTACTCCTTCCTCCCCTTGGTTCTTGGAGGCACTTAGACTACAGAGATAACACTGTAGAAACCTAGAAAGACACTGGTGCAAACACTACAACCCCTGGGACAAACAAACTTACAAGAACTCCTTGGCCATATACAAATGCCTTATTATTTAGAAGAGCACCTTCTATCTAACTCAAATTGAATCCGCTCAAAACTCTTCTAAAAAGCTATTCCAGGTAGTCAACACTCTCTCCAATCCCCCCTCCTGCCCAACCATGGACGCCTCACAAGACCTCTGTAACTCTCTTGCCAACTTTTGTGCAAACAAGGTAATTACCATATACTCTGCTTTCACCTCTCACACATATCCTAACTCCACGAACCCTGACCCCCCAACAGCCCCACCACCACTACTTTCTCCAATTTCCATCAGGTCCCCCCGAACATATCTCTCAATTAATCTCCTCCATTATGTCTGGTTCCCCTCTTGACCCCTGTCCGTCCTCCATCCTTAAACTCAATCCGGAGGTCATAACCCCCTCTCTCACCATTATCTGCAATTCCATGTTTATCACAGGCTCCTATCCCTCCGTCCGGAAAAAAGCAGTTATCGAACCCCTCCTGAAAAACCTTCCCTCGACCCTACAGCCTCACTTAACTACAGACCCATCGCCTGCCTTCCGTTCCCATCCAAGATCTTTGAAAAACGAATGAATAAACAATTATCGGATTTTATCAACCAAAACCACCTCTTGGACGATACACAATTCGGATTCAGACAGGGTCACGGAACCGAAAAGGCCCTCATAAAGGCCGCCGATGAGGTTAGGATGATTTTAGATCAAGGCGGTGTGGCGGTCCTCATACTTCTGGATCT
This sequence comes from Lissotriton vulgaris, assembly GCF_964263255.1. Classification (NCBI taxonomy): domain Eukaryota; kingdom Metazoa; phylum Chordata; class Amphibia; order Caudata; family Salamandridae; genus Lissotriton; species Lissotriton vulgaris. The sequence goes on along the minus strand of NC_141694.1, from coordinate 49,470,285 downwards.
ATCCGCCGCCTTTGACACGGTCGATCATGCCATCCAGATCGACCGTGTCTCAACCTTAGGTATCAATTACACAGCCAGGGAGCTTCCAGCCTCATTCCTTACCAATCGCACCCAATTAGTAAAACTGGGCCCCTTCTACACACCTGTCTTTACTCTTCCCTGTGGGGTGCCCCAAGGATCCTCGCTAAGTCCAACCTTATTCAACATTTACGTTTCGGACTTAGCGAGGGTGATTAAATCCCACGGGTTGAGTTTAATCTCTTATGCTGATGACACCCAGCTGGTGCTAGCAGTACATAAGGACGGGGTAGCGGTTGAGTCCAAATTCCAGGACGTATGCTTGCCATCAGCTCATGGATGACGAGCAACTGCTTAAAATTAAACTCATAGAAGACAGAGGTAATGACTTTCAGGAACCTCACTCCCGGGTGGTCCCCCACCTGGTGGCCCAACGAAACGGGACATCCGCCAAAACCCGTCACCAAGGTCAGAAACCTCGGTGTCCTATTCGACGACAAACTCTCGTTTAATCACCATGTCAACGCCATTGTCTCCTCCTCTTTCTACACCTTAAGTGGCAAAACATTGATCACCACTTTAATCTTCTCTAAAACTGACTATTGTAACTGCCTCCTGCTTAATGCCCAAGAAAAGGTCCTTAATAAGCTCCAATCAGTTCAGAACGTGGCAGCCAGAACTCTGCTTGGCATTCCCAAGTTCAAATCCATCACACCAGCCATCCGCCAATTACACTGGCTGCCTATCAGAAGCCGTACCAAACAGGCACGGCCGGTAGTAGGTGTAACTGCAGGGCGGTGACGTAGGGAGGGGGAGGGGCAGGGTGGGGGGTTGTAATGTATGGATTACGGACTATAACAGGTAAGTAAACTTATAAATAATTAAAACGAATTTCGTTGTGTGCACTGCATCACCAAATGCGATGCAGTGCACACAACGAAATTCGTTTTATTTATTTATATGTTTACTTACCTGTTATAGTCCGTAATCCATACATTACAACCCCCCACCCCGCCCCTCCCCCTCCCTAAGTCACCGCCCTGCAATTACACCTACTACCGGCCGTGCCTGGTACCAAATTCAAAGCACTATGCAGTGCCTACAAAGCCATCAATAACTCAGGACCTCAGTTTTAAAAAAAGGCTTTTTCCCTATACACACCCAACAGACCACTTCGTTCTTCCACAGCCTATCTTCTCCCTGTCCCACGGACAAAAAAATCCTCCTGGGGTGATAGGCGCTTCCTAGTCTCCACGGCCAGACTCTGGAACTCCCTTCCTCTCCCGATCAAAACCAGTCCCACACTCATCACCTTTAGGAAACAATTAAAAACTTGGCTTTTTAACCAATAACCGCCCTGTAGCGTCTTTCTGCCTGGATTCTAAGCCCATAAGAGCCGAGACACCCCAGGGTATTTGTGCGCTATACAAATCACACAAACATGCAACAGTTAATGTTGTTGCTGTAAGGATATGTGCTGCATAACTAAATACTTATAAGGTCCCAAAGGCGAGACCTATTGGCTATGCCAATGCTTGTTCTTTTTGTCTTTGGACATGCCACACAACATCAGCGATGCTGTACAAATTAGTCAAAAGTCATTGGCTAAGCCAGTAGGTGGTATAGGCAAAAAAGAAGCATGAAAATCCATCTGCGCTTGTGCAGCCCAGAAAAATGCATCTTGAGGCCCCTGATGGATAAGGCAGTCACATATAGCTCATAAACAAAATGGAGAATGGGGCTGCTCCCTGGTGGGTAGATTCCTTCACCTGTCGGTCCAGGCCTTAATCGGCTCAAGATTAGATTACTCCAAAATTCTATATCATGGCCTACCGGAGTATCTCCTGCAACGCTTGCAGGTGGTTCAGAACGCGGCCGCGCGGGCTATCTTTGGCCTCCAGAGATGGGCCAGAGTATCTAGCCTATTGCAGTCGCTCCATTGGCTGCCTATCCGGAAGTGGATAGAGTTTAAGGCCTTGACACTGGCCCACAAGGCCTTGCATGCCTCGGGAGCTCAGTATCTCCAAAGGAGGCTTGCCTTTTACCACCCGGCTCGATCCCTGAGATCTGAGTCTCTGTTCCTAGCTGTGGTTCCCTGAGTAAAAAAGGCTCGCATTGGAGGCCGCTCTTTCAGGCTGCGAGCTCCGCAGCTTTGGAACTCTCTTCCACTGACACTGCGCAGTACATCCAATCTACTGGCCTTTAGGAAGGGCCTTAAAACATGGCTCTTTGCCCGGTAGTGTTCTTCCTCTCCAGTGCTGGATCTTCCTACTCTCTGTAGTGGTCCTGTTTATGTTGTGGTTGTCTGTCCTTTCCAGTCACTAATTAAAGCGCCGGGACACTCCTTTGGAGTAGCCGTGCGCTATAGAAGACCAACCTAACATCTAACATCTAACATAAGAGGTGGAATGCTCTTGGTTTCGGTCTGCACGGTAGAGATTTCTGAAATGTAGATCCTCGTTGACCCAAACATTCTGAGGCCAAGAAATGGTTAAATGCACATGTTGCAACATATTACGGTCACAGTTGCTCATCCTAATGTCAGGTAGTTACCCCAAGATGATGATTAGTCTCAAATGAAGGAAATTAGACATTTCCCTTTCAGCAAGTGACATTAAACTAGGCTAAGTCAAAATGACTTGGTACAGTTAATTGTTTTCTTGATCAACTGTGTAGTGTTTAGAGATATAACTTTTAGTTGTTGACTGCTGTGAAAGTATAAATCCTTGCTTGTGACAGTGCCCATGTCCCCAGGCCTGTGCACGAGTAAAGTGAAACCAACCAAACAGATGTTTGGAGCTTTGGGACAATGGATGATTGTTAATGGGTGAGACTTGTATGGGGTGATTTATTTATTTGTATTTCATGATTGTGTGCGTTAACAATATTGACTACAGTTAAATGACATGTTTTATATTGTGATGATTATTCATTAGCTGTTAACAATGGGAAATACCATTAAAGTTGAATAGATGCAGAACAGTATATTTTCTACTGGTAGCCGTATTTCTCAGAAAAAATGCTAATATTTGTATGAAGATGTGTGAAATTACTATTCTTTTTTTATTTAGGCATAGTTTGTGCAGTTATTGAATAGGTTTATTGTAATTTATTTTTGTTTGCACTATTTTAAATAAATGTTTTAAAGTGAAAAAGCACGCTTTGGCTTATTGCTAATTTTTCTCACTATTACAGCGCTTCAGATAACACCGCCCCTCTTGGTAAAATTCTAGCCAGATGGCAACACTGATAAGTACAGAAGTGTAAGGACAGCAGGTGACCTGATTGATGGGAGAAGAGTTAATGGGGAGTTGTTGATTTCGCAGACACTTTTGTAAAAATGGTGGCATTTTTACAAAAGTGACAATTTCGTGGCAAACTGCGGTCTGATTGTTCTTGGCGTTCAGGGTGGTCGAAGTGTGCTTTTCTATCTTCTGAGAGGTTGGGGCACAGAGATGTTACATGTGTTATGTCCTCCTTGTGTTGGCTGCAGAGCCGACACATTTCCTGAGCACAGTCTCTTTTCTATTTTGGGAGGTGACGGGATAGGGAGATGACCCCCTTTCTCAGCTTTAAAAACTAGCTTAGTTCGTACTTTGGGTGAGCAGTCAAAATATCTAAATTTTAATAACGACCTACACTAATATCGACTTTTTAATATTGTAGGGACAGAATATCGTAGTCAAGAATATCGTTGACCAGAATATCGACTGCAAGGTAAGTAATATCGATTTATTTGATATCGAAGTAAATAATGTTGTTAGCAAAAATATTGTTGTAAATATTATCGATTTTTTTTATTGTCATGTATTTAGTTTGTATTTTATATGTATGTTTAACTTTTTTTATGTTTTTTCATTATTTTTAAATATATGTATTAAATGTTTAGAAAATAGTAATTTTTTTAAACATAATTTTTTGCGTTTTAGTAACAGAGTGGGTTGTGGGTTTATAGGATATATGGGGGGAAGTAATTTAATTATAAGTAATTAATTACTATGTCTTTATTTATTGTTATTGATTGTTAATTTATTGTTAATTCATTATTAATTGGTAATTTGTTTTTATGAACTGGTTAATTTAAAATTATGGTAATTATAATTAATGTATAATAATGTTTAGTTATTGTTATTGTTAATTAACTTATTGTAAGTTAATGAATTGGTAATTATTTTTTATTAATTGATTAATTGATAATTAAATTAATTATGTTATTTTAATGTGCAGTGGGTTGTGAGTGTATAGGGTGGGTAGTAACTTAAATATAATTATTCAATAAACAAGTTTTTATTTATTGTTATTGAGTATGAATTTATTGTTAATTAATTATTAATTGGTAATTACTTTTTATTGGCTGGTTGATTTTAAATTATATTAATTATAATTTATTTATAATCACTTTCTATTTCTGGTTATTGTTAATTAAATTATTGTTAAATAATTATGAATTGGTAATTAATTTTTATTAATTGATTAACTGATAATAACATTAATTGTGTTCTTTTTTATGTGTAGCACGTTGTGTGTCTATAGGGAAATAGGCTGGGAAGTAATTTCATGTTTTTTAAGTAAATATTAATTTAATTGAATATGTATATGTATTTATTAATACATCTTTTGTTAAATAATTATTAATATGTAATTTATTTTATAAAAAAAGATTTCATTGATAAGTATGTTATTTTACTCCTAAGCTATCCCACACTTTCCCTACTATTGCACTCACTGGAGTGGGAATAGTCATTTTGACCCCTTCGCTATCCAACACTTTCCCTACTGTTGCTCTCACTGGAATGGGAATATTAATTTTAACCCCTCCGCTATCCAACACTTTCCCTACTGTACTGTTGCATTCACTGGAGAGGGAATAGTAATTATTACCCCTACGCTATCCAACACTTTCCCTACTGTTACACTCACTGAAGTAGGAATAGTAATTATTACCCCTACGCTATCCAACACTTTCCCTACTGTTGCACTCACTGATGTGGGAATAGTAATTTTAACACCTAAGCTATCCAACACTTTCCCTACTGTTGCACTCACTGGAGTTTTAATAGTAATTTTACCCCTACGCTATCCAACGCTTTCCCTACTGTTGCACTCTCTGGAGTTGGAATAGTAATTGTTATTCCTACGCTATCCGACACTTTCCCTACTGTTAGACTCACTGGAGTAGGAATAGTAATTATTACCCCTACGCTATCCACCATTTTCCCTTCTGTTGCACTCACTGGAGTGGGAATAGTAATTTAAACCCTACCCTATCCAACACTTTCCCTACTGTTGCACTCACTGGAGTGGGAATAGTAATTTTTACACCTACGCTATCCAACACTTTCTCTACTGTTGCACTCACTGGAGTGGGAATAGTGATTATTACCCCTATGCTATCCAACACTTTCCCTACTGTTGCACTCACTGGAGTGGGAATAGTAATTTTAACACCCATGCTATCAGACACTTTCCCTACTGTTGCACTCTCTGGAGTTGGAATAGTAATTTTTGTCCCTACGCTATTCAACGCTTTCCCTACTGTTGACCTCTATAGAGTTGGAATAGTAATGTTTACCCCTACACTATTCAACGCTTTCCCTACTGTTGTACTCACTGGAGTGGGAATAGTAATTTTTACTCCTACGCTATCCAGCGCTTTCCCTACTGTTGCACTCTCTGGAGTTGGAATAGTAATTTTTACCCCTATACTATTCAACGCTTTCCCTACTGTTGTACTCACTGGAGTGGGAATAGTAATTCTTACCCCTACGCTATCCAACACTTTCCCTACTGTTGCATTTACTGGAGTGGGAATAGTAATTATTACCCCTACGCTATCCAACGTTTCACCTACTGTTGCACTCACTGGAGTTGGAATAGTAATTTTTACCCCTATGCTATCCAACACTTTCTCTACTGTTGCACTCACTGGAGTGGGAATAGTAAATATTACCCCTTTGCTATCCAACACTTTCTCTACTGTTGCACTCACTGGAGTGGGAATAGAAATTTTAACACCTATGCTATCCAACACTTTCCCTACTGTTGCACTCTCTGGAGTTGGAATAGTAATTTTTGTCCCTACGCTATTCAACGCTTTCCCTACTGTTGACCTCCATAGAGTTGGAATAGTAATTTTTACCCCGACACTATTCAACGCTTTCCCTAATGTTGTACTCACTGGAGTGGGAATAGTAATTTTTACTCCTACGCTATCCAACACTTTCCCTACTGTTGCACTCTCTGGAGTTGGAATAGTAATTTTTACCTCTACACTATTCAACGCTTTCCCTACTGTTGTAACCACTGGAGTGGGAATAGTAATTTTTACTCCTACGCTATCCAGCGCTTTCCCTACTGTTGAACTCTCTGGAGTTGGAATAGTAATTTTTACCCCTATGCTATCCAACACTTTCTCTACTGTTGCACTCACTGGAGTGGGAATAGTAAATATTACCCCTTTGCTATCCAACACTTTCTCTACTGTTGCACTCACTGGAGTGGGAATAGTAATTTTAACACCTATGCTATCCAACACTTTCCCTACTGTTGCACTCTCTGGAGTTGGAATAGTAATTTTTGTCCCTACGCTATTCAACGCTTTCCCTACTGTTGACCTCCATAGAGTTGGAATAGTAATTTTTACCCCGACACTATTCAACGCTTTCCCTAATGTTGTACTCACTGGAGTGGGAATAGTAATTTTTACTCCTACGCTATCCAACACTTTCCCTACTGTTGCACTCTCTGGAGTTGGAATAGTAATTTTTACCTCTACACTATTCAACGCTTTCCCTACTGTTGTAACCACTAGAGTGTGAATAGTAATTTTTACTCCTACGCTATCCAGCGCTTTCCCTACTGTTGAACTCTCTGGAGTGGGAACAGTAACTTTTAACTTTTACCCTGACACTATCCAACGCTTTTCCTAATGTTGCAATATGTGGAGTAAGTATATATATTAATTTATCTGCAGATGTTTAATTAATTTTAATATTATGTATTTGGTATTATTTTTTAATATGTTTTAATATGTATATCTTTTTTAATCATATGTATTATTTACTTATTTTTTTTTTTTCAAAACCATTTTTATTAGGAGTTCGATCAGGTTTAAGCACAGCCCTCCACAATCAGGAGGAGACTGTCAACAGTAGATACAAAAAGACACATCATTGTCATAGCATCGAACCCATTATTTACTTATTTTTACATTAATATTAATACATTTTAAAAAATGATATTTTTAACTTCGATATTTTTGACAATATTTTTTTTTTCAATATGTTTGTACTTACCTTTATGTAGATAGGTCTTCGATATTTTTGTCTTCGATATTTCTGTGTCGATATTATTGTAGGTCGATTTTTTGTCTGTTGATATTTTGTCAGACATTCCGTTCTTTGAAAGTATTCATAAGGTATCACCGGGGTTTCAGTTGTATATAAGTGTGTATGGTCATCCAACCATGATTCCATACAGAGAGGCTGGCCCTATCTTCTATTGAGAAAAGCTGGTTCATGCTAATTTTTGCTAACCTCTTAAGTTCATGTTGACTGGATGTGAATTATCTGAGTCAGGAACTGAAGAAAGGTCAGACAGGAATAGGTTAAAAAGTATAGGAGCAAAGACAGAACCTTGCTTAAGGTCTTGCAAAGTAGTTATGAGCCGTAACAGGCGCGATCCATTCCTGATCTTAATCCTGACCCATGTATCATGATGCAAAAGGTGCAGGGCCCTGAGCAAGCTGTTTGGAATGTTGAGCAGGGAGAGTTTCTGCCACAGCTTCCTTCTGTTTGGTAAACGTTGTTTACAACGCAGTGGTTACACCGCACGACCTTTACCACGCTGCCATTACGACTTGCGCTGGATGGCGCTGTTGGTTAAGGAATATTGTAATTTTATATTCCAACACCTTCCCTACTGTTACGTGGACTGGTGTTGGATTATAAAATCATAATATTACTCAATCCGCGCCCTCCAACGAGGTTACAATGACTTGCATTGTAATAACCGCGTTGTAATGTACCGCGATCTAAAAGATCGCGTTGTACTGACATACATCCCTTCTGTTGAACCTGTTGAAGGCAAATTTGTAGTCTATAAAGCCCATATATACAGGACTAATGTTAAATTCGGCCTGGTTGATCAAGAAATAAAGTCTGATGAGATTCACTTATGACCCAGTGTTACTTGTGAATCCTGTCTGGTTTGGTGGTATATTAGATTTGACTTAGCCCATGATTGTAGGGAGTCCAGCAGTGTGTCTGTGAAGTACTTCACTTCACTGTCAATTAGAGGTGATCAGGCAGTAATTCCCTGGAGTTTTTTTGTTGCTGCCTTTGAAAATCGGTGCAAGAATCAAACCCGCCATGAGGCTGAGATGGAACGCTTTTCTAAGATAAGTAGAGCGGGCTAGGTGGGTGGCCCAAAAAGCTGCATCATCCTTGTGTATGGCTAGTGGTATTCCACTTGGGCTGGGAGCCCTGTCCTTGTGTCCCTTTGCAATGTGCTTTTGGATTGAGGCCTCTGTAAAAGAGAACCAAAAGAATGACTTGTTGTGAATAGTGGTTTGAACCTCCCGGACGGTGTTACCCACAAGGTCTTCGACCTAGTCACAGTTCAAGTCTAACAGGGGGGGTGGGGGGGACATTGAAATCGTCGTGTAGAAAGAGGTACCACTCCGGCTCTGAGATGTTAGAGTAGGCTAACTTGGGAAGCACGCCCTCTAAGCCACTTATGGTGCGCCAGAATCTAGCAGTGTTGCTAGTCCTTATATTGTGTAATTGTTTGGCCCAGAAAGAGTTCCAGGTGTTCCTTCGATGTTTACTTTTGGCCACCCTCAAATGTCTGCAAGCCTCTCTTAGTTTACTTATTATTTTTGGATCCATTGGTGTCGTTTTAAGTTTTTGCCACAACCTATTGATGCTAGTATAAACGTTATTGTCTAGTTAATTAAAACCATAACAAAACCAAAAGTGAAGGAAAATTGTCCATTACAATAGATTCAATTAGATTCTTCATAATACATTTTAAAACACAAAATTTTAAATGATGCTGCTAAGAGCTTTATCAGATTGCTCGTCGTTAAAATAATTAATAATAAAGAAAGTCTTATTTTGAAATTTCAAGAGCTTTCAGACGCTTTTCAAAGGCTATCAAGAACTTTATCAGTTTACAATTGATTATAGGGTAATGGCCGATCTACAGGTACGTAGTCTTTTGGCCCTAAAAATGTTCATTAAAAAGAGTGTGCGCTCCCGGTTCAATGATTTACAGTGGCATATAATATGGATTATATTTTCTTTTGTAGTGCCACATAGTCGACAGGCATTTGCATCTGAGCGTTTCCAGACAGGATCATCGGCCAGAGTTGGTAGTTTGCCAAATCTCACTGCCATCAGCCTTTTTTTTATAAACACAGAGTACGTTGATGCTAGGTAGGCAGCCGAGGTGAGATTGTTGTAACTGTTAATCACGGTCCAAGAATGGGAGCGGACAGCAAAAATAGCTTTATCCGTAATTAGTGAGTGAAATTTGGCCGCTTTATTTAGAACCTGTTTAAAGGACGCGAATGACAGGTTTTTTTCCCACAGGTTTGCAGTGCATGTTTGCTCCAGAGCGCCAGTCAGATATTTGTTTGCTGCAGAGTGTTGTTGGCTTTCTAATTCCTGCCATAACAAGCTGTCCAAGGTGTTATTTATGGAGTTCGTTTTAATTCTATACCATACTCTGATACTTGTGTAGAGTCTTCCCAGTGACTCGTTCATCAAGCCAAATTCTAAACGCGTCTGGGCGGGTGAAGCTGAGCGTGAGAGTTGTAAGACCTTCTTGTAAATTTTTGTGGTAAGGCTGTTTAGGGTGATATCATCCTTGCCCTGCATAGCTATACTAGCATAAGATAGAGTTGGAAGTACTTTGATTGCCATCACTGTTAGTAGAGGTACAAGCGAGGGACCTTCAAATAATTTTTTTGCCAGTGCGCTTAGTGCGAATATTAATGCTCCTGCTCTCTGCTTCATGTATTTTTTTGGGGCGATTAGAGTGAGTTTCTCGTCGATATAGTATCCTAGATATTTATAGTTTGATACTCTTTCCAGTGGCTTTCCTTCAAGCGAGATGTTAAGTTGCGGTGTACGACGGTTGGTTATTGACATAATTTTTGTCTTGGACAGATTCAGAGCAAGGTTATTTACCGTCAAGAATTCTGACGTTAATGCTAGTAGTCTTGACAGGCCCACTTTAGTTAGACTCATGAGCACAATGTCGTCTGCATATGCCAAATGAGTAAGATGAAAATTGCCAAGTTTCGGTGTGTGTGCATTGCAGTTGTTTAAATTTCCTGATAGGTCTGAGATGAATAGATTAAAAAGCTGTGGTGCTAATACGCAACCCTGTTTTAATCGGGTCGATGTGTATACTTTTCTTGATAGGTGTGATCCCTCCCCTAGCTTGATTTGTGTCCATGTATCAGTGTAGAATAGAAGTAGGCCCCTCAATATTTTCTCAGGTATGGCCCAAGCTTTCAACTTCGCCCATAATAGTTTGCAATCAACGCTTATCAAATGCCGCTTTCATGTCGATAAAACAGAGGTTCAAGTCCTGTTTCGAGCGCTGGCATTTTTCTGCTATCATGGTTATCGTTAATATGCTTGACGTAGTTCCGATGCAGGCTCTAAATCCAGTTTGATTTATTGGGATCATTGCTTTATCATCTGCCCAGTTTACCAGATCTTTTAAAAGGAGAGAGGCAAAATATTTCGCTTCAAAGTCCTGGAGTGTTATTTAGCGATAATTTAACGGGTTAGCTCTGTCTCCTCCTTTATATATTGGCGTAATGATAGAGCCTTTCCAGCTATCAGGAATACGGTTGTACCTTTGAACATCGGCAAAAAGTTCTTCTAGATGTGGGCCCCAAAAATCTGGTGCTTCCTTAAAGGCAATTTGTGGGATGCCATTCGGGCCCAGCGCTCCGTTACTTTTTCCCTTTCTGATGATGGTGATAATCTCATCAGTCGTGTACCAGCCATCTATGGGTTCAATGGGTGGAATTTTTCTTTGGGCCATTGGGTATACACCTGTTACAACGCAACTTTTACAACTACCTACCATTACAACGCAACTTTTACAACGCATACCATTACAACGCATTGCGCTGGGGGGCGCTCTAGGATAGGGAATAAGTTTAATTTACTATCCAACACCTTCCCTAGTGTCCACGGGGACTGGAGTTGGAATAGTAAATTATACTTACCACTATCCAGCACCTCTAAGCGCTATGCGTTGTAATGGTATGCGTTGTAATGGTCGCGTTGTAATGGTAGGTAGTTGTAATGGTATGCGTTGTAACGTCATACATCCGGCCATTGTTATTCGGTTGGTATGGTAATGTTCTTCGCTGCTATTTAAATTCGGGTCCGCTGATCCCATTTGCTGCCCAGGAGCATTCCTTTAGATTTCTTCAAATTTTGTCGACAAAAAGGTTGACCATACCGTTTCTTGGATATTCGAGGTCAATACGTTTCGCGGCCTTGTCAACTGGTTTATTGTGCTCCAAAATGTATTTGAATCCTGTAGCTTGGAGATGGCCAGTAAATTAATCCAGAACTCGTCATTCACCTTCTTTTTCTGCTCCCAAATCCTTTTTTTATATAGTTTTCTTTGGGCAAGAAAAGTACTCAAGTAGCTCGGGTCGTTCGCTTTTAGTTGCAGGTTTTTTTGGCTTCTACGTAGATGCCTTCTTTGTTCGTATAGTGCCAAGGGCAGTTTCTTAGTCGGTGCGTTTTTTTTGCCACTGTTTTAGTTGGTTTCATTTTTAACTTTAATTTCTCAAGAAAAAGAGACCAGGCTTGTATCTTATCCGTTGTTGCTCTGTTCATATCTTGCAGTGCGGCCTCTATTGTTGTAATCCACTTCAATTTATTCGAACTGTTTCAGTGTATTCGTTTCTGATTAATTGTTCCTAGTTGGCCCTCCAGGGAATACTCCGGTTGCAGTGTTTCAGCAAATAAGTTGAGTTTCAGATGTTGCATGCTATGATCACTCATTGGTGTATATTCGATGTAAAAGGTGAGTACTAGAGGAATCAATGGAAGACTTACTATAGTAAAATCCAATGTAGATTGACTGTACGGGCCATAAAACGTTTTCTTTGGTGGGTTGTCTTTCTCTGTTTTACAGTTCAGTACTCGCATGCCTAGGTACTCTAGCTCCGTTACTAAGTATGTAACTAGGCTGTCCTTTCGGCTTTTTGTTGCACCAGTTGCCTGCTGAGGGACGTTCCAATGTATGTTCTCTGAGGTTAATATCTCATCTTCCTCTGGTGTGTAAATGTGATTGGAGTTAAAATCTCCCGTTAAGATAATGTTCCAAGTTGGTTCAGAGCATCGAAGATTTAATATTTCCTTGCATAATAAATTGTTTTTTGTCTTTTTTACTTGAAGATTTGGTTGAGTGTAATAATTGATCAGTATTGTCGTTTTATGACCGTTCTGTTTCTGGCCTGATAATTTAATTAGCTCGAAGCTTGAATCCGGCGATTGGAGTTGTTCTGTCTTTATTTTTAGAGCAGTAGACACGTAAACTGAAAGGCCACTGATTGCTCTCCCGTAAGTTTTACATTTTTTCGCTGGCACCGTGTAGTGGATATAACCTGACAGTGCAATTTCTTCCTGCAGCCATGTCTCTTGCAGGGCAATTATGTCGTCATTGTCCCATTCGTCCAAGGCGAGACCGTCCTGCAGCAGTCTTTTTGCGCCCGCTATATTCCATGAGATGATATGTATTTTGTTATTTACTGCTTTATTTCTATCAAGGCCGATCTGTCAGTTTAGTACACTGGGGAGCCATTTCCAGGAATCAATTGTTGTTAACTGTTCCCCCGCTTTAACTAGGTCGGGCTCTTCGCATGTGAATTTTGCCTCGCTTCTACCTTTGGCCTTTTGTAATATAGAATAGACTGTTTTTTTTGGGGCAAGGTCCTCCAGTCTCCTTGTAAGTTGCGGGCAGCTGTTTATCTGTAATGGAAGCGGGTATCTTTGAGCGATTGGCTGCGATAGTTGAATGCCCCATGCTTGGAATATCTCCGTTTTCCCTAGAATAGATTGCACTATAGTATCGGATTTCCATGTTGTCATTGTTTGTTCGTTCATTGTTGCATTAGTGCTACTTAAGAATTGAACCCGCTCTAAGTCAGACGATTTGATTGCGCTTAGATCCTTAATTTCTTCCATCAATTTTAAGATATTGCTCCTGTTTAGGATATCATGGCTACCGTGGGTCAAGTACTCCGGAGTGAAAATAATTTGGAAGCAAGCGTTGTCTGCTTTGATGGTATCTAATAATGGCTTTGTTGCTGCCTCTTCATTTGGCCGTGACGCTTCATTGTTAGTAACGCAAAAGCTCAGCTTCGTCTGGGTCGAATTGCGCTGGATATCAGATGTTGAATAAATGGTGTCTGATATTGGCTTTATTACTGCCTCTTCGCTTAGCCGTGATGTTTCGTTGTTGGTAACACGGAAGATCAGCTTTGTCTGGGTCGGGTTCCGCTGGGTGTCTGTCAGATGTTGAGATGTGGGGGATTGACCCGGGGTTTTGGGCAGTGCCGTGTATTCCCTCTTGGTGGGCTATTTTTGTGTTGTTGGCTTTGGAGCAGTGCTTTTCAGCTTCACTCTCTCTCATCTTCTGTAGTTAGCTACTTACACATTCTTGAACATCTTTATTCCCTCATAATGTGCTCGTAATTTAGCATTTTGGGGTTTTAGTGATGGTGTTGTGTTGAGCGATTGCTTCCACCAAGCCGAGTTTATTGGTTCCATGACTGGCATCGGGTCTTTAGATGACCGCCCATTTAAAGAGCTCTTTGACTGCTCATTGTCCGCTTGGGCGATAGTTTTGTTGTTGTCAGTCGCCAGGGGTGTTTTGTGTTCTGTTCCTTTTGCTGGGAAGCTGGTCAGTTTTGCGGTGGGCTTTTGCTCAGATGTTTGGGTCGATTGGTGGATTTGCTGCAATCCCAGTGAGCTTTGGGGCTTGGGTTCCATGGTTGGTGACGTTGTGTTGATAAGTTGTCTGCTGGCACCTGCTATTGCATCTTGAATAGTGTCCCTTATGCCAGCCTCTGTCGTATTTTGTATATGTTGGTTTAAAAATATTGGATAAATACTGTGACTTCGGTGCACGTCTTCTTCTATTTTTTTATTTCTTGCTTTTCTTTCTTTTTTCTTTTGACTTTTCGTTAAAATTTGTTTCGTTAGCTTGGCAGTGGTAGATTCCGTCGCTGGTTTTTCAGTTGTGTCGTCGCTGATTACTTTGATCGCGTGCGTGGATGTCTGTAATTCAATTGTTTTTTCTTCAGGAAGTCTGTTGCTGCCGGATTGTTGATCTTCGGGTTTGGCGCTGTTTAGACTATCAATGGCTCTATCGCGGCTAATTGCGCGTTTGTTTAGATTAATAATCTGATCAAGGACCATTGGTAGGGTGCTCAATTTATCGAAAATTGGGCCGCATGGGCAAGTTGGATGTTGTTCGGTAGAGTTAGCTTGGGCTCTTTTAATTAAGGTGTTAAGATTATCCAATTTTGTATTTATTCCTGATATATAGGATGCAATTATGTTCATCAAATCAATTTGGATGTCCAACTTGTCGGATTGCATTGTTAACGTCGCCGTGGCTGTTTGTAGGGCTTGCAGGAAGGGTGCTACGAGGGTCAGAGGCTCCTCGCCTTTGGATGAATTTGTTTCTACATCGTGTATTAAGGAATTGTTATGTTCCTTCGCGTTATTGAATGAAGCTTGTTGCCAAGCGGGGACCGTTGATCCGAGTGCGAGATTGTTATTGCTCAGAACTGGTGGGCATGGGGCCTCGTCTACCTTGAGCTTTACGGGCTCTGCGTAGGATTTTTCCTGGTTCAACCATTGGTCAGGGGCTTTTTCGGGTGATAGCTCTCTCTCTTTAATTTTGTCAAGTAATTGGCTAGTGTTAGGCCATTGTTGCGACAGATTATTAAGGCTTGAGTGAAGTGTAAAGTTTTGCGTTTGTTGCGTTAAGTCCCTTAATACGAGACATAGGCTACTAGTTTCTTTTCTTTGCTTGTCTTGTGCTATATGTTGTGTGGAGGCATCTAAGTCCTCTAAGTCCTCCTTGCGAGCAGTATGGATTAATGCAGATGTGGTTACGCTTATTTGTCTGTTTAGCGGATTTTTTATGTGATCACTGATAGTAGGTGATCTTGACTTTTGGTAGCAATACAGTCTTCGGTGAATTGAGCAGGTAGGTTCGCAGGCGAAGTTGAGGGCATGCAAACTTCGTCTGCCGGCTGATCGTTGACTTCTGATTCTTTCGCCGGATCCAGTGGGGTTTGTAGGCCCACTACATCTGCCATGGAAGAATACATTGCCGCACCTGGGTCTTTCAGGAAGTTGAATCGTAGGTCCTGTAAGGAGTTTTTGTTCGCTATTGATTTTTCAAAGAGAGTCGCAATTGGTGATGTTAAAGGATTTTTCAGGGTGCTATTGGCCTTCTTTGCAGATGTTTTTTCAAGTCTTTTCCGTTTGTCTGAGCCCTTCCGAGTTGTCAGTTTCTCGCTAGGTGCTTTTCTTATTTTGCCGAACCTCATTTTTGGGCTGCAGCTCACGTCCGCTGGACACCAAGACACTGTAGCTAAGTTACAGCTGTTCGGGCTCTGTTTTTTTTTTTTTCGGGGTTATGTGTTCCCCCTGATGTGGGCTTGCGGCCTTTGGGTTGCAGCGGCGTTGTTATCACAGCGCGGATCACCGCGCTCACACCAGCTTGCAACCTGCGCTCGGCCTACCGCCTCCCACTGATGCTGTGCGCTTGCGGCCTAGGCGTTGCGGCGGCGTTGTTATCACAGTGCGGATCTCCACGCTCGTGCTTGCATGCAGCCTGAGTATGGCCTGCCTTCTCCGATCTTCTCTGGGCACGGTCTCCCTCACCGGCAGGCCAGTCACGGGCTGTACTCCCAAGATCAGAGGTTGCGTAGGGAGGGTATGACCCCCGGGTGGTGGCCACACGACTTTGCTTTACGGTCACCCTCGCACTCACCCTCACGCTCGCCCTCCCAAGCCCGTCTGTCCCGTGAAATAAGGACAGCTGCCGTCTGGGAGGGGGCGGGGGCGGGGGCGGAGGAAGGTGCTAGGCAATATGGCTGTTATGGTGGGTGCTCATGCTTGCTTTATAACGAGTATATGGAGCTGTTTTGCCTGGAGCGGGGTACTAGCTGGTGCCTTTAGTGTAGAGTATATGCCGCTGCCTTTCTTTTAAGCAGACCTTGGTTGGTTGATGTCCGCCTGTTACTTCGCTTTATTTCTGTGTTTGTCATATTTGTTTGTTATATTTGTTTGTTATATTTATTTATCTGATGGTTTTTTATATGGTATGGAGATTTTCCCAGTTGATTGCCAGATTACAGTGGAGCAGGCTTTGTTGATCTGAGCTGGACTGGACTAAGACTAAAACTAGTCTCAAGCCTGGTTGACTCCCTCCGCTTAGGCCGTTCTTCGATCTCCAGCCTTAATCCTGCGATGAATGTCTCTCTATCATGCTGTCGCTGCCTTCCCCTCCAGTTTTCACCACCATCTGGTACCAAACCCCCTCTAACTGCTGGAGGGGTGCTTGGAGGGCCCTTTACCAGATGGGTTGCTGTCTACAGGCAGTCTATGGGGAGTTTATGTTTGTCTATGGGGTGGTGCGGGGTGTGTGGGGCAGCAGTAGATACTGCCTCCTTCTTCGTCCCCTCTGCCTGCCTCGCCTCCGGCCGTATATTCCGCAGTTTTCGCGCAGTTTTCGCGCAGGAACCGTACAACGCTGTTCGGTCAGGGTCAAGCTGGTCCTCCCCCCCGTAACCTCCTCGGAGCTCACTCACCGATACTGTGGCCAAGGGGGGGGGGGGTGGCTCGTTGGACCGCTAGTAGCAACAGTTCTGCTTCTTGTGCTTCTTCCGAGGCGCTGGAGCTCTGAGGCGCTGGGGAACACACGGAGCATGCGGAACTCGGCGCTCCTGGATTCTGGACTGTGTGTGCCTGCGAGGGTGCGGGGTGTGGGACGGAGGTGGAGCCGTCCTCGGATTTGCCGGCTTGAGGAAGTTTGAGAGAATGCTTGGAAGAAAGAGGAATTCTCGTCAGTATTCTGTGTTGGGTTGTGCTGCACCGGGAAGGCCTATTGATGCTTTATTTGGCGGATCGGATTGCATGGACGGAGCTATTCACTTGTGTGGCCGACATCTTTGGTTTACTCTGTATTTAATTTTACAAACCGGGCCGTCAATTTTTCAGAAAACCTTCACCTGTTGACGAGTGGGTCTCCCTCTGTCCTGTAGGTGTTGACAAGTAGTTGCTTGGCTTCTGTCGCCAAGGTTGGGAGATTGTTAACAGTGCACTTAATATGTTTTAGGTTGATGGTATGGATTTCAAGACCTTGGTCCACTGCCATGTCATGTTGCAACAGCCTAATGTTAAGGGAAAGCTCTTGGGGATGGTGATCACTGTCCATTTTGTCACCGAAACCAAATGTGGAGACTTTGGGGTCCATTAGGATGGCGGGCGGAAACAGTCCGCCCGCCACCCTAACGGAGATCGGGACCGCCCGGCTAAAGGGCGGGGGTCCCGACAATGGCTTTAGGATGCGCCCGCCACAGTGGCGGGCGCATTCCTCAAGTTAATATTGTGGCGGGCGGTGCTCACTGCACCGCCCGCCACAATGTTCAAAACAAATGCACGCATTTGCATAACCGAGGCGGCAGGCAACGCATGGTGCCTGCCGCTGCGATTATGCAAATGCAGGGGGGTACCACAGGTACCCCCCCATGTGCCACCCCCCTTTGCCCGTCACTCTGGGGGCCCACAGGGGCCCCCCGAGTGAACACCGCATGCCTTTCCGTGGCAGCATTGCCGCCACGGAAAGGCATTGACAAATGCCTATTCTAATATGGCTGGCGGTGTCTGATAGACACCGCCACCATGTTCTCCCTTTTCCACCCCGGCCGCTATGCGACCGGGCGGAAAACAGGCGGGCGGTCTTTCTCTCCGCTGTGGTCCCCTTCGCCATCGTAATATGGCGGGGGGAATGCAGGGAAGGATGTCGGGCGGATTGCCTCCGCCAGGGTGGCGGTGGCCACCGCTACCCTGGCGGAGGCAATCCGCCCGACATCCTAATGGGCGCCTTTGTTCAATAGAGGGAGACTAGCAAACGAATAGTCAATCAGGGAGGCCCCGGTGTCAGTTAAGAGAGTAAGAGACCAGGTGGCTTATCCAGATGAAAACGGCCATTAAGGGCTCTTACACCGAGGTGTTCCAAATTGCCTTGAAGGGCCCGTCCCCTTGGGTCTACTTTCCCCCACCCGGGGTGATCTTACGGCGGTATGGCCCAGTTGCCTTCCTGTGGCTGCGTTATCTCGGTAAGGTGAACATCAGACAATAGCCACATGTTGTAGTCTCCTGAAAATAAAATGTCTGTATTGGGATTTTCCGATTTAGTACCATTAAAGTCAGCGCCTCAGTTAGCGCTGACCTAGAGGCCAAATTTGGGTGGATGTAGACATTCATCAGGATTAGACTCCTTGACTGTCCGTTTTACATTCTGAGTGAGGTGCCTACTACCTGAAGCCCTGATGTATCATTCGCTTGATACGTAGATTACTAGACCTCTGCTACTACAGCCAGGGGTCTTTAGTTTAGTTGCAGGAGTTTGATGGATTGTGTACACATCTAGTTGGTGTGACCATTGAAGGCATGTCTCTCTTGCAATTGAATAATTTCAAAGGAACGTAAGTAGGATATGGTACCCTGCTCGCTCAGTTTATTCGACAGGTCATTGATATTCCAGGAGCACATCTTGAGTGGGCTTCCTGCGAGGCCGTTGATATTCCAGGAGCAAATCGTGAGTGGGCTTCCTGCGAGGTCACTGTTGCTGTTACTTTGTCACAGTAGCAGTCAAGTTGAGTTCAAGGTCCCCGGCAACCATGACCAGGTGTGGGCTCTGGCCGGTTCCACAGATTGAACATTGTGGCCACCACTCAGGATCTTTGGGCTGGAGACTGGAGTTTTACTTAGGGCACTCCTCAGGATCAAGTAAACCGATCTTGGCAGCACTCTTGATCTCACCACGCCTGGTGCAGTATCGAGGATGTGAGGGTAGCCTGTTTCCTTCCCGGGAATGAAGGAAACTCAGCCGATCGCCAGGTGACTTTAGTTGATTCATTGACTGACCATGCCCTGGTGGGATAAACTCAACAGAGAGTATCTCATGGGATGTAACTTCTTCCATCAAGCCTGTTGCTTATATAAGCTTTAAGATGTTCCCCCGGTTTAGAATGTCGAACCTGCCTTTTGACTTATACTCTGGATAAAATAATATATATGCAGATGATGCTTGTGCTGACCCTATATAGGAGTGGCCGTCGAGAGAAGTTGCAGGTGGGTTATTCCCTAGGTTAGGGTGAGCAAGATTAGTTAGTCTTGATTCCAAGGGGGGATCTGTCTGCTGGGAGTCTGCCCCAGCTGAGCCCAATAAACACCGCCTGATTGCTGCGGTGCGTAGAAGTGCTTCCCACAGGCATATTAGAGACTGAAATCGAATTTGCAGTTGAAGGGAGTGGGGGAGCTGCAATGCAGGCTTCTTTTGGGCTCCTTGAAGCTGTGACAGGAAGACCATACGAGGCTCTGGCTTGTACAGGTTCTTTGATATAGATTGTTTTGTGTATAACAGTTCTATTGTGACTGGCAAGCGGGATGGTTGACCAGTTGCTCTTTCATCCCGCCGCTTTGCACAGAGATGCAAGATCCAAGTCTTGCCATTGGGTTTTGGCGGGGACCTCAAGGGAGATCCTCGTTGCTGTAGTGGCAGAATCTGTGCCAGCTGCTGTAGCCTTCGCCTCAATAGATGGTGTGATTGGATTCTGTTGCCGTTTGACCTGATTAGGAGTTAGAGCTGGGTCATCCATCACATTTGCTGACCCACTTGGCCGGTTTAGGTCCTTGTGTCCAGTCCAGTCTAAACAGATTCAGGTGTTAAAAAGTGGATAGTGCACCACTTTTTGTGTTGTATGATGGATCTTGTTTCAACCTTTTCTCTTTTTTGCTCGTTTACTCAAGTTCAAGTTCAAAAAGCTTTATTCGAAGTGTAAAAACAATTCATAAAAGCATATGCAATACAATCACAATTTAAAATTCATATCAATTACGCTCTTGATTAAAAGACTAATTATACAATTCAATGTAAAAATTCTTAGGGACACTTAGAAATTCAAAGAGTACATTCAAGTTAATTAAAAGGTTAAAAATTCATGCATTAATACAGACTAAGGCTAATCAATTATAATGGACCTTCTCAGTCTAAGTATTGCTCTCAGATACAGAGTTACAGTGTTAATGGTATAGTAATCATCCAATGTCTTTAGCTTATTATATGCTTCTCTTCATTTTCTTACTCCCCACGATAACAAAAGAGGTCTCAAAATTTGCCGCCTCAGATGGCTATAGAGGGTGCAGTAAAGAGTACAATGAATGTTTGATTGAAATGACACCTCATCACAAGGACAGGTTCTTTTTTCTCTCGTCCAGTCATTACATTTAGGCAGGGTTATTAATCTATAAAAGGTTTCTAAACTGAAACATGTTAAGAGCCTGCAGGAGAAAAAAGGTTGGTCTCCTACAAGATATAGCTGAATGTCCCTGTGCAATGTAACATCATCATGATTGATTACAGTTATCTTGGTCCTTTCTTTATTCCATCTTTTCATTTCAAGATGTTCTAATAGAGTTTTTTTTAAAGCAGATCTTGAAACAAACTCCATAGTAATTGGATTTGAGAAGTATTCAGGATGACCTATTTCGGTTACAAGATTTTTTGTGTAGGAAAACCATGTAATGTTTTTTGCCCCTTTACAGACCAAGCAGTCGTCTATAATAGTTCTGTTTAATTCTGGGGCAGGGTTAGTCCAAACATTGTGCCAGAGTAGAATCAGCGCCATTTTTATGATATCAGAAATATGTTGTAGGGCGGGTTCGACATGGAGCACATATGTAGATGTGCTCATAGGGACTGCCAATAAGTAACGTAGGAACTTGTTCTTGATGCGTTGGATGGCCTCCACAGTCTGTGATCCCCAGAAGCCCGCCCCATAGATTCCAATTGAGACGCATTTGGCTTTAAATATTTGCAGAAGCTCCCTTGCTGGCCTAGACCCTATCTTTTTGGCAAAGTTTGAGAGTGCTCCAGTTGCTCTATTAAAAGCTAGGGCCCTCGCGTTTACAGCGGGCTTCCAGGTGCCTCGTCTATCAAAGTCCACTCCCAAGTAGCAGAATATATCCGCTAACTCCACACCCCTATCTTCAAGGGTAATCAGACAAGGTGCTCTAACTTTATTCGATCCACATGACATGGTGAATGTCTTAGAAACATTTACATGTAGCCCCCTTCCCCTCATGTAATATGAAAAAGTTTCTACTGCCTTTTGTAGTCCCCTCCTTGTCTGTGATAAAATAGTCGCATCATCAGCGTAGAGGAGAATAGGAATGGGTTTTCCTTTAAATACTGGATAATCATAATAATGTTGTGTAAGAAAGGAACCCACATAATTTATATATAAATTAAAAAGCAGGGGAGCGAGAATGCACCCCTGTCTTACTCCTCTGTGGATGGGGAAAAAGTCTGAGCATTCCCCTCTTTTGCCATATCTTACGCGTGCACCAGCCCCGGAGTAAAGTTCTTTAATAAAGGTAAGTATCCTGTTATCCAACCCAATATCCATTAGAGTTTGCCACAGGGTATCATGCCTTACGCAATCGAACACAGAGCTACGGTCTACGAATGTTATATATAGATTGTTTTTTTTTACATATATATATTTTGAAGTAATAAGGGAAAGATTTAAGCCTTGCTCTATTGTCCCTCTCCCTCTCCTGAATCCGTATTGTAGTATGGATAAAACATCATGCTCCTTGAGCCATTCCTGTATACGAGCAAGAATGATCCTGCCCGCCATTTTCATAAGGCCGTCTAGGAGCGAGATAGGCCGATAGCAGACAGGATCATTCCTGTCCCCCTTTTTATATACCGGGACCAGGACAGCCTCTTGCCAGGTCTTAATGAAACCCATTTTATTTGAGCAATTTAGTACTTTTGTGAGTATTGGGGCCCAGAGATCAGGGAGATTTTTAAAAACATCAATGGGATCACAATCTGGTCCAGGGGCTTTTACCGCTGGACTTTCCCTTAGTGCTTTGTGGACCTCCTCAATCTCAAACTGTATATCTAATGGGAAGGAAATACATGTTTTTTCTGATGAAGTTCTTAAGTGAGAAGAATCTTCTAGGGAGGCTGGAATGCTATAGAGGGCCTGGAAATGATTCACCCATTCCTGTGCTGATATAGCATTATCTATACGGGGGCCCGGCCGGTCTTAGTAAAACGGTGCATTTACAGCCTTCCAAAAGGCAACATTATCCTTTAGTTCAGACGCCGCATGAAGAGCAGAACAGGCTTTGGATTTGAGATCTTTTTTTCTATTAGCAAGGGCACTACGATACCTACGTCTTGCAGATTGAATCTGTATTCTAGTTGATGAAATAGAATGTAATACTTTTTTGAGTGCGGAGAGTGCCCTTGTGCAGTTTGCATCAAACCATCCGGGGGAGCCCTTAACTGTATTACGAGGGATTCTCACCAGGAGCTCTTTGATACAAGAGCAGATTTTATTAAAAGATTCAAGGACGGAAGTTGGATCTTCTTCTGGTGACAGACATGTATTAATTTCCTTATGGGAACTAGTTATCAAACTTTTTACAAAATGTTCTGGGATAACCTTCTCCCACTTAATACAAAACCCATTTTGTTGCCCAATAATAGGATTCAAGTCATATTTAGATGATTTACTTTGGAGTGGCTTACTCGAGTCGAAATTATAGGTTACCGAGATAGGGTAATGGTCACTCACACCGGTAAGGACGGTCTCCCAGTTAGTAACTAAGGCGGCATATCGGGAAGAAAGGAGTGCAAAATCAATAATTGATTTTGCACCGCTACCATTAAAAGTTGGACTAAATATTTTCGGGGGAGTGCAAAGCTCGTTAATAAAGGCTAAGGAGTAATCTCCCATTATTTTATTCAGTAAATCCCCAGTCTTAGTGTGAGAGAAATGATGGTACACCACCCCTTGATTTTCATCCTCCAGACCACACACCCCATGTAAACTCCTTGGGCATAAGGAGCAATTAAAATCTCCTACCCATATGAGGGCCATGTCACCTGATAAGCTTTGTTCGATGTTATTGAGGATAGCTAAAAAAAAAATGTAACAACCTTCTCTACTTCTGATATGGGGATATTGTTCTAATAATTTACTATAACTAAGTTCTTTTGAGAGCCCCAGGTTGTGATTAAGATTTGGTAGTAATTACTATCTGTAAAGCTTTTTAAGACGGTTGGACCAGTGGTGATTGATAAATACAGGGACAAACCTCCCTTGGGTCTACCTCTTCTGCTAGGTACAGCTGGGGTAAAAAACGTTTTGTATCCCAAAAGGTGGAGTTCTTCAATTGCCCATGTTTTCTGGAGGGCGATAATGGAATGGGTCATTGTTATTAATTGCCATTGTTATTAATTTTTCCAGCAAGGCCTGCCACATTCCAGGTAATTAATGAGCCAGGATTTTCCCTGGTGGAAGAGGATAATGAATCATTTAGAAGCACTGGGATCAAGTCAGCTGTGATCGTTTGAGGAGAAGCACCAGTTATATCTCTCATATTGTCTCTAGGTTCAGTTTGAACTGATAGTTGTTCACCTGACAGATGTGATTGGGGCTGAAGGTTTATCTCGCAGGGAACACCCTGGGTACGTCAGTCTAGACCATCTAAACCTAGAAGAGCATGGTATCTATTTGTTAATGAGAGTGGATAGTGATAAGCCTCTTGCTGTCTATGATATTGAAGCTTAACTTGATGTTGGGGTAATATCAGTGTCCTAGGGTAAAAATAATTTAATTGCTGGAGCTGTATGCCCAGGTTCCCATTTTCCTGGTACCAGTCATTTAGGTAGTTCATAATCCTATAATCTTTAAAATTAATTATTATTACATCTCCACTGATGTCTTTTGGTCTCACACCCAACCATTTTGTCCTTCTCACATGTAGTATCTCTCCATTAATGTATGGTGGGAGGGGTCTATTTCTTTTTAACCAATAGATGGTTTTGTTTTTGAGACTCCTGTAGTCCTCGTATTGACCTGCTATCAATTCAGGAACGCCCGTCAGCACAGCAACATAGGGGGCTGATTCAGGGGGAAGAGTAATTTGGATCTCTGGCCGAGTTCTATTTTCTGCTCTCTTTTGGGGAGTTAAATTGTTATTTCTGGGTATGGGAGTATCCTTGTTTTTAACAATTATTATTATTTTTACCATCAGATACACTTTTTTTCAAGCCCGGTTGAATTTGGGATGAAGATGGCAGATCGTTGGTAACGATCTCAGGCCGTGATTGTTGCACAGTATTTATGTTTTCAGAAGTGGTTTTAGGTTTTTTTTGCCCTTTAGTTATTTTAATATCGGACTTATGATGTTTTTCATGGGAGGGTGGTGGGATGGTAACTTTCTTACATACTGTATTCTTACCAATCTGTTTTGTAAGTTCCCTTGTGAGTTCTACATTGGTTTGTGTGGTACTTTCCAGGTCTCCTAGCTTTTCTGTGATAATTTTTAGCCTGTGAACTATGGGTAGTAATAATGATTTAATCAAATGCTCAAAGTTCCCAACCAGTTCTTTAATTAAAGGGAATTGTGCTATTTCATTATCTTGCCCATTTGTCACATTAGGTGTCCGTTCTTTTTCTATGCTTTTGTCATTCCCTTCTTTGGTATACATTTTCTTCCTAGACTTAGCACTTCTACCTTTGAAGCATATCCCCCCCGCGTTTCCTCTTTCTACGTACAACCTGACTTTTATGGCTTATGGGTGAAAGGCTAGGTGGTTGAGGATCCACCAGTGAGGTCCCTGATGAGATCTCTGGCGGAGTTTCCCTTTCCAGTGGATCTTTTGTGGGTTCGTGTAAGATGTTCTGTTCCCGCAATTGAAGGGGGATACTAATGTCACCTTCGTTATCTCGACCATCAACTTGTTCTAAAGGAGACCTATCCTTGATGGCTACCCCCAGGGAGGTACAATTATCTTTGACCAGTGGCGGAGGAACTGCGGTAAAGTGCAGAGAAGATGATTCCATGATATTAACGTCCGTTTGGCAATGATGTGCATTTGTTACAGGGGGCATACCTGGGAAGGATATAAACGATGGGAATAGATATGAGTCCTGGGAGTTATTAGTTGTGCCGTATATGTTAATCAAAGGAAAGGAGGGCAACGACCCCATGGGTAACGAGAGACGTCTCTCAGTGTGCTCGATGGCAGTTGTCACTACTCCGATTGTCCTTTGAAGCATACGGTCGATTGCAGTTAGAGAGTGCGAATTGGGCTTAGCTTGTTTTACAGTTTTTGAAGAGGGCATTTTGGTGGTAAATAAAAGGCTGAGTGAATAATAAAACCCAGTGTTCAAGTGTAACAAGTTCTTACTATGTAATGAGGAGGAATCCCACCATGGCCTCTGAGGTAGTCCAGGGCCAAGAGGGGTGGCACAGCCCGGCCTCCTTTGGCCCCCGAACGGCCACAAAACGCCCCGTCCTTTGCCTGGGCTTCACCCGGCGTCCCGCGAGGTGGGGATGTGTCCTCAATTTAGGCGCCACCTAGCACGTTGCGTCCATGTGCGGCTTCCGACCGCTAAGATTTGTGGGGCTTGGAGTCCCACTGAGCCCACACACCTCTCGGCGGCCGCACCAAGGATCTTGACGGTGCAGCGGCGGGCATCAGGGACACAGCGGGACAGCGGCTGCCAGGTAGGGTTGATGCCAAAAATAATACCGGACCTTCAGAAAAGCTCCCCACTCAGCAGGGGATGTGTCCTCAATTTAAGCGCCACCTAGCGCGTTGCGTCCAGCCCTCCTTACTGACAATAACTGTTGAGCTCAGGGGGAGGGGAAGTTCCTTGATACTCATATTGCTGGAAAAGATAGCGGAGCCCGCGTTTTTGAGACATGCAAATTTGGATGTAATTTTTGGTTGGGAAAGGATAGTCTTGGGACCCCTGAGGCTAGCTTCCTAAGTGCGTGTGCGTGGGTTGGAGTTGGTTGCCGGGCTGCTCGATGATGTATTCGGTGTTAAGTCGAGTATCTGGTCAGATGCTTCTGTGGGTTTCGAGCAGTCAGCCCTATGCTTCCTTTTTGTGAGGGGGGCCTACGAACACCTCTGTTTGCCGGAACGCGTGGTTTATTTGATTGGGTGGCTGAGAATTCCTGTGTGTTTGTGCTATGTTCTACACCCCTCAGCTCCCTTCCTACTAGGGTCCCAGGCTTTCCTGGCTTGGAGAGCCCAGAGGCTTGTAGTAGTGTCTTTTGATGACCTTCTGCAGGCCACTATTCCACTTTCTGGTTTGGACCAGTTTAGACCGGTTTCACCCTGGTGCAACAAGCTGCCAGGCTGGGTACAAACAATGGTGAGTGAGGCCGCCAAGTATGAAGCAGGCTGCGCCTAAACTAATTTAAGGCCGCCTCTGCGGTCCGCCTGGTGCCACTCTCCGCGGCCACCAACTAACGGCTGCCACACTCTTGAGGTCAGCTATCGGGTGGATTGACCTGCTGCTTTCCCAGGGTTTCGGCTGGGCTGGGCTAAGTCTGGGTAAGGCTAAGGCAGGAGGAGGAATAGAGCAACTCCCTCTCACCCTTTTGCCAATTTGCACAGCCCTGTCCTGCCCTGCTCTTGTTGGTCCTTTGCCCTTAATTCTTCCTTTTAATTCCCTCCTTGTAGGTCCCTTTGCTTCCTTTTATTTGCCTTCCCTTAGGTTTGCTTTGATGTTCCTTTTGTCCCTGCTGTGAGCGAATGAGCAGGAGCGGATGCAGATGTTTCGCACCACCCCACCCCCCACCACCTAGAGGGAGGATTCAGAGAGCAATGGGGTGCGTGAGGCAATAGTTAAGAACGGAGTGTAGCCAGGGCCAGACTGAGAATCGAAACCAGCCCTGGCAAACAGCTCTGTCAGACCCCCTGGTGGGGGGGGCCGAGCTGGATGCTAGGCCTGGTTTCACCCGGTATGATTACCGGCAGTGCTTTAAATGGGCCAGTATTCACCGGTACTGAGTACCGGCACTTCTCACTTTTCTGTCCTTGAGTACCGGAACTTAATTTTGTGCAAGGAAAGTACTAGTACTCTCAGAAGCAGCAGGGCTCAGGCCTTGAAGTACGGGTACCTGCAACGCAAAAACTGAAAATGACACTTTCAAACGAAGCGTGTTTATGTGCCGCTCTGGCTGGCAACAGCCTGTGTATTTGTGTATTCCTGTGCTGGGTTCAAAGGGCTTCAGCCACCCCCTCTCGTGTGTTTCAGCCCGGGCACAGACAGCTCCCGAGCACACACACAGTCGCATCTGAGTACTTAACAGGTCTTAAACCTGTTAACCGCTGCAGTAATTCTGCCGCGTTGCGGGCGTTTCCGCACAGCAAAGTGTAAATGTTTGTGCTCACCCGTCCCTCTCTCAAACCGGGACATTTATTCAATTTTGCAATAGTGTTGGGACACCGGGACATTTCCCGAAAACCGGGACTGTCCTGGCAAATCCGGGACGTCTGGTCACCCTAAATTAGTGAGTACCGGCACTTTTAATTTTCCATTTACAGCACTGGTTACCGGGGGCCGATATTGCGGGCACCCGGTTACAAAAATGACCCCCTGGGGCCCAAAACCGGCCCCCAACCTAGCAGCCCAATGGGAAAACACCCGGTGCCCGCTATGGACAGTCCGGCCCTGAGAGTAGTGGAGAGCAGTGTGGAGTTCAGGAGCACTAGAGAGGGGTAGAGTGTCTCATCTTCTTCTCTCACCTGCGTCTCGTCACTTCCGCCGCCTTCCGTTGCCGATGTCTTTTGGATGACCTCAGTGATTGAAGTGTGTGGAATCCAATAAGAGCGACATACTGAATGTTTTAAAATGTTATATTGACAGTTTCTATACTTCTTGATAAAACACAGCTTTTCCAGAACAGATAATGTGCACCTTTGGGTTCATCTGGCTGAAAGGGAAGGGCAGGGGTCTCCTATGAAAGAGCTGAGGCTGAGGCTGGCAGCAAAAGACTAATTCTCAACAGGATGCTTACACACACGGACATGTGCAACAACTGCATTAACCAACTGAGCTTCCATAACGTAATAGAATGCATTCCCCAATGTTTATTTTAATTTTCATTTATTTTTCATTTAAGGTAAAAGTGTGTTGTATGTATTTACCTGAAGGTGAACTGACAACAGAAAAGCTATAGAATATTTTGTTCTTTTTTAGCCACACCTCTGTGCCCATTGCTATTGCACTTAGGGCCATAGTTCCTGTACTTTTTTAAATACTACAGCCTATGAATGACCTGCAAAATACTTTGCAAGAGACTGTAATTGAGGCCCCACCTCCAGTGCAGTCCAGCACCCACCAGCAAAAGATCTGCGGGTGTCCTGGAAGCTGCAGCAGCCTGGGGTAAGAGACACACTGGTTGGTGTGGGGGGGTTATGCAGAAGTCTTTTTAGCCGAGGATGCAGCGCAGCGGCCAGAGCTGTCGACCCTGGAGCAGAGGATCTGGATTTGAGACTTTGCGCAACATCCTGTGATTCTGGGCAAATCACTTAATCTCCTGTGACCATGGACAGCGTCTGGATCAGTGCTTTAAATGGGCAGGTACTGTACGCGATGAAGTACCAGCACTTTTTTATTTTGAGAGGGAGAGTACCTGCACATCTCAAGAGAGACGTAATAGTTTTAAATGGAGAGTACCGGCACTTCTCAGAAACAAGCAGGTACCCTGCTACAGAGTACCTGCACTTCTATTTTTCCATTTCAAGCACTTGTCTGGACACCCTCACAGTGATAATCTGCGGTATATAAATCCACAAACTTTAGCCTACTGGGCGTTGCATGCATGTGTATGAGTGCAATGTGTGCATCCACGTCCATTTGGAAGTCTTGCAATCTCAAACAATTTGGTAATGGTAGAAGCTGGTAAATTAGGACAAGTGATTCATTGGTCGGTCACCTGTTCACTGTAGAGCCAGTAACTGTTGCATCTCCCGCATTGACTATGCCAACTCACTCTACGTTAGCATCCCTGCCTACCAAGTCTGCCGTCTGCAGCTGGTACAGAACCAGGCTGCTAGACTCATTTTCCACCAACCTAGACACCATCATGTCCGCCCCCTGCTCAAAAGCCTTCACTGGCTCCCGGTGGCCAAACGCTGCGAATTCAAACTAGGCTGTATCACCTTTAAAGCACTGGCCGACCTCGGTCCAGCCTTTACTTCCTCCTTGCTCCACCGCTATCTCCCCTCTCGTAATCTTCGCTCCTCCCACCTGGCTCTACTCACAATTCCCACTTTTATCCGCAAGAAACATGGAGGTCTCAGATTTTCTTTTCTTGCCCCCTCCTGCTGGAACTCACTCTCTCTGGAACTTAGATTAACTACATCCTATACTCATTTTAGATCTCGCCTGAGTTGTTCTGCCAGGCCTACGAGTAACGCACTGCCCTCCCATCACGCTTCACTGCTGGTTCTGCTACCCCCCTGTTCACAGCGCCATGAAACCGTCTGGTGTAAGTGCGCTTTAAAAATAACTTTAACATAACATGACATAACATAACATGATGCTGAAAAATGCGGGTTGTGAGAGTCCAGGGGCCATGACCACAGTTGTGTTACTCTGTGTTAAAATACCCACACATACGAAAGTGAAGGGCAGGTTGCATGTTTCTAAATATCTTTATTAAATATGGTGCTAATCTCTGGATACTAAATATATTCAAGAACTTTGAAAAAGAGTAAAAGTATTTACAAAACCTCAGGCATAAAAGAGTGTTGGCAGCCAGAAAGAACTATTCTTTCAGTGGGCACCAGCTCCTCTCCCCAATGATGAGCAGGTGACAGCACCCCCTCCCGGCTGGGTTCTGCAGATTGCAAGCTAAAGAAGCCCCCCATCCCCCAGTGCAGAGGGGGTCCGTGCACATCACTGCGAGAGGGCCCTGTTTGAAGCGCCTGATAAACGCGAGGGTGCAGCCAGCGTGAAATGAAGAAATATCGCTTCCAGTAAATATTTATTTTATATCGAAATTAGCATACCAAATGTAATTAAAAGCAACTTTATGCGGGTGAGAGTCAGCCCTCCCTGTCAAACGACATCTTGAAATAAGCAGCCGTAAAGGATGGCGCCTAATTGGTAGGCTCCGCGTCCGACTGCCAGCGCTTGATAATTACACCGGAGTGCGCGCGCGGCCGCCATTAGGCTGCTGAGCCCACCCCCACTCCCTGTCGCGGGGGGCGCGTCCCCACAGGCCCCGCCGCAGAGCTGCTTCTTGTCTCCGTGTCAGGGGGATGCATAATGCATCGTGCAGCCGCCGTGGGCAGCCAGGCGCGAGCCCTACAGAGGCCTTGCTGTGCTGCACCTGGGTGCCAAGGCTCGCGCTGAGGCGCGTGCCTGACAAGATGCGCGGGGTGCTGAGGAGGCGAACGAGGAGGCTCGCGCTGAGGCGCGTGCCTGACAAGATGCGCGGGGTGCTGAGGAGGCGAACGAGGAGGCTCGCGCTGAGGCGCGTGCCTGACAAGATGCGCGGGGTGCTGAAGAGGCGAACGAGGAGGCTCGCGCTCAGGCGCCTGCCTGACAAGATGCGCGGGATGCTGAGGAGGCGAACGAGGAGGCTCGCGCTGAGGCGCGTGCCTGACAAGACGCGCGAGACCCGGAAGAACGGGGCGGAGGGGGCCGGGACAAAAGAGAGGCTGCAGCTCCAACTGAACTTATGTTACCTGAAATGTTTCAAATGACACTGGCAATTCATTTTATTTTATTGCACACAACTTTATTTTAGTTTGTGTTTTGCCAAAGTGAGAACCAAAGCCACGCTTATGCAGCGAGAGTTAACTGAAGCAGACGATCATGTAAGACCCCCCCAGCGAACACCTCCTTGTTTACAGTTCACAAACTGTCCTAAGCCTCGACTCCCCCATTCACCCCAACGTAAACCTACTTATATTCAGAACATCAGATATATCACTATCATTTTTGCCTCCACCCTCCCCGTTTCATCCTCACCCCTTGCTCTGCCCTTCACTTTCGCCAGCCTGCCTTGCATGTTGCTAAATGTTCGTTCCCCACGCCCGAAGCAAGTTGATATTGTGGAGAATTGAATTCATCATTATCATTTTGACGTTTTACTTTTGATAGTAACATGTACCCACCACACTTCGAGACCAGATATCACTTTGGTGGTCCATGGAACTTTTAATGTACTTCATCTACATAGCCTGATTAAACCTGGTGGCATACCTACCATTACTTTAGTGGACTCACCCAGTGCTTTAAATGGAAAAAAATAAGTGCAGGTACTCAACAAATTGAGATGTTAGCTAGGGGGCGTGGCTGGGGTGTAATTAGGGGGCGGGGTTTGGCGTGGGGTTAGGGGGCGGGGCTATTGGCAGTCCAAAGGGATCCATCCAGGGGCACACATTTAATGTGATTGAGATTTAATTGGTGTGTAGATGTGCATAATGATACGAAATAATTTCAGGTATATTTTGATTATTCCATTTCCCTTATACATACAAAACAGTACATTTATTATTAAAGTGAGCTTCTCATGGTGCAACACCTACATCACATATGACTTGCACAAGACATTTTCCTTAACATATTTTGGAAAGGTTTAACTATGGTTAACCCTCTTGTCTTTTACAAAGCAACACATGGCCATGTAAGGTGGCCTTCTGGTGCTTGGTTAATCTACCTTTAGCACTGTGTTGCCCTTGCAACATCTAGCATGATTCAAGAGCAATGCAATTCAATGATAAATCGGTCCCTCTGTTTCAAACATAAGTCCAGTAGGACAGATTCATGAAAGATTTTCAGGATATTCAATTACGGGTCACGTTGGAGGAGGAATAGGATAGTGTTTGTTTCTTCTTGAAACTTGTTGTCCTGCAAAGCATGGAAAGCATGACAGAGACTACAGATCAGGTTAATGTAAATACAACACATGTGGATGCTGTTTGCTGTAGCACTCTGTGTGCTTTCAGGAAGAATCTAAAATAGACATATGTGTGTGCAGATTATATTCATATAATGTTGTATCCCTGATGCTAAATGAAAAGGCTAAACATGTTCAGCATTTGTCTCTGATATGTCCTGCGATCTACATATCACAAGTTCAAATCTCAGCAAGTCTAACTCAGCTTTTTAGCCTTCTGAGGCCTGTGAGTTGAGGACCATTAAAATAGGTAGTAGTAATGCTGTAACACAAAAGAAGTGACAATGGGTGGTTTGGATCAGATGATCAGCAAAGAAATCAGTCCTGTTTTGAAAATAATGCTTTTAAAATCCTATGTACTGGGTGCCCAGAGAACAGGATAGTGAAGTGATGGAGAGGATGTGCAAGGAGAGGTACACATTTTGTTGCTTAGCCTTTTAGAGAAAATGAAGACCTCTGCTCTCTCCAGCACAGTAACTTTTAAGCTTAAACTATAGACCAAACTTGGTCTCAAAGTGATGTTTCATGGTTCTATAACACCCTCAATGGTTTCAGGTCACAAGATGACAAACAAGAAGGCAGCCTCTGTTTTTTACACATAGAGAAACATTGGTCCAGACTCACAAAATCCTTCTCCTTATAGGCAGGGCCACTGGTATTATGTGATTGTGCAGCAGTGGCGTTTTACGCATAATTGTAGATTTGACACATGTGCCACATAATTCATACTCTGCTGCATAATCTGCAGATTTTAACTAAAAGGATGTTTCTAGCTCATACGGT
This sequence comes from Lissotriton vulgaris, assembly GCF_964263255.1. Taxonomy (NCBI): domain Eukaryota; kingdom Metazoa; phylum Chordata; class Amphibia; order Caudata; family Salamandridae; genus Lissotriton; species Lissotriton vulgaris. The sequence continues at coordinate 49,437,391 of NC_141694.1, read as the reverse complement.
TCAAAAGTTACTAAAATTGCATCGCCATGTGTTGCAGCGCAGTGAAAGGCCCTTTGCAAAGTTTGACTGGCCACCTTTCTGTTGCTCATTACTCTATTTGGGTGTTAAATTGGTACTAAGGCGGTGCAACCACTGCCCAGACTGTTAAGAAGTTTAAATATGACAAAAATAATAAAGTAATACTATCTCAAAATGTGCCGCATTATGCCTAATAATATGCTGTATCTAGCTGCATAATTAACTCAACCCTGCCACATAATATAGCCATCCCCTACCGCATAATTCCAGTGTCACTGCGTATAGGTGCATTTTGACCACACACAGATTCCCAAAGAACACTTAAAATTTCAGAAAATAGGTTGCAAGGCCACATTAGCATATGTACTCCTTCCCAGGCAAACATTTTGCATGTGAGGACATGTCTACTTGTGTAACAAGCACACATGAAAGAACATTCTTCATTAAGAATAATTGTGACACTTCTGTAGTAAACTCTATCGTTTGCCTGGACTCTCGGAGCTGATAACAGGTGTTACCCAACTGAACGTTACTCATTTTGTGGAGCTCAGCAGGGTAAAAGGCAGAGAGGACCCATTGAAATTCGAACATAAGACTTTCAGGTGACACAAAGATCTCTGCATTGGTTGCATTAGTCCACTGAACTATCTTATCATCTGCCAATTAGAAAGGAATTCTCTGCTGCACCTTTGATTTCCCTTTTCCACATTAATACAGCAGAGCAAGGCATTGCAGTGTAATTTGCAAACCCCATCCCACAGATGACATCCCAGAGTGGTGGGGTACTGACACGTATGAGCCCTTTAGGGCATGTGCTCTCCTTGGTGACGTAGGCGCAGCCGCACCTGGGATCAGCAGGCTCTGCTCACTGCACCCACAAGGCTCACCTGAGCCCATGCACAATACTACTAATGCATGGAGGGCCAGGCGGACTTTACACATATAGAATCTGTACTTGCTGTCTCCAGTCTCTGCACAGAGGCCTCGATTGTGAATTCAGAGGGGAGTACCTTGCCTCACTGTGTCACAAATCGGCCATTATGTTTAGACTTTCCTTTGCTTGAAATCCATAATTCTTGAACCTGAAATGCCACCGCGCTAGCACCGGGTGAATTTTAATTTTTTTATTCCTCATAACAGGGAAGTAAAGTTTGACGAAATTCTGTGAAATTCAATTCCACTGACCACGCAGAAAGAGGACAAAGCCCTGAGAAGTGACCTGTCTGGTAGTTCATGTGGTTTTCTCTAATAAAATCAGACCCACACAGACTGCACAAACTGCCCATTTAAGGGGCATTACAAGCAGCTCGTCTGGTTCGCCCTGGATCCCATGGGATCCAGGGCAAACCAGACGGTGTCCAGGGTGGTAAAAAGAGGGCGCGCAGAAGTGTACCTAGGGTTAAATAGCTCATCCTGGCCCCGCCCTACCTACCTGTGGAATCCCGCCGGAAGTGCGTCATAAGTTGCCCCGGAAGGACTTCATGTCCTGTAGCCAACCGGCTACTGGACAGACAACGGGGGTGTGGTGGGGATCCGGGGGGCTGGGCCCCAAGTGCGCACCTGTCGAGTTCACGCGCTTTTTCATTAACTGTCAAATCTAAACATTTCTCAAATTCATCACTGAACATATTTGTGCAGTGTTTGTGGCCCAGTTTTACAAGTTGATAAAAATGCAGATTTTTCTTTAAATGCTGGTCAACTCTTCTTTTACACATAAGTCACTTTTGCAATTTACATGTATTGCATTATACCTGAGAATTATGGCTTTAATCCACTGCTGTTTATTAAACGGCAAACGCAACTCGCTGTGCTTTCACCTAGGAATTGTATTCTAAGTCCATGTTTTGTCTTAATGGACATTCATTTTCGAATACCCTCCTGGGAAGCACACAACATAATTTTTTTGTATGTCATTGTTTTTAACAGTCATCTGTTAATACACATTTCTCAAGTTTGTCTTAGATCAAAGTTCTTAAAATTTTACATGGAAATGCAACCTTACTGAGGCCGATGTTCGTACTGTCACCTCCTGGTCACGACACTTCCTGCCTTTGTAGCCCCTGTCCTGGGAGATCCCTGCAAACCCTCCCCTACATAGACACATCTCACATAGCCCCTCACCTGCTTCATTCAGTTCCTCACGAGCATACATACATCTCCATAGTTTTTCTCAAACAGAAGAACAGCTTCACTTCACCTACTTAAATACAGCTCCCATCTGCATTCATACAGTTCCCGTTCCATCCCTGGCCTCATCTGCACAAATACATTTTTCTTAAATCCTGGTCTGCATAAAGTACCCACTGCTTGCATGAATACAGTTCTTTTATACACCTCCCAGGCATTAAAAGAGAACCCACCTACTAGGGCTAGGGTGAGGACCAAAAGCAACCCTGGCACAAATGCTCAAACCAGTCCAGCTCCCTTCCTCCCTTCTGTCCATCCATCCAGTCTCACTCCCCTCTCTTCGCTAACCCCCTCACTTTGATCTTTCTCCCCTTAAAGTTCCTGCTGTGCCTCTTGCAACTGAACGAGAAACTGACATTAGTGCCAGTAGCCCTAGGACTCCATAACCTAGCCTCCTACCGATCTAGAGCCCACCCATTCCCTCTAACACGTGAAGAAAGTGCAGCAAGCATAGACAGACAGCCCACGCATCACAGATTAGGTTAACGCATTTCAGTTCCTGTGCCGCATCACCCCACTGAAATGCAATGTCACACATTACCAGTGCCGCTTTGCTTCGGCATTCATTGCTGGAGTCGCTTGACAGCACAGCAGGTTACATCCAGCGTGATCCCCACTACAGTGCCCAGAGGCAGTCAGAGAGCTCGTGGTCAAGCAGAGATGGAAGGTTGCCATGGGTACAGTCACAATCCTGGTCCCGGTTTGTTTTGATCACGTGGTTGCAGAAACCGTGCCACACCCTCGTCATCACCCTCTGTGCTCTGATGGGCCAGGCCACCAGTCAGCATAAAGAGTTGAGCTAGTTCATTATCTGTGAAGGCCAGCCCTTCAAAGTTCCCCAGTAGCCCGGAAGATCAGCAAATTCAGGAGAGAGAGAGCCTGTCTCTAACAAAGAAGCAAATAAGCCTGGCTGTTACCAGCTCAGGTGCATACTGACATGGTCGAACTGGGAGAGAAAATATGCCCGAGCACCAGGAAAGTGATCCATGTTTGCAAACGGAAGCAGCTTTGAACTTGTAAAGTTTGTGTCCCACACAGCATGAGTCTGAGAGCAGGTGCTGCGTGTCTTTAAAAGGCACAACAGGGGGTGTGGCCAAGATGGCGGAGTGAGAGGACGCTTCTTCTCGCGGCTCCCCGATCCGACTAGGCCCAAGCCCTGAAATATAGTCTCTTCTCCCCCCCCCGCTGGCGTTCAGCAGCGCTGGGAGGGGTGGTGTAACCCAAAGCGAAGACTTTGGCGGGGAACTGGCCTCGGATTGGCCTCAGGACAGCCCGCCGGATGGCGTCGGAGGTCGGGACCGGGAGACGGAGGAGACAGAGGCCGGCCTACGAGAAACGGTAGAAGGCTACACGACTGGCTGCACACCGCGCTAAACCTCGGCCCGGTGTGCACCGACGGGGGACAAAAAGACTCTACAGCGCCTGAACTCCCTGGAAGGTGGCTTGCGACCTGGCGAGTGGATCCGTGCTGGAGGAGACGCTGCAGGGCGGTACTTGACGCCGCGGCTTCGGCCTAGACCGCCGGATGCTCGCTGGAGGTGATCCGAACCCGACCTCGGTCCTGAGAACCAGGTCCCCCCTGGAGCCCTCCCGGGCTAAGAGACAGAAAGAAGATACAAAGGGGACCCTGTGCGACCTGGGGGACTCAGGAAGTGAGGACCGGCCCACACTTGCCGGCCGGCGACTGCTACACCCGAGACACAGGAACGCAGCTGTGCCGGAGTAGCTACCGAGAGGGACGGCCCGAGTGGCCTCCAGCGGCCTGCCTGCCCGGGAGGTGTCGGGACGGACCAGTGGGCCTCGCGGCGCCGACCGCGACCAGGGCCTACCGAGGCCTGGCAGTGACGACGGGCACAACAGCAGCACCAGGGATCACAGTTGCGGCCCACCAGCAAGGACTCTAATGGAGGCTCTTCGGAGCGAACCAAGCCCACCTACTCGAGAGTCTTGTCACAAGGCGGAGAACCCAGCGGTGTTGGCCGCGTCTGGAGACCAGCGGGACCCAGCAGGAAAGACGAGCAGTGCAGCAGTACTTGGAGTCGCGGCTGCGGCCTCGTGGCGGAGGCACTGGTGGCGAGTCTCCCGAGCAGACCGTTGATATCTGGCGAGGATTTCCCAGTAGATCCCGGAAGACGCCTGGAGAGCCTGAAGTAGCGGACCGGGTGGAACGAGGGACCTGCATCCATTCCATGATGGCGACCAACAGGGTTAGCTAAAAAGGGGACCGCACTCTCCCGGAGATGCTCAGCAGGACCCTGCAAAGAGGAGACAGGGGACAACCAACACCGAGCTCCGCCAGAGGATCGCAGAACACGTGCGGAGGAGAGCCACCGGTCACTAGATCCTTCCTGGAATCCCTATTCAGCACCCTCAGGGACGATTTTCAAACACTGAAGCAGGAAGTGGCGGGAGAGGTACGGGAGGTGCGCAGAGAAGTGGACAGCCTGGGAGAGCGAGTGCCCACGGTGGAGAGCACAAACCACCGACTTGATGAGGACATTGTACAGCTGCAACAGGAGGTGTTGCGCCTCCGGGACCAGCATCTGGACCTCCAAACACACAACGAAGACCTTGAAAACCGGTCTCGACGAAATAACATTCGGGTCCGGGGAATTCCATCTACAGAAGAGGGCACGGATGTGGCCGGCTACTTACGAGACCTGTTCAGGGAGATCTTGGGCGAACCAGCTGAATTTCCCGTCCGGATTGACAGGGCGCACAGGGTGGGACCACTGAGGCATGTATCGGCGCCACCACCGGACATTTTGGCCTTTCTCCCAGACTTCCCGCTGAAAGAGCGCATTTTGGCTGAGGCACGAAAGCAACCATCCTTCACCTTTCACGGTCATTCTGTTGCTCTGTATCAGGACTTGTCCGTTATCACCCTTCAGAAGCGTAAAGCATTTAAGATAGCGACTGATTTTTTGAGAGAGCACAAAACGTCCTATGCCTGGGGACACCCCTTCCGCCTTATTTTTAAGTGGAATGGCACGATGCACCAACTACGATCACTGCAGGAGACATGCGAGGTTCTGGGAATCACCGCAGAGGAGGAAGAAACAGCTACGCCAAGCCAGAGACGCGGCCCTAGAGACAGTTGGCAGAGGGTATCGAGGAGACGAGCACCTGCACCCCCCTGAGACCAGACTCATCCACCATTAGAGCCAGCATGGCGAATGCCGTTTCCGAAGTGGCCAGAGACACGGCTTCCAATGGTGATGTCGCGATGACGGCATAGAAACGCTCCGGGGGGAGAACATCACAGCCTTACTGATATTGCAGGTTTGGGGTCCTGGGAGGTGGGGAGGAGTAAGTGGCTGGACGTCCACTCAGGTAATTCACCACAGACTTGTCCACTTGGGACATGACTGGGACTAAAAGTTGTTGGAGTTCCAGGGGAGTGCAGAAGGGAAGGAAGGGAGGGGTGGGAAGAGGTTGGTTGTTTGCAAGAGGGGTTTGTTGTGGGGAGGGTGGGGGAGGGGGGGAGGACAGGGAAGGGCAGTTCAAGGGACGTTCAGGGAGAGTTGAGGGGAGAGGGGTGGGGACCGTCCAGTGCTTTTGATGCATCTACTCTGGCCTGACAGAGCTCCTGCACACTACATACCTCAGAGCCGCCCCACCGGGGCTATGATTCAGTGCTTGCGCTACATTTATACCCACGCCGATGGCAGCCCTTAAGGTCGTCACCCTTAATGTGAAGGGGTTGAATAACCCAGTCAAGAGGAGGGCGGTTCTGTCTTTGCTAGAAAACACACAAGCAGATATCTGTCTCTTGCAAGAGACCCACTTGCTAGCCCATGATTGCCATAGGATGCGATCTCACAAATTCCCAACACAATTTTTCTCCTCCAACACTATTAAGACAGCCGGGGTTGCAATCCTAGTGTCCAGAACATTTAAAGGGGAGGTTTTACATAAATTTGCAGAACAAAAAGGGAGACTCCTAGCACATAGAGTTAAGTCAGGAGGTCTGGTGTTTACCATTGGGCCGATATACAGCCCCAACGAGCATCAAGAGCGATTTCTCAACTCGGCCTTAGTGGATATTACCGCCACCTCAGATAGGCACATTATCATAGGAGGAGACCTGAATTTGGTCTTCGACTCGTCATTAGACAGATCAGCGCAGAGGCACCCGCAGACGGGGGAGATTTCACAGGTGGGCAAATCCCAATTGGAGGAACTGGATCTCCACGACCTCTGGCGCCTCCTCCATCCCACCGACAGAGACTACTCCTATTACTCACATGCACATAAGACCTATGCGAGACTGGACCACCTCTTGGTCACAGGGCCAGTCTGTGACCTAGCCACAGCCTCTGAAAGGGGAGTTCTCTCCTTATCAGACCATGCGCTTGTCACAGGCACATTTCGCCTACCCCCGGTGTCCTCTTCGCGCGGAGTCTGGCGCCTCAGGGATACTCTTCTGCATAAAAAAACAGTGGTGAAGCACATAATGGACTCGGTCCGTGATTATCAGACCCACAATGATAATGCCGACACCTCTCTGGCGACGCAGTGGGCAGCATTGAAGGCGGTGCTCCGGGGGGAATTTATAGCAATATCGTCAGCGTAGAACAGAGAGTGGCAACATAAGCAAGACGAACTCACGCACAAAGTACGTGAGCTGGAACAGGTACATCAGCGAACGGGAGCCCCTAGAATCTGGAGGCAACTCAAGGCAGCGAGGAAACTCCTGTCAGCCCTGGATATGGATAGAGCGGCGTATGCAGCGTTACGTTTGAAACAAGTGTATTACACGGGTGGAGACAAGTGTGGCCGGCTTCTGGCGAACAAACTCCGAGTGGCGCATCAACGGCATTTAGTGAAGGAGCTGTCGGTCTCCGACAGAGAAACAGCTACGGAGGATAGCCAGATAGCGGAGGTTTTCCGTCAGTACTACGCAGAACTATACGCCAGCGAACCCCCGTCGGCACATGCGGAGGCAGATTATCTGGACTCGGTTGACCTTCCCTCCCTCACTCCGGAGCAAGGGGAGCACCTAGAAAGGGACATTCGGGTTGAGGAGGTGATTGCTGCCATCTCTAAACTCAAACACGGAAAGGCTCCGGGTCCAGACGGTTATACGTCACTCTTCTATAAAACGTTCTGCTCCACGCTGGCGCCTATCCTCACCCACCTCTTTAATTCATTCTCCGCTCCTGGAGCTATCCCACTGGATCTACTCCAGGCAACCGTGTTGGTCATCTCATCCCCAAGCCAGGGAAGGACCGGACTCACCGCAGCTCATACAGACCGATCTCTCTCTTGAACATTGATCTCAAGCTGTACACTGGGATCCTGGCATCTCGGCTGGCACTTCATCTACCGGGACTGGTGGACCCGGACCAGGCAGGATTTGTCCCCGGGGGGCAGACGTTAGACAATACCACGAGAGTGGTTCATATCCTGGAGAAGGCCTCCCGGATTCCCGGTGAGAGAATGCTGTTGGCTGTAGACGCGGAGAAGGCGTTCGACCGGGTATTTTGCCTTATTTAGAGCGGGTCCTGGCAAAGGTGGGAATAGGGGAGAAATTCCGCACCTTGGTATTCAATTGCTACAGGTTTCCATCTGCAGTGGTACGGGTGAATGGCTACAGCTCTCAGAGGTTTGCGATAGAGAGAGGCACCAGGCAGGGGTGCCCATTATCCCCGCTGCTCTTCGCACTATATACGGAGCCCCTGGCCCAAAGGATACACCAAAACCCGAATACGAAGGGAATACGGATGGGGAGGTATACCCACACAATTAGCCTCTACGCAGATGACATAATACGGACACTAGCTGATCCAGGGAGGGCACTCCCAGCATGTGTCGCAGAGCTAGAGGCTTTTGCGACTGTCGCAGGATTCAAAATGAATATGGGGAAGTCGGCGGCCCTCGATGTGTTGTTGACAGCTGCCACACGAACCAAACTACAGAACCTCTTCCCCATGCACTGGTCTCGGGACCTGGTGCCTTATCTGGGCATCTTATTGGCGCCCACCTTGCCTGCTATGGTGACCGCCAACTATGCAGCCCTGGGAAAGAAAATTAAGGAGGAACTGGGGCGTTGGAGCAGAGGCACACTATCTTGGCTAGGCAGGATAGCCGCAGTTAAGATGACAATCCTACCACAGGTTCTGTACCTGTTCCGGGCTCTGCCGCTCCACCCCCCGAAAGGGTGGATCCAGCAGACTCAAGCGGACCTTGCTCGTTTCATAAGGCCTGGCTGAAGAGGGCCTTATCCACGCTAGCCCCTGAAGCAGGGGGACTAGGTATACCGGATTTACGCAAGTATTTCCAGGCGGCACAACTGCGATATCTTGTGGAGTGGAGCAGATAAACACTGGCTTTTCCAAGACCAGGCGGTGGCGGGATGGCCTCTACAGGAGGTCCCCTTTTTGCGTAGGGCTCACCGTCGCCCCAATCTGTACAGGTCTTTCATCACGCGAGTCCCGATGAAAGTATGGGATGCCACTAATGTTGTGCGTGATCTCACCACGTTCCCCTCGCCGTTCACGCCATTGGTCGAGAACCCGGACTTTAATCAAGGGATGGAACAGGGGGCCTTTACGCACTGGCGGACTGCAGGATGCAGGATGCTGTTCCATATGTATACTCCAGATGGCGTCATCCCGTTTCAGGATTTCAGGCGAGACTATCAACTGCCCGAAACTGAGAGAATACGGTATATGCAAGTGCGCCACTGGGCGCTGCAGCCGCAGATGCGTGAATCAGCAGACAGGAGGCTCCTACCTTATGAGAAGTGGCTTGTGACGCGCACCTCAGACACAAAATTAATTTCGGACCTCTACAAATTTTCGCAGCCTCCTCCCTCTCATCTTTATAATCCGGGCAGGGAACGTTGGGAACGGGAATTGGGGAGGACATTGAGTCACACAGAGTGGGACCAGATTTCATACCGAGCACGACATTCCGCATACCACACGGGACTTACGGAAACGTTCACTAAGGTATCCACCTACTGGTACTACACACCAGAAAGATTACATGAAATGAATCGTAACATTGAGAACACAAGCTGGTGGGCTTGTTGACAGATAGGCACACTTACACATGTTCTGTGGACTGCCCCCTGCTGTGCCCCTACTGGAAAGAAGTCTTGGACGAGATTGATACACACTTTGACATCGAACTGCCACGCTTCCCTATGTATGTACTGTTGGGCTTGCCCAACCGGCTGATGTACCCTCTAAAGTCTGGTAGGGGCAGGCAGATTGCAATAGCACTAGGCTCAGCAGTTCAAAACATCCTCATACACTGGCGCACCACCAAACTCCCCTCCACCACGGGTTGGCTGCATAGATTATGGCATGTTCTGGGCATGGAGAAGTTGTCGCTCACGGTGGCAGGAGAGGTGGAGCAGTTTAATGACCTGTGGCAGCCGTTTCACTCACTACTGGTTACGGAATTTAAAGAACTCACATGTCCACGATACCTCCGATTGTTGAGATTAACATCACCTGCAGATTCAGCTGATCAATGAGTCTCAGATTGAAACCAGCTGAGAGGGGAAGGCGGCGTAGGAGGGGTGGGGAAGGGAGGGGTCCGAGGGGGTGGGAGTGGAGGGGGGAGTTATGAGGGGGGGTTGTTTATTTTTGTGTTATTGTCGCACCATACGCACCAAGCGCCGAACCCGGATGGGCATTTAGATTGAAGAGACTTTGTGCGCTGGATGCGCTCCTACATGGCTGTGCCATGGCACTGATTTCTTGCGACAACTGTTTTCTATTTTTGTAAATGTCTCAATAAAATGCTTTAAACCTAAAAGGCACAACAGGCACAGCTCTCAGACAGCGGTGCCATTTAGCAGATTATCTCAGGGTCATCACTACCAGGGGGACACTGCCGCAGGCATCACAGTGTGAGTCTGCCCCCTCCCAAACTTCCTGCCAACTCTGAATAAATGCCTAAGAGCCGCGGCTCAATTAGCACATTGAAAGGGGAGATTAGCACTCGTTTAGAGTGCTTCAGGAAAACAGACACGCTCGGTCTCAGCTGTATTTCTCTTCTTTTTTGTAAATGCCAATATCACTTAGCTTGGCTCATGACTACCGGCACTCTCTTTTGACAAAGAAAAAGTTCCGGTACTCAAGCGCCGAAAATTTAGAAGTGCCGGTACTCAGTACCGGTGAGTACCGGCCCATTTAAAGCACTGGACTCACCAGATAACTCCCAGTGCAAGCGTGACTGCTACGCTCTTGTAACTGTCTGGACCCTACCCAGAAAGGCACAGAACCCTTCCAGAAGGCAGTGCATACATTTGACCTACTCTTAACTTCCTTTACCACTTTCTCACCACTCAAGGCTCTTTCTACTGCACAGATAAAACATGGTGTCTCTTTTTAAACTTATATTTCCTGCAAATTAGGTTTCTAGACTTAATAAAACCTGGTGTAGTCAGTCATAAAAGTCTCTTATCCAGAATCCTCCCTCTCTGTGGTATGTCATGGCTGTCTGTGATGCCTACTGTGCTGGACATATTACAAAGGCAAGCAGTTCCTCCAACAAGGTATTTAACATTGTTAAAAATGTCATGAAATGTCGAACGGTTCATCAAATACCACTGCTTTGGTAGAGCTTTGTGACTCCCACTCAGAATGTCGCAATTTCAAGATTGAACACATATTGACGGCAATTGACCTCAGAAAGTTACACCTGACGAACCCTGTATTCTCGCTAATTTTCTTGAAAATTCTCCTTGTCTCTTGACCATATCTTGCATTCAGTCCAAACCCCCATCCCTTGAGACTTACCTGCTGATATCCCTCAGGTGCCCAGGATACAACAACATCGTCTCTCGCATACCTCCGTAACCTTTCTATCACATTGGCTTCAGTGCCACCTCAGTGGAAACAGCCTCTGGAGATCTTGAAATAACATCAACCAATGCAGTTGTCTTGATACATTTTTCAATCAACCCCTCTCCTTCCTTTCCTAGAAAAGATGAACCACCAGCCTTCCTCATTACTCAAAAACAATGAACTCTTTGATCCTCCTCAATCTAATTACTGCCCCATCGATGACAGAAAATTAGCCCAGTTGGCCTTTCTGGACAAGCTCAAAACGACTGTGGACCACAGTGAGAAGCCGTTCTCTTAGACCATCTTTTGAATTCGCAATATTGACACTTTTGACACTTTCTCTTAGTGCGTCTTGTTTTACCCCCCCTTTCCAGGTGGGATCTGCTAATGGGCTAAGACCCGTATCTCATCTTTTCTTCTGATCTCTAGGAAGCTGTTGATCTGCTCAATTTTCATACTGCATCTTCTCATTAGTGTTCTTGTTCCTTTTGTCTGCAGGTGAAATTCAAATTATCATCGGACTCGATGGTAATTGGTAGAGGCGGGTGAAATGGTGACTTTTTTTCTTACATATTACAGCTCTTTTAGTTTGTGAAAATCACGGATGTTTCATTAAAAAATGTGTCTGTTGCCTGCAGAAAAGCTGTGTGAGACAAGTTAGCTCGCATACAGAAACCACAAAATGTTGGCTGGGTTGTTACATGGAAAATCTAATAAAATCTCTTTGGAAGAAGAAATCACAGAAGAGACTGGCTTGAGAAGAAAAGGTTTTGTGGACACGTCACACATCAGTTTGGCAGTCACCACTAGATGACAGTCTTATGCAGGTGGAAAATATGTAAAAATGCATTATCAGGAGGGAAAAAAACTGCTTAAAATCATAAAAATACAAGAATCAGGAATTATGCGACCTTTCTTTTGTGATAAAATAAGTTTGCCCGGATCTAGTAGTCACCCAAGCCCCAGAAAAGCTCCAAAGCTGTCTTCCTCAGGTCACTGCCTGGAAGAGAGTCATTTGTCTAAAATGACTCTCAGTGGATTATCTGTGGAGAAGTGTGGCTCAATGGTTAGAGCAGCAGACCCTGATGCAGAGGTCTGGCTGGGACCAGGGTTCAATTCCCGATGTGACATGGTCTTGGGCTCAATTGTCCATGGACTCGATAATTCTCTCCTCAGTGATTACTCTAATCATGGGTCCCCACTCTGGGCAATAGCTTGCTTAATCTCTACAATGGGCCTAAAGCGCTGGGATGCCTGGTTTCACCATGAGTGTGCCCAGTAGGGAGCATATTGCAGGGAAAGTCACGGCGGGTTATACAGCGCCAAGATGGCTGTCAGGTGACAGTGCGCTTTACAAGTATACACACGTTTACATTGTCTCAAACGTATTCATTAAAGAAGTAAAAAAATATGAAAATGTTCACAAAATATGGCTACATAAGAATACTGAAATTGAGTTGTCCGATTTAAAAAATATATGTTACAGTGAATTTAGTTTTGTGCGCCACAGAAGGCCATTTAAACATTTGGCAAAGGTGTGAGGTGGTGAAGATTTTTACAAAACGAAGGTTGGAGTGCAGATTTTAAAATGGCAGAAGTTTTGAGAGTCCTTTTATCACATGCTAACTCTTGAGACGGCTCTACATTTTGACGGTATAAGGAGTATGTCTACACGTCACATTTCAAAGATAATCAGATGCCATGGAGGTATTTACTGTAAGAGTCTTAACAGCAAAAATGTCTTAGGAGCTGCAAGAACTGGCAAATCACAAATCAGAACTTTTCAGTTGTTAACAGTGGATGCCACCCAGACTGCCCTGTCTTCAAAGTGGTTCCACCTGAAAAGAAATTACAATAATCATTTTTAGCAATAAGGTGAATTAAATTGATGAAGGCTAGCAGGATGAATGCTTGCAGGTGATCTATGCAATGATCTGCAGGTCTCGGGTTCAAATGCCAACTCAGGCTTCCATCCTCATGAGTTTAGGCCCCAGTTATAGGCCGGATGGAACAGGGTTTCTGAGTCCACCTCACCACAAGTGGTCCAATGTACCAGCACATGGGATTATTGTTTGTGGAAACAGCGTGCTCTGTTTTACCAGGAGGAACCCTGGCTGGTAAAATTGTGGGGCTTATTTACAACATCCTTGCTCCGCCGGTGCATCCGTTTTAATATGGGAAAAAGTGACGTACTAGCGGCGCAAGTGGCTTGTAAATAAGCCACATGAGTGCGAGACTGGAAAGGGCGGCAGAGGACAAGTACAGCCTAGCCCTTGCCCGACACCCGCCTACAGCAAGGAGGAAGCAGGGAACGCTCCCCCGCCTCTCAGCGTCTCGGATGCTGCACGACTCCTTGCTGCAAGCTGCAGTCTTTCTTCACTCCCATTTACCTCCTGCAAAGAGCACGCGCTGTATGAGATTGGAAAACAGACTGTCAATCCACATGGAATGGCCTCTGCATGCAGGTTTTGGCATAGTACACCCAGATCTGCATATCATACCCCAAAACTTGTAATAGAGAAATTTAGGTGAGTGAATTCCATACAGAAGTAATAATTCTGGCCTCGTGGTACCCCACACCTATATCCGGCTAACTTGCAATCTGGACCATCCTATTTCAGCACATGGAAACTGCAAAAGATTAGTATGAACTGTAATGTAAAAACTTGTTAATAATATTATTAAATTATGTATAGCATATCGCCTGATGGGTTGTATGGAAGTGTTGGTACTCCGTGTCCATAAAGGAATTTGGAGTACATAAAGGTGTATCCCGGTAGCATTCTTTTATGTACTCTTTCCTTGCTTAATGATATGACCTAAAAACAGCTAAAATGGGAATAGTTATGGAATATTTACATACCATTATTAAAAATAGAATAGGGAGTTGGACTTTTCGGTGCCCATTTACAAAGTGTATTTAAGTATGTGAAAGAGCGATCCTCCTGGTTTCTTTTGTTAATTGACACCCTTTTCTACCGCCAAAAATTGTAATATTATAAATGTTGCTTGGATATGAATTTACCTTAAATAAATGAAAATACAAGAGGCGTTTGGCAAAACAGGAACAAGTTGGTTTAATTAAACGCTGCGGCCGGGAGAGCCTGGATAGAATACATCTGCTCAGAATCTCTCGCTGTACAAAGGTTTGGCCGTCAATTTATGCTGTTCATGAGGTACAATTAAATGTTTTCTACATTCCAAAAGAACATCTTAGTCATAAATCATCACAGGTGGCTCTCGTGGGCCAGCGTGCATGTGTCCAGATGTCCGGTGAGGGAGTGTGTGATCACTATGTATGGTCTTCATGCCATGTCCTGATTGGTTGAGTGTACCTATCTACATGTGGTATCTAGCTTGTGGTATTTCTGGGGAATGCAAGTCTTTGGTCAATTATCTCGGGCTTGTTTGTGGTGCAACTATTTGTGGAATTGTTCAGGGTTTTCTCTGGGTCTGTGTTTGCTTGTTGTTTTTGAAGGATCCCACCTGTGATTGTTACTCAATAAGTCTGGGCATGGGTCACAGGACCTGCCTGACCATGTATCTCTGACTATGTGTTGATGGGAAGGTCACCTATGGTGAATCTGATGGCAATGATGTAAGTTCATAGAAACTCCTAAATATAATATGGTAGCCCCTGGTATCATTTTTATCAACATTATCAACATCACGTTTGCTGTGGTCATCTTGTACATTGATATCGTTTGTACTGGTTTTGACAAGGTTATATTTGCTCTGGTCTGAACTAACCCTGGGCGAAGCACTACGCTCCGTTTGCGGAGTTTGCGGAGTTTTGGCAACTCCGCGTTCCGCGGAGTTCGCGTAGCTGCCGATAACTCCGCTATCCGGTGCGGAGCGTAGTTGTCGCGCGCTAAATAACATTGTCGCGCGCTAAATAACATTATCGCGTGCGCGGCAATGGCTTACCTTGGTTCTGCGTTCGCTTTTTCCCGGTCGCGTCTGCCACCATGTTTGTAAACCTTTCCGTGCAGCTGTGCGAACGCGATAACGTCATTGGAAGCGCGATAAAGCCATAAGGACGCGCGAGTATGTTTGTTGGTAAGATCGAGTTGCCGAACACGCAGAACCTGCAATCTTGCACAGAATAACTCGCGAGCATGTTAAAAGTTAAACCATAATAATAAATTACCATTTTGGTTAGCAAACAAGTGAAAAACCCCTCAAAGTTGTACCTTTGGATGTATTTTTTGGGGGGAAGGAGTCCTCTTTCTGTTTCTACTCTATTTTTGAATATTAAGGAGGAAGGGCTCTGGAGTTTACAACTTCCTGTTCCTGTCCACCAGGCTCCTCCCAGTGCTTTGTCCATGAGGTGGTCACTTTCATTTGGATTTTGAGCTGGCAGGATCACTTTCTGTGTGTGTTGGCTGCATTACTGCTTTTTTTGAATCTTACTGAGGACTTTTGGATTTTGAATTCTCTTTTTCAAGTAAGTTCAGTAATGTATGAGTGAGTATGATGTTGTAGACTTGTGTTTGTTTGATTTAAAAATTTTTAACTACAGTATTTATTCCTTGATTTAAATTATTGATGGGTGCCTACTTTTATGAGGTCCCAACTTGTATTTCTTTTTAAATTTCATCCAGGCTACATAGAGAGGTACCCATGGGTAAAATCATAATTCTGTGTTTAAATTTTTATTCAAGTTTGTAAACAAACATCATGGCTGGCATTGGATTATGGTCATCATTATGCAATAGCAATGTCTGCTGTGGAATTTCTGTTTGTGTAATGAAAAAGTTTTTTATTTTTTTAAGCCAATAGCTGACCCTAGTACTCCATGTAGTTAGTGTGTAGGCATGTTTGAGTTCATTGTAATAACTTTCTGTGGTTGGCCTGGCCATGTGTTGTTGGCGGCCATTTTATGTTTCCCAGCCACTTTGGTCTTGCCATAGGCCTCCAAACTTGTGGCCTACTCTTCCAGTAGGCCAGAGGTACTAGTCATAGGGTCATGAAAAGTAATGAACTGTTTTTCTGGTGTACCTCTAATTAGGAAATCATGGATGGACTGGTTTGATTTAGAAAATCTTATGTTTATGTGTGGGGTATGTCAGGTTTCGGGTGTCTGTCAATTTCTGCCATTAGGTAACCCTAGGAATACAGCTCGGGTAGTTTTGGTAACGTCGCACCGTGTGAGAACGCGACCTTACCTTTTTTGTCTTGTTCGCGCGCTCAATGTACTGGCTTGGGAACGCGATAACGACTTTTCACTCGATTCGCGTTGCCGAACACGCCGATTTTGCATTCTCGCGAACAATATGTCCCGAGTTGCATAAAAGTTCCTCGAAAATGTTTAATGTGTCCCCTGTGCTACAAAAAAGTCCTCATTTTTGTGTTATTTACTTATTTGGTTGTAGTTTTGTCTTCCTGGAGCATGGGCCACTCCCAGTTCCTTTCTGTCCTCTATGTAATGATTTCTTGTTTATGGTTGGGGTGACCAATTTGGGGGGTGGTGTCTGGTGTGTCCATTTTGTGAAGCTAAGCATTGTCCCTTTGGCATAGGCATTTATTGTCTGTCCTCTCTTTCTTTTCATGTAGTGGTGAGGGCCATTTTGTGTGTACTTACTTCCTTTGTGATGATTCTGCTATGTTGTTGTTGTTGTTGGTGGGCAGGCCATGTGGTGGCGGCCATTTTGTGTATGCTTCCTTTGTGACTGATTTTGCCATGTGGTGGAGGCCATTTTGGGTGCATCCCCATTCCATGTTGTTTTTGGGTGTCCCTGTCCTCCTGGCCCTATGGAGGCGGCCATTTTCTGTGTCCTTCCCTGGTTCTCTTCTTTTGCCATAGCCATCCAAGGCTTTTGTAGGTACTACCACTCACAGCCATAGGTGCATTCAAGTTAATCAACTATTTTTTCTGGGTGTAACTTTAATTACACCGTGTATGGCTTTGGATTGCTTCACATTTTTTTGTAATGGTGGTACTTTTAGTTTTTGGGTTGCTTGTGTGTAGCTATTATGTCACTCCCTGCCATTAGGTAACCCTAGGAATACAGCTCGGGTAGTTTTGGTAACGTCGCACCGTGTGAGAACGCGACCTTACCTTTTTTGTCTTGTTCGCGCGCTCAATGTACTGGCTCGGGAACGCGATAACGACTTTTCACTCGATTCGCGTTGCCGAACACGCCGATTTTGCATTCTCGCGAACAATATGTCCCGAGTTGCATAAAAGTTCCTCGAAAATGTTTAATGTGTCCCCTGTGCTACAAAAAAGTCCTCATTTTTGTGTTATTTACTTATTTGGTTGTAGTTTTGTCTTCCTGGAGCATGGGCCACTCCCAGTTCCTTTCTGTCCTCTATGTAATGATTTCTTGTTTATGGTTGGGGTGACCAATTTGGGGGGTGGTGTCTGGTGTGTCCATTTTGTGAAGCTAAGCATTGTCCCTTTGGCATAGGCATTTATTGTCTGTCCTCTCTTTCTTTTCATGTAGTGGTGAGGGCCATTTTGTGTGTACTTACTTCCTTTGTGATGATTCTGCTATGTTGTTGTTGTTGTTGGTGGGCAGGCCATGTGGTGGCGGCCATTTTGTGTATGCTTCCTTTGTGACTGATTTTGCCATGTGGTGGAGGCCATTTTGGGTGCATCCCCTTTCCATGTTGTTTTTGGGTGTCCCTGTCCTCCTGGCCCTATGGAGGCGGCCATTTTCTGTGTCCTTCCCTGGTTCTCTTCTTTTGCCATAGCCATCCAAGACTTTTGTAGGTACTACCACTCACAGCCATAGGTGCATTCAAGTTAATCAACTATTTTTTCTGGGTGTAACTTTAATTACACCGTGTATGGCTTTGGATTGCTTCACATTTTTTTGTAATGGTGGTACTTTTAGTTTTTGGGTTGCTTGTGTGTAGCTATTATGTCACTCCCTGCCATTAGGTAACCCTAGGAATACAGCTCGGGTAGTTTTGGTAACGTCGCACCGTGTGAGAACGCGACCTTACCTTTTTTGTCTTGTTCGCGCGCTCAATGTACTGGCTCGGGAACGCAATAACGACTTTTCACTCGATTCGCGTTGCCGAACACGCCGATTTTGCATTCTCGCGAACAATATGTCCCGAGTTGCATAAAAGTTCCTCGAAAATGTTTAATGTGTCCCCTGTGCTACAAAAAAGTCCTCATTTTTGTGTTATTTACTTATTTGGTTGTAGTTTTGTCTTCCTGGAGCATGGGCCACTCCCAGTTCCTTTCTGTCCTCTATGTAATGATTTCTTGTTTATGGTTGGGGTGACCAATTTGGGGGGTGGTGTCTGGTGTGTCCATTTTGTGAAGCTAAGCATTGTCCCTTTGGCATAGGCATTTATTGTCTGTCCTCTCTTTCTTTTCATGTAGTGGTGAGGGCCATTTTGTGTGTACTTACTTCCTTTGTGATGATTCTGCTATGTTGTTGTTGTTGTTGGTGGGCAGGCCATGTGGTGGCGGCCATTTTGTGTATGCTTCCTTTGTGACTGATTTTGCCATGTGGTGGAGGCCATTTTGGGTGCATCCCCTTTCCCTGTTGTTTTTGGGTGTCCCTGTCCTCCTGGCCCTATGGAGGCGGCCATTTTCTGTGTCCTTCCCTGGTTCTCTTCTTTTGCCATAGCCATCCAAGGCTTTTGTAGGTACTACCACTCACAGCCATAGGTGCATTCAAGTTAATCAACTATTTTTTCTGGGTGTAACTTTAATTACACCGTGTATGGCTTTGGATTGCTTCACATTTTTTTGTAATGGTGGTACTTTTAGTTTTTGGGTTGCTTGTGTGTAGCTATTATGTCACTCCCTGCCATTAGGTAACCCTAGGAATACAGCTCGGGTAGTTTTGGTAACGTCGCACCGTTTGAGAACGCGACCTTACCTTTTTTGTCTTGTTCGCGCGCTCAATGTACTGGCTCGGGAACGCGATAACGACTTTTCACTCGATTCGCGTTGCCGAACACGCCGATTTTGCATTCTCGCGAACAATATGTCCCGAGTTGCATAAAAGTTCCTCGAAAATGTTTAATGTGTCCCCTGTGCTACAAAAAAGTCCTCATTTTTGTGTTATTTGGTTGTAGTTTTGTCTTCCTGGACAGGCCATGTGGTGGCGGCCATTTTGTAGGTACTTCCTTTGTGCATTTATCATTGGCCTCCCTGCTTTTGGTCTGATCTGATAGTAGGCCAGAGTCCCAGAGGTGGTAGTTACTAGTTAGCGGGGCTGCTTTATGTAGCTGTTTCTATTTGGTCTATTTCATTTTTACCATCATTACGGCATGTGTGTATGCCATTGCATTTCCAAGTTTGTTGTCTGGGCAGGGGGGTAGGTAACTTTTTTGTGTGTGTAATAATTTTATGGCTTGTATGTGTTTTTGCAGTGAAGTTTTACAAACTCTTAGCCATGGTGTATTTTGATTTTCCTTGCATTAACCTGTCATGACTCATGTGTAGCAGGCATCCTCCTTTTTCTGTCCATATTGGTATATGATAGGCCTGCTTGACTTTATTATTGGTTCTTTCTGGACTTCATGTGGCTGGGAGCTGTGGTGCTGGTAGTATTAGTCTTCTTTTTTGTGTTTTATACATTGGCCTGTGTGTCTTTCAATTGTTCATGTGCTGGCTTGCTGCTTGTTTCACTGACGTGTTCTGTCTTCTTTGCTTGTAGGTGCACAGAAAAAGACTGAGGAGGTGCGGGTTGTTTTCATCCATCGCCCGTTCAACTGCCAGACGGACGTCCTTCAATTGTACGCCACGTGTGGTGTGTGACTCATCTGACCACACATCTCTGCAATTTGTGCTACTGAGTGCTGCTGTGTGCTGACATCAGAAGAAGATGGGCCCTAAGAGAGCAGGTACCAGGTCCTCCACCACCAAGAAAGTTGCTGAGAAGAAGGTACAGAAGAAGGAAGTGTCACTTAAGGCTGGTATGGACCCCCAAACCTTTTTTGGGCCCCCAAAACGTACGCCTGCAGCAGCGGTGTCCGTGGTGCAAGCTGGGGCCAGCACATCCGCATTAGCGGGGGCAAGCCACCAACCCAGGGCCAAGCACATGAGGGTCGAAGAGGTAGCCAGCCTAGTGTTACAAAGCAGTGATACTGAGCCTGAACTTAACTTATCGCTGTCTCAAAGTAGCACACAATCCACGCAAGATGAAAGTGCTCAACAACCGCCGCCAGCAGTAGATGTTCAACAACCACAACCACTTCCCGCAATAGTTGTTGAAAAACCACAACCACCGCCCGCAATAGTTGTTCAACAACAACAACCAAATCCCACAATAGTAGTTGTTGGAGAACCACAGCACGCTATAGTGCTTCCTCAAGAACAACAACCACCGTCTCCACACGCAATAGTAGAAGTTGTTCCTCCCGATGTCGGGGCAGTTTAGGAAGTAGAGCCTCATTCCGAGCAAGAAGAAGAGGAAGCCACTTCTGGAGGTGATCTACTGTCTTTAAATTTACGAAAGGAAAGCAGTGTTAGTGGCAGTGCATCGAGTTCTTCGCATAGCATCCCTTCAGATGACCTTGATAACGAATGGCGTCCACCACGAGTAACTGAGCATTCAAAGGAGAGACATCCTAAGACCAGGCTTGGAAAAAGGAAGGATCCGGCAAGGCTTGAACTTCCGGAGTTCGATGTAGGTGAGCAGGATACTGATGGTGATAAAGACGGGTCTGACACTGACAATGTCATCATCACAAGCGTTATTCCTGGTGCAGAGGATGTAGAGACCAGCATTTTCACCCTATCCAGAAGGGCTACGATTAGTGATGAGCAGGTAGCACGTGTAACTCCTACACACTCAGCGCCCAAAGTAACACCAGCTCCCATTTTTGCATCAGCGAAGGCCCGGCAGCGTGCGACATCCAGCGCAAGCACCACCTCAACAGAAGGAGGTAGTGGCAGTACTAGTACTGAACTGTCACATAGGGAAATTCAACAAAAAGGCTCCAGTTCATCCGGGATTGGAAGTGGGTCCTCCTCTTCCTATGGCAGGAGACAAAAGTTTAGCTCCCCAGTCTGGGATTTTTTTACGGTTCACCAACATCAGGAGAACATTGCTATATGCACCATTTGTCACACCAATGTTAGTCGTGGTAAGATTGGTACAAACTATGGTACTGGAGGCCAAACGACCCATTTGAAAAAAACACACTTAATTCAGTGGGAGAACCACCTTGCAAGCTTAAAAAATGTAAGCACTGGTGTTGGTGGGGATACAGTACTACAAGGTCCACTCATGGAAGAAGAGGGAGACGATGACCTTCTATCTGGGAGTGGTACACAAATGAGCCCTGTCGCCAGCACTGGAGTGGTGCAGTCCAAATCCTCAGCATCAGCAACTTCTCAGTGGCACCAGAGTCAGCCGGAGACACCAAGGGCAAGGAGTGAAAAGTCTGCGTTGAAAGGTGGTCCGTCTAGCAGAACAGAAAGAATTACCAAGCAGCTTACCATTACTGGCATGTTTAGGCAGGAGGGAAAGTACGAGCGGAACCACCCAACAGCACGTTTGTACAATGCGAAACTTGCAAAAATGTTGGCACTGGACCTTCTCCCATTTTCATTTGTTGAGGCAGTGGGATTTCGGCAATTAGTGGCAACACTCGCCCCAAAATGGGACGTTCCCAGTCGCTACTATTTTGCAAGAGTTGCTATTCCAGCACTACACCACGACGTGCTGGGATTGATTGGGAAAGCCTTACAACAGAGTGTTGTCCATTGTATCCACCTGACAACCGACATGTGGAGCAGTCGCGAAGCCACAGCAGATTACATGTGCATCACCGCACACTGGATCTCTTTTGCAGGTGTGAAAGACAAGTTAACATCAGGCCTTCTTGACGTTGCTGGGATTTTCAATGACACTCGCAAACATGCAACTGTAGCCATGTTTGGTATGGAGAAAAATCATACTGCTGACAACATTTTGTCTGACTTTAACAGCAAGGTCTTTGAATGGCTGAAACCAAGAGGCCTTAAGATTGGTTTTGTTGCCACCGACAATGGCAGTAATGTAGTGAGGGCAATGAAAGATGGACAGTATTTCAGGGTACCCTGTTTGGCACACTGCATTAACTTAGTCGTGCAAGACTTTCTGAAAAATGAACTCCAAGTCAGCACCATACTGACCATCTGCAGAAGAATATGCACGCATTTTAACCATTCTTTCAAAGCGCGGAAGCTGCTACGCGTCATTCAGCGGGAGCATAATTTGCCAGTCAAAGCACTGATCCAGGAGGTCCCAACACGTTGGAACTCGACTTATTTCATGCTTGAGCGTCTCTTTGAGCAGTACATACCACTGAATGCTTATGTAATGTCAAGAAGATTAGTGGATCCTACTGTTAATCTTAAAAGCCTGACCGTTGAGATGTGGCAGTGGGACATCATTAAATGCTTGACAGAGATGCTACAACCTTTTGAGGTGTTCACACGTGCAGTTAGCAGGGAGGACTGTACTATGGGCCAAGCCATCCCATTGTTGTACATGCTCGAGCAACAGCTGAAGGAGGTCTGTGAAACATACGGAGGTGACGAAGAAAAAGTTGATGCATGTACCTTGGCCAAGGCCTTACGCAACCGCTTATCTGTAAATGCAAGGCTTAAAATGATTGTGTCAGATCCAAATTACATAACTGCAACAATCTTGGATCCACGGTACAAATTGTTTGTCAGCAGTAGCGCAGTCATTCCTTTTTCAGATGGGGATGTTGCCAATTACAAAAGTTCCATAGCTGTGGAAGCTAATGATTTCGAAACTGAACGGCTGTTACTTAAAGGCCTGACAGTGCCAGCCCAGGACAGTCAAAGTACTCCAGGCCATCCTCCTGAGGCAACTCAGGCAAGTTCATCACAGCATGAGAGCGGTGCGTCCGCTTCCCAGCAGGCACCAACAGTACCAAAAGCAGCACCTACACGATCTGATTCAGCAGACACAACCAAAAGCATAACTGCTTTTTTTCTACAGAAGGGGATGGGTAAGTCCGTTGCTGTTGCAAAGGGGAAAGAGGAGCAGCAAAGCCGAGCACCAATGAACACTGAGCGGATGGTTCAGGCCTATCTGGATGACACAACAGAGGTGTTCATGGAGCAAAGCCCATTGGTCTATTGGTATGAAAGAAGGAGACAGTGGCCAGTGCTGAGCAGGCTGGCGATAAAGTATTTGGCTTGTCCTGTAGCCAGTGTCGCCTCTGAGCGGGTTTTCAGTGCTGCTGGTGCCATTATGACATCGAAAAGGACCAGTCTCTCCCCCAAAAGCGTCGAGAGGCTGACAATGATAAAAATGAATCAACACTTCATACCACCAGACTATACTGTACGTGAATCAGAGCAGGATGAAGAAAGCGAGCCCGAAGAATTCATCACTGCTGGGTTACATGACCTACTGCTGTCCGGACCCGCAGAGTTTGAGGACGAGCACCTCTTCCCTGACCAATAGGCTGTTAAATTGTGACTTTTTCCCTTCTTTTATTTGTGTTATTTATTATCTTATTAAAAATGACTTTCTGGTGCAAAACTGCTAATCTTAAAATAAAAAGCTCAACCAAATCCCTCCCCACCACTCATTCTTTTAATGTACCTACTGGAGTTGCACACCTGTGCATTTATTTTCGCTGTATCTTTTTTAGTTACCTCCTGGAGTTGCACGCCTGTGCATTTATGTTCCATGTTGACTGCACTCCTCAGAGTCTTGCTGCATCTTCTTGACTCCCACTCAAGTCAATACAATTCCATCTTGGCAGCCATACATTTGATGTTGTAGATGGAGTATAGTACAATAACAATAATGTAGCCTCTAACAGTCCCTCCATAATAAGTGAACCGTACATGACTACAGTACAGCCATCCTCTATTTCATTTGAAGTCTGCAACTCATAATAACTGCCTTGCTGAGTCTTACTGTTAAGGCTACCACCTCTGTCTGCAGGCATTCAGAGACGACTCTTCTGTGTCAAAAGAAACTTGAGCAGGCATCCACAACTGAAGTCAACTTGTTGTGATGACTCGCATTACAAAGGCTCGGCAGCATCTGTGATCAATCTTCTGACAGTGAAAGAGAAGAAGAGCAAAACAGGTATAAAAATGAATGATGCCATGCATTGCATTGGATGTATTTTTTGGCTGACTCTGAGCTAATGTGCATGGAGTTGAAGTATACTAGTAACTTCAGTTCAGACTCACCTGATAGCCAATTCTTCCATGTTATTTACTAATAATAGAAATTATTTACGCCCTTGTGTTCCTACTACTACAGATGCAGTCAGGACTTAATTTATCGTAGTCACTCACTACAGACTGAGTTGCTGATGATAATGATGGTGACCACCATATCTTTGCTGTCAGGCGGTTGGATCTGAGCTGATTGATGCACGATGTTTCTTGGAGTGGAATACAAGGTAATAAATAAATACAAATAAGAGTCACAGCACAGTAGACCCAGGCTACTACATGTTTGTGCACAGTGCTGTGGTAGAGTACAATAGTGGTATGATTGATGACTGAGAATGACGCATTGATTTTGTTGATTAATCTTGTAAATGCTAGGTTGCTTTTTCAATTTCATTCACCTTTCTGTGGCTCTGAAATTTTTAGGGAAATGCAGTTTGTATAACGGCCAAACCTGTGTCGTCGTGGGCCTGTTGTTGTGTGCTGGCTCCTGTCTTTTTTTGTACTTCTACATTAAAAATGATATGCAACTAGTAGACTTATACAAATTGTATCCAAGCCGCCTCAGTCTGAAAGTCCTCTCATACGACTACTCCTCTTGTATTGTTTTTTTTATCTTCACTGTATTACAATTTGTTTAGGTCATTCACATTCTTTTGTATTTGCCTTTTCTTTTTCAGGCTGGACATCTTTCACGGTTCACCCACTGCTTTATAGTATGAGCATCAACTCTCATCCTTACCACAGATCCTCATCATCAAGCAATTGGATTGCGGGAAATCAAGAATCATATTCAGCGTGTCCTTTTCTTACGTCCATTGCTTACAATCATTAGCTAGCTGATCAACATCATAAATCATCGTCTTCATTGTTTTGCTTTTGTTGTCTCCAATCTCCATGCGTACTGTTTTTCTTTCTCAAACCTTTCCCAAAACCCCCGTACCCATCCATTAAACAATCCCTAACCCTCTTCCCCTGGGCTGCGTGGTTACATTGAGGTGTGATGTTTCTTACATTAAATATACACCAACAATTTGATCACGCGCTTGCTGGGGCAGATGTGGTCAAAGCAACAATAGTGAAATGTCAACAAGGCATGGCCAGGATCTTCTGTGGCTTCCCAACTCAAGCTCTGTGTATAACGCCAAATAATTTACCATTAACATCAAACAACGAATGCATCTAATGAATTGGCGTAATTTTTTGGGTTTAAAGTGTAAAGCATTATGATTTAGAAAAGTTTGACGTTGCCGTGAGTACTACAAGTAAAGTTGAACTTCTTATCTTCTCTTGCACTTTGTTTCCAGTCCCCAAAACCATTGTTTTGTTTCAGTTTAGCAGTTGCAATATTGGGTCACCCATGCAATGTACTGTACTTACTTATACTACCCCCACATTGTCTGTCACGCAAATGACTGTCTCTTTCTTTTTGTCGCTACTGGCAGGGTCTGTCTACTACTATCACAGAAGTTCTGATTCTGAACCACAGATTCTTCGCCATTGTCTTGGAAATCAAATGCAGCCCTTGCAGTGCCACACTTCATGATAAATCATCATCATCTCATCAGCAATCACAGGTAAGATAAGTTTGCAGTGAGGTATAACGCAAGACAGACTGGTCGTTCTTCTAATACTACCAATATAACTCGGTGAGGGTTTACTGCATCTATCTGTTTGCATGTTAAAGATGTGGGCAATATATTTTATTATTAAAAAGCACTGTCCGCCGACCTGCATGGCCAAATTAAACCTTGCGAGGTTGCACAACGTACATTATTTGGTGAAACACTCCCCCCTCCAACCCCACAAGAAAC
The DNA here is from genome assembly GCF_964263255.1 of Lissotriton vulgaris. Classification (NCBI taxonomy): domain Eukaryota; kingdom Metazoa; phylum Chordata; class Amphibia; order Caudata; family Salamandridae; genus Lissotriton; species Lissotriton vulgaris. The sequence continues at coordinate 49,411,433 of NC_141694.1, read as the reverse complement.
GCAAATGAACTTCAAATGTTTTCTTTTTAACATAACTTTGTCTCGTTTATTTTAACATAATGTAATATATATATAACTAAAGATGATACAAAAATAAAATATATATAAATCCTACACCAAGCTGTCCCCCTACCCGCCTCCCCTAACCCCAACCAAATTCCCACGCTCAATGTCATGTAAAAAAAAAGTAAAAACCCAAAACCCAATTCCCACCCACCAACAAAAGGATTGAAAAAGGGGCAAACAGGGTCCATCTCATAGCCGGCGGGCTTTTAAGTGTTGATCCACCAGGATCTTTACACGCTCCTCTATCTGTTTTTTAGTCTGACTGCTTTGAGCCTCCAGCCTGGCTACCCGGAGGAGAATTTTTCGCTGGAACTGGCGGCACCTACATTGGCAGCCATGTTGTTGTGGGGGGGTGGACGATGCGGGGAAAATCTGGCGGCGGGCGGCTGCCTGAGCACACCGACGTACTCCTGCAGGCTTGGGGGCCGGGGCATTGGAAGAGGCAGCAGCTGCTGCCGCCGCCTCCTCCTCCTCCTCCTCGGCCTGAGCCACCAGCCGGCGGTAGGCCTCAACGATGGCCTGCAGTTTCCGCTGACGGGCCCGGACTGCCAGCTCCTTCCTCGTTGGTTTAGAAGGAGTAACTATAAAGAAAGAGACAGAATTGTTGTAATCAAAAATCCCAGCAAATAAAGAACGCAAAATGGATCCAACACATAGTGGGCGGCATAGTACAGTAGCAATAGCAAGCAAGTTGAGTACCTAAAATGTTGTTTTATCTATCTTGAACATTCTACGCCTTATATACTTCATTTGTCTGCCTTTTTGGCACGGCATTATGCCTGCCCTAGTAACATAGCATGGGTGTACTTCAACGGTCACATACGAACACCTGTCTTTTTCATATCTCGTTTTTTTATATCATATACTCTGTGCTTCCGGGAAAAGTGACAGTCTCAAACTAACATTAAATTAACAGTGGCCAGCTAGTACTAGTAAATGTCTACTCTAGAGACTATCATTCTTTATATCGCCAACAAACGTTAGGTGGTTTGTGTTTCGCCAGCAACGACCCGGAACGCATCCAGTCATCCCCTCCTTCCCTTGCCTTTGTGTTTAACCAAAACACCGCTGCCAACACTAGTATCCACTATCCACTAACCACCAATATTGGATGTGTCTCCCACCCACGCAGGCAGCTGTGTTTTCCACTTTCTATGCTTCCACAACAACCCACGCATCCAACTGCTCTCAAACACCTGCATTGCTGATTCCAAAGTATCCTTCTATATTATATGATTAGAGCTTTTTCCTTGCACCTTTCATCATACTTAAAATCAATCTCATGTTAATCCATCGCGGTCATGTAATGTTGTGGATAAGACTTTTTTAGTCTGCCACCAACCTTTCACAGCTGAGTTGTAGTCACATAGAAGAGGCATCTATAACTAATTTTATCAATTCTGGCCGGTGGTAATGCTTTTGCTAAGCTTGGTAATGAGAACAGTGGCGTCATATATTGTCCAGTAGAACTTCAAGTTCATTATAAATATCAGAGTACAGTGAGGAAGTTTTCCCCACCCACCAAGTAATGCGGATCACTATTGAATGTAACTTACCATCGCCCACCGTTGTTGTCTCCTCCCCCGCTGCTGCCGGTGCTGCTGTAGGTGCCTCTGGTGGTCCTCCATTACCCTCCGGGATCGCCTCTGCTGACGGCGTTGCAGCGCCGCTGCCCCCGTCGGCACTGGTGGATGGTACCGGTTCTGCAAAAATAAAAATAAGTCATTAAGTACACCTTTTTAGATGGATGCACAGCCCCCATTGTACTTGTTCACCAAGAACGGAGTTCTGCAAAACAGTTAAGTACAACTTAATCACTAGTAGTCCACATTGCCTAGTACAGCAGAGTAAGTAACACACTACACATATCAGCATTTATTTGGTATGGTATGGTACCCAAGCTCATCTCATCTATACTGCTACTCTAGTCCTTGGAAAGTTAGACTGAACCATGTAACCTAACCAGTTTACTTTGTACATCAATGACATGTCTACAGTTTTGCGCATGCTACCTCACAGCTTGTTGCGCAGTACGAGAAGACGCCTTTGAGGCCACATGATAGTTCAAAGCATACACCTGAAGAGTTTGGAAAATAGAGGCCCGTATTTACTTTTTGAATGTGGATTGTGGAATCCAGTTTCCTTACAGCCTCAGGTTACACCTTTTTTTTAGCATGACAGCTAAAAAGTTGAATAAATGTATGTAATGTTTTCATACTGTCTAACGTGCACCACTTTTGTCATTATCTTTCGGCAGATGAGAAGATTTACTTCTACGAAGCAAAGATTTGCAGAGCTTACCAACAAGAGGCATATGCAACCAGTATCCGTTCAATGGTGAGGGGTCTCCGACATTTCCCACATTTCCCTATCGTGCACTGGTAGCTGTACAAATGTAGAATACTTTTTATTGAGCCTTTTTTAACTCTGGATTTCTTCTGGTGGCCCTGCCCTTGACGTATTTGACAGAACAACTTAAAAACATTGATGTTACTTACTTAGTTACTTCTAACAAAATAAAGGTTTTGAAGTACCACATTGACTCGGAAGTATATTTTCAGTGTCTGTTGTCTTGTAGACTTACACGAGAGAGTGAGAAAAAGGGGGTTACTTAGGTTATGGATTGTGTAATAAAAGCATTTGGCATCTTCATATTGGGGTTCAGGAAAGGGGTAATTGAATAATTGACCAATGACTGAGCCCATATAGGTTGTCGTTCATTGAATTGTGGGTTCCTCTGAGTTCTGTGACTGAGGTGTAAGACTGTAAGTAAGTAAGGTCCAACCTGCCTATCAACAACAACATCCAATTTTGGGGTGCATACATAGTTATGTATGTCACTGCATAGAAGAATACCCGCAAGAGTAGTAGTGGTATTCATTACTAACGCTTACAAAATAGTAGACCAACATCTGCATGCATACTTGGTTGGTGTCAATTGCCAAAGAAGAGACATTACAGAGGAAAAAGCATAAGACAGGAGTGGACCCTGTGCCTTCCGCTATTCGATCACAGATTTTTTGAAAAGATTGATACCTTAACTAAACAGTTAGGTGAAATGTCATTAATGGGTTGGAAAAAAAGCTCCGTTTGAAAGTTAGGGAAATATCATTGTTCCAAAAGAAAACACTGTTGGACTTACTAGGGACAGCAGCAGGATCCTCAGTAGAGGAGCTCTGTGCCTGTGGTTCACAATCACGTTCACCCGCCGACTCGGTCCCAGCCTTCTGCTTGCCCTTGGGTTCTGTGGTTCATGTAAGAAATAATAAAGAAAGAGAAAACATTGAGTGCTGTGAAACATAGACAGCAAGCATTTCAAAAACCACTGCTACAACATTAAAAGAAACAAACATTGGTCTACCAAATGCCTACTGCCTTGCATGATTCACTGACTAGTGTACTTGGTGAAAACAAATCAAATGTTCCATAAACATTCTGATTGCAGATTACTAAGTAACACAGAGGCAGTAAGACCTGAACAACACCACAGATTCAAGAATGGGGTAATCAATCAATTATCTGTAAGTAGCCATTTCTTTTTCATTTTTTGCCAGCAAAATGCATAGATCGCAAGGAGGAGACATGCTTAACTTTGTGCATACTAACTAACACGGAATTGTACGTTCATGGCATCATATTTTGTTTTGCTACTGACTGAATGCTACTGCTGCCCTACCCACTCAATAAACAAACTACATCAGTTCTATGGAGGGCTGAGGCAGGGGCGGCTATAGGCTCATGGTGGTCCTGGACTCCTGGCCAGGGAGCGTAGGTGGGGGGCCCGGAAGAGGAGGTCGGGGCGGAGCACGGAGGCCAGTGAAGAGGGGGGAGTCAGGGTGTTTGGAAGTGGAACAGAGCCGGAGGCACCAAATCCCTGCCAGGGGCCGCCACGCAAATATGTATCCATCCTCTGAGGATTAATAAATTAAGGATATATATTGGTGGGGTGGCCCCTGGCGTTTGGTGGCCCTGTGCAGTTGCACAGCTTGAACATGCCTAAATCCGGCCCTGGCTGAGGTAAGAAGAACAAAGTAACTTTTGCATTCATTGCCAGAGGAGTATTATTCATGCAGAAGAGAAGGCTGTGAAAAAAAGATACAATATGCATTGCAAACACGTACAATTATCCATCAACGGCTATTTCACTGACGGACAAAGGAAGGACAAGACTCTATTAATAGCATTAACTAACTTCAGTTCTCTACAATAAAGAAAATCTCACACCAATAAACAGCAAAAGCTAGCGCCAAATTGAACACGCAAGAGTCAGTGAGGATGAAGAAGCGCAGCATAGACCAGTGTCATACAATTACAGTAGATATAATAACGGAATACATCGGAAATGTAACTAGGAGCACCAGTCATCGCGTTACTTATTCAGCCAAGATTTGCAAAGATACAACAACAATACTTATACTACTATAGAGATATATTATACACACACTTTTTTTTTTTGGGTAGCCACTCACCAAGACCCACGACCTCGACGCCAAGCAGGTCCAACAGGTCCTGCTCCCGGTCCAAAATGTCTGCCCAACGGTGGGTCAGCTGGTGGTGGGTACGCCGGATACCGGAGCAGCGGAAGACTGCCCGACGCACCTTCACCCACCGCCGGAGACGCTCCTCAATATGCTGGTAGCCGGAGCCGGGCCTGCCACCTGCTGCCAACATCAAGGGGAGGTAGCGCTGGATAAAGAAAACCAGGGCAGCCACCTCCTCCTCCCCAAAAAGTTGGCGGGGCCTCACCCCTTGGGGGCGCATTCTGCCGCAAGGCAGCCTAGTTTTTTGGGGCACTGGCGCCTTGCCCTTTGAGCCGCCGCTGCTGCTGGCGCCCTTGACCATGGTTCTGGGTGGAGGGTAGAAGAAAACTAAAAGTTCAAGACAAAAAGGTAGGGGAAAGAAGAAGCAAGGTAAAAGAACAAGAAGGAAGTATAAAAAGCAATAGAAAAGTTGTAAAAGTAGAAATAAAATGAAAAATATAAACCTAGGCACAGAGAGAAATAGGTAATAACTAAAGAAAGTTAGAAAAAGTGGGTAAAAAGACAAGGATTAAAGAGATTTTAACAGGATGCAAAAGTAGGCCCAAAACCATAGCCAGAGTGTGTGATCCAAGATGGCTGCGCCCATCGCGACCGCATGGGTAGGTTCGCGCGATATTTAGCGCGATCACGCACTTTTGTAGTGCGAACGAGAAGATGAGTTCCCGAACATGTCTTGCACAACGCGACCACGTTAATTGTGACCCGGAACAGGAAATAAGGGAACGCAAGCAGGCGGGACAAACCTCTGGGGTAATTTAGCGCGCTAGCCATCCCGAGCATGCAGGCAACGCCCCGAACACGCGCACCGCGCTCCCGAAGACGAAAAACGGCGCGCGAACGGGCCCAGCAAGCAACTCCGCATGCTTGCGGAGCTACGCGTAGTTCGCGGAGTGCAACTACGTCTTCGCGTAGCTCCGCGGAGTCCGACTCCGCGAACTACGCCCAGGGTTAGTCTGAACGTACATTGACATTGGTCTTCTTGGCAACAACAATATTATCTTATGTTACATACATTGGTACCACTGTTGCTGTTGTCTGTGCTGCTGTGCGGACACAAGTTACGGTATACATTCACATTGTATTGAGGGGCATTGTATGGACATGAGCTATGGCATACATTCACATTGCCTTTACTGATAATGTCATTTAGTGTTAGCATCAAATAAAGTTTCACAGTGTTTAGAATGAAAGTAGCACTTGATCGCCTAATGTAATTTCTTTGTACATCTTTGAGGACAAGGTTAACATCATGGGTAAAGAAAAGGCATATTTTCTTTCCTACTGTACTATTCACTGAATATGTGAATACATGAATCAATGGATGAACAAATTAATGAATGAATGGCTCAGTTTTACAGCACAGCTATGGGTCTCAAATCGCCTCAATGTGCTCTGCTTCACTCTGTGTCGCTGGCATAGCGGAAGTTGAAAAAAGTGAGCTGTGTTTTCCATAGATGTGTGCAGGAGAGTAGGATCTGCTTACTATGGTTACCTCCACTTTTTGCTGGCGTTTCACTGTTTCTCGACTTTAGTCTGGCTGGGGCCCTGCTATCCAGGACCCCAGCCTAGCTGCTTCCTCTCTAAATTGATTCCATGTACATTAGGTACACTCCACAATGGTTACTGGGGTACCCTTGTGAGTCCCTAGTATATGGTACACCAGGTACTAAGGGCATAGGTACCCCAGAGGCCTACCAGGGGCTGAAGCATGTATTATGCCATGCCTGGGAAGCCTTCCAAAATGACACCACAGGACGGCTACTGCAGCCTGGGTAAGGTGGTGCATGCCCCCTTACTAAGGTATAGGTTACCTATATCTACTTTATATCACAGCACATAGAAACCTATCAGTCACCCCTATGGCAGGTCTTAACAATCCTGGAGGCAGGGTGCTTGCTTTCGTGTGAGAGGGTGCCCATACATGAGCAGAGCCCCTCGGCAGCTTCGGAACCTATTCTCTGGGGATGTTCAGTGATGCAGCCAGACCATATACTCTTAAGTGCATAATAACCTTGCTGTAAATGCTAACTTTGGAATTGCTGCATGGAAACATGTCGTGTTTGCTGTCAAAAACTTTGGAATCGTACCCCCCACCAGTCCTGGTGGCGGGGGTAGAATTCCACCCTTCTATAGGGAGAGACATGTAGACACTGGTCTAACCGGTAATAGTTTTAAAGAGCCCTAGCATCACAAAATGGATGCTGCAGCCACAGACACGAGTCTGGCGTCCTGCTGCTGACCGAAACTCCGGCAGGGGAGGCCTGGACCATAGGTTTCCTGTCACAGGGAGGTGTAACTACCTCCCAGACAGGCTTTAGTGTATTGGGGCTGGGTGGGTGCACTCTGAGAGTGCTTTGAAGTCTGGACTGGGGGCACATTTTGTGTCCCTGTGCATAGTTCAGCTCAAACCGGTTGCAGGCCCTGCTCTGGCGTGAAACTGGACAAAGCAAATGGGTGTAGCCACCCCTCTTTCCGGACCCTCCCATAGTTGGGCCCCAGAGTATGTCCAAACCCCTTTCTTTAGTATAAGTAAGGAACCCCTGGCAACAGGAATCTAGATAACACCTGTACGAAACTCTGAAACTGAATCCTGGAACTTGGACGCTCTACTAAAGACTAGAGGATGGAAGAAGCTCCTTTGGGGTCAAGGAGTGACTCCCCTGCTTGGCTGGCACCAAAGAAGTATCTTTCCGGTCTGCATTTCTGAAGCTCCCGCCGGACTCCGAAGTATTTACGACACAGGAAGAGGATTTTCAGACTTCTCAGAGGCAGACCCGAGTCCCCGGCAAAGCTGAGACCCGCAGCCCTCGTGAGTGACGTGGAACCAGAACTCCTGGACACCGTGCACATTTGCTAGTGCATCAACTTCTCGATATCTCCTGAAGTTGTGCTTTAGGTTACTTGTAGCCCAATCTTCAAGCACCATCTGCACTGAAGATTGTGGGCCTACACTCTACGAGTGTTCCATGAGCCTGTTTCTTGCATTCCAGCTTAAGGCTCCTTCGCGATCCCTGGTACGTCAACTGGTAGGTACCTGTGAAGGCAACTCTGATTTTCCTTGGGCTTTCCTAGTTACTCCAGACATGCCCTGACTCCGCACCAAGTGGTGAGTCCCTCAGACCTTGCTGGTCTGCACCGAAGCATTTCTTTGATTCCTGCATGGGTTGCTGTTGCCAAGGCTTGTTGGGTCCAATCCAGGCACCAACACTGCAGCACTCAGCATCCTTTGTGGGACAGCTCGAATCTAGCTCCTGGTTGTCATTGACACCTCCTGGTCCTCATAGCTGAGAGTCAAGCTTCACATCTTTCACCTAAAATCACTCGACATCTGTGGGCATTCGACTATTGTGCCCGTGGTCACTAGCTAGTGACCCAGACTCTGTCCCCTCTGCTTTCAGGTTCTTCTCGTCTTCGATCCAGGCTTGGATCACACCGGACACTTTTCACTTCTCAGCAGCAGCACTTTGAAGCAGATCGCCATTGAAAATGACGACGATTCCCAACACCAAAAGACACCTATGCACCCAGCTTCCCTGGGTGAGGTAACTCAAGTATTCTGGTGCTCCTGTGGGTGTTGGCCCTAGAACCCCTAAGTCTAAAGGGGTTTCCTCAAAGTCCTCCTCTAAGTGTCCTTTCTCTTTAAATTTCCAACCACAACTTTCCCTATTGAAGTTAATGGTGATCTGCGGCTGTGTTTAAGACACTGCACGTGTCCCCTGTGGGTCCCCTGTGTCACTACCTTGGGTGGTTCCTTGTGACCCCAGCACTTCTACAGGCTCTAGGCCTTGTGTCTAGCCAAGTGGTGGTTTTTATACCACTTTCTTAATATATGGTTTGGTACGCCCTTAGGGCTCAACATATATTGTGCTAATTTACTCTGTGCTATTGAGTTTTCTGCATGTACTTTTGCCTCTAGCCTCATAAACAGACTAGTGGGATGTGTTTAGAATAAATATATATATTTTATATATATACCTGGTGTGGTTCTCCTTTCATTTGGGCATTCACAAGATTATAGACTGGTAAAACAAGCTGCTTTACATTCCTTCAAGACTTAGCCTGAAGGCTGCTCTCCACAGCTACCACTAGGAAAGCTTTCTATAAAGGTTGTCTTTAACCTACCATCAATAAGGGTAGTTTGGACTGGTGCAAGTGCCCACTTGAATAGTGGACAGCATATGCCAGGCCAACTTCTCACAAGGTGCACAAATGAGTGTGATATTGCAGTGCACGCAAATGTAGTTAAAATATAATAAGCTACCCTGAGAGTAAACAGCATCAAAGTAAGTTCACCTATAGGAAAATATGTACAAATTCACTTTGCTGTTTGACAAAAAAAAGAAAATCTGATCAAAGTCCACTTACAGGGATTTTTATTTACTTTGCTCAAAGAACATTCCCTATAAATTTGAATTTGGGGCCACAGTAATCCAGAATTAAGACAATTTAGTCAGAAGTTTACCAAATGTTGCAGTCTCATGTGATCACAATGTTCTCAATGTTAGCCAACGTATGCCTGCAGAATTATAAATCCATAGACAGATGAATTTTCTTCAGTGATTCATAGCGGTTGTCCTTGGCCCGAAAGTAGTCTGTCCGCCTCGCTTCTGGTGGCAGAATGTTGTAAATGGGTAGAAAAGGCTTTGGCTCGCTAATCACAATGCTTCTTGGTTTTTACAATACTTTGTTTTGTTAGTTTTTCAGCGCCTCGTCGGTGTGCATCATGAGTGAGGAGAAGGATATATGAACCCAAGAACGGGTAAGTCTGAGAGGTCATTTTGGGTGTGCGGATGATATCACCACCGGTGCTGAGGCGACCTCGGCTTGTGCGTTTATGGATTGACCCAATATGTCCTATCTGAAAACAATCATCGCTGGCCCAGACGCACTGAACCTGCATCAGATCAACCACAAACCCACACACATCGCTGGACACATCCTAGATGTAATTTTTGCAAATACAGAACTAGGTTCCTTTCAAACAATGACTCCAGTCACATGGTTAGACCACCATTTGCTTGCTTTCCAACATAAAATAAAACAAGCGAAGCACCTCAAACCACCTTACGTGCACCCTCCCATTGACTGTGGAACAAACTCGATTTGGAACACTTAGGGGCCGATTCCGATCCTGGAAAAAAAACATCTGTACGATTTTCATCCGGAGCCATCGCCTTACAATACGTACCCGTCCGTCCGAGTCGCGTAGTACGATCTGTATGTATGTATGTATTGGCATTTATATAGCGCACTACTTACCCGTAGGGTCCCAAGGCGCTTCGACCGCTGCGAAACCCTTCCTGGCTTCCCTGAGAGATGGTCCCTTAATGGGTATCTCCAGGGTGAGACCAGGCATCCCCGGCGGTCTGGTGGGGCCGTTAGTGAAGATGAGGCAAGCTAATGCCCAGAGTTGCCGAGTGTGATCGCTGATCAGAGTGGGCACCGAGGCGAGAGAATTATCAAGTCCGCTGACCCTGGTCCAGAAACCTGCCGCGCCGGGAATCGAACCCTGGTCCCGGGCCGTCCTCTGCTCTCGGGTCTGCCGCCTCTAACCAGTGAGCCACAATCCACCCGAATCGTAGTGATCCGTATGTATTGCAAGGCTGAAACAGTGAACCGTACGACTCGTACACATGCCGCACGACCCGACGAGTATGATCCGGATCATGGTATGAGGACGCGAATCGTACGGTCCACGTCAGGTAAGGGCGATTCATACGGAAAAGCACACAATCACTTACGGTGCCTACACCCCATGATAGTAGGGGTATGGTGCGTACCCCTGTGATCTTGGGGTGTACGCACTGTACCCCGCGATCGCAGGGTGTACGCACCGTACACCCAGCGAACATGGGGTACAGTGCGTACACCCCAAGATCGCGGGGTACGGTGCGTACACCCCATGATCACAGGGGTACGCACCGTACCCCTGCTATCATGGGGTTTACACACCGTACCCAGGGGGGGCGTTTCATACCTGTTTCGGGGCAAACTCTGCTTTTACGGCTGTTTTCAGCTCCTGTAGAAAAAGGGTTGTACGGTGCATACGCGACACAAATCGTACTTGCCGGGTCAGAAGAAGCAGCCGCGAACCGTACAGATGTCGCGTACAGCGGGTTCCGAGGGAGAATCGTACAGGGATTTGATTTGTACGGTCTCTGTACGATTCGTACGGAGTCCAGCTCCTGGTACGAATCATATTTCATCGTACATACGGGGACGTTGCAGGGTACCATTCGTACGGGAAAAACGGTCCGAACGGCTATTCGGAGCGGTTTTTCCCGAATCTGAATCGACCCCTTAGAAACACAACTAACATCCAGTCCAGATCTAGAAACAATAAATTATGTACAAAAAATATATATGAGTGGCTACAGAAAGCTTTTGAAATCCTGATACCACTAAAAACCACAAAATATACCAAAAGAAAACAAGCACCTCGGAGAAATACAGAGATAAAACAACAAATTAGAAAGCTGCACCATGCCCGGCTCAAAACAAACGCCAATCAAGACAAAATTCGCCTACAGAAAATTAACAAATTATACAAGCCAGCCCAAACAAAAATGAAGAAAATATACTATTCAGACTAAAATCAAAATGCTAAGGGGCCATTCATCAAGGTAGGCTTTTGCGATTCATTAAATGCAATTATTAAGGAATCGCAATTAAGGAATTGTAAAAGCCTATGCATGTAGAAATCGCTAAAAAAATTGTGATTTCCAAACATTCCTTAATTGCGAGTCGCAAAGTGCGAGTCGCAAGTAAGGAATGTCTTCCCATTCATTGCTATGGGCCTCGAGGCCCATAGGAATGAATGGGAATTGCATTCGCAATTTGCGAGTACCCAATAGGTATTCGTAAATTGCGCATACAATTTCAAGGGTGCAAGGGTATCAAAAGGATACTCTGTTGCACCCCTGAAATCTGCATACGAGTACATGTTGCACACACACATGCAGGCAGAGTGGATCACGAAACCAAAACTACGCAAAAAACACCAGTGAGAATTTCATGCAAGCTAGTGACTACAGGCCTAGTCAAGGCTCAAGAGCAAATGGAGAAAAGTTCCCATCAGAAGCCACACTGTACCGCCCTCTTTCTCATCATTTGGGTTCTCCTTACCCAGGAGACAAAACGGCCGGTCAGATGTTACCGTGACCGATAAATGTGGCAAGTGGGTAGTATGTTATGTACAAGAACTAATAGTGGCTACTGAAAAAAGCAGTGTATGGTGATGAGGGTGAAAAGTGAGGGGTATTAATAAAATTAGGTGAATTGGGTAGAAGAACAGAATTTATTAGTATCTCCCAATCCCTAAGATTAAAAAGCAAGTGTAAGTGCGGGTTTGAAATAATAACCGCACTAAATGGTCAACATGTTTCTGCATTACATGGCCCCCCCAGACAGTACAGATGACTGCCGGGAGACACCGACGGACAGAGCGGTGCTCCTTATACCTGCGCTGCAGCCAGGTGGGGTGAAGCCTCTCAACCATCATATTTGGTATACGGTTGAGTACACCTGGGACTTTCAGGTGATATTTTTTCATTATTATCTATTAAAGCAGTAGTGTCATTCTAACTAGGTCCTGAAGAATGCATTTGAAACTCTGTTCTATGTAATGCAGAAACATGTTGACCATTTAGTGCGGTTATTATTTCAAACCCGCACTTACACTTGCTTTTTAATCTTAGGGATTGGGAGATACTAATAAATTCTGTTCTTCTACCCAATTCACCTAATTTTATTAATACCCCTCACTTTTCACCCTCATCACCATACACTGCTTTTTTCAGTAGCCACTATTAGTTCTTGTACATAACATACTACCCACTTGCCACATTTATCGGTCACGGTAACATCTGACCGGCCGTTTTGTCTCCTGGGTAAGGAGAACCCAAATGATGAGAAAGAGGGCTGTACAGTGTGGCTTCTGATGGGAACTATTCTCCATTTGCTCTTGAGCCTTGACTAGGCCTGTAGTCACTAGCTTGCATGAAATTCTCACTGGTGTTTTTTGCGTAGTTTTGGTTTCGTGATCCACTCTGTCTGACTTACTATCACTTTTCTGACCCCCAGGTATTATTTGTTGTTATAATACTGTGTTTGGGGCGCATACCTGGTTGGTCGGTAAACCCGCCCTTAGACCCTTCCCCAATTGTTTGTTGTGTGTGCACACACACATGCCCCAAGGGCATGTATATGTGTAAAATGGAACTTTGAAAAATGCACTGTAGTGCATTTTTCAAAGTTTTTGCAAATTAGCATCAGGTACAAATTGATGGTAATTTGCGACTCCTATTAGCGGAATCGCTAAATTGTTTACTTTGATGCGTTGAATTTAAGGAATCTCAATTTGCGATTCCTTAAATGCAATCGCAATTTAAGTAATCGCAATTTAGAAATTACTTAAATTGCGATTTTTGCATTTGGGATGATGCATCCCAAATACAAAAATACCAGTCGCGAAGGGGCAGATTCTGAGAATCTGCCCGTTTGCAACCGGTTTTTCTTTTGGTGCATGTGGCCCAATATGTGTAAATAAAGAAGTCTATAAAATTCTAAATGAATTTCATAAACAAAGTTGCCTAGAAGATGCTCATCCTGTTACTCAAGGTTTGAAAAAATGGCAAATCATTACACAACCAAAGCAGACACATTAGACTCATATTTAAAACAAAGACAAAGCACCAGCACTGATCCTTTTACAAAACAACAATCCAAGAATACTCTATCCCAGCCTCTCCGTTCCTTCCAACACATTTCACACAAATAATTTATTTATAAAGTTTTATATAGCGCTAGCTAGACCCATGGGTATCAGAGCGCTTTACATACCCAAAGGAAAAGAAAAGATTGCATAACATCGCAAAAAATGAGGATGCATAAAGATAAAAGCAAAGACATAATACATATGTATCCGGTGAGGAGAGGAGGACGCAGGTGGCTGACACAGTCAGAAAACCACCATGGACGTGGTCAAAGCAAGCAGGCCTGCTTGCATCCCTTCTGACCTGAGTCCAATACAAACCTTCAAGACAATTCTTCTAACAACCTCTGCTGCCACACCAGTAAGAAGAATCATCAACAACTCCTTAACTACCGGAATATTTCCAGTAGAACTCAAAAAGCCATACATATGCCCATTACGAAGGAAAACAAACTTGGACCCACTGAACCCTGACAACTACAGACCGATTACAAATGGACCTTTCCTGGGCAAACTGATCGAAAGAGCAGCATTAGCTCAGATGTCACAATTCATTCAAGATAATACCACACTTTCAGACTTCCAAACGGGATTCCGTCCAGGAAGAGGCACAGAATCTGCCCTTGTTGCTACCTGGGATGACCTAAAGAACACAGTTGACCACAACGGGGTTGCTGCGCTATTTCTCTTGGACCTCTCAGCTGCCTTTGACATGGTTGGCCTTGACACTCTGATACAAAGACTCTTCAAAGCTGACATAAAGCAGACTGCTCTAGACTGGATCACATCCTACTTTTGCAGCAGAACTAAAACCATCCATACCCCACCTTTTTCGCCCTAACCGTACTTCACAAAAGCAGGGTTCCTCAAGGTTCTATCATCTCATCCATGCTTTTCAACACCTACATGAAGTCATTACTCAAACTGATCAACCAATTTCACCTCACGTGCTAAAACTATGCAGATGACACGCAAATACTCATTCAACTGGAATGCCCCAAAGACAATGGAATCTTGACGGGTTTCAGTTGTCTCAGAACCGTGGATCAATGGATGATGTGGAGCCATCTCAAATTGAATGCTTCCAAAACGGAAATACTCACGTGTGGTGATTGGAAACATTATGACCCACTTGCCTCGTGGCCTGATGATCTGAGAACCCGCCTAAAGTATCGAAGGAAGGGAGAAACCTCGGATTAACCATGGACTCCAAACTATCAATGCATGCCCAAGTGGACAAACTAGCACAATCAAGCTTTGTTACTATCAAAACTCAGCGACAAACCTTACCCCATTTGGGAGTTCCACACAAGGTCCAGGCTACCATCTCCTTTGTTCTGTTCAAACTCGATTACACCAGTAGCTTCTACCACAGATCACCTTTAGTGACCATTAAAAGACTACAACAGATTCAGAACTCGGCTGCCAGATTACTCTTACATATAAAATCACAAGGCCACATCTCCTCTGCCTTGAAAGTCCTGCATTGGTTACTGGTTGTCAGACGATCCACGTTCAAGCTGCCACGTTCACCCACAAATCGAAACATGGAATGGGACCACTCTTCATCAGTAATACAATCACCAAGCACATTCAACAAAGGAACCTCCACTCTAGAGTGGCACCTTGCCTCAAAATCCCAAGATACAAGAAAAAAATGATGGGTGGCACTTCTGTCTCTGTTCAAGCAGCCAAACTATGGAACTCCTTACCCCCCAACATAAGATCCATGGATAACCACTGTATCTTCGCAAACCTACTCAAGAATTGGCTCTTCCCCACATAACCACCATACACAAACAGAAATATACAGCATATCCCTCTGTATATAAGCATTTTATTTGTACTTTGATATGTACCTATATATGTGTATTGCTTTGTATAACCGTGTAGAATAATTATGTTTTAAAACATATATATAGATATTCATTAGTTCTGCTTAACAAGTGCACATATACTATGTTTTTAACATGTATATAAGTGACTGGATAAATAAGTACATTATTTATCATAAATATGTCTGTACAATTGCTTCACTATTGAATTACAAATACATATATATATATATATATATATATATATATATATATATATATATATATATATATATATATATATATATATATATATATATATATATATATATATATATATATATATATATATATATATATATATGAAAGTATAAATACATATATATATATAAAATTAATTTAAAGTACAGTAACACTTGAAAGCCAGAGTTTATTTAATGCATCTTTAATCTACATATAATACCTTCCTATATGTATCTATATACCTTCCATGTACTAATGGAGCTAAATATTTGTTACTTTTCTTCTAATTTAACATATCCAATGCACTACCCTATTTCTCACCCTATATCGCCCTCAATATATCCTCTACCTCAACTCTCTGACTCATCTCAAACTTCCTTCTACTACTCTTTCCAATGCACTACCCTATTTCTCACCCTATACCATTATCAATATATCCTCTACCTCCACTCTCTCATTCATCCCAAACCCTATACCCCTCAGTGCATCATCTCATGCCTCTTTTACTATTCCGATTCCCCAAAACAAGATTTTCTAAGCCCTTCCCTCTGACTCTTCCCCCTCCACCTCCCTTTTACCCATCCCAAGCCTCCTCCCACTGCTATGAGCTCCAAAACAAACAAACAAAACAAGAAAAGGTTTCTAAATCCTTCCCTCTTTTATCCCTGCACTATCCTTTTCAATCTAAATAACAGACTAACATGTCCACCACTCAAACTAATTTCATATTTCACTATACAAATTCACCACTAATCCTTTATTGGTTCTGGAGTAGCGTGCTACTTGCTGAAAAGCGCATCAGTGCCACCTCAGGGGTAGTAAGCACTATATAAATGCAATTATAATACAATACAATACTCATTGTGCCTTAGTAAGGGGTCAGGAGATGGAGTGCCTGCGTCATATATACCTCTTCTAGTCATTGGCCTGGTTGTGGTTTTCGGAGGTGCACACGAGGTTCCCCCTCAGCTGCACAGTTAATGCTTCCCTCTACAACACCGGCAGCACCTCAGCGCACAGAGCTTACACTGTTACAGAACTATGCACAGGAGTATTGGGCCTTGGTATATAGGGACATGGGCCAGATGTAGGAGCCCTAATACCGGTCGGTAACGGCCGATTTCGGCCGTTACGACCGGTATTTGGCTTTTGAGATGTAGGGGGCCTATTCGGTAATTTTCCGATTCGGTAAAAATACCGATTCGGTAAAATACCGAATCGGTATATTTACCGAATCGGTAAATCCATATGTAGCTGACACTCCTAAGAGTGCCACGGGCCCTTAAGAGTCGGTATTTTACCACCCAATCCTATTGTGCGGTAAAATACCGAATTCAGGTGTGCATGCACATCTGTGCATGCACACCTGTGCCATGTGACACACAGACATGCCCTTAGGGCATGTATGTGTGCCACATGTCACACAAGCCTGTACTTGGGGTGCTAGAGGGTGTCAAAGTGACACCCCCTGCACCCTTGCAGGATTTGGTATTTACCGATTCTGTAAATACCGAATCGGTATTTCCCATTGATTCCTATGGGCTTCAAGGCCCATAGGAATCAATGGGCAATACCGATTTGGTATTTACCGAATCGGTAAATACTGAATCTTACAGATTTGGTAATTGTGATTTAAAAATTACCTACATCTGCCTCCTTCTAATTTACAGATTCATAAATACCGGATCGGTAAAATTCGGTATTTATGAATCGGTAAATTAGATTTACCTACATCTAGCCCTGAGTCTTCTTACTACCTTAGTATCTACGAGCCCAGGACCGACTAGCTATAGTGTCTCACTTGCTCTCCTACTCAATCACAGAGAAACAAGTGATTAGACACTCCTGAACACAACACTCCCAGATCTCTCAGGAATCGCGGTAGCAAGACACACCCTTTCGCTCAGACTCTGGTACTCGTCCACAATAAGATCTGACAGAGACACAAAATAGTTTAAAATATTTATTTCAACTTACATGCCCTAACATACAGTATAGGTCCCACAACAAGCAGGAAAATACATATCACAAATACAATCAGCATTGCAGCTAGTCCATAAATCATGTAATGAGATGTCATTATAAACATATAATGGAGACAACATTATCGTGCCTAACCTCCCTCACCTTGCTTAGAAGAAGTCTTATTACATAATAGAAGATCTCTGGGCTTTGTCTGCAGACACCATACCTTAGCCTCTAGATGGCAGATCTTCATCATAGGTGCTGTCTCGTTCTTCTCCCTGGAAAGGTCCTTCTCCAAGTGTGTGTCACCTATTCATGTACCTCACTAAAAACCAAAGTACGTTGTCCAAACAACAGCAGCATCGGTATGTTTTGTCGTAGGACTAAGGACCGGCCAGAACAAAATAACAAGGGGCATTGTTGTTCGACTTTGCAGATAATGTTTGTCAAAATCCCAGGAACCTGCAGAGAGTGAACACAGTGATGAGTTCTCACGTGAAAGCAACCATCGAAAATATTGCCAAAAATAAAGACGTGTAGTAACGTGCGCAAAGCAGCAGGCCATCTGCAACGCAGTCATGCTAAGTTAGTGAAAACGACAATGCCCCTAAGGGCCACGTGACAAAAGTGCAGCTCGCCAAGAATTTGGCCTACGTAAGGGATGGCGTCAAGCATCGCCTTTTGCCCGCTAGGTTATGACCAATGAGCTTTCGCTGTCAATGGAGATCAACCCTTGGCAGTTGCAAATCTCCTTAAATCTCATGCTCCTCGGTGCTCTCCCCTCCGCCCATATCAAATATACCAAATCGGAACATTAAAATGTAAGAGGTATAAACACGAAATATAAATCCTAGCCTTGGCTGATGATGAGCCCACATGCAGCAGGGCTCGAAAGAGCTTGTCAAGGGAGCATTGTTTAGAAATTCCAAAGGGGGACACTGTCTCTTTCAGAGACACGCACCCATCTCCTGGAGAAGTGTGACATTTCACCCTGTCTAGACACTTACTTCAAAGATTAGAAAAGGCAGGTGCCCACCCGGGCAGGGAGGCGATAGCTCTCTCTGCCTTCAGCAGACCAGCGTGCCCTCTGAGCCGCCCAACACTGGCAGCATATGTGACCCTCTGCAGGGGCCAGGTGTGATGCAGGATATCATCTCGGCGCATCACACGTGGCTGGCACCCGGCTGGAAATGCAATTTCCGGAGTAAGAGAGGCTTGCATTAGTAATGGGCTCCGAATCCTGGGCCCAATGATGCCAGACTGATTGCCAGGGAGGTTGGCACGTGAATAACACCTCCGAGAGCGGCCCCCGCGTCTGCGGGTTGGCAGGCAGCCGCCTCAGGTGCCAGACCCGGAAACTATTAATGAGGGGCAGCACAGTCACCCACCTGATAGCTCAGTGGGTTGCACGAATGCTGCTGAGACCTGTGCGTAAAATGCAAGTCAGGGTGAATTTCCGAAGGGGTCTTCTCACACTTTCTTCTTTCAAACTGGTGACATTAGCACTCTTAAATTGGGTCATCCACCAGGCCTGCAC
Source organism: Lissotriton vulgaris (assembly GCF_964263255.1). Classification (NCBI taxonomy): domain Eukaryota; kingdom Metazoa; phylum Chordata; class Amphibia; order Caudata; family Salamandridae; genus Lissotriton; species Lissotriton vulgaris. Next base: position 49,392,554 of record NC_141694.1, on the reverse strand, counting down.
GCCTATATCAGTAAGTGATATCTATAGGCATAGTGCAGTCTTCGACTGTAGCACCTACAATTGAAATAAGAAATCTATCACATGACCACACACACCTAAAAATGAAGGTTTTTTACCAAGTCAAGAATAGCTTTGGATAACATAGTGGAATGCCAGCAAATGCACCGAAAGCTTTCAATGGGCCTCCAAGGGCAGAGACGACACAGCTCTCTTTGCACATCCTTGTACTACAAACCAACACATAGGCATTCCATAGTGTTGCTTTCTTTGATGATGTCACCTTGGGTTTTGAGTTCTGTTGTGACATCATCCACAGATGGCCACCTTAACTATGAGAATGGGAGAAACATAGCTGTCAGCAAGGAATGTCTGACGGTACCACGCATGCATTACAACGCGAACGCCATTACCACGCATGACCTTTACCACACATTTTTTACAATGAATATGCCTTTACAACAAATTCTGTTGTAAAAGCATGAATGCTAAAGGCATATGCATGGCCAAGGCTTTTCCGGAGACCTAAAAGTGGACCCCTGTGTTACGCCCTCTGGCCCCCAGCCCTTGTAAAAAAAATACCCCTCCTGAACCCTGAGCCCTAAAAGCTGACCCCTGCAACCACTGTAAAAAATACCCCTCCCCTGAGCCCATGCAAAGCCCCCCTGGCCTCAAGCCCTTTTTAAAAATACCCACCCCCAGACTAAAGCCTTAAAACCAAAGCCCACAGCCGGAGGCCCAATCCCCCTTACCTCTCCACGACAGCCAGGCAGCTATTCTGAGGGGTGGCTCATGTCCTGAAGAGAAAGCAGAAGGGTCTGTCCATTTCCTCTAATGATGTCGATAGCCTTCACCTCCCTTACCAGACAGCACCCCCAGTACCACACCTATACCTTTACTATACATACCTTTACAATGCAATTCTTTGTAAAGGCATGCATGATAAAGGCATATGTGTTGTAATGGCTATGCGTGATAACGATGCATGCGTTGTAATGGCTGTTTCACATCAGCAAGCCCCAAGGCACAAAGGTTACCATCCAGCAGTGCTGTTTTTGGGCCAAGAGCACATTGCATGCTGGGATTGGTAGTTTCACTTTTGCCCTCTGAAATTATGGGCCTAAGGTACCAGGATGGTTAGTGCATAGACTGCTCAAGGCCCTCCCCAAAGGTTGGGGTCATTGGCAGCTTTGAACACTTCATGTGTAAATGGATAACTTGAGCTTGCCATGGACTGTGCTCCCCCCCTGTTTTGGTTTTGCATCAATAATTTGCAAACCTATCTCCCCTCCGTTCATGTGACTCCATCAAATATGAATTTCATAAAATACCTTTAATACTTTTATGTCTGAGCACCCCTCTCTCCATGAGCAGCTTGTGGGATTGGCTGTTATCATTCACTCTTTCTCAAGTCCATGCTTCTCTTCCCTGAATCCTCATCCCCCTTCTGTGTCGAGACTTGTGTAAAAAGTCAACAAATACTTATTTGTGCCCCTTGGCTAAGCCCAATCTTCAAGCAGTATGATGCAAGGGAAAGAATGCATGTATTGCTCTTGTGTTAAACGTCCCTATCTGTACTGATTGGAGGAGGATCCTCGATCCCGCAGCAAGAGCCTCTCCACCTCAATCCCCGTCACTGCCTCAATTCAGGAAGGTTCTCAAGACCTAGCCTTTCGACTGAACGACAGCGCCTCAACAGACCTTCAGCTCCCACCCCCTTCTATGATGGAGAACCATATCTATAAGGAGTATCAGTGCAATGATATTGTCCATAGTGGCACAAGCTGCTCTAAATCCTGTTTGGAATACCCGCAGCCAGTTTTTAGTTGTCACCCAGTCAGTAGGATCAGACAGCAGGTATAAGAAGACACTGTAAGTATTTAGTGAATAGTTTCCCTTCTGCATCTGATCCGACTGTAAGATGGAGTTAGCTGGGTCTCTTCGGTGCCCTCTTTTATAGAGCCGATTCATTTTAGACCCCCATCAAGAGGCTGGAATCTGGCTAGAAAGGAAAATATGATTGGAGATGGGCTTCAGTATCCTGTTCCACAGTGATGGATCCTGCCTCATTATGGCATCCCATTGGGGCTGGGGGCCCGGGGCCGGGAGGTCTTTGGACGATAACGCCTCAGATGTTTCTATCCCCTTGTAGACCTAGACACTGGAAAAAAGGGACTTGAATAGTGAGACTTTAGATGAGTTTTCCATGTTTCACACACAATGTTGCACTCTGTTGCCAGACTGTATGAACGAAATCCGGTCCCTACCAAGCACCAGAATTGTTTAACATCCTTTCTTGCAATCATCTATTCGAGCAAGGCACTTCTTTTTCGATCAGATTTTCTGGTTTTAATGTTGTTGCTGGATTTTTTTCATAGGCTGATTTGAGACCCCTACTGGAGTAAGAGTGCGCCGTGCTACATTGAATCATAAGTAATTATAGAAGAAATCTGCTATATTTCCTCATCACACTCCAAATCCCACTAATTAGTTAATAGGTAGGGGGTGGAAGATTAATTCTGCTGGTTAATCGTGCACGTGCAAGGCGTACAACGAAGGGGTTATCAAAGAAGAATGCTACTCCAGTCCAGAAGAGCCTCAAGATCTGTCTCTTCGAAGGACCCCAGAACTTAGACGGATCTGCTCCCCACCTCCCGCCAGCACCTTGAGACCCTCACAGGTGAGTAGTTGTGCTTTACCAATCCTTGATTGATTTATTAGGATATATTACCAAAACCATTTATATTGACGTGGGAGGGAAGTTCAGGGCTTTCAGCCTTGCAAAGAGATAACTCTGTGACACTGTATTAAAGGCTTTCTCTGTGCCCAATGACACTAGTGCAGTTCCTCATCACTATATATTTAGGTTGCTCTCTAATTTAAGACCATTCTGCTGTTTGGCATGGATCCGTCCACACAAGATTCCAACGCACCAGCAGTCCCATCATGCTCTTTATTCTGTTTGTCAATACTTTTCCTGATAGTATTGGTACTGAGCATAGACAGTGGTCTATAAACTTTGTAATGCAACAGATCCCTCCCAGACTTCAACCTCACTATCTTCAAAGCCTCACTTATTGATGTTGGTAGAATCCCCTCTGTTAGTGCCTCCTGGTGCACATGCAAGACACTTTTTGCCACGATACCAACAAACTGTGATACCTTTCGTCTGGATGACCATTTATGCCCAATCTTTACTCACGTTACCACTTCCTCTGCTGCTATTGGCTCTTTCTATTGTGTTCTCCGGTCATTAGTTAGTTGTTTCAGTCCCTGGATGGCAAGTATGGGAATTGTTGTGTTCCTGTATTTGTGTGGTATTTGCACATAGGTGTTTATAATATTTATAGAAGACTTTATATCTCCTAGAGTATATAGTCTGTTGAATAGGTTCTAGATTATAGTTTGGAAAGCTGAGAGTCTACTCCAATAAAGACTTCCTCAATCCTTCTGAGTTTTGTTGTAATGTGTTGCCCTGGTCATTTCTGATGGCTGTGATTGTCACTGATACTACTATCAATATTGATACTCCCCTACAGGCCCCTGTCCCACCACAACAGGTACCACAGCACCACTGCCAATACCACCAGGAAATACCACAGCACCATTGCCCCAACTGATAATCACCACCAGTACTGCCAAAGGTACAACCATCACCCAAACCACCAGTACTGTAAAAGGTACCACCTTCACCCATACCATCACCACCAATACTGCCAAAGTTACCACCATCACCAATACCACCACCACCAAATACAGCCAAAGTTACCACCATCACCTCTACCACCACCAGTAATGCCAAAGTTACCATCACCCATACCACTTCACCAATAAAGCCAAAGGTACCACCATCACCCAAACTACCACCACCAAATACAGCCAAAGTTACCACCATCACCTCTACCACCACCAGTAATGCCAAAGTTACCATCACCCATATCAATCAATCAATCAATCATCGTATTTATATAGCGCACTACTTACCCAGAGGGTCTCAAGGCGCTGGGGGGGGAGGGCACGGGGGGGGGGGGGATTTGCTACTGCTCGAACAACCAGGTCTTGAGTTGCTTCCTGAAGGCGAGGTGGTCCTGGGTCAGGCGGAGGTGGGTGGGGAGGGAGTTCCATGTCTTGGCGGCGAGGTAGGAGAAGGACCGTCCCCCTGTGGTGGCTCTACGGATGCGGGGGACGGCGGCGAGGGCGTGGCTGGTCGATCGAAGCTGGCATTTGGGAGCGTAGAAGTTGAGGCGGCTGTTGAGGTATCCTGGGCCTTGGCTGTGTAGGGCTTTGTGTGCGTGGGTGAGGAGACGGAAGGTGATTCTCTTGTTGACCGGGAGCCAATGCAGATCTCTCAGGTGTCCGGAGATGTGGCTGCGACGGGGGATGTCCAGGATGAGTCGTGCTGAGGCCTTCTGGATCCGCTGGAGTCTCTTCTGGAGTTTGGCGGTGGTTCCGGCGTAGAGGGTGTTGCCGTAGTCCAGACGGCTGGTGACGAGGGCCTGGGTGACCGTCTTCCTGGTCTCGGTGGGGATCCACCGGAAGATCTTACGTAGCATGCGCAGGATGTTGAAGCACGACGAGGAGACGGCGTTGACTTGTCTGGTCATGGAGAGGGAGGAGTCCAGGATGAAGCCCAGGTTGCGTGCGTGGTCTGTTGGTTTGGGTGCGCTGCCTAGGGCGGGGGGCCACCAGGAGTCGTCCCAAGCGGCGGGTGAGGATCCCAGGATGAGGACTTCCATCTTGTCCGAGTTCAGTTTCAGGCGGCTGTTCTTCATCCATTCGGCTACCTCTTTCATCCCTTCGTGAAGGTTGGCTCTGGCGGTGGCGGGTCGTTGGTAAGGGAGAGGATCAGCTGGGTGTCGTCGGCGTAGGAGATGATGTTGAGGTTGTGCTGGCGTGCGATGTCTGCGAGGGGTCTCATGTAGACGTTGAAGAGGGTTGGACTGAGCGAGGAGCCTTGAGGGACGCCGCCGATGACTTCGGTGGCTTCAGATCTGAACGGGGGGAGGCGGACTCTCTGTGTCCTTCCGGCGAGGAAGGAGATGATCCACTCCAGTGCCTTCTCCTGGACTCCGACGTTGCTGAGGCGTTGTACTAGGGAACGATGGCAGACAGTGTCGAAGGCCGAGGAGGATGAGGGCCGCTGTTTCTCCGTTGTCGAGCAGTGCTCGGATGTCATCGGTGACTGCGATCAGGGCGGTCTCGGTGCTGTGGTTGGCCCGGAAGCCAGACTGCGAGGGGTCGAGGGATCCGTTTGTCTCGAGGAAGGCGGCCAGATGCTTGTTGACGGTCTTCTCGATGACTTTTGCAGGAAACAGGAGCAGCGAGATGGGGCGGTAGCTCTTGAGGTCGGTGGGGTCAGCCGATGGCTTCTAGAGTAGAGCGCTGAGTTCGGCATGCTTCCAGCTCTCCGGGAAGGTAGCGGTGTCGAAGGAGGTGTTGATGATGTCCCGCAGGTGGGGTGCGATGATAGCGTCGGCCTTGTTGAAGACGTGGTGAGGGCAGGGGTCGGTCGGAGATCCGGAGTGGATGGAGTTCATCGTGCGGACGGTGTCTTCGGTGCTGATCGGAGTCCAGGCGCGGAGGGTGGTGGTGGGGGGCGGTGGTTCGGTTGTGGTGTTCGTTGGTTGAGTGCTGAAGCTGTTGTGTATGTCCGCGATCTTGTTGTGGAAGTAGGAGGCGAGGGAGTTGCAGAGGTCTTGCGAAGGGGTGATGTCGTTGTTTCCGGCGTTGGGGTTGGAGAGCTCTTTGACGATGTTGAAGAGTTCTTTGCTGTTGTGTGCGTTGTTGTCCAGTCGTTCCTTGAATGCAGTTTTCTTGGTGGCGCGGATGAGTTGGTGGTGTTTTCGGGTGGCGAGCTTGAGGGCAGTCATGTTGTCCGGTGTTGGGTCTCTGCGCCAGGTTCTCTCGAGGGCTCGGCAGTTCTTCTTGGAGCTCTTGAGTTCGTCGGTGAACCATGGGGCTTTCTTGCTGCCGGGTCTGCTGGGCGGAATCCTCAGGGGGGCGAGCTCGTCTGCGCAGTCGCTGATCCACTTCGTGAGGTTGGTGGCCGCCTGGCTAGGGTTTGTTGTGCTGGTGGGAGGGTTCATGCTCATGGAGGACGCGAGCTGGTCGGCTGTGATCTTGTTCCAGTTCCTGCGGGCAGCCTGTTGCTGGTGGTGGTGGATCGTGGTCCTTGCGAAGCTGAAGTGGACGCAGCTGTGGTCCGTCCAGTGGAGTCCGGTGGCGTGGCTGAAGGCGATGTCCTTGCTGGATGAGAAGACGGGGTCGAGTGTGTGTCTGGCGTAGTGGGTGGGGGTGGTCACCAGTTGCTTGAGTCCCAGGTTGGCGAGGTTGTCCAGCAGGGTGGTGGTGTTGCGGTCGTTGTTGTTCTCCAGGTGGAAGTTGAGGTCCCCTAGGAGGATGTAGTCAGCGGAGCAGAGGGCGTGTGGGCTGATGAAGTCGGCGATGTCTTCGCTGAATTGTGTGCATTGTCCAGGGGGTCTGTAGATGAGGGTGGTCTTGGGGTTGATGTGGACTTGGAAGTGCAGGTGCTCGGCGGTTGCGAGGGTGTCATCGGTGTTGGTCGTGATGCGGATGGTGTTCCTGTGGACAATGGCGATGCCTCCTCCGGTGTGGTTGATGCGGTCCCTTCGGATGATCTTGTAGCCGTCTGGGATGGCGATGGCGATGTCAGGCGCAGAGGAGGCGTTCATCCAGGTTTCCGTGAAGAAGGCGACGTCTGGGGCTGTGGTGTCGAGCAGGTTCCAGATCTCGATGGCGTGCCTGTGGACGGAGCGGGTGTTGAGCAGGATGCATCTCAGGTGGCTGCTGCTGTTGCTCGTCGAGGTCTTGGGCACTGCTGGAGTGGTGCAGGTCCGGATGCAGGTGAACTTGCAGGAGTTGCAGCAGAAGGGTCCGTGGGTGCGTCTCGGGGTGGCTCGGTAGCAGCCCGGGACTCGGCCCGCGTTGAGTGCGTTGAGGGTGGTGGCGTCGTACGTCCGGCGGGTGGGCTGGGGTCTGCGGGAGCAGGGGTCCTGGCACTGGGCGCGGTCCAGGCACGGACGGGCGCAGACGGGCTTACCTTTGGCGCACCTTCGGCGCTCAGTCGGCGCTCCCGCTGCGCGGTCGCTCTGGGGGCGTCATAAATCTGTAGCCGGGAGGGCGGGTCAGCTGGGAGGCGGGAGCGGGGCGGCCAATGGGCTGGAGGTGGGCGGGGCCGTAGGGAGGCAGCGGTGGGAATCGGCGATGACGGGCGGCTCAGCGGCGGCTGGGTCGCTCAGGCAGGCAGACAGGAAGGAAGGCGTTTGGCAGCAGGAGGGGTGACCCGGCCTCGTAGAAGGCACAGTGGTCACCACTTCACCAATACTGCCAAAGGTACCACCATCACCCAAACCACCACCAGTATTCCCAAAGTTACCATCACCTATACCACCTCACCAATACTGCCAAAGTTACCACCATCACTTCTACCACCACCAGTACTGCCAAAGTTACCATCACCTATACCACCTCACCAATACTGCCATAGTTACCACCATCACCTATACCACCACCACCAATACTGCCAAAATTACCACCATCACCCATACCACCACCACCAATAGTACACCCTCCACAGCACTATCACCACCACCACCAATACTTCCAATGTTGCCACCATCACCCATACCACCACCAATACTACACCATCGCCACCACTACCACCTCTACCATGTATTGCCAAAGCAAATAGGTCTGGCTTCAATATACTATTGCTCGAGATCTCATTTCAGTATCCTATGTCTATATGTGTCCTTACATTAAACCCAAAATAATAGACTTGTTTTCTTTTATCATGGGTCGGCCACTCTGCACACAAGTTGCGCCAGTTTTGGGTGCACACAATAACTCGCTGGAGTCCTAGGCCCAAGGGAAGGGACACTAAAGGCCAAGAAGCGGGGCCACCAAGCCCACATCAAATGATCACAGCCCGCTTCTTACACCCTGTTTCTTGCAGGGTGTAAGACTTTAACATAATGGTGTGCACAATAATAGGATGTAGGGATGAGAGCTTGTTGTTTACTCGCTGAAATTAGTAGAGGAATGTCGTAGATGGATTAGCTGTTTCACTTGTATCTCCCCTCTGTGCTTGCCCATTCCATGTATAGCACATTGATGCAGTTACTGCACTATACAGCGCTTTGAGGCACGCATGGCTCAGAGGTAACTGGGCGCATACAATTCGCCTTTACATATTTGACAGGCTAAAGGGACATAGACTTCCCAGACTGGGTACCAGGCTCCATTGAGGTTCATTTAATATTGGTTTAGATGTGCAGCGCTTGTACAAATATTCCACGAGGAGCCGGAGACTGAAAACAGACATTCTCTCATGGAAAGGCAAACAACAGAAGTCCTTCGTTAACGTCGCCAAGCAGTGTGAGAGCGCAGGAATCTCTATATTTCCTCTCATTCGCGCCTCTCCTGTGACAGATGAAGTGGCACAATAATAAATTAAATGTCCCCCCGAAAAGCGCGCGCCAGCCTCCCGCCGCGAGCCGTGTTGTGTTAGCTCTCTCCAGGTGTCACTTCCGCAGGTAGGTGCCAGGATGATGAATGGCGCGAGCGGCGGGCACAAGGACACCTTGGCCGAGAGGGGAGGAAGATGGAGCTGTCTTCCTGCTCAGCAGACACCCAGGGGCCCCTGGTCACGGGGGCAAGGGGCAACGCAAGGAGACAGGGCGCTGGAGAGGGGCCCTTGTTGCCGCTGTGACGCCGACGCCTCACAGCCGACGTGAGAAGCGATACCTCGGGGGGTTGAGCCCCTGCTGCAGAACTGGAGTGAGATCAGCCGAGACTGTCACAGAAACAACATATCACGTGTTCTGTATTTGATGGGCTGCCTTGCCCTGCCTGCTAGCACAGTGGGTTGAGAACCTGCTCTGCACGTTCCCCTGCCATGGAAACAGAACACAGCGCAAGCATTGGCAATGCCAGTAGGTTTGACATGGACTGACACCCTTTTTGCAATTCTTATGTTTTGTCAACGTTTTTGTAAAGCTTTATTGTTCAAGAAGCTGCCGCGCCCTCATCAAGCTGAAAAAGACATTGGCTAAAGACAAACATGTGTTTTTGCTGTAAAAAAGCAGACATTACTGTAGAACTCCCTGGCACTAAAGGGAATAACTTTGTGGGTGGATATGCTCCGTGTGAAAGGGCAGCATGCCATAAGTCATAGTGAAGTCAGCCAATGGCTGGAGTGGGATGACAACATGCCCTTTGCTGCATGCTTGAGTGGGTGGACGGAAGATGTGAATCACCTAACCACAGACTAATGGATCAAGTCTGACTGGAAACGACGTAATTATGTTATAACACATCATTTTTGTAAAATCAAAAGATCTTGTCTAACACAGATCTAGAGTTGTCAATTGGTGTGGCATTGGCTGCCAGCATCTTGCCTTTGAGAAAGAGGCAAAAAAGAAAGAGGGAAAGAAATCAAGAAAGAAGGCAAGCAAGAAAGAAGGAAATACAATAGTGAAGGAAGGGAGAGAGAGAGGAAAGTAGGAAGGAATGAAAAAGGAAGAAAACAAGCAAATAAAGAAGACACGGAAGGGAAAAAGAAGGAAGGAAAGAAAGCAAAAAAGAAAGAAAATAAGACTGTAGGAAAGAACGCAAAGAAATAGAACCAGAACGAAGGAAACAAAGAAATAAAGGAAGAAAAGCAGAAGACAAAAGAGACAGAAGATAAGGAAGAAAGCAAGAGAGAAAGCACAAAAGAAGGAAGGAAGGAAAGAAAGAAGGATAGGAAAGATAGCTAGAGATAAAGAGAAAAATAAAGCAAGCCGAAGGAAGGGAGGAAGACAAGAAACAAAGCAGGAATGAAGGAACAAAAGCAAGGGTGAATGAGAGTAAGAAAGAAAGAAAGAGAAGAAAGAAAGACAGGTAGGGTTGGCAAGATTGATAGAGCACACTGATCAGCTTATAAACAGAGTCCACGTGAGCTGGTGTGAAATAGCAGCAATCAGATAAACAAGGCCAGTCCACTCCGAAAGAAATGTACAATAGTATTAGCAGGAGCTGGGATCTGAAAGAGCTGGGATGAGCCCTGTGCTCACATGAAAAGCATCCTGCGGTCAGATCAGGCTCGAAACACAAAGACAACACTAAAGTAATTATAAATTAAAAACGAAAACACTCGCACTGAAGGGAACTAACTTGTGTGCGGATGTGCTCCTTTTGATAGAGCTAAATGCAGTCACGCAAAGTGAAGTTAAGCAGTGGCTTAACTTGGCTGACCCATTACTCTATGCTTTATGGCGTAATGGGCAGAAACAGAATGTGAATGACACAACAACAGACAGATGAAAGAAAAGAGGTGAGTGAAAGGCCCTTTAAAATGTATATTTTATGTATAATTTCATTATGAGATGAAAGTGCAGTGGAAGAAGGATTGCTTTGAGAAAAAAGAAACTACCTGACAACACAGTTCAGCACTCAAAGTTGCTGCTCTGTGTTGCGTGAGAGAGCAGGAAAGCGCTATATCCTCTCTCTCTCTAGCACTGGTGCACAATTAGGTTGCAGAGCGCACAGCACACACCTTTTGCACCAACGTGCAAAGATGTAGATGTGACTCTAGCATATGTTTTTAATGGAAGCGCACCCTACTATGCCTTGACAAACTTTAAAACTTTTGCCACTTCAGAAGTGTGTTGTACAGTGCAGCACACACATTGCAAAGTGGGAAAGAGTTAGGGGAAATGAAAACATTTCTTCTTTTTAATTCCTGCTTTTAAGAGGCATTCTTTTTTGGAGCAAAACCCTGTGTACTATTGTTTTTAGATAGGGGTTTGCATCAAACCTATTGGTAGTTGCATTGGAAAGCCCATGTACTACCTATGGAACGCCCCCTTGATGCTAAATAACACAAAACAGCACTCTGCGCTGCTTTCTGTTACTTTCAGTAAACTTTCTAGCACCAAGCAAGTTTTTTGCGGGAAAGTAACTCCATCAAAAACATTTTGCGCAGGTTTGTGTCACTATCCACCACTTTTGTGATGCAAACACAGCAGAGAATGTTTGGTCATCTGAGCCTACTTGTATGGTGCCGATTTCTTACAAGCAACATACTGCCATCCAGATGTATCAAGCTGTCACACAAGACAGCACGGCAACCAAAGTGCCTGCGTTGCGTGATCGAGAGAGAGCAAGAAAGCACCGTATCCATGGGGATATAGCAATATCCTGCTTTCTCTCCAGCGCAGGGGCACAATCGGGCTGCTGAGCGCCACGCAAGTACCTTTGCACGGCAGTGCAAGTGTGTTTCTGTGAGTCTGGCATAGGGTTTATACTGGACGGGTACCCTTGCAGTACAAAATACTAGGCTTAGACTAACTTTAAAGTTTTTCCCACTATGTATGTGTGCTGTAGCGTACAGTACACATGCAAAGTGGGAAAAGGTAGAAGAAAAAAAAGCATTTCTCCTTTTTTAACGCTAGCTTCAAAGTGACATTCTTTTTTGGCGTGAAACTCTGTTTACTATTATGTGCAGACAGAGTTTTTGCGTCAAAACCATGGGCGGTTGCATGGGAACACCCATGTACCACTCATGGACGCCACCTTGATGTAGAGTAACGCAAAACAGAGCTTTGTGCTGATTTGTGTTACCGTCAGGCAACTTTCCATCACAAGAAGGAATACCTTCCTGCACAAAACAATCCATAAAGGCAATTTATTTTTTCTATGTATGCTGCAGAATGGAGCACACCTGAAGAGAGGAATCAATGACAAGAAATAAGGATGTTTCTTCTTCTTAGGCCTTTCTGTGGTAGGTGCACCATTTAGGCCAAATCCCAAGTTTACTATCCTTCGTGAATATGGGACTGCCTCATATTCCCTGGACGGATGCAAAAGAACGCGCATGCTCCACCAATGGAATGCTTCCCATAACGGAATGTGATGCATTGCAGCACAAGCCACTGCATTGTGGTACATTTCTTTGCTAAGTCACACAAGGTGACACAATAGCTCCTTGTCTGGCTTTGTAAATGCCATTTAAGGACTTGCTGTGCCTTGCAACGACTTGCGGCACGCAAGGACAATGTAAGTTCTTGGCACCCACAGCTCACATGCAGCTGCCTCCAAGTTCAGTGCTTTAAGAGATCTTCTGTGCCTCTATGGTAGCTCAATGGGTTGAGCACCTGTGCGACATATGTCTGCAAGCTTCTTGCTTTTGGGAACAAGGTTAAGACAAAGGAGATAGAGCATTATGTTGAGGAAAACATTTGCTGAAACTAAGTGCATAACACTGGCTTCTCATGATGATGATAGCAATTTATAGCAGACACTTTCCGGGGCGACTCCGGGGCGGCAATGCAAAAATCGGGAGCTGAGCAACAGAGCATTAAGTCTGCACAAAAAGCCAGGTTTTAAGTGTTTCTTAAACATTGCAGCATCACTCACTGCCCGCAGCTCCAGATGAAGCTGATTTCAGGGCCCAACACTGCAGGTTCCATCCTTTATGTGCACTCCTGCACCACTAAGATAGCTCAGTGGGTAGAGCACCTGCTGCAGATCCATTGAGAAGCTCACTGGTCATGGAAACGAGAAAGATCACAAGAAGAAAGAGGACTGCATGGATGGAGAGAGTCACTGGTACTGTGTGACAATGACTACTCACAAGCACCACAAGGTGTGTGCAGTTTATGCTAGGGTCTTGTGCTCCTTCGTTAATACCCAATAGGATCAGCAGGTAATTTAGTGGGCAGAACACCCACTACAGACAGCACAAGCTCCCTGATTATGAGGACAAGGCACAGCACCAGGAGGTGGAGGGCTGGAAGCGGAGATTGCTGAAAGTGTGTGCATGGCACCACATGCTCATAATACACCATTGCATTACTGTGCTTCTAGCAAGGTTTGTCTTCTCATCCCTGAAGACAGTTTAATAAGTTTAGAACCAAGAACACAATATTTTGCAATTTCCCTGGTCATGGAAATGAGCCGCAATGTTGGCAGACATGGAGCTCTGAGGAAGGACATGCATGGCACTGTTGTCTCATAAAGTACTGTCTGTGGTCTTCTGCTCTGTTGAAGAACTAGAGGAGAAGTCAGATAACTCAATGGGTTGATCGCCTGCTGCAGACATACATAAGGTGCTGACCAATATCACAAATGGAAGAAGACTGTACTGTATGTTTACTTCTTTCTGGGCTTTGCTTTAGTAGTAAGATAGATTATTAAGTTGAACTGTTGTTGGAAACCTATCTACAATCTCTCTGGTCATCGGAAGAAGGTGTACCACAAAGAGAAAGGTCTGTGCAGACCTGGAGAGTCACTAACATGGTGTGTACTGCAGCACCATATTACGTGTTCAGTACTTGTTGTGATCTTTTCATGCCAGTCCTTGTGATCTTCTAATGCAGTAAGATTGCTCAAGGGGTTGAGCACCTACTGTGAAGTCATTTACAGCCTGGCTCACCATGGGGACAAGTCACAGAGCGAGATGGCACAGACTCATTAAAAATGTTTATCTCTCACTAACTGATAATAAGACACCAGAAGAGGTTCCTCACATTCTCATATTAACTGGTTCTCTAAACGATGCGTAATTGATGACAGTGTAGCATTTTAAGCATTTTACAGCAGTAGAAATGTCTAAGGTCCAGATCTAGAGTTTGGCAGACAAATCATCGCTCCTCTGTCATTGAGGGACTGATCCACCTGTCAGGCTGTTAATATCCATCTGCCGGGTTTACAGGTTGGCCTGATGGACCACCACCCATCATTGGCGCCCCATCCTCCATTTAAAGATACAACTCCATCAACAATCAACAATTATCACTTGAAGAATAGCAGTTAATATTCATCACTGTGTGGCAACATTTCTAAATAATCCAGTATGTGAAGTACAATCCACTCTTTATTTTTCAATCCTCTCCTTAGATTGATTAAAATCCAAAGGTAGCCAAAGCCAACGTGTTTCGTCCACTCAGGACTTCTTCAAGGCTCATACATGTACGTCATGTTATGCCATGAACAGGATACCACCATTTCTCCAACGTAATTAATATTTCAGTAGACAATTTGTTTTAATTCCATCCGTAAGTATCTATTTTGTTCTTCTCGACAGCTAAATAAATTGGGCTGCTTGCTCTCAGCAAGAATTACTTTGGCAAAATGGTGATGCTCTGCTCATGGCATGACACCACATACATCTATAAGCCCTGACGAAGTGGACGAAATGCATTGGATGAATGAATGAATGAATGAATGAATGAAGACCATCTTATATAGCGCAACTTAGCCCAACGGCCGTCAATGCGCTCAACAGAATACACATCATGTAGGAGCCAAGTGCCAGATTACAAATATGCCTCGGCAAAAAGCCATGTCTTTAATGCTTTCCTAAACAGCCCGATGGAGGGTTGCACTTTTAATTAGGGGGGAGGGTGTTCCACAGCTTAGGGGCCACATAGGAAAAGGCCCTTCCTCCCCACCTGATTCTGCAAACCCGAGGGACAGCCAGGAGGTTCTTGCTGGAAGAGCGAAGCTTTCTGCTGGGGGTGTATGGAACCAGAGATCTTATGCTTTCTGAGCTTTCGCCAAACAGGGCTCCATAGACAAAGGCACAGGATCTTGAAAGAGATCCTGGCCTGGATCAAGAGCCAATGCAGGCTCTTCCTGGCTGATGAGGCTGAAGAACAACTGGGGACATTAAGGACAAACCTAGCTGGCGCATTTTGGACAGTCTGCAGACGTTGTATCAGGCCTTTATTAATGCCCGCATAGAGCGCATTGCAATAGTCTAACCGTGAGGCGACTAAGGCAACCACGATCCGTTTCCGGACTTGCAAGGAGAGATAGTGGGAAATGTTCCTTAGTATCCTGATAACACCCCAGCAAGTAGAGACCGTTCTGTTTACCTGCTGGACCATAGCAAGCAAGGTGTCAATCATCACGCCCAAATTACGAGCGGATTTCGTGGGTATAGGACAGGCTCCAAGAGATGGGGGCCACCAATCGCTAGACCATATGTCCTGATCTTTACCGAAGATCAGGACCTCGGTTTTCTCCCCGTTCAGTTTCAGTGAGTTCAGGATCATCCACTCTGAGACTGCTTTCATGCAGTTCCTGAAACTGGAAGCGGAGGGACTCACCGAGTGGGAGAGAGACACCATAATTTGTGTGTCATCGGCGCATGACACCACCTCCATCCCATGCGATCTTACTAGCCTGGCAAGTGGGGCCACATAGATGTTAAAAAGGGTAGGTGTAGTAATGAGGGATACACAATGAGTAGGTTCAAGCAGGATTTATTGATAAGAAGGACAGCTTAAACAACCACAGCTGCAAAGAGATGTCTTCATCATATCAAGCTCAGCAACAGATACCAGTCAAAGGAAAACATTCTAAAGACCTAACACTCTACTGAGTGACATAGGGAAATTCCAGAAAGCATGAGGTAATGGAATACCACACACCTCCCCCCCTTTGGAAAATGAAAAAGAGAAAAAAAAAAAAAAAAAAAAAAAACAACAACAAAAAACAAGGAAAGTACAAAAAGAAATCAGGTTCTAATGTAATCTTTAAACTTTGAAGGAGCACATTTAATACGCTCACTACGTCTCAGTGAAATGTCTTCCTGCTCAACACTCGATTGATTATCAAAAGAGACACAAGGAGCAGGAGGCCCTTCAGAACTAAGCATAGCATCAGAATTATTTACAATCACTTTATCTAAATTGTCATAAACTTCATGTGTACCAGAGAAACAACCAGGATTATGTTCTGAAACAGGTTTAACTGAGCAAGGACTATCAGAGACAGGCTTATATGGAACAAATTTCTCTAGAGAAGTAGATGTAGGAGTTTCTCTTTGTGAAGAAGTAACGAGGGGTTTGCATAGAGAAATCCTTCTTAAATTCCATATTTTGCCCCCCTCGACTCTGACAGCTTTGCTAAACACTTCAATGACTCTGATAGGGTCAGACCATCTGGACACATTCTTGTGGAACAAACCACCCATTTTAACACGCACTCGATCACCAACTCTTACGCGGCAAGTATTGTACTTCTTTTTGGACGAATGCTGGATCATACTTTCCTGGTGCTTCTGAATTTTCTCTCTCAATACCTTAAAATCTACCTCGTAGGGAGAATCACCTTTTAGCCACCAGGGAAGAAGACGAGAACCAGGTTTTCTCCCACGCAATAGTTCAAAAGGAGATAGCCCAGTGACTGAATTGGGGGACAACCGGTAAGTTAATAAAGTCGCTTGAAGCGCTTTTTTCCATTTCAAACCACTTTGAATAGCTAATTGGCAAGATTCTTTGATGACTCTGTTGAACCTCTCAACTTGGCCGTTGGCTTGCGGAAAATAATTAGAGGTTCTTTTGTGAACAATACCACAATTCTTGAGAAAACACTCAAACTCATTGCTAATGAATTGTGGACCATTGTCAGAGACGAGTTCCTCCGGTAAACCTTCCCTAGCAAATATCTCATCAAGAAACTCAATAACATGCTCAGAGGAGGTTTTTTCAACGATTTTAAGTTCGGGCCACTTAGAGAAGTAGTCAATTAAGACTAGAGCAAACATATCCTTACCAGACTGGTAGCTAAAAGGTCCAATAATATCAATTGCTAACCTTCGCCAAGGACCATTGGCGTACTCAATTGGAGAAGTGTCAACAGCCAAACTCTTTACAGATTTGTCACTCAACGAGCAAGGCGAACAATTCCTGACCCAGCTATCTACCATTGAATCAATACCAGGCCACCAGTAGTGTTCCCTAATCCTTCTTTTGGTGGTGGACATTCCCATGTGCCCCTCATGAGCCAAGCTGCAAATTTTCTCTCTGAGACTTGTGGGAGGAATGATTTTGTCTGATCTGAGAATAACGTCTCGAGATAACATTAGATCATCTTTAACTTTGTAAAACGACCCCAACTCACCAGAAAGCTTCCTTTCTTCAGGCCATCCCTTAACCAAATACTGCTTGACAAGATTCAATACAGCATCGTTCTCCATGGCCTCTGACCAATTTTTTTCTGAAAGGATTAAACAACTATCCTGATCAGAGATTATATTGATATCTGCGAATGAATATGCAACATCACAATCAGAACTATCACCAACTTCTACGCTGGCTGGAAAACGCGACATGCAATCCGCATGAACATTTAGACGACCAGGAATGTAAACAACCTCACAACGGTATTCCTGTAATTTTGCCGCTAGTCTCGCTAAGCGAGCAGTGAGAACCCTTCCACCACCGGCAGACAACATGGAAATCAGGGGTTTATGATCAGTTCTTAAAGAAAACTTTGTACCCCACAAAAACTGCCTGAAGTGCTGAGAAGCCCAGGTGCAAGCAAGTAGTTCTCTCTCTATAGTTGAGTAATTCTTCTCAGCATCACACAGAGCTCGTGAAGCATAAGAGACAACAAACTCCCCAGATTTATCTTTTTGCATCAAGACAGCCCCTAACCCAACATTGCTTGCATCAACGTAGACAATACATTCTTTTCCCACAGAATAAGGCTTCAAAAATGGTGCTTCAACAATTTTGCGTTTCAAAATGGTAAAAGAATTCTCTTGCTCTTTTCCCCAAACAAATTTTGCATTCTTTTTTAGAAGAATTCTCAAGGGATGCACAATATCTGAGTAGTTTTTAACGAATTTCCCATAGAATTCAGTAAGCCCTAGGAAAGAAAGTAATTGTTCCTTAGAATTTGGGGAAGGAGCATTGACAATATTCTGAACATGATTAAGTTTAGGTTTGATACCAAGGCTTGATATTTCGTGTCCCAGGTACTCAACTTTGTCTTGTCTGAATTTGCACTTTTTAAATTTCAAAGTGAGACCTTTAGATAAAATCACTGCTCCCGACGTCGCCAATAATTGTGTAGTAATGAGGGATACACAATGAGTAGGTTCAAGCAGGATTTATTGATAAGAAGGACAGCTTAAACAACCACAGCTGCAAAGAGATGTCTTCATCATATCAAGCTCAGCAACAGATACCAGTCAAAGGAAAACATTCTAAAGACCTAACACTCTACTGAGTGACATAGGGAAATTCCAGAAAGCATGAGGTAATGGAATACCACAGTAGGGCTCAAGGCCGACCCCTGCGGGACCCCACATTGCACAGGTGTAGCAGGGGAGAGGTACTCTCCCAGCTTGATCTTCTGCTCTCTCTGATTGAGAAAGGAGGTCAGGAGGCTCAGCGCTGTGCCCTCCACACCTATAGCTCTAAGACGGGCTATTAGAATAGAGGGAGACAGGGTGTCGAAGGCTGCTGTCAAGTCGAGCAAGACCAGGAGGGTGGTCTGTCCCAGGTCAACCTTCGCACGAATATTATCTACAACCACGGTGAGAGCCGACTCGGTGCTATGGAACTTCCGGAAACCATGTTGTGACAGGTCCAGAAACCCAGAGGTGTCAAGAAAGGCTGTCAGATGCTGGTTGAGGTGGGCCTCAAGCATCTTTGGTAGCAGAGATATAGGCCGGAAATTCTTTAGAATCTCCGGATCAAGAGTCGGCTTTTTCAGCAGAGGCTTTACAACTGCCTTTTTCCACGAAGATGGGAAAGTGCCTTCGGCCATAGCACGATTCATCACCTCGAGGAGGGGAGGCAGCAGGACTTCACTACAATCCTTCAGGGTCTTCAGAGGGCAAGGGTCCAGAGGAAACCCCGATTTCGTTTTATTCAGAAGCAGGTCTAGTTGCTGGTAAGTAAGGGGAGGGAAACTAGGCAGGCTCGGGAGGGGATCCTTTGGCCGACAATCTATAAAAGGCCGGGCCAGGGGGAGAAGAGAACTCCGCACGTCCCTTTGCATTTCAAGAGTGGCGTAGATATCAACTATTTTTGAATGAGCTCTTGGGAACCTACAATAGGGTCGGGAGTTTGCAGAGTACACAGGGAATCAACAATCTTAAAAAGTTCCCTGGAGGAAGTAAGGGAGACCGTTAGATTGGAAAAATGGGTCTGTTTTCCTTGATAACCTTCGCTTTATAGTCTCTAAGAAGGAGTTTGTGCTTTTCTCTCAGGTCGTTCGCCAGAGCCTCTCCTGTTTCCTACATCCCTGCCTTGAGAGCCTGAGTGTTTCTGAGAACCAGGGGGCCGAAGGTCTCAGCCTAGCTGAGTAGCGATATGAGGCAGGGGCCAAGAGATCCACTGCTCTTGCAATTGAGTTAGCGAGCTCCAGCGCAGCATCACTGGCATCCCCCGCAGGGGATATCCTGCCATTGGCTATGAGGGTGGCCAAAGTGTCATTGGAGATTCTCCTATAGTTGCGCTTGGGTTCCCTTTTCCTTTTCGCGCGCCAGAGTGGGGGGGAAAGGGAAGTTTAAATTCCAAGGGGACCGCCAAGTGATCGGACCATACCAGGGGAATGGGGGGTCCCGTAGTTAGTCTGGGGTCGTTGGAGAAAACCCCATCCAGCGTGTGACCGGCTAGGTGGGTGGGGCTGTCAACCAATTGCTGGAGACCGCAAGAGGCCAAGGCCTCCACCAGGGAAAGAGTTTCACTAGAGCCTAGGTCTTCTAAGTGGAAGTTTAAATCACCCATGACGGTCAGATGGGGTCTGCCAAAATAAGGTTCTAAAATGTTAAGAAGATTATGGCTAAAACTTGATCTGGGGCCTGGCGGTCTATAAATGAGGAGACCAGAGAAAGAAACTGAAGGAGTGGAGGTTATAGAGAAATAGATGGCCTGAAAAGAGTCTGAGGGGGAAGAAAGGGTTTTAATGCGACAGACGGAGGAAACCTTGTACAAAATACCCAGACCTCCTCCCCTGTGACCCGCTCTGTCCAGTCTGGCTAACGCGTAGTCCTCTGGAACAGCGTTCACAAGTTCGGGGCCGGAGGAATCAGATGCCCAAGTTTCTGTAATGAAGACCCATGAGGGCTTCCTGGCAGTAACAAAATCGCTAAATGCAATGTAATTTTTTACTAATGATCTTGCATTAATAAGAAAGTCCCCTTCCGAATTTGTGATGGGCATGATAGATGTTTTAACAGGATCCCGATGATCGGAGTGGTCCGATATTATGGGCTCAATGTTTCCAGTATAGCAGCAACAAACAGGGGACCCAAAGAAGGCCTCCGGGGGATGTCTGTGGTGGCATGATAAAGTAGTCAGTTTCAATAAGCTAGGTCCTGATAAGTATAGGTCAGGCTTACTTGAGGGCCAAGAGAGGTTACAACTTCATCCCCGACGGGCGCAGACGGGCTGGACTTAGGCGCGAGAAAAGCATCCGGTTTAAATAAGGGTTGACCTAAAAAGCAGAGCCCGCGTGACCCTCTGCAGCCAGTCAGCGGGGCGCTGGCAGAGGCAGTGTAAGGGAGGTAGGCAACACGAAATTTAAACATCGTTAAAAGCACAGTTTTGGCAAGTTTGTAAAGTTGCGATTTACACGAAGTTAAAAGCACAATTAAGGCAAGTTTAAAAAAAAACGATTCTAAGGCTTTTTACAGCAGCATATTAATCATGCAGCACACATATATCAAATTGTCAGAGCATTAAAATGCCACAGCTTAAGAACGGGGCATCTAAGTCATGCACCCGGCACCATCATCAAATTGTGAACAATACTGGATGCTATTCTTCATGGGATAATTGGCTGATTCAAATTGAAACTTCAGTAACTGAAAATTCTTTAATTGATTAGTGCTGAGCAATAGTGTATAGGCTTATGAAATCAGAGTTTACTGAATGATCACCCATCTTTTAAAATGGAAAGGCAATACCTAACAAAAAACTCTGAGCTATATACTTATCTTAGAAATAAATATGACTGGAACATTATTTTAAGTTTTGTTAATTTTTTATATACTCATAGTTTAGGCATAATTATTTTGTTATGAGCTCCACCACAATACTGATTGGTAAACAAGCAATTGCTTAGCCAAAAGACTTCTCTAGCAAGATACTTTGTAATCAAAAAGAAGTGGGCCACACATTGGTAGGGGAATGCAAAACCCCCATTGCCATGGGCGAGGTGTGTGGTCAACCAAGGCAGCAGCAATCCCAGGGAAAAAATGATTAAGATCTGTTGTGTCATTGGGTCACTAAGCATCTCATGCTCTTGTGTGAATGTTGTGTTAATGCCATAAATGTTATAGGACCTGGCCCTATCAGAGCCAATGGAGGCTCTGGCTGTGAAAGCTACCATTACAACTGACATCTGGAAAGGAGTACCTTCTACAAAACACAATGGTCCTGAGTTCCCTTTTGCCTGAAAGGCTATTACATCACAATGAAACACATAGAAGTTCAGTACTACCTAAGGCACTTCTAATGTAGATAGCATTTAAATCACAATTGTGAAGCAGTAACACATCAAACAAAATGTCAATCTACACCAATGTATGTTAATAGAAATTAACAATATATAGACCTAAGTATGTTTGGTAATATGTATTGTTTAAGTAAATATGATTAGTAATGCATTTTTATTATTTTGTTTTGTTATCTTCCTCTCGGAAGGTCAGCCACCACCATAAGAAAAACAACTGGTGGGCTGCCATTGCCAGGAAAACTAATCAACAGGGGTTCTTTAAGCACTCTAGCATTCACTGTAGAAACGATGGTAGGACCTTCGATTGTTCACCTGCCTAATCGCTCTTACAAAAGTGAAATGGTCCTCTCAGCAAAAACAAGCGGGTTCAGCGGTTGTTGACAAATTTGATGTGGCGCATTCGGGTAGTGGCCAACCCAAACTTGAATGGGTATCTGAAGGCCATGAAGCACCAAAAAGAGCTTAAGTGTACTCATCTGAAAAAATATAGGTTGTTCTTAACCATTCTTTCAAATTTTCAGGTTGCAATATAGCTACACAAATGTACACATTAGCCACCACTTCAAGTAACATAGGATATATTAAACTTTGCCCCAGTTTAAGAGTTTGTTGAGCATCTGTTCTGTCACAAATATGTCAGATATCCTGTCCACCTCATTACAAGTCTAATGACATATAATGCACTAATAGGAAGGCAGGTGCAATATCTGTCACATTTGTGATGCAGTAACACAATGATTAAATTATAATTGAAGCACAGTGTCAATACTATGGGGCCTATTAGGATGACGGGCGGACAAATCCTAGCGGGGGTTGGGACTGCCCACCATAAGGGCGGGGGTCCCGTGGGGGGTATTAGGATGTGCCTGCCACAGTGACGGGCCCATCCAGCATTTTTGGCATTGTGGCGGGCGGTGCTCTCAGCACCGCCCGCCACAATGCTAAAAATGCATTTCAGCATTTGCATAAACAAAGCGGCAGGCACCGCACGGTGCCTGCCCCTTTGTTTATGCAAATAAAGGGGGGGTACCACAGGTACCCCCCATGTGCAACCCCCACCCCTCCTTCACTCTGGGGGTCCGCAGGGGGGCCCCAGAGTGAAGACCGCATGCCTTTCAGTGGCGGCATTGCCGCCACGGAAAGGCATGTCTGAAAGCCCATGCTAATAGACACCGCCACCATATTAAACATTTTCCGCCCCGGCCGTAAGGCGACTGGGCGGAAAATCGGCGGACGGTCTTTCCGTCCGCCGCGGTCCCCCCGCCATTCTATTATGGCGGGGGGGAATTCTGGAGAGGATGTCGGGCTGATTGCCCCCGCAAGGCCGGCGGTGGCTACCGCCAGCCTGGCGGGGGCAATCCTCCTGACATCATAATAGGCCCCTATATTTGTAGCTTTGCTGATGGAATATCGGTTATTGATGGGTATGTGGACGTGGGGAACCCCCAACATTTTACACCCCCAAAATTGACCTCAATCAGAATGCCCTGGATTCACTGGATCCAAGACGGTGTTAAACCTCAAGTTTTGTGAAGCAATGTTTTCCTGCTTTAAGGCACCTCTAAATGCACCAAAATCAGAAATACAATGTAATAAATAAAAATGGGTCCACTCAATAACTGAGTGCTACATCAAATAAAATTAAAGAGTAGTGTTGCAAATTTCATAAATAAACAGTGCAGAATCAATGCCATGAAGGATTTAAATGTAAAAGTTATACAGAGTATGCAAATTCTGAGATTATAGCATTCCATCAGCAAAGAAGAGCACATGAAAAATAAGCACCATACTGCCGTTACACCTAAACACCATCCTACTACATGAATAATGATTCCGCACCCTCTATGCTGACGTCGCCGGAAGATGCAAGAACAAAACTAGATACAGTCACAATAATGTGTTAAATGAATGAATAGGACAGAGTGAACCAACGAACGTACCTTGTTACTGTTGTGCTTTGTGACTGAGCTGGGGAAAGTTCATAGAGAGCAGAACAATAACAGTGAAATAATAAGCCAGTAACCAGTGGTTAATTTGTAAGAATAAGTCGCAGGGCTGTTGTCATGAGGCAGCTTGAACCAGACCATTTTCCCGTTAGTGCCGACTAAAATGGAACCAGCTATGAACCATGATTGTGGAGAGGATGTGGCGTAATGGCTAGAGCTGCCAACTTCGGAGATGGTGAACAAGGTTCGAGTCTCGGCTACACTCAATATCTTATGATTCTGGGCAAATCACTTAATATCCCCGTGCCTACCATAAATGAATGTGAATGTGTCCTTAACTAGTGCTCTTGAAAAGGTCTGGTGTTGAAGATTAAGTGTCGGTGCTGAGCACCGGAACCCACCACCCAAATGAAGCACTGTCAGTACCTCTCAGCACAACTGCATGTTACAGATTCCGCAAGAAGAGAGTGGGCAAGGGAGGAAAAACATGAGTAACAGAGGTGACTAATGATTTTTGTACCTAATTTAGGACCTGGTTACCACATAGCAAAAAACATATTTGACCACATCATAAAGATTTATTTCAAAAGCAATGGTATCATTTTATACATGTGCAATCAAGTGTAAAATACATTCTGCACATTGTTAATGATGCATAAGAATCTTAACCCGCAAAAATCTTCTACAGGTATGTTTTAAAAAATAATTCAAGCCTGCATAAGACTCACACCCCTGTGGTACAGATAAGCAGTTTTAGGAGTGTTCATGTCTATCTTAGACATGATGTGTAGACACAACTGTGCTTTAAATTATATTATGTGACATGGATAGCATCTCTTGGCCAGTACATAAGGGGGCATTTAGTATGAGACATCCAGGTCCTGGGCCATTGTATGAAGACACAATTGTTACTAAGGTAGTCCAGGCATTGACATATGCGGGGAATGAGATTTTGATATCAATTTATGAGTATGATAAATTTAATAAAGAATCCCATTCGTCTGTTTTGGACCGCTCATATCTGTCATTGAGGAAAGGACCACCCCCGCCTTGGTTAGACAAACCCCATTAACTGACGCCACTCTGAAGAACCACTTACAACTAATAAAGTTTTAAGAGTTTATATAAAGATTAATTTGAATACGATACAATCCACTCAGGATAAAATCTCAAAGTATACAATTTACAAAATCAGTTTCAATATCCGCTTCTTAAGCTTCGGTGTGAAGTGGTTCCTTCTGCGTCATCTGCAGTAAGATAAAACAATCATCAAATTAATCTGTCCCTACTCTATACTAAGTGTCAACCCTACTTCGCAAGTTTCTTCCCTAAAAAGGTGTCAGCAGTTTGACTTCCAAAGAAGTTCAAACTCTCTCTGGCCTCTAAAGGAAATCTTAAGTTTCAGAAGCAGTACCCTATCTGCCTACCCATCCGCTCTCTAAGGGTCCTCGGCCTACTGCTCCCTTGCGCTCTGATGTCCTAGCGCATCTGCTCAAGGCATCTACCCTTCGCCCTTGTTCTGAGCAATTCGTCTCGCTGTTCCTAATCTCCCAATTGCCAATTGCTCTTCCCTGATTGCTCTGATTGCTCTGATTGCTCTGATTGCTCTGATTGCTCTGATTGCTCTGATTGCTCTCTCCTCCCCGGGGTGCTGTCCCTAAAATACACAATCACAGTGTGGGTGGAACGCCCCTTGACGCCCACCACGGACTTCCCCCGATGATGTCAACTTCTTGCTTCTTCCATTGGTCCATTCCTTGCGTCGTTCGTTAAGTTGACCCTTCTCCTTTCGATGTCATCTTCATCATCTCATCGTTGACATTTATTGACTCTTTCGGCTCAAGTGTCATAGAAACTTGGACAAGGCCTTAACTTATCTGTACACTTCTTAACCTTCTAGATCATGTGAATGGTCTTGTCAAAACATAGTCCATTTCAACATATGCCTCTCCTCACGTTCGAGCAACAAGTTCCGTCCGGCATTGTCACCTTAAATCTAACAAGTGCTAGACTTCTCGGCTCTCACGTCCACATCAAACTATTTACGACTTTTACAAACCCTCTAAATTACATTCTTGTGACTATGCTCCTTCGAACTCTTGGTCAGTCAGGTTACAAACACAAATGACCTAAACTCTTCCAGCATTCCTACAGAAACTCTCTATACAGTATAACCTTTGGCCTACATTTATATATTCGTACTTTTAGAAAAGCCCTAGTTATACTTAAATACATTCTACATCAGACATATATATCTATAGAATACGACTGTATAGAATATAACTTATGCATTCTTCTTGGTTACATTATCATATACGTTCCCTACATTTCTTCACGTTATATTTCTCTACGTTTATGCTTTTCCACATTACATTTCTCGCCGCTTCTCCTATTTAGAGTTACACATATACGCGAATTCTACTGTGCACGTTCTACATTTCATAAGCATCTCTACATTTCTACATCTACCCATCATGTATACGGGCCTCCTAAATCTAATGCATTTTAACATGTGAATACATTTATTTCC
Source organism: Lissotriton vulgaris (assembly GCF_964263255.1). Lineage (NCBI taxonomy): Eukaryota > Metazoa > Chordata > Amphibia > Caudata > Salamandridae > Lissotriton > Lissotriton vulgaris. The sequence continues at coordinate 49,366,814 of NC_141694.1, read as the reverse complement.
TATAGCATGTTATCACATTCGTTGGCTTTTATGTTATAATTGTCAACTTTACATTACGATATACGTTTCATTCCTACGTTTATAACATATACGTCTAAATATGGCTACGATATACTCTGCATTCAAATTGCGCTCTCTCAGTTCCCCCCTTTGATGACTTTTAGGAGTCATCACTAAAAGCAATTTGAATACATCATTTATACTGAACTAGTTACATCAGTTCCTCTTTTTATCGATTCAAGTGTTCTCAGACTTTTATACTGCTGATCTTGCAGGACCGCTAGTCTCCTCTCTTGGTCTCTCATCGATCTTTGTAACTGGTTCGACCTATACCACTTATACAGTTTTACTAATCCTAATAATGTAATTATACAAATTAATACTATTAATACAGGTTTTAAAATATACCAAACTATACTTTTGCCTAGATTAGCAAACCAACTTCCAACTTTTCCCACTCCATTTCCTACTTTTTCCCAAACATTTATTTTTGATAAATCTTCAATTTCTTGATGAATCTGTGTAATGTTCTGTATGACTTTCTCAAGTGGTTTTGAATTATCAGGAATATAAGTACAACATTCCTGAACTTTCAAAGCTTTACAAACTCCGCCTTCCTTTGCTAATATTACATCTAAAGCAAGTCTGTTCTGTAAAACCATTGCTCTAATCGACTGCATCTCACCTTCTACTAACATTAATGATCTTGCAGTACTAGCAGACAATCTATCCACGACTGTCGCTAACCTTCTAATCTTAACATCGTTAAGAATCAAACCTAACAATGGAAACATCGCTCCAAATACATCTCCTACTACTTCTGCATCTCCTACTTCCCTTTTCGTTCTCCTCGAGGCCTTTCCTTCTATAATCGCTAAATCCTTTGCATGATATATTTTGGGGAAGACAATTGCCAAGTAACACGAACCATACCAATTGTCAGGTAGTTTTACATAGGCATTTCTCCCACATACAAAATACACATTCGGAATAGCTTGCATTCCCTTCATAAAATCTTTCGTGTAATACTCTAGTTTAAAAGAGTGCTCGCAACTAACTTCACCTACAAATTCACTCTCGTAATACGTCTTGCTTCGAGCTAAACATAACTTTCCTTTCTGCGTTCTATCCAATGCTATTGGACCATTGCTACCTTTCTTTTTATGTGCCTTCTCTTCTTCTGTCCAGTCTATTTTCCATTGTCCTGACATTTTTAGAATCTTCTGCCGTCTGCATCGATCATCTACTTGTGCTATAAACCTTTTCTCCACTTCTGATACTTTGCAAGTCAGATTATTTCTACGTGCATATGATGTATCTAATGTGTCCCAAGGAAGAAAGAATTTAGCCAGTCTATCCTCCTTTTTGTAGTAGTCCCACTTATTCATTTGTTTATAATTCGGAACTTCAGGCAGTACCGAATCATAATTTGAAAAGTAGTACTCAAATCCTTCTCTACCATAAAATATACTAAGCAGTAAACTACATGTTATCCCATAAGTCAATGGGAGATGGTGATACCTAATGCCTTCGTCTACAGAAGCCGGCAATTGCATACAAACGTAGCAATCTTTGGCCTCCATGGCATCGATATATTCGTACAATAATTTGGCATATGCATTTGACCTAAAATTTCCCTGTGACTCGTCTATATGTAATCTACGAGCTTCATCTGCAAGTAACGTCTTTTCACGTATAACAGTGCTCTCCTCCTTCTTTCCCACAAGAGCAGGTTTCAAAGTCGTTACAATTTTTACATTCGCTATGTCTCTATCGTTCTCATGTCCTATTATGTACGATATTGTTACTACTATAATTATGAGAAATATCACTATTGCCATAAGTGTACCTACTATACATCTAGCTTTTCTGTTTGGGTTGCCGTTCTCCATGTTATCAAAACAGCGTACCTCGCTTCTTTAGCAAAAGTTCTCTCTGTCCAGTCTTCAGTTGCTTTTTGTTTTCACAGTCTTTAGAGTGCTTTCTATCAACAGGTATCTTTTTCACAACAATGCCTTTTCTCTTCTTAGCAGCAGACAACCCTAGCCCTTCTCCGTCCTCTAAATGTAATCCCTAACTTTATTCTTCTTTCCACTCGGTGCTAGGTTATCTTCTTCTTTATAACATACGTACAAAAGTCTTTTAAGCATCAACAATTATTCTCGGACCTGCAGCTTTCACAACAATTATTAATAGTTCAAAGCGAATAACTTTTTCTTCTTCTTCTGTCATCTGTTGACCAGCTGTTGGAAACTGTAATCTTTTTAGCACTAGATCTTGAATTTTACTCAAACGTGGGGGTATGGGAAGTGTGAAAGTCAGTAACCCCTCAGTCTCGAGTCCAGGTGCCAACATCCATATCTCCACTGCCACAAATGGATCGAGATCGATTACTTTCACGCTCTTCACTCTCCCAGATTTCTGTCCCCAATACATCTGCTAGATAAGTCCACTCTGGGGTGGCGTACCTTCTGCAGGGCACACGTACCCTTCTTGATCTTCGTGGACTCTCAATTCCTGAATCTGCCGTTTCTTCCTCCTGATCCGACTCTTCAGCGACAGGAGCAAGAGTTCTTTCGTTCTTTCCTTCCGAATTTGGCCTTTTCCTTCTCTCCGGCCAAACGGCTTTGTCGCTTCCCGTCTTTCCGCTCCTTGTTCCAGGACCCGTCTCTTGGTCACTCTCAGTTTGCTCGATATCTGTGTCGGACTCCCAATTACTTTCTTCTCCTGAGGCGACTTCGGTCCCACTCGTGTCCTGACCTTCGTCGTCCTGTTCCAACACAGTTTCAGCTTCTTCGATCACCTCCACAGCTTGGCTTTTCCCCTCTATGGCTTCTCCGCTTCCCGCCGGATTCTCATCCGAGAGAGGAGCTGTGTCTTCTGGAGGTGTTGGCACTCTTCGAGTGTGTGAGGCATGTATCCAGTTCGGCAGACCTCCACACTTCACTGCGGTATTCGTTACAAGTATGACTTGAAACGGTCCTCGCCAACGCACGTCTAAGCAGTTCTTCCTGACATGCTTCTTCACCAGGACCCAGTCTCCTGGACTCAGGTCATGGCACAAGTCTTGTACTGACGGAACCTCTGCAGCCTGGACCTGGAGGGACACAGAATTAACGGCATCAGATAGTCCCTTGCAGTAGTCCAAGATCAAATCGTCTGTGATGTTCACTAGCGCTGCAGTCGGAACCGATGGCAATCTCATGGCTCTCCCCATTAGCACTTCATGTGGAGAGAGGCCTGTTCTTCTATCAGGTGTGCTACGTATGCTCATAAGAACTACTGGAAGTGCGTCTGGCCAATTCAGGGATGTCGATGAACAAACTTTAGCCAGTCTGGACTTGATAGTACTGTTAATTTGCTCTACGATCCCTGAAGCTTCTGGTCGATAGCTGCAGTGTAACTTTTGATCAATATTCAAAGCTGAACACAGCATCTTCACCACTTCGCTATTGAAATGAGTTCCTCTGTCCGATTCCAAAGAGGATGGCACCCCAAACCTCGGTATCAACTCTCTAAGCAACAATTTTGCTACTGTAAGTGTATCGCACCTACGTGTAGGGTAAGCCTCAACCCATCTAGAAAATATGCAGACAATCACTAAAACGTATCTGAGTCTGTTGCATGGAGGCATTTCTATGAAGTCAATCTGCATCCTATTGAAAGGCCCCCCAGACCTTCCTATATGACTCAAGGTAACTGGTGTTCTCTTACCCACATTTAGTTGCTGACAGATCGTACATCGCTGACACACTGCTTCTGCCGCTATTCTAAACTTAGGATTGAACCACGTTTGTCTGAATACTCTCACCATAGCATCTCTTCCTATGTGTGCTGATCCATGCAATTTCCTTGCCATTGGACTAATGAGTTCATTTGGTAAAACTGCCCTTCCGTCGGCAGAAATCCAAAAGTTCATCTCACTTTTCCCGCAACCTGCTGTTTCCCAGCTCTTTTTCTCCTCATCTGGTGCATTTTCCTGTACTGCTCTCAATTCATCCCAGGTATCTACAGTATCCAATAACATAGTCAGTTCAGTTCTCTCCTGGATTCCCCCCACTTTCACATCAGTGTGAGAATATCCCTGCTCTGCGCAATAACGCGCTACTTCGTCTGCGTACCTGTTTCCTAGCGATACAAAATCAACATTTTTGGTGTGAGCTACACATTTGACCACGGCTATGGCCATAGGTTTTTGTAAAGCCTCTAACAGAAGTTTCACGAATTCTCCATTCCTAATCGGAGAACCCGAGGAGGTCATATAACCTCTTTGAGACCACAACTGCCCGTAATCATGAACTACGCCGAAACCATACTGGCTATCGGTGTATATAGTGACTCGAAGTCTGTCGCCTGCTAAGCAAGCACGAGTCAAGGCCACAATTTCAGCTACCTGTGCGGAGTGGACTCCTTCCAGGCAAGCGGCTTCTATAACTCTGGTAATCGTGCATACTGCATAAGCTGCTCTCAGCTGACCGACATCGTTTCTTACGCATGAACCATCAACGAAGAAAATTTCGTCTGGGTCTGTCAATGGCTCATCTACGATATCAGGTCTCCGTTTGGTACATAGTTCAGTCACATCGAGGCAGTCATGTTCTGTACAAATTTCATCGTCCACATCATTCGGAAGTGGCATCAAGGTTGCAGGATTCAAGACAGAGCATCTCTTTAAGGTCACATTCTCGGCAGCCAGTATGACCTGCTCGTAGCGTGTGAGCCTGCTATTCGTCAGATGCTGAGTCTTAGTCCTGGTCATTAACAGTTCTACAGAATGTGGTACATACACCTCTAACTGATGACCCATAACTACGCTCTCAGATCGTTCAATGCTGACACCCGTTGCAGCTACGGATTTGAGACATCCGGGCAACGCTGCGGCTACTGGATCTAATGTAGCCGAAAAGTACGCTACTGGCCTGCGCGCATCTCCGTGGACCTGTGCTAATACCGCTAAAGCGCATCCCTCTCTCTCGCAGCAGTAAAGCAAAAATGGTTTTGTGTAATCAGGCATCCCTAAAGCCGGGGCACGACATAAGTCCTCCCTCAGCTGCAAGAATGCCATCAAACAGTCTTTGTCCCATGGTACCGGATCACTCACTCCTTTGTGCGTCAGTTGTAATAACGGTTTAGCCTTCAGTGAAAAGTTTGCTATCCACTGTCGACAATAACCGACCATGCCTAGAAACATCCTGACTTCTCTTTGTGTTGTAGGCGCGTTCATTTTCATAATCGCCTCTATTCTGTCTGGAGACACCTTCCGCTTTCCCTTTTCAATCCTGTGGCCCAAGTATTGCACCTCAGTCTTACAATATTGCAATTTACCTGGAGACACCTTGTGTCCGTTCTCGGCCAAGTGATTTAACAAGGTGATAGTGTCTTCTCTGCAAGCTTCCTCAGTTTCTGACGCAACCAGGAGGTCGTCTATGTACTGGACCAGAACTGAATTCTTGGGCAGTACTAGACTCTCAAGATTTCGTTTCAATAACTGGTTAAAGATCGACGGGCTTTCTGTATACCCCTGAGGGATACGACACCATGTTAAGACGCGATCTTCCAGTTTGAAAGCGAAAAGATACTGGCTCTCTTCATCCAACGGTATTGAAAAGAAAGCCTGGCACAAATCTATCACTGTGAACCATTCAGCTTGGAACGGTATCTGAAATAATATCACTGATGGATTCGGTACCACTGGACAACATGAGACAACGATATTATTAATCTTCCGAAGATCCTGTACTATTCTGTATTTTCCACTAGGTTTCTGCAAACCCATGATCGGGGAGTTACATGGACTACCCACGATCTCCTTCAGTATTCCCTGTTTAATCATGGATTCGATCACAGGCTTTATTCCTGCAATCGTCTCCGGTGTCAACTTGTATTGTGGTGTTCTTGGATACTCAGCATTGAGTCTTACCAAGATCTTTACTGGTTCCACTCCTTTGATCAAGCCTATTTCTTCCCCAGTAAAATCCCATACCTCAGCTGACACTTTCTCCCTCAAGTCTTGTGGAAGCTCCTCCACTGTTAAGGTAGGATATAATTCCACACACTCTTTCGAGTTTGCGACTTTAAAATCAGCGTCCTCATCATTGGTCTGCACTTCTACTCCTTCTGGTGTGCAATGTATCGTGCAATTTAGTTTGCACAGCAAATCTCTCCCTAGTAAGCACACAGGACTAGAATCGCAGATCACGAACTGATGTTCGTCACTGTAGTTCCCTATTCTTACTGACACTGGTTCGGTCAAGGGATTTGTCATCCTTTTGTTCGCGACTCCTACCACCTGTACCGTTTCTCCCGATATTGGCAGACCCGGGACTACCGCAGATCTTAACGTGGATCGGGTGGCCCCTGTATCCACCAAAAAGGTCGTAGGACATCCCGCTATTTCCGCCTCTACGTATGGTCCTCTCTGATCTACTTCCAAGGCGGCTCCTAGAGTACAGTCTTCTTCCCTATTCGCCCGCTGCCCTGTAAGAGGATCAACGTAGTAGCATTCCTCTCCTCCTACAAACAATGGCATCTGTCTGTAGGTTTTCCCTCCATTCGCAATTCGAGGTGGTTGAGGAAACGGGGCTCGAGGAGTCTGAGTCCCCCCTTTGATAAACTTTCCCTTCGGGACTGTTGCTCCCTTAACCACGTTATTCTGAACCTCTTCCTCCTCCTGTTCTAATTCCCCTGACTCAACATTGTAAGGACACTCGCGTCGCCAGTGTCCCACCTCATTACACTGATGGCATCTTGTTGTCTTTTTCAGTGTCGCGATATCCATTCTCGCTCTTGGTCTTTCTTCCTCATCTCTGCTCTGATTATTCTGTTTCTTTGCCAGCGTTCCTGTTCCCTGCTGCCGCTGTTTATCCTTCCCAGCAGCTTGCATTTGCACTAGCATTAACTTTTCTTTAAGCTTCTTTGCCTTAGAGTCTATCTCGTCACTACAATACCTTGCGTATCTCAGAATCTCGTCTAAAGGTTTGTTTTGCCAACAGATCAGATGCTGCTGGATCATTAGGCATATTTCTGGTCTCAATCCGAGGACGAACTTCGAAACAAACTGTCCTATATCCTTGGGATCCATCACATCTAACCCGCTGTACTGCTTGAATGCTTTCAGCAATCGCTCATAAAACTCATGAACTGTCTCTTTCGGCTCCTGAGTAGTTCGATCTATCTTTACCCAGTCTATGTCTTGCACCGGCACTTTCTCTTTTAGCCATGTTATTACCCTCTCGTATTTTTCCATGACTCTATGAGATGGACCATTCGTCCTGGCTTCTCTCGTTGGCTCACAAGTGGGCCAGTCAACACTAAGCTTGCACGCCGTCCACAAATCTCCGGGTACTACGATATCGAACAGTGTGTTCAAATCGATCCACAGTACCTTCGAGATCTTCACGAATCTTTCTACCTGCTTGTACCACTCAACAGGATTATCCCTAAGCTTTGGGAAGGAATTAGTAAATGCCGCCAAATCCCCCCTACTCCAGGGCACATGAACGTAGCTTCCATTCGCGATTTCTCGCAACGGGAAGGCTTCCATTCTCATCAAGTCTGCGTCCTGGGACTTCTCAAGCACACTCCGTCTAACGGAGCCCTTCTTGGACCATCTTTCCTCCCATCTATCCAGATCTCTCCATATCCTGATACTTATGATCAATTCCCTTATGTGAACCTTCAGCGCGATCGTTCTACGGTCATCCAAATCCTGATCCGTGCATGTTAGCCTATGGTTGCTCTGTAAAGCCCTAGTTCGTGACAGGTCTACCATGTACCTGTTTGCCAAATTAGATAAGTTCTCATGAGCTGACCTCGCTCTTCGAGTAATATCTTTGGATAGGAACAGTATCTCATCTGGTGTATACGAGGCTAATCTCTCTAATGACACTGTACCATCTATCAATTCATCCAGATCTGCCTTCAAACTCATTACGTCAAGCCGTTTTGCTTTTATTTCCGCTTTCAGCATCTCAGTTCTGTGTTCTTCTCTCATATCTCTCTCACCTCCACTATGCGCCCTACGCCTGAGCACAGGTGAGTTATGAGGAGCTCTGCTTCCTTCTCTTCGTTCCCACCCCTCGAGATCCCAAGCCTTTCCGTCTTCACGTGGGGTATGGTGGAATAATGCTCTATCCTCCAACCCTACATTCCGTCTTCTAGGCTCGGTTTCTCCAGCTATGAGATAGGATTCACCATTCTGCTCTAACCCATTATAACCTGCTGGTTGTCTGGTGTCGCTTAATAAACGATAAGGACCTTCATGGCTCCCCATGCTCCCGCGATCTCTTTCGTGATCACCGGATGGATGGCGAGACGTTTCGCGACTCCCTATATTTTCATGACTCCGACCGCTATCACCAGATGCATGTCGAGACGCTTCGCGACTCTCCATGTTTCCGTGACTCCAATGTCTCGCCTCCTCACCCGGGGCATGGTGTGTGCACCTAAAGGTATTCCGGTACTCCTGTGTCCTACGTTCCCCTTCACTGAAGGTGACGCGAGGCACTTCGCCACCCCCGGTACTTCTATCTTCGCACATTAGCCTATTGCTGTTATCAGTAGGACAAATGTCTCTTCTGCTTTCTTGACTTCCTCTCTCCCACTCGGGGCTGCTTTCACCCGCTCCACAATGAGAGAGAATCTTGTTATCCTGCTCTCTCCACTCGGATCCCGTTTCTAAACTTCTATTCCGCGCTTCCTCGGCAGCGTCCCATTCTCTCAGGTATTCCCTTAATTCCTTATGGGTTTTCGGTTTAGGACCCCTCAAATCCATTGACCCTCTTCGACCTCGCTGTTCTACTCTGGGACCCGTTGCAGAATCTAATGGGGTACTCCGACTTATTGGTGCTCGTATTTGCCTGTGGGTATTCATTGTGGCATTCCTATTCTCTGCTCCTTCACTGTCCCATCGTGCCTGTTCATCCTGCTGGACCCCTTCCGGGTTGTAGATTGACACAATAGGGCCTATGGTGACCGGGACCTGTAAAGCGTCCGGCATTTGGTACGACCTAGCGCATTGCGTCTCTGGAGCCTTCTGGACCACAAATCTTCCCACTACTCTCTGTTCTGAACTAATTTGGGGTATCTCCTCAGCCTTGGTAGCGTCCCACTCTGTTACTGGGATCGACTTATATTCCCCCCACCTAGTTCCGTCTGTCTGCGGCAATATGGGACTCGCAAGTTCCCCACTGTATGGAGGTGGTCTGTCTGTCAATAGCCTCTCTAGCAGTTCCTCCTCCGACTCGCTTTCCTCATCTTCCTGTTCTAGAGGTTTCTTTTCTCCCGCAACTTCCAACATCGGGTACAGTTTATCTGCTTCTATCTTCTGCACCCTCCATTTCTTAGCTTCATCGTCCCATTTAGCTTCCTGCACCGCCTTTACCGATCTTCTCACTCTTTCTTGGCGCCTCTTTACGCCCCTTTCGTGTGCTGTTCTAAACCACACACCAAGAGCTTCGAATTGTGTTGGCCTCGGTAGAGGTCTCATTGAAAGCATCGTCGCCTTCAGTTGATTCAACACTTCTAATTTAAACGTTCCAAATCTTGGAAACGCCAGTTCTTTTTGCCCTTCAGTTAGCCTGTGCCACTCGGAAATCCATAATATCGAGTGTAAGCCTACATTGACTGCCATATGATATGCTGGTGTGCCTTCTGGTGGAGCTTCTTCTCCGGTATACAAATTTCTCCTCTTTCTTTTAAAGATTTTTCCTAAACCCTTGAAACACTTCATTTTGATCACGTATAATATTTCTTACTTATTTGGGTCTTGATAACAACCACCAATCCCTGTGCGACTCTCGCTAATCCGCCTATCCCAGCACAGTTCTATGCCAACCGACCAATCTCAGCGCGGCTCTATGCTGACGTCACTTCTATTTTCTTCAGCAGCTTCCCTCGTCTCTCAACTCGTTTCACGATCTCACATGCGTTTTCATTCATACATCGAAAAATGACTACTTCCGTCCAAGCGATCACTTTTCTCTGACTGTACGGCCACAGTCTAACTGTAATTGCTACCTCAACTGGCACAGCGTCTTTCCTCTTACGGTCGGACACTTGCCTCAACTGATAGGTTACTTACACACAGTAAACGTACGACCAGCGTCCGTTACTCATTCACTCACACATACGCTCCCCCTATCATCGGTCTGTCGGGAAATCAATGGTACCTCATGACCCCCTTTCAGTGGTAGACAAATTACTCTGGGTGTTCGATACACCCGAACCACTTAAGTCCTCTTGGACATAAGATTTCATCCGGTTGCGCGCGCTCACAACCTTCCCTCAATCACACTACAGGCATTCAACTCCGCTTGACATTACAACACAGGAACAACATAAAACACCGCAATCTTACAACGCATGACCCTTATACTCACTCTCGACCGATTCTGCTGCTTTTCTCTCGACGCACCATCAGCACCGTCTTCGGCTGCGATTCTTCTTCTGGTCGACGATGACTAGGGACCTTGGGGTAAACTAACCTGGCCTAGGTCGTCTTCCTCAAGAAGATAACCATCATTACTCTGCTACCAACTGCGGGGAATGAGATTTTGATATCAATTTATGAGTATGATAAATTTAATAAAGAATCCCATTCGTCTGTTTTGGACCGCTCATATCTGTCATTGAGGAAAGGACCACCCCCGCCTTGGTTAGACAAACCCCATTAACTGACGCCACTCTGAAGAACCACTTACAACTGATAAAGTTTTAAGAGTTTATATAAAGATTAATTTGAATACGATACAATCCACTCAGGATAAAATCTCAAAGTATACAATTTACAAAATCAGTTTCAATATCCGCTTCTTAAGCTTCGGTGTGAAGTGGTTCCTTCTGCGTCATCTGCAGTAAGATAAAACAATCATCAAATTAATCTGTCCCTACTCTATACTAAGTGTCAACCCTACTTCGCAAGTTTCTTCCCTAAAAAGGTGTCAGCAGTTTGACTTCCAAAGAAGTTCAAACTCTCTCTGGCCTCTAAAGGAAATCTTAAGTTTCAGAAGCAGTACCCTATCTGCCTACCCATCCGCTCTCTAAGGGTCCTCGGCCTACTGCTCCCTTGCGCTCTGATGTCCTAGCGCATCTGCTCAAGGCATCTACCCTTCGCCCTTGTTCTGAGCAATTCGTCTCGCTGTTCCTAATCTCCCAATTGCCAATTGCTCTTCCCTGATTGCTCTGATTGCTCTGATTGCTCTGATTGCTCTGATTGCTCTGATTGCTCTGATTGCTCTCTCCTCCCCGGGGTGCTGTCCCTAAAATACACAATCACAGTGTGGGTGGAACGCCCCTTGACGCCCACCACGGACTTCCCCCGATGATGTCAACTTCTTGCTTCTTCCATTGGTCCATTCCTTGCGTCGTTCGTTAAGTTGACCCTTCTCCTTTCGATGTCATCTTCATCATCTCATCGTTGACATTTATTGACTCTTTCGGCTCAAGTGTCATAGAAACTTGGACAAGGCCTTAACTTATCTGTACACTTCTTAACCTTCTAGATCATGTGAATGGTCTTGTCAAAACATAGTCCATTTCAACATATGCCTCTCCTCACGTTCGAGCAACAAGTTCCGTCCGGCATTGTCACCTTAAATCTAACAAGTGCTAGACTTCTCGGCTCTCACGTCCACATCAAACTATTTACGACTTTTACAAACCCTCTAAATTACATTCTTGTGACTATGCTCCTTCGAACTCTTGGTCAGTCAGGTTACAAACACAAATGACCTAAACTCTTCCAGCATTCCTACAGAAACTCTCTATACAGTATAACCTTTGGCCTACATTTATATATTCGTACTTTTAGAAAAGCCCTAGTTATACTTAAATACATTCTACATCAGACATATATATCTATAGAATACGACTGTATAGAATATAACTTATGCATTCTTCTTGGTTACATTATCATATACGTTCCCTACATTTCTTCACGTTATATTTCTCTACGTTTATGCTTTTCCACATTACATTTCTCGCCGCTTCTCCTATTTAGAGTTACACATATACGCGAATTCTACTGTGCACGTTCTACATTTCATAAGCATCTCTACATTTCTACATCTACCCATCATGTATACGGGCCTCCTAAATCTAATGCATTTTAACATGTGAATACATTTATTTCCTATAGCATGTTATCACATTCGTTGGCTTTTATGTTATAATTGTCAACTTTACATTACGATATACGTTTCATTCCTACGTTTATAACATATACGTCTAAATATGGCTACGATATACTCTGCATTCAAATTGCGCTCTCTCACATACACACAGGTTTTTTAAACCTCAGGTCCTTTTAGGTGATCAAGTGTGATAGCAGATATGTACAAATGTAAATGCTGTGTGAATGGGTTGCTAATATGCACCACGTTTGGAACATTGCTGTTTACAACATTTCAACGTTAAAAAATACCCATATGTACATGAGCTTCATTTCACCAACTGGGATAACTCTTAAAAACGATGGCAGAATATACATCATTTTTCAAGTACATTAATTGTAATGTGTTGGCCAAAATGTGTCAGCTTTGTGACGCAGGCACTGCTGTAGACTTTGACAGTTTCTGATTCAGTCATACATGTGACAGACATCCCACCTGCCTTATTACAAGAAAATGATATCCTATGGCACTTGGAATAAGGCAGACACAAGATCCATGACAACTGGTCTTTGAAAATCACAATCAGATCCATTATGATGTCCTATTGTGTGCATTTTAATGAGATTAGGGAGATAAACTATATTGTGATTAGCACTTTTTAATGTGTGTACCTTTTAATATTAACCTCTGCAGCATGTAACACATGTGTCTATGTGTGGTTTCAGCTTCCTTCTGAGCAAGCGAGGTAGACTCTGGACAGACTTCAGGGGACAATCAGGAGAGTCATTGGGAGCCATTGGTCCAGCTGCGGTGAGGGTGATGGGACTGGCCAGGAGCCATGATACATTGGAATCTGAGGCCTCTGACTCGGGCCAGCCCCCTGCAGAGGCAGCCAACAAACACAGGTCATAACATCTGTCCCTATGTCTGCCACCAACAGCACCTTCTCTCCTGTCTCCCCGGTACAAAACAGGCTGGGGTCTTCTTCTCCGCGGGCATCTCCCCCCCTGCCCTCATCCCATCAGTACTAGTGTCAGAGGAGGCTCTGAATGACTCTCACCTGACCATGAGCCGAGCACCGTGTGAGTCTGGGTATGATCACACGCTAAGCTTGGAGTGAGCCATCATGTCATCGAGCAGAGTTCTTAGTGAGGCTGGGGATGATTGGGATCAGAACTCTGAGTGAGTCTACCAAATGTCAACTGCAGATCATGAATTATTAGCAGCAGAGCTATACCTCAGTATTCATTACCCTAAGCAGAGGGGAAACAGCCACCACAACACAGCTGTTTCCACGAATACCCTTAACCACGCATGCATTACAAAGCATGTTTGGTTAACATGCATGGCCTTTACCACGCATACCTTTACAATGAATTAAGTTGTAAAGGTATGTATGGAAAAGGTATGTGTGTGACGAGTAACCACGGTTACCACACATAGCCTTTATTACGCATGCCTTTACAACAAGATACGTAGTGAAGGTATGTGTGTTAAGGGCAGTGGAGTCTATCAGCATCGTTAGGAAAGACCCTTCCGCTTCCTCTTAACCACATGCACCGTGCATCAGAAGAGCTTGCAGAGGAGACGTTGTAGAGAGGTAAGGGGAATTTAACTTTATAAATGAAATTAATACTTGTAATCAAGGGCTGGGGGTTGGGTCGTGCAGGGGGCTATTTATAGGGTTCTTCAGGGGAGGGGTTATTTGTTAGAAGGGTTCGGTGAGGGGGAGAGTTGCGCAGGGGTCAGTTTCTATGGTTCAGGGTAGGGGAGGGGTATTTGTTAGAAGGTTTTGGGGGTGAGAGAATCACTCAGGGTAACATTTTTAGGGTTCAGGGCAGGCGAGTGGTATGTGTTAGAAGGGTTTGGGGGTAGGGGAATCGAGTAGGGGTCAATTTTTAGGGTTCAGTGGAGGGGTGGGTCACTCAGGGGTACAGGGGAGAGGTATTTTTCAATAAAAAAGATCCGGGGGCTGGAGGGAGGGCGCAGATAACCTTTATTATTAATATGTCCTTATCCTGCATTAAAATTCGTTGTAAAGGTAGGCATGGTAAAGGCATATTCGTGGTAAAGGTGTGTTGCAAAGGAATGCATTGTAATGTCACAGAACCTAAGCAGAGCTTTAATCTAGTCTGGGTATCATCAGGAAGACAGCTCTGGGTGTGCCTGGGTGTTAGTGGAAGAAGATTAACTAACACGAATGGACATTGTCAGGTACAAACCTGTGACCGAGTCTGACCAGTGTGAGGATCAGAGTAACAAGTGGGTTTGTATTATCAAGAGCAGAGCCCGTGATAAGCCTAAGCATCATCCACGGTCATACTCTGAATGCAACTTTTTCATTATCAAGAGATCTCTAGTGAGCGCTGTTATGAACAGGACCAGAGCCCTGAGTTAGTCTGTATTATTGGGAGAAATTTCTCTGAGAGTTTATGTTGGATTTTGTAAGAGCAGATGTATGAGCAAGTTTGCATGAGCAGAGTTAGGTATTAATAAGTTTGTATGAGCAGAGTTAGGTATTAATAAGTTTGTATGAGCAGAGTTAGGTATTAATAAGTTTGTATGAGCAGAGTTAGGTATTAATAAGTTTGTATGAGCAGAGTTAGGTATTAATAAGTTTGTATGAGCAGAGTTAGGTATTAATAAGTTTGTATGAGCAGAGTTAGGTATTAATAAAAGACGACCTCTGAGTTACTCTAGTAATTATTAACACTAGTTGTCTAGGGTAGTCTGCATTACCAAAAACAGACTTCAGAGTGCCCCTGCCTGGGTGAGTCAGGATTTTACCTGGAGCAAAACACAGATTAAACCTGTGCACCATCAGCAGCAGAGCGATGAGTGATAAGTCCACAGTCGGAGTCAGGATTGACAAGAGTAAGACACTGATTAAACCTGTGCACCATCAGCAGCAGAGCGATGAGTGATATAAGTCCACAGTCGGAGTTAGGATTGACAAGAGTAAGACACTGATTAAACCTGTGCACCATCAGCAGCAGAGCGATGAGTGATAAGTCCACAGTCGGAGTCAGGATTGACAAGAGTAAGACACTGATTAAACCTGTGCACCATCAGCAGCAGAGCGATGAGTGATATAAGTCCACAGTCGGAGTTAGGATTGACAAGAGTAAGACACTGATTAAACCTGTGCACCATCAGCAGCAGAGCGATGAGTGATAAGTCCACAGTCGGAGTCAGGATTGACAAGAGTAAGACACTGATTAAACCTGTGCACCATCAGCAACAGAGCGATGAGTGATATAAGTCCACAGTCGGAGTCAGGATTGACAAGAGTAAGACACTGATTAAACCTGTGCACCATCAGCAGCAGAGCGATGAGTGATATAAGTCCACAGTCGGAGTCAGGATTGACAAGAGTAAGACACTGATTAAACCTGTGCACCATCAGCAGCAGAGCGATGAGTGATAAGTCCACAGTCGTAGTTAGGATTGACAAGAGTAAGACACTGATTAAACCTGTGCACCATCAGCAGCAGAGCGATGAATGATAGGTCCACAGTCGGAGTCAGGATTGACAAGAGTAAGACACTGATTAAACCTGTGCACCATCAGCAGCAGAGCGATGAGTGATAAGTCCACAGTCGGAGTCAGGATTGACAAGAGTAAGACACTGATTAAACCTGTGCACCATCAGCAGCAGAGCGATGAGTGATAAGTCCACAGTCGGAGTCAGGATTGACAAGAGTAAGACACTGATTAAACCTGTGCACCATCAGCAGCAGAGCGATGAGTGATAAGTCCACAGTCGGAGTCAGGATTGACAAGAGTAAGACACTGATTAAACCTGTGCACCATCAGCAGCAGAGCGATGAGTGATAAGTCCACAGTCGGAGTCAGGATTGACAAGAGTAAGACACTGATTAAACCTGTGCACCATCAGCAGCAGAGAGATGAGTGATAAGTCCACAGTCGGAGTCAGGATTGACAAGAGTAAGACACTGATTAAACCTGTGCACCATCAGCAGCAGAGAGATGAGTGATAAGTCCACAGTCGGAGTTAGGATTGACAAGAGTAAGACACTGATTAAACCTGTGCACCATCAGCAGCAGAGCGATGAGTGATATAAGTCCACAGTCGGAGTCAGGATTGACAAGAGTAAGACACTGATTAAACCTGTGCACCATCAGCAGCAGAGCGATGAGTGATAAGTCCACAGTCGTAGTTAGGATTGACAAGAGTAAGACACTGATTAAACCTGTGCACCATCAGCAGCAGAGCGATGAGTGATAGGTCCACAGTCGGAGTCAGGATTGACAAGAGTAAGACACTGATTAAACCTGTGCACCATCAGCAGCAGAGCGATGAGTGATAAGTCCACAGTCGGAGTCAGGATTGACAAGAGTAAGACACTGATTAAACCTGTGCACCATCAGCAGCAGAGCGATGAGTGATAAGTCCACAGTCGGAGTCAGGATTGACAAGAGTAAGACACTGATTAAACCTGTGCACCATCAGCAGCAGAGCGATGAGTGATAGGTCCACAGTCGGAGTCAGGATTGACAAGAGTAAGACACTGATTAAACCTGTGCACCATCAGCAGCAGAGCGATAAGTGATAGGTCCACAGTCGGAGTCAGGATTGACAAGAGTAAGACACTGATTAAACCTGTGCACTATCAGCAGCAGAGCGATGAGTGATAAGTCCACAGTCGGAGTCAGGATTGACAAGAGTAAGACACTGATTAAACCTGTGCACCATCAGCAGCAGAGCGATGAGTGATAAGTCCACAGTCGGAGTCAGGATTGACAAGAGTAAGACACTGATTAAACCTGTGCACCATCAGCAGCAGAGCGATGAGTGATATAAGTCCACAGTCGGAGTTAGGATTGACAAGAGTAAGACACTGATTAAACCTGTGCACCATCAGCAGCAGAGCGATGAGTGATAAGTCCACAGTCGGAGTCAGGATTGACAAGAGTAAGACACTGATTAAACCTGTGCACCATCAGCAGCAGAGCGATGAGTGATATAAGTCCACAGTCGGAGTTAGGATTGACAAGAGTAAGACACTGATTAAACCTGTGCACCATCAGCAGCAGAGCGATGAGTGATAAGTCCACAGTCGGAGTCAGGATTGACAAGAGTAAGACACTGATTAAACCTGTGCACCATCAGCAGCAGAGCGATGAGTGATATAGGTCCACAGTCGGAGTTAGGATTGACAAGAGTAAGACACTGATTAAACCTGTGCACCATCAGCAGCAGAGCGATGAGTGATATAAGTCCACAGTCGGAGTCAGGATTGACAAGAGTAAGACACTGATTAAACCTGTGCACCATCAGCAACAGAGCGATGAGTGATATAAGTCCACAGTCGGAGTCAGGATTGACAAGAGTAAGACACTGATTAAACCTGTGCACCATCAGCAGCAGAGCGATGAGTGATATAAGTCCACAGTCGGAGTCAGGATTGACAAGAGTAAGACACTGATTAAACCTGTGCACCATCAGCAGCAGAGCGATGAGTGATATAAGTCCACAGTCGGAGTCAGGATTGACAAGAGTAAGACACTGATTAAACCTGTGCACCATCAGCAGCAGAGCGATGAGTGATAAGTCCACAGTCGTAGTTAGGATTGACAAGAGTAAGACACTGATTAAACCTGTGCACCATCAGCAGCAGAGCGATGAATGATAGGTCCACAGTCGGAGTCAGGATTGACAAGAGTAAGACACTGATTAAACCTGTGCACCATCAGCAGCAGAGCGATGAGTGATAAGTCCACAGTCGGAGTCAGGATTGACAAGAGTAAGACACTGATTAAACCTGTGCACCATCAGCAGCAGAGCGATGAGTGATAAGTCCACAGTCGGAGTCAGGATTGACAAGAGTAAGACACTGATTAAACCTGTGCACCATCAGCAGCAGAGCGATGAGTGATAAGTCCACAGTCGGAGTCAGGATTGACAAGAGTAAGACACTGATTAAACCTGTGCACCATCAGCAGCAGAGAGATGAGTGATAAGTCCACAGTCGGAGTCAGGATTGACAAGAGTAAGACACTGATTAAACCTGTGCACCATCAGCAGCAGAGAGATGAGTGATAAGTCCACAGTCGGAGTTAGGATTGACAAGAGTAAGACACTGATTAAACCTGTGCACCATCAGCAGCAGAGCGATGAGTGATATAAGTCCACAGTCGGAGTCAGGATTGACAAGAGTAAGACACTGATTAAACCTGTGCACCATCAGCAGCAGAGCGATGAGTGATAAGTCCACAGTCGTAGTTAGGATTGACAAGAGTAAGACACTGATTAAACCTTTGCACCATCAGCAGCAGAGCGATGAATGATAGGTCCACAGTCGGAGTCAGGATTGACAAGAGTAAGACACTGATTAAACCTGTGCACCATCAGCAGCAGAGCAATGAGTGATAAGTCCACAGTCGGAGTCAGGATTGACAAGAGTAAGACACTGATTAAACCTGTGCACCATCAGCAGCAGAGCGATGAGTGATAAGTCCACAGTCGGAGTCAGGATTGACAAGAGTAAGACACTGATTAAACCTGTGCACCATCAGCAGCAGAGCGATGAGTGATAAGTCCACAGTCGGAGTCAGGATTGACAAGAGTAAGACACTGATTAAACCTGTGCACCATCAGCAGCAGAGCGATGAATGATAGGTCCACAGTCGGAGTCAGGATTGACAAGAGTAAGACACTGATTAAACCTGTGCACCATCAGCAGCAGAGCGATAAGTGATAAGTCCACAGTCGGAGTCAGGATTGACAAGAGTAAGACACTGATTAAACCTGTGCACCATCAGCAGCAGAGCGATGAGTGATAGGTCCACAGTCGGAGTCAGGATTGACAAGAGTAAGACACTGATTAAACCTGTGCACCATCAGCAGCAGAGCGATGAGTGATATAAGTCCACAGTCGGAGTCAGAATTGACAAGAGTAAGACACTGATTAAACCTGTGCACCATCAGCAGCAGAGCGATGAGTGATATAAGTCCACAGTCGGAGTCAGGATTGACAAGAGTAAGACACAGATTAAACCTGTGCACCATCAGCAGCAGAGCGATGAGTGATAGGTCCACAGTCGGAGTCAGGATTGACAAGAGTAAGACACTGATTAAACCTGTGCACCATCAGCAGCAGAGCGATGAGTGATAAGTCCACAGTCGGAGTTAGGAATGACAAGAGTAAGACACTGATTAAACCTGTGCACCATCAGCAGCAGAGCGATGAGTGATAGGTCCACAGTCGGAGTCAGGATTGACAAGAGTAAGACACTGATTAAATCTGCGCACTATCAGAAGCAGAGCGATGAGTGATGAGTCCACAGTCGGAGTCAGGATTGACAAGAGTAAGACACTGATTAAATCTGCGCACTATCAGAAGCAGAGCGATGAGTGATAAGTCCACAGTCGGAGTCAGGATTGACAAGAGTAAGACACTGATTAAATCTGCGCACTATCAGAAGCAGAGCGATGAGTGATAAGTCCACAGTCGGAGTCAGGATTGACAAGAGTAAGACACTGATTAAACCTGTGCACCATCAGCAGCAGAGCGATGAGTGATAAGTCCACAGTCGGAGTCAGGATTGACAAGAGTAAGACACTGATTAAATCTGCGCACCATCAGCAGCAGAGCGATGAGTGATAAGTCCACAGTCGGAGTCAGGATTGACAAGAGTAAGACACTGATTAAATCTGCGCACTATCAGAAGCAGAGCGATGAGTGATAAGTCCACAGTCGGAGTCAGGATTGACAAGAGTAAGACACTGATTAAACCTGTGCACCATCAGAAGCAGAGCGATGAGTGATAAGTCCACAGTCGGAGTCAGGATTGACAAGAGTAAGACACTGATTAAACATGTGCACCATCAGCAGCAGAGCGAAGAGTGATAAGTCCACAGTCGGAGTCAGGATTGACAAGAGTAAGGCACTGATTAAACCTGTGCACCATCAGCAGCAGAGCGATGAGTGATAAGTCCACAGTCGGAGTTAGGATTGACAAGAGTAAGACACTGATTAAACCTGTGCACCATCAGCAGCAGAGCGATGAGTGATATAAGTCCACAGTCGGAGTCAGGATTGACAAGAGTAAGACACAGATTAAACCTGTGCACCATCAGCAGCAGAGCGATGAGTGATAAGTCCACAGTCGGATTCAGGATTGACAAGAGTAAGACACTGATTAAACCTGTGCACCATCAGCAGCAGAGCGATGAGTGATAAGTCCACAGTCGGAGTCAGGATTGACAAGAGTAAGACACTGATTAAACCTGTGCACCATCAGCAGCAGAGCGATGAGTGATAGGTCCACAGTCGGAGTCAGGATTGACAAGAGTAAGACACTGATTAAACCTGTGCACCATCAGCAGCAGAGCGATGAGTGATAAGTCCACAGTCGGAGTCAGGATTGACAAGAGTAAGACACTGATTAAACCTGTGCACCATCAGCAGCAGAGCGATGAGTGATAAGTCCACAGTCGGAGTTAGGATTGACAAGAGTAAGACACTGATTAAACCTGTGCACTATCAGCAGCAGAGCGATGAGTGATAAGTCCACAGTCGGAGTCAGGATTGACAAGAGTAAGACACTGATTAAACCTGTGCACCATCAGCAGCAGAGCGATGAGAACCTGGGCTTCTATGTGAATATACAAGGGCATATTATCAAGGCCCTTATCGCCGCTTTAGCTGCAGTTTCCTGCCGCCAAAGCGGCGATAATTTTAACGACGTTTCTTGATAATATGCTCATCAGTAACATCCGATTGGCACACAGAGCCCCCATCCCCTGCAGGTCCACAGGGCACATATACAGGATCACAACCATTCCCATCATCAGTATTGCCATGGGCCACTCTCCCCCACACACATCCCACATCCGAACCCCCATGCAACACCAATCGTAAATTCAAGGGACCAGTCTTCTGTGCCAACGTGGGCAAGTCGGATCCCGCTACCAGGGAGGGAGCCAACGCTGCCTCCCGGAGACTCTTATCTGACATCAGGCTCCCCAACATATTCCCCCAAATCTCTAAGTCGCATCTATGTTTTCATCGGTGTGTACCGAGCGTAGATGACGTTACTCAGCCACACCCCATTTACTCAAATCAGCCCTTCCATTTATCCACTCGGGGGAGCATGGAGTGTGTTCAGTATAATGCAATGTGCCATTTAGCCAGCACAAGTCCAATGACGGAAAATCTGTGTCAAATACGAAACCCGGTCTTGGGGACTGTGAGAACACCCAGAAGTCTCAACATGCTTATCCAAAGCCTCAAAATGGACTCCCGTAACTTCCCGCAGCACATCTAATACTTCTGTCCAGTATATCTGATGCCGGGCACAGTCCCAAGTCATGTGGAGGAACGCGGCGGACACAACACCAGACCAGGGTTACGCTGGAGTGTGCGCTGCATCAAAACTGGATAATCACTGAGGTGTCAGATATGTGAGATGCAAATAATAAAATTGCATGAGTTTGAAACGAGCGTTATTGGCTATCTCCTGAACCTGCTCAAACGCTCATAGCCCCTCCCACTCTGTAAGTGGTAACAACAGGTCTGCCAGTCATCTATCTTGGATTTTTGACTTATCAACCCTATGGTCTGCCTTTAAGACACTATCGGCCCGATTCAAAGAACTAACTGAAGACAAAATCCTAAACTTACCACCATTTTGGTATTCACAGAAGGCACTTACTCATTTTGGTATTCACAAAAGGCAGTTACTCATTTCGGTATTCACAGAAGTTAGGAGTCCTAACTTTAGGACTCCTAAATGCCTTCTGTAAATACCGAAAGTCTTAAAGTTAGGATTTTTCTCTGTTTAGGAGTATGAAATTTAGGAACTTTACTACTCCTAAACTGAGAAAAATCCTAACTTTAAGACTTTTGGTATTCACAGAAGGCATGTAGGAGTCCTAAAGTTAGGTCTCCTAACTTCTGTGAATACCGAAATGAGTAAGTGCCTTCTGTGAATACCAAAATGAGTAAGTGCCTTCTGTGAATACCAAAATGGTAGTAAGTTTAGGATTCTGTCTTAAGTTAGTTCTGTGATCGGGCCCTACAGATGCAGGAGATCAGTTCCCTAGAGGAGCCTGAATCAAGTGAAAGCTGCAAGGTGTGTGATTTCTCCTGTTCATCTGGGAAAGCCATGCATACTTCGCAAGCTGTTCGCGATAAGATCACTGAGTACCTTTGCATTTTCAAAAGCAGAAGTATTGCTGGCTCTGTGTTATGAAAAGCGATGCTCTGATGTGAGCTTGGGAGTTAAAGAGAGATGGGTTCTAAAAGTGAAGTGTGTTTTCTAGTCCAAAAAAGAACATTGTTTTGAGTAACGCTGGATGATATGTGGGGAAAATGAGCCTGGGTAAGATCAATAGCACAACTCTGGTTATCATCAATAACAGATCTCTGAGGGACTGTAAGTTATTTTAGGAAAATAGCTCTTTGCGAGTATCAGCATTATCAAGAGTGGAGTTTTATGTGACTTTAGACACAGTCAATGATAAGGAAACTTTAATGTTTCATTACAGCACAGAATAATATATCATACACTCACAGTGCTAGGCCTAGCAAAGACTGGCCAATTTACCTGAGGTACAATACAACAAATTTAAATGTAGAACCTAACAATATCTTCTAAATCCTAACATACGTATTTGTAAAGCGCATGTTCACCGCAATGGGTATCTTGGCGCTGAATAACGGATTGTTTATTGTTATCCAACTCAATGGTACTCATTTTATCAACCTCATAAGGATGAAAGGCTGAGTGGGCTTGCTGATATTGGAACCTTTGACAATGAGGTCAAACACAGACCCCTACAGTGGACGCATTAGTTCACTAAGCTACAAGACCTACCTAATAGTTCATAGTTACTCTGTATGCTTTCACCCACCAAGGATGACCTGTTAAGATTTGTATTTCAGTCACAGCCTTACCAATATAGTTCTGTAAACAATTGTTAGATGGGCTTTATTCCACCTCAAGGTATTCCAAGGAGAATAATCCTTGGCCCAGATACATATCTGCACGTTCAACAGAAATGTTTTGAGCAGTATTGTTAGAAATTGGGTTTTTAGTTGGCAGAGTTATTTACCCTGTCCAGCAGGAACCACAGTCCTAGTCAGATAGGTCAGATACACACCCTCCCTGTGCTCACCCTCTGGTAGCTTGGCACAGAGCAGTCGGGCTTAATTTAAGAGGCAATGTGAAAGTATTTGTGCAACACTTACAACAGTGAAAACACCACACCAAAATATACCACACCTTGTTAGAAAAATGGAGCTTAGTTTAATGAACAAAAGAAGACCAGAACTACAAAAATCCAATAGGTAGAACCGGAGTTATACATTTCTAAAGAATATCTTGAATTATAGTGCTTAAAACATAAGGCACCAACCAGGGCTATCTGGTCGCTCTGGACTGGGTCGAATCCAAAAGCTCAGGCCGACCATGTAGGAGCGCAGGTTGGATACAGGGACCAAACTTGTCCTGCTGCAAAGTACTTTGTTTGCATTGTCGCAGAATATTCGAGGCTTGGAACAGAGGAGGCAATGCATCATTATCGATCTTTAGGATGTAGGCAATGTAGGCAATGTGTTTGTTCCAAGCCGCGCAAAGTCAGAAATTCATCAGAAAAGTAGGTGATGCTCTACGCCGAAGCAATGTACTCGATCCTCGAAGCAGCTGCGATGCTTCTTCATCGAAGGAGATGCGCCGGTTCTGAGAGGCGTAATGACATCAATGCATGAATTTTGGCAGTTGCAGTACTTTATACATACTTCTAAGGCCCAGGGCTGAATTTACAACTTGGCAGGGCACAACTCTCCGATGACAGACTCCAGGTCCTGTAGTTGGGTGGTTGGAAGTCTTTAATGTCCCTGAAACATCAAACAGGAGGCAAGACAGCAAGCCCTTAGAGTAACTTTGGTTCTGGGTTGGAGAGATGCAGGTCCAATCCTACTCATTACCAGGCAAGGAGGTCAGCAGGTCAGCATCTCAGCACAGCAAAGCAGGAGTCCAGAAGAGTGCCAGAAGAGTGGCAGACTTTTCAGCAGCACAGCAGTCCTTCTTCCCTTCAGAATGCCCTCAGGTCCAAACATGTACTGAGTTGGTAGTGTCTGAGATCCTGTACTGTTACCTCATTGTGCTTTTGAAGTGGAAGAGACTTCAAAGAGAGGCCTTTGAAGTGCACTGGGTCCATGCCCTTCCTGCACTGGCTCCAGACTCACTACAGGGGGTTATGCAGCCCTTTGTGTGGGGACAGGACACAGCCTACTCAGGTGTAAGTATAAACTTCTCCCTCTCAACCTGCCCAGGAAGACCCATTGGGATGTAGTTGGCCCATCTGTCATACCTAAGTTCCCTTTGTGTGCAGCTGTCTAGAAGGAATGCACAAAGCCAGGCTGTCACCCACCTCAGACGTGTATTCAGAGATAGACAGCAGGTACCAAATGGCTATGGTAACAATATTCAACCTTTCTAAAAGGGGCATTTTAAGAATTCCAATTTAAAATCCAACTTCACCTTAAGTTGTGATTTCAAATTGTGATTCAGGAAACACCAAACAAGAAGGTTCCATGTCTTCCCAATTAGAAACTACTCTTACAAAATGTAATAAGGTAATTCCAATGTTATCCTATGGGAGAGATAGACCTTGCAATAGTGAAAAACAAATGTACGAGTTTATCTATACCAGGACATGTAAACTTTAGTACATGTCCTACTTATTAAATATACTGCTGCCTGCCCTTGGGCTATCCAGGGCATCCCTTAGGGGTGACATATGTATTAAAATGTAAGGTCTGGGCTTGCAAAGAGGGTTAACTTGCCAGGTCAACCTGGCAGTTTAAAACTGAGCCCACAGGCTCTGCAATGGCAAGCCTGATGCTCATTTGAAGGGCTACTGAAGTGGGTGGTTCAATCAGTGCAGAAGCCCCACTAGTAGGATTTCATTTACAGGCCCTGGGCACATGTAGTGCACTTTACCAGGGAATTCACTAATTCAGCTGACCTAGTTGCCTCCATCAAACTAGTCAAGATCCACAGACACACCAAACAAGCCAGCCGATACACTACAGAACTCAGGACAATGAAGTGCAGCTGAAAACAACTAGAGAGAATATGGCGAACCAACAGAGACACCACAGTCCGAGCCACCTTCTATTCAGCCCTCAACAAATGCCACCAACGACTCAAAGACGTAATAAAAGACGCCTTAGCAGACCGCATCAAAGCAAGCACCAGCCACACCAAGGAACTCTTCATTATCAGAAAGTTATCCTGCCTAACAGCCACCCGAGAACACAATCCCTTCTTCATAGGAACTCTGTGATGCTCTAGCGAACCATTGCCACAACAAGATACCCACCATCTACATAAACTTCAAGCCTGAATCCACCGACCTCCACAGTCTTCTGACTTCAACAGATGTCTCCCCTGAACAGCCACTCACCACATGGGAAAATAATACCACAAAGAACACCACAGCCATCATGAGGCGGTAGGACCCCTGCTCCCACCGCCTCTTCAACCTAGGGAGTAAAGATTTCAGCCGCTAACTCGCCACCATCCCTCAACGCATCCATTGCCAGAGTCACCTTTCCCAATGCATTAAAACATGCAGAAGTCAGACCACTCCTCAAGAAACCCTCTGCTGACCTCAGCGAACTCCAGACTACTGCTCCATCTCACTGCTCCCTTTTCTTGCCAGAGTCCTTGAGAAGGTCATCAACCAGCAGCTCACTGAGCATCTGGAGAGAAACAACCTGCTAGATGCATTCCAATCTGGTTTCCCTCCTTGACCTTACCGCAGCGTTCAACATCGTATCCAATCACACACTCATCAAGAGACTGCACCACATTGGGATTCAGGGAGACACACTCAGATGGATCTCATTGTTCCTCATGGGATGAACTCAGAGAACCTGCATACCTTCCATCACCCTGGAGCTCAAGAACACCATCTGCGGCGCCCCGTAAGGTTCATCCGTCAGCCCCACCCTCTTCAACACCTACAAGGCACCTCTAGCAGACATTGTCAGGACCCATGACCTCAACATCATATCCTACACCGACAATAGCCAGCTCATCCTCTCACTATCAGCAGACCCCACCACTACGAAGACCAACTTCCACAACTGCATGAAGAATTTTGTAGACCAGATGAAGGCCAACTGTCTGAAGCTCCGCACTGACTAAACTGAAGTGCCGATCTTTGGCAACAACACCTCCCCTTGGAATGACACCTGGTGGCCCACCAAACTCTGACCCACACTGACAGACCACGCCCACAATCTCTGCATCATCCTGGACAGCAAACTCACAATGAAACGATAAATCAATGCAGTTTCCTCTGCCTGCCTCCACACCCTCCGCATGCTCCAAAGAATCTTCAAATATCGCCCAATCTGCACGAGAAAAACCGTAGCTAAAGCTCTATTCACCAGCCGGTTGGACTACAGCAATGCGCTGTATGCAGGAACCAACACCAAACTCATGAGAAGACTTAAGACAATCCAGAACTCAGCAGCCAGACTCATCCTCACCCAGCAAAAAAGGGCCCATATCACCCAAAACCTTAGGAACCTCCACTGACTCCCAGTCCATAAAAGATGCCAATTCAAGATATTGACGCACGCCTACCAAGCCCTCCATGAACAAAGAAACCATCCAGAAACCTTCCCCTGATAAAAATATTGTATCCTTAATGTTGGTTACAGAAATATCACCACATTGGAGTTAATAATCAAAAATCCACATCCAATTTATGTAAACATTATTTAGACCATTAGTTTATGTCATATGACATTTTTGTTATCAACATATTTACCAACCAAATGATCATTACTATTCCATCGTGTAATTTTTCAGACGCTTTTTTCTGCAGTGGCTCAATTTTTCAGATCGAATAGATTTTGACATTAAGAAATTACCTATTGTGTATTAGGCCTCCCTCTTGAAAGAAAAAATGTGGGTTGAAACATGCAGCTTTTTTTCACAGCATTTGAATAATGTTGTTTATCAAATCCATTCACCTAGTTGCTATCAGAT
Organism: Lissotriton vulgaris; assembly: GCF_964263255.1. Taxonomy (NCBI): domain Eukaryota; kingdom Metazoa; phylum Chordata; class Amphibia; order Caudata; family Salamandridae; genus Lissotriton; species Lissotriton vulgaris. Next base: position 49,339,665 of record NC_141694.1, on the reverse strand, counting down.
TTACCTTTAAGAAGGCCATCATAAATCGCTGCGTTGCCTTACACTGCATCAGAGAAGCGTTCTATGGGCGTTGTGGTGGGTGTTCCCATGCAATGCCTATGGGTTTTGACAGATCCCAGGATCTGTAAACATGTGAATGCTGTACACCTTCCCATGGCAGGCTTAACGAGGAGAAATATATTTATTTTTCCTCCCTTTTCTTCTTTCTAGGTGTGCTGCATTTTGCGGCACACATAGCAAGAGGAAAACACCTCCATGGATTGTATTTGTGCATGAAGGTGTCCCTTCCTGCACAAAAGCAATTCTGCCAACAACGCAGGCACCCTTGCACCATAGTGCAAGGGTGCCTGCATTGGCTCTAGGCACTATATTGTATGCTGGTTGAAAGGAAAGAAATGCACTGTTTCTCATAAATATGGTGCATTCCTGCCCTTTCGATTTGGCATAGGGCAGCGCTGAAGAAAGACTTCGACAAACCTTTGTAAATGAGACCGTATGTGCTCTACCTGCCCTTGTCTAGTGGGTGTTGTGAGAGTGGGGAAAGTAAAGAATCAAACGAAGTAGACTAGTGCCTAGAATGAGCGCTGGTCTCGGGACTCATCAGGTAACATGTAAAGTAAGTTTACAGGAGATGGCAAAGTGGAGTTAATCTTTCTTCTCTATGCATAATAGTAGTGAGAAGACTTGTGGGATCACCCTAGTGCAGTTGCTCTTGTAGCTTTGTGTGCCCTCATATTCACAAGGGCACTTTATCGCACATAATGTACAGTGTCATTTTGTGAAGGCATGGCGGGCACTAGCCCTTTTGGGAAATAACTAGTTTGCAGAATATTCTAAAAGTTCACACTCTTTCCTCGGTCCCTCAGTGGTACTCACTGGTTTTATTGATAAATCAGGCTTGACTTGTCCCGTTTCCACACTGCCTCTACCGTGCTGCTGTGCTGATCAGTACTCCGGCTAGAGATTTACCCCCCCACCCCCCACCTTTGCACAGATCAAAAGTGAAAGCAGACCATGCGGTTAGCTCGCTCTGCGTCACTTTTGTTGCAGTGGTGGCTGCCACTTAATGGGGGTAGGGGTGCGACAATGACAATGAAAAATAATAGAAAAACATGAGAGAAAAAACACTTATCTGCAGGCCTGCTGCTGCCTCACAGTCTTCTTCGGTCAACTCCAGAAGCAGAAAACAGGATGCACACAGGTTCCCAGGCTCCCCTAGCTAATCACGGCGCTGCAGTTCCCATGAGGCACATGGTCAAGACTGATTTGCATATGGTTGGGTCCAAAGTAGGGCGGAGTGAGGAAGAATGATGGATTAAACCCTGATCCTTGTGACTGGGGGTGAATGTTTGCATTGTTCAGCCTTCCATTCATCAATTGATCCTTTTTCTTTTGTCATCAGCATAACAGCAGCGTTGTGAAAGGTCTCAGACATGGGCTGGGAGCATGTGCATGCTCTCCACAGCCGGGTGGAGAACATTCTAAGTGCGCATGACTGTTTGGTCTGCCCAAGACGGCCGTCCAGACCGTCATACACACTTAAGAGAGTGCCAACCACTCCTCCCCCTGCTCCTGTGACAGCCCAGCACCTAAAATGCCAGTACAGAAAAATGAAATTATAATAACATTTCGTTCTTATCATAGCACTTTTCCTTTTTGAACTGCTCACAGAGTAGTGAGACGACGCTCCTCCACTTTAGAGGAGGAGACACTGCTGTTTTGTTGTGTCGTCAGCATTCTGTGTTCACTGCTTATCACAGAAAAATAAAATAATCAAACTTAGACTGAGGAAAGCTCTTTCTTCGAGTCCCGGCTTTGATTTCGCAAAAGAAAATAGTTCTAGTGTTTGCACCAGACAGTTTTTCTTTCCCAGTACTGTGGACGGCTCTTGACACCCACCATACTGTGAAGGTGTTCCGATGGAGGCAAACGCATCATCCACCCATTTCATTGGTTAAACGTTGTACGTGTATCGCCTGGCATACATCATAAGGTCATTTTATGATGACCGCAGGGGGTCTGACATGTGTGACACTGTAAGGAGATGTTGCCCACAGCCGTTGCTTTAGAATAGAAGAATGCTTCATTTCATTTGAAGCACTTGTTCTGAAATAAATTGAGAGCTTCCTTTATCCATGCAATAGTTTTAAATGATAGGAGAGCATCCTTGCATCATCCGCTCTCACCTCCACCAGGCTCATGTCCTTTCTCTGCCTTTCCCTACCTCCATGCTCTAAAAAGAATTCTTTTTTATCTAGTGCTTCATAAGGCCACCTCTTAGGGCCAGATGTATGTGGCCAGATACCGGTTGGTAACGGACGATTTCGGCCGTTACCGTCCGGTATTTGGTTTTTGAGATGTAGGGGGTCCTAATTTTAACGATTCTGTAAATTTACCAATTCGGTAAATTTACCAATTCAGTAAATCTAGATGCCACAGGCCCTTTAGAATTCGTTATTTACCATCAAATAGTATTTGATGGTAAAAAACGAATTTCTGTGTACATGCACATCTGTGCATGTACACCTGTGCCATGTGGCACACATACATTCCCTAAGGGCATGTATGTGTGTCACATGCTACACAAGCCTGAATCAGGGGTGCAACAGGGTGTCAAAGTGACACCCTGTCCCCCTTGTCAATTTGGTAATTTTACCGAATCGGTATTTACCGATTCGGTAATTGCCATTGGTTCCTATGGGCCACAAGGCCCATAGGAATCAATGGCAATTACCGAATCTGTAAATACTGATTCGGTAATTACCGAATATTACCGATTCGTTCAATTATTCGGTAAAAATACCTACATAGCATTTACGGATTTGTAAATACCGAATCGGTAAAATTCGGTATTTACGAATCGGTAAATGCCATTTACCTACATCTGGTGTGTGGTAAATAACGTGTCACTGTTAACAAATTAAATGATGCTCAGTTTATCAACCTAGGAAGGATGGAAGGCTAGACAGGCTTTGGAAATATTCAACCTTGTCTAAATCACACACACCTTTCAGTGTAAAGCATTTAGATATTAGAGCAATGGTAATACATAAAAAATAGATATGGGGATTCGGTTTGTTAACAGCTTAGTGATTGGTTAAAGACTGGTTTAAATTGCATGAACTGCGCAGGACATACACAACAATGATAAAAAAAAAACCTGTATAGTATGCACCAATCACTATTAATCCACTACATTATATAGTCCGGAGTGACCACATCACTTCCTCTTTCTTTGCAATAAACTTTAACACAGTCCACAAACTTGACCCTGGAACACTGGACCACCAATTTCTTCATCGCCGTGGATCCCAACTTGAACCCAGAATATCACCCTCAGAACAAGAGTCGATGTCCCCATGTCTTATGTCCGCCCGTCCGGTCCTTCTTCTGAACAGCGTATCTCGATCATTCAGGCCTGTATTCCTTGATCTTCTATGAAGAGAATAGTGGTCGTAATATGCCATTCATGTACAAAATGCATTTCATAACCAGTATGACATTCACAAATTAGCCTCCTCTCATGACCAAAAATCAACGGGTGTGAGAAAATTCAAATCATCACCATGAATTACACATGAACATTCCATTTGCAATAAACATGTTATCATAGGACACTATCATCATGTTACCTGGGTGGGATAATCCTCGTCTTCATGTCCTTAATAGAATTGAAAATTCTTGTTGCGTCAGCAAGATTTTTTTTATTCTATGTCAGTCCACTGAGGCTCTGATTATGTTAGTTTAAAGTTGTTCTATAACCATCGACGCCACATCCACAATCGGTTTATGATAAAATGTCTTAAACGTTGAGTCAGATGACCAGTCTGCCGCAGCAATATCTCTGTATAAAAAGACTTGGAGGCCATTGCTCCCCTGACGGAGTGAGCGCCAAACATGGCAGTATCTACGCCTGCGAGCCCCAATAACCAAGTAACCCACCTGGCTAAAGTTGCTGCAGTGACTGGGCCGAAAGGTCTCTGAAGAGAGATTAACAATTGTCCTGCAACATCGTTCCTGAACTCTCTAGTACAATCCTCATAACATTTTAAGCATTGAACCACACATACCTTGGTATGATGAGGAAAGGCAGGATATAAAATACATCTAGAATGTGTCTTTGTCCGTCTGGATATCGTGAAAGAAACCCCTGAAGGAGTAAATACTCTACCTGCTATGTCCAAGGCTTGCACATCCGTGATTCGTCTACAGGACATCAGGCATAAAAGTATCATAAGCTTTGCCGATAACTGTTTCTGGGATAAACCCTCATTGGCTGGCCAAGCTTTAAGGAAACATAAAACTGAATTAACATCCCATAAAACAGAGTACTTGGGTTTTGGGGGATTGAACAATCGGATTCCCTCACTACTTTACACACCAGGGTGTGTTCCGCCACCGGTTTACCATCTATATGTGGATGACCAGCCGAAATCGCTGAACGAAAATTGTTCACAGTCCGATATGCCATTCCTGAGCTGGCGAGTTCTGACAGAAAATTGGCTATGAGAGGGACACCGGATCCCACGGGATCTGTTTGCCGTTCAGAACACCAACTAACCCATCTACGGCTACTCATACAGCTTGTGCGTAGCAGGCGCCCATGACTGTGATAAGAAAAACATAGATTCTTGTGAAATTCCCGGCACTTGCCATCGTCGCCTGAAAGTCTCCACGCCATGAGAGTCAAGAGGCCTTGCATTACCAGGGGATGAGGTAACTCCAGAGGGTCCTCCAGAATCTCCGGAAGAGCACATGACAAAGTTAGCGCCACCGGAAACCACGCTTGCGCTTTCCAACAGGGAGTGATTAAAATCACCTCCGCCCGCTGTTGACGGAGTTGCGCCAATACTCTCTGAATCATGGCGAAAGGTGGAAATGCATATAGAATGCCATTCGTCCATGACTGAAGAAGTGCGTCCGAGCTGATCGCCAGAGGGTTTGGGCGCCTGCTGTAGAACCGAGTAAGTTGCGCATTGAGTCTGGACGAAAAAAGATCCACTACACATGGGCCCCATTTGTCGTTCAACTGATTGAACACTCCGGGATGCAGCCTCCAATCGCTGGCATCCATCAAGAAACGGGAATTCCAATCCGCTACCACATTGGAAGAACCCGGAATGTACTCCGCCGTCACCGATATATGATGGGCCAGGCAATAATGCCAAAAGTCCTCGGCTATCTCCACCAGGAGAAGGGACCTTGTACCTCCCAGACGATTGATGTCCTGTACTGCTGACACATTGTCCCTGCGCAGTAAAATACAGCAAGTCGTCCGTTGCGGGGAGAGTGTCCGAATCGCAAACGAGCCCGCAAGGAGCTCCAGGCAATTGATATGGAGTTTCAGTTCCTCCCGGGACCACCGACCCCCAGTTTCGACTGAACTGCAACGTCCCCAGCCCCATCTTCTGGCATCAAAATCTATGATTATCTCCGGACTGGCTGCGTAAATGGCTTTGCCATTCTAAGCATCCATGTGATCCAGCCACCAAGTCATCTCACTTGGGGATTGAGATCTGCTCTGTATAACTCAGACCCTTGCGTAAGTGCAGAATTTTCAACCGCTGAAGTGCCCTGTAGTGTAGGGGTCCTGGGAATATCGCCTGTATTGAGGCGGCCAGAGGTCCAACCAATCTGGCCAATGTTCTCAAGGATATAGTCTGAGAGGCCTCGCACTCCTCAACTCCTTCTTTATAGCTACTCTTTTATTCAATGGTAATAGTAACTGAGCCGCAATTGAGTCTACCTGAAACCCCAAGAACTCCATTGACTGCGTCGGAGTTAGAATGGACTTCTGTGCGTTGATGACAAATCCCAACTCATGTAAGAGTTGGACCGTCCAGTTCAGATGAAGAAGTGTGTCCATATTCTGTGCCCAATAATCAGAATATCGTCCAAATAAATTATGAGTCTTACCCCCCGTTCTCTTAGATACTGAACTACGGGCTTTAGTAACTTGGTGAAACACCAAGGAGCGGACAAAAGGCCAAAGGGCATGGCTAAGAATTCGAACCACTGGTCTCTCCACTAGAATTGGAGGAACCTCCGGTGAGGAGGAAAAATAGGCACCGCTAGGTATGCGTCTTTCAAATCTAGACGCACCATCCAATCCTTTTCCAACAGGATGTCCCTCAACAAATGTATGCCTTCTATTTTGAAATGGTGATACACTACCCAGGAATTGAATTCCCTCAGATTGAGTAGAAGTCTGAAACCCTTGTCCTTCTTGCGGACTAGAAAGTTGGTACTTACAAACACTAACAGAGGAGGGACTGTGTGCACGATTGCCCTTTTTTCCAACAATGAAAGAACTTTGTCGTCTATGAAAGACATCTCTGCATGGCAAAACGTAGGGGAGGGGGAACCTGAACTTGATGGGGTGAGGCATAAAACTCTATCTGAAACCCTTTTACCGTCTGAAGGATCCAAGGGTCTTGTGTGAGAGTGTCCCACACATGGTGGAACAAAGCAATCCGACCTCCCACCTTCGTATCCCTGGTTTGCATTAAGCTTACCTGAGTAAGAGGTGTCTCCGTAGGAATAATTCTGTCCTCTGTAACCTCTGTTTTGTCGCCCCCTATAACCTCGATTGTGGGAAGGGTAGAACTTGGAGCGCTGGCCACCACCTCTGCCACGTTGCTCGGAACCTCGAGAGGTCTGGTTAGATCACGGCCGTTCGCTCGACCCCTGTACCGTCCGGCCCTGTTAAAAAGGCCAGTGTGGAAAACTTTTTTGATGTTCGCTTGAGCCTTATCCAGGGCGGAAAACGTATTCACATATTTCCCTATTTCCTTCACAAACTTTTCCCTGAACAGCATGCCATTAGCAAGCGTGCCTGGTTCCGTAGTTGCCATTTCGGCCAATTGGGGACCAATGCGCATAAGGAACGATCTTCTCTGTTCCGCCGACAGGGCGCAGTTTGCGTTCCCTAGAAAACACATAGCACGCTGCGCCCATTCCAGAACCTCCGTGGGGTCCAAAGGAGTGTTTGAATCTTTAGCGGTAACCATGGCATCCAAAATCTTGGTCAGGGGTCCGGTCACGTCAAGGAGTTTATTCTGACAACCCCTCTAAGTCCTGTCGAGTCCCTTCTTGGGATCCTTCGCGAACTTCTTCATGAAAGTGCCCATGTTCGGGTCTATTTCTGGGTGTCCGCTACTTTACCCATCAGAGATGGTCTGGGACATTCCGAACGCAGGGTGGCCCTGACTTCTTTTTCGAAACCTCTCCGGAGGTTGTCCTGCACATAGTGTGCCACCTCGACACAGGGAACCCACTCGGTGGATCTTGGGTGTATAATGTTTCTGGGGTCAAACAAAAGGTTCTTACTGACCGGCTTGTCTTCCACATTGTTGGACTTGCGTTTCTGCTTTTTTCCGGTCTGTGAAGCCGAAGACTCATGATTGGAGTCAGACGTGTCGTGTGCGGCAGGAGACGACTCCGCAGTCCCATCCGTGTGCGGCACAGGCGCTTTCGCGTCTTGGAAGAACTTACACCACCATGGTCGTGCAGCACATTGCGGGCCATCCTAGCAAGGACCTCAGCCGATGTGTGACCAGAGGACTCCCTTTGAGCAGCACCAAACTTACGTTTACCATAGTTCTTTAATGGTTTGGTAAAAGGCTGTAGCGCTTTAATTAATGCCCTGTTCACAGAGCCCTGGACTTGGGTATCCAGGGCTTCAACCAATTGCTCCTCCATCTGGTGCTCTTCTGGTGCCTCATACTCTGCATATTCATTGAATTCCACCCACTGGTCTTCCTCCTCGGCGTAGTACGCCATCTTGCTACAGGAGGGCTGAAGGAGTTTAAGGAGGAGAGGACCCTGAGGTGAGTAATAGACACAGGCACTGTGTAAACTGTCCCTAACTCACAGTGCTCAACTGTCCCTACAGCAGTGTACCACAGTAATCAACTGCCCTGGGCCAGTGTCTCACAGTGTTTAGAAAGTGGAGGGAGGCACCCCTAATCTCCCCTAGGGCAGAGCCCTACTCTAGAAACACACTCCGGTCAGCGTTCAGAGAGACCTGGGGATCTTGCAGTCTGCTCTTCCTTCCTACCGGCATTTCCGCAAAGCACTCAAAACCCACCTGTTTGTCCAAGCATTCCCTCTTTAGAAATTTCCGGTGTTCCCCCCCTTCCCCCGTCTGTCAATCTTATAGCGCCAGGAAACGGCTTGGTAGCAGAGCGCTCTACAAATTCTTTCAAATTCAAATTCATGCTCTAGCTGATGCGCGAAGAGCCGATTGTTAAAACTACGATTGGTAAAACTACAAATATCGGCTTTTCGCGCATGCGCAGTGTGGGCATAGAGATAGGACTGCTTCCAGAGCGAGCAAAGTGTGTCCCTCTCCCGCTCCACAGCACTCAGAATCTGCCCACAAGGCACCGGAGCACCGAAGCTCCGCAAACTAAGACGCACATCTGAAAGGAATAAATGTATAGGCAAAAATAACCATAGCGACCATAGCGACAAAATCGGCAAAATCAAAAGCGCGATCACGCGCCTGGCAGTTAATGCGCTAGAGATGCGAGCGCTAAACAGCTAAAGCCAAATCACATCACATACAAATACAAATACCTTCAAAATCCCTGTAAGAGAAATGAAAGGTACTTATCTGCTGCTGCAGCAGCAAAGAAAGAGGAAGTGATGTGGTCACTCCGGACTATATAATAGTGGATTGATAGTGATTGGTGCATACTGTACAGGGGGTTGTACTTCCGGGGTATGCTGAGTTTTAAAGTTGTTTATTGGCTGCTGTGTTTTGCAGTAAAGCAAAGAGAAGCATAATCAGAGCCTCCGTGGACTGACATAGAATCAGCTGCTCGTTATTCGGAATTCTTGCTCGGATGAGGAGGGTGAGTACATGACAGAGCTCCTGTCTCTTTAGCGAGTTTGAAACTATAGACCCGCTTTTTGTGAAAGATGGACTAAATTGATGTGGTTTAGCTTCATTATAAATTATGAGTGTTGCTTTGGTCCCGAGGGATTAATTAGTTAGTTGTCTGGGTAATTTTATAAAACACTAGATAAAATAGCAAGAGTAATCGAATAAGACATGCCTTTTTAGAATGTGGACCTGGAAGCTTATATAACATTATTTTTGTTGGTCTACTTTGAATGTGGTTACTAATACGAGGATGTGGCGTTTAGATCCTGAATAAAATAGAAAATTCGGATATTTTGGATAATTACTTTTAGGGATAGATTTGACCGCCGGAGTTTAGTTTACATGTTGTGTTTTTTAGATGGATCCCTTTAAACTTAGGTAGGTGTTTAGTGATTGATGTAGGACATCTCCCTACTCCATAAATGTGTCTGTATATATTTCATATGTTATATGGAGAATAGACACTGAACTTGTATAGTAGTGATTCTTTGCCTACTCTGCATTTCAGATCATACCAAAGGGTACTACACCTTGCAAACACATTGGTAGTAAACGTGTTCAGGATTCCATTTCACAATTTTTTACAGCTAGTTGAAGACACATTTGTTATTTGAGGAGCATGTCCAAGCGAGTGGCTTTCTATTCGTAGGATTGGAGCGGAAAACGATCTGTGTGAATATCGGATATTTTTATTTTTATTTATTTACTTAATAAACGATGAGAAATCTGTTACAATTTGATTGCTCCCTACAATTATATGGTTGTAAAATTAATATGGTTAATAAGATGAACCAGTTCTGTGCTCTTCTTTGCTTTTGTTAGAATGTATATAGGGAGGGAGTCTTGAGTGTTGGGTTTATAAATATTGTGATTTCATGGTGATTTAGTATCTTGTAAATATTTATATAAAAGATATATAGGCTTATTTGTGTATTGATAAAGCGGCCCTGCCCGAGTTCTAAAGACCCTGACATGCGCACTGCGTGGTTATTTCGTGGCGCTGCAAAGCCCACGACTCCCTCTGAGCCTTGGAATCAGTCGCGTGGTTTCTGAACAATTCATATTGTCTGCAAGAGCTCCCAGAAGATCGACACAGTCTTCCCAACCAGCAAAATGAATTCAAAATTAAAACATTTTTTCGAAACAAATATTCTCAAGTCAGTTATACAAAACATATCCTCTGCTAGGAATGGAACACAAAGTGGCAGCAGACGGATATTTCCTGGGGAATAAATGCTGCCTTACAGCAACAGTTGTGTACTCCGTGCCTTTCGAAAGCTGAAACAATGGGAAGTGGGGGGCTTTGAGTATTCGAGATCGTTTTGGGCTCTGTGAATAATGTGTGTGTGTTTTCTTGACACAGTGCTTCCCTGAGAAGGGCACAATCTTCCCAATGAGCAAAATTAATTCAAAATGAAAAGCTTTTTTTCGGAAAAATACTTGTCTACTCAGTTCGAAAATATCCTCTGCTGAGACTCGGACAGACAGTGGCACAGGCTGGCACATCCATGGCACATGAGTGACAGTTCTCTGCTCAGACTCGGAAACATAGTGGCACAGGCTGGCACGTCCAATGCTGAGGATTGACTGTTCTCTGCTCGGACTCAGAAACACAGTGGCACAGGCTGGTGCATCCAAGGCAGGGGAGTGACTGTCCTCTGCTGAGACTCAGGCACACAGTGGCACAGGCTGGCACGTCCATGGCAGGGGAGTGACTGTCCTCTGCTGAGACTCAGGCACACAGTGGCACAGGCTGGCACGTCCATGGCAGGTGAGTGACTGTCCTCTGCTGAGACTCAGGCACACAGTGGCACAGGCTGGCACGTCCATCGCAGGGGAGTGACTGTTGTCTGCTCAGACTCAGTCTCACTATGACACAGTCTGGTGCATCTAAGGCAGAGGAGTGACTTGCCTGTGCTCAAAGCCACTCGCACAGTGCCACAGGCTGGCACGTCCAAGGCTGAGGATTGACTGTTCTCTGCTCATACTCAGAAACACAGTGGCACAGGCTGGTGCATCCAAGGCAGGGGAGTGACTGTCCTCTGCTGAGACTCAGGCACACAGTGGCACAGGCTGGCACGTCCATGGCAGGGGAGTGACTGTCCTCTGCTGAGACTCAGGCACACAGTGGCACAGGCTGGCACGTCCATGGCAGGGGAGTGACTGTCCTCTGCTGAGACTCAGGCACACAGTGGCACAGGCTGGCACGTCCATGGCAGGTGAGTGACTGTCCTCTGCTGAGACTCAGGCACACAGTGGTACAGGCTGGCACGTCCATCGCAGGGGAGTGACTGTTCTCTGCTCAGACTCAGGCACACAGTGGAACAGGCTGGGGCATCCAAGGCAGGGGAGTGACTGTCCTCTGCTCAGACTCAGACACACAGTGGCACAGGCTGGCACGTCCAAGGAAGAGGAGTGACTGTCCTCTGCTGAGACTCAGGCACACAGTGGCACAGGCTGGCACGTCCATCGCAGGGGAGTGACTGTTCTCTGCTCAGACTCAGGCACACAGTGGCACAGGCTGGGGCATCCAAGGCAGGGTAGTGACTGTCCTCTGCTCAGACTCAGACACACAGTGGCACAGGCTGGCACGTCCATCGCAGGGGAGTGACTGTTCTCTGCTCAGACTCAGTGGCACAGGCTGGGGCATCCAAGGCAGGGGAGAGACTGTCCTCTGCTCAGACTCAGACACACAGTGGCACAGGCTGGCAAGTCCAAGGAAGAGGAGTGACTGTCCTCTGCTGAGACTCAGACACACTATGGAACAGTCTGGTGCATCTAAGGCAGAGGAGTGACTGTCCTCTGCTCAGAGTCACTCGCACAGTGGCACAGGCTGGCACATCAAAGGCAGAGGAGTAACTGTCCTCTGGAGAGACACGATCACACAGTGACAAGGGCTGGGGAATGACTGTTAGTCGATCGCAGGTGCCTCAGGAAATGGGTCCTCAAATCATTTGCTAACTAGAGATGCATTCAGTAGTCATAGATTTCAATGTTTGTTTGTCTTATGTGTCAGGTTGTTTCTTTCAGAATGTATACTTTGATTGTTTTAGATTAGGCAGTGTTAGACCAAAAAGTTAATCTGAGTTTGTGAGTCAATTCTGCTTGTAAACAATCCTTTCCAAGTGAGAAGAAAGGCGGCGCCTGCTATCTGGAGGGGAGTAAGAAAGTGCAAGGGATTTGAACAGAGCAGCTGGTAGCAGTGTATGGGAAGCTGCCAGGCCTTGCCTAAAAACAAAGAAAGAAATTACATTGGCAAAGCCAAAAAAGCATCAACAAAAACAAACAATAATGAAAACAAAGTAAACACCAAGTAAATGAGCAGAGACATAGGTTTACAAGCCTGGCAGTAAAGTGCGGTGCTTTTAAGGTGGTTCTGCACATAAGCACATGCAATGACAATGCAATCACTCACATTGAGCAGAACCAATGACTGAAGTGGGCAGGCTCATTGCCCATGCTGGTAACTAGTCATAATATCGAATTTAAAATATCTAGTTGACAAAATATCGAGTTTTCAATATCGAGTGGACAGGATCTCGACTTGCAAAAATACAGTGGTTAAGAATATGGACATGCACGTAAGAAATATCGTTTTTCATAGTATCAAAGTTAGTAATATCGTTTGTAAAAATAGCGTTCTTAATAATATCGTTTTTTTGTGTTTTGTATGTTAGTATATGTGTTACAAGTATTTATTATTTTTGTAATGTATGTATTTTTTTAAAGTAATGAATTTTTTGTTAAATAATTTTTGCGTAATTTAGTTCCATAGTGGGTTGTGGGTTTATAGGGGAATAGGGTGGGAAGTAATTTAATTATAATACATTTTTTAAGAATTATTTAGAATGGATTAATTATATGTTAATTACTTTTTGTGTAATTTAATTCTGTAGCGGGTTGTGGGTTTATAGGGGAATAGGGTGGAAAGTAATTTAATTGAAATTAATTAATTCATTATGTTATCTATAATAATTTAGTATTTAATAATGTATATTGTTAATTAAGTTAATTAATTTATTAGTAATTAATTATAAATGGATTAACAACAATTAATAATAAATTGGTACTGATGTTAATTGTGTTATTTTTTAATAATTAGTAATTAATTAGATTTTAAGTATTAATAATTAATTTGTCAATATGTTAATTGTGTACTTTATTTAGGAGTGGGTTGAGGGTTGATAGGGGAGTAGGGTGTCAAGTAATTTAATTTTAAAGTAATTTTTATAATTTTTTATATAATATTTATTAAAAGTTATTTTATAGTGTTAATTGTGTGAATTAATTTAGATTTGGTAGTTATGAATTTTATTGTTAATTGTTATTAGTTAATTAATTAATTGACCATTAATTATGTTAATTTATTAATATTTTACAATATTGTAAGTGATGTTTATAGGGAAAAATGGTGGAAAAATAGTGAATTGTTATTTGATGTTAATTATATTGCAAGAGTGGGTATATTAAATGATTCCCCTATGCTATCCAACACTTTCCCTACTGTTACACTTGGTGGAGTTTGAATATTAAATTATTCCCACCCGCTTTCCAACACTCTCTCTACTGTTGCATTCACTGGAGTGGGAATAGTAATTTTTACCCTCCCGCTATCCAACACTTTCCCTACTGTTGCACTCACTGTAATGGGAATAGTAATTTTTACCCACCCACTATCCAACATTTTCCCTACTGTTGCACTTACTGGTGTGGAAATAGTAATTTTTACCCACCCACTATCCAACACTTTCCCTACTGTTGCACTCACTAGAGTGAGAATAGTAATTTTCACCCTCCCGCTATCCAACACTTTCCCTACTGTTGCACTGATTGGAGTGGGAATAGTCATTTTAACCCACCCGCTATCCAACACGTTCCCTACTGTTGCACTCGCTGGAGTGGGAATAGTAATTTTTACCCACCCCCTATCCAACACTTTCCCTACTGTTGCACTCACTGGAGTGGGAATAGTAATTTTTACCCATTCGCTATCCAACATTTTTTCTACTTTTCCACTCGCTGGAGTTGGAATAGTAATTTTTATCCACTCGCTATCCAACACTTTCCCTACTGTACCACTTGCTGGAGTGGGAATAGTAATGTTATCCCCTATGGTATGCAACGTTTTCAAATAGTTGTTATATTCAATGTAGTGAAAAATATTATTAAAAAATATATATTTATTTTAATGTTTTAACTTATTATATATTATTTATTTCGATATTATAGGTTTATTTATATATATATGTGTAATTATATTTTAAATTATGTTTTTAACATATTATAATTAAAAATATGATTTATTTTATAATAATAAACATATATTAAAAAAATGCATGTTTTTTTACATTACATTTATTATTTATTAATTTAAATCATTTAAAAAATATGTTTAAGTATGTTTTACTGAATTATATTTATTATTTAATTAATGTTATATTACTTTTAAGACATTTAAAAAAGTCGTTATTTTAGCAAACTATATTATTAACAATGATATTTAGGATTCGAGATTTTTGTACTTACCTGTTTGTAGATAGGAAGTCGATATTTTTACCTTGATATTGTGGCAGGTCGATATTCTTCTCCTCGATATTCTGTCAGTGATCCGCCCATGCTGTGTGCAGGGGCTGAAGTGGGCAGGCCCATTGCCCATGCTGTGTCCAATGGCTGAAGTGGGCAGGCCCATTCTCCAGGCTGTGTGAGTGGAAGCAAAAAGTGATTGGCAGTTGAACAGACGAATGGACGAAGACCATTGATCCAAAACCCCTCTACGTATGGAAATACTTATATATTTGTATTTATGAATATATCAGAATACATGAGCCTGGTACATCTATATTGATTTTGTTTTCGCGCCCTGTGATTGCTCTGACTGGAACTGTGAAGAGATGGGAGACTTCCATCCAATCTGGACATGAACTGAACACTAAACGCACAGTTGACTCCAAAATCTATTTGGCATTCATTGGTTAAATGTTTATTTCTTATTGTAATCGCTGTGCGGTGCATGCAATGTCTAGCTGCCATTTATCAAATATTCTTGCATTCGGTCAAATTAGTAGGCTTTTCCAAACAGAAACACATTGAATAAAATCTGCTGCTTTCTTTGCTTACAATAATACTTCCCAAAATACATTTTCAGGCAGTTTTCTGAGACTCAGACAAGCAGAAATCATTATGGCCCATTCTTCGAAGCACAGCTTTATCATTGATAAAGTAAGTGATGGATATTGGTTCAAACCAGAGGTCTACAGGTTCCTTTTTTAGTTCAAAACGTTTTATTAGATTTTAAGGAAGTAAATAAATAGTAAAACATAATAAAAAGTGATACAGGTGATGAATATCGATAAAGAGTAATATAACAATGGGGACCAGGTTACAAAAAAATTCATCAGAGAAGTTGCATATAATTATTGTAAAAAACAAAGAAATAGTGATCTGGATAATAACAAGCATCAACAGTATCACTATGCAAAAAAAGGAGAGATAGCAAGAGAAAGGAGAAAAAAGAGAAAGAAAAGATAAAGGAAAAGAGGAGAGGGCTACAGGTCCTGAGGCAGCATCAAGCGCTTGATTACATGGTACGCGCCAGTGCTTGTGCAAATTTGCACTGACATTTCCGGATTACACAGATTAGAAATTGGTGAATGCAAAATGTTATTTTTGCACTGCCCCTCAATGCAAATGTCGGTGAAAAAGACCCACAGGCACTGTGAAATCAATGCAGTTCAGACGCTTTAGTGCTGATTTGCCCCAGCAGTGGTCCAATCGTGCAACGACCTCATAGTCTCAGTAGAGGTGGTAGATTTGAAAAACAGGCAGGCATAAGACAGGCACATTATGGTGCCGCCTGCTGGTGGCGTCTGCTCGCATCTGGAAAGTGGAAAAATGGCATGATGCAGGTAATAATAGGGCAAGAAGAAATCTGTAAAACAATATCTTTCGTCCTATGAAAGTCCTTGAATTATTTTTGAGTTAGTTTCTGCATTACAGTATAACGTTCCGGATGAAATCTTTCATAGAAGAAAGCAATTCATTTTTTAAGTAGTTAATGACCTCCAAAACTTGAATTTCTTAGTTTAATTTCTTAAATTGTTTGAATAATTACTCGAGAAGTGCTATGCTGCTGGTTTTTTTTTCTTCTCAACTGCTGTCTTTTTTATATCTCAACTTCTGTCTTTTTATATCTCACCAGCTGTCTTTTTTTATATCTCACCTGCTGTTTTTTTATATATCTTACCTGCTGTCTTTTTTTTATATCTCACCTGCTGGTTTTTTTATATATCTTACCTGCTGTCTGTTGCCAAAGATTTCTTTTGGACCATATCAAAACCAATACTTAAGAGGGGGCTCTGGGTCAACCCTCTGCTCGCCATTCGTTGGCTTTCTTGTCAGTCTCATTTAATCGCTTCTTAATCAATAACTCCCCTTCCTCTTCCTGTGTGTCCCTCCCCTGGAGCATGGCTTGTTTACCATCATCTTGATTGGATAACTTATATCCTGCCACTGCTGGCATTCAGAGAGATACTCTTTTATTTAGCTTTTAGCTCTTCATGAGAGTGCATGTGTTTTCCTTCTTGTGCTGTTTCTCCCTCAAGGTGCTGCCTCACACTCTTCAATTTGCTTTCCACCTACTCCTGATGACATCTGTTGCTCTCCGATTCTCCCCATAGGACTGTGACTACCCAAATTAGGGACATATTCACGAGGAAGTGGCGGTGAGAGGCGTTAGCCTCCTTGGCTTAACGCCTCTCACCGCCACTTCGGAAACGCCAGGCTGCACCCTATTGTCAAGAATGTGGTGCAGCCTGTCGTTTTCCCCTTTCTCGGCGCTACGTATCTCGACTTAACGCCAACGCAGGGAGGTTGGTTTATGTACAAGAAGGTGTGCCTTCCTGCACATAAACAAACCTAAAATGCCGTTTAGTAACTTACATGTGTGCTGCTTCGTGCAGCACATGTATGTTACAAAACGGCATTTTCTAAAAGGTTTGTTCATGTACAGGAAGGGATACCTTCCTGTACATAAGCAAACCATGGCATTTTGCTATTTCCATGTGTGCTGCACAAGGCAGCACACATGGAAATAGCAAAAATGAGGAGAAATTATGCATTTCTCCTCGTTTCGCCACCTTAAGAACAGGATTTTTCTGGTCTTAAGTTCGGTGCTGCCACCTATTATCGCCGCCCTTGATAATAGGTGGCAGCGTTGAATTCCACGTTAAGTGGGCTAACGTTGCCTTGAGAATAGGGCGCTAGCCCTATCGCCATGGGAACATCACAAAAAGTGTTGTTCCGGTGGCAATAGGGGCATGAGAATATGCCCCTTTGTTTTTAAATTTGCCCCCAGGGCCTTCCCCCCACAAGAGGGCTAGGAGGTCAAAGTATTCCTACCCTTATGTCCTTTTTACTTCATTTTTCAGGACTCTGGGACCCAGGCCCTGAAATGGCAACTGCAACATTTTTCGTGAAGATCAGAAATTATTTTTTAATTATTTTCCAAAGCACTCTTTAAGCAACATATATTACAATTTCTTTAAACCTTAATTTCTTTTAAACAGCTGAAGAGATTTACACTAAATCACACAAAGCGTGCTTTATGGATAAATGTTGATCTTTCTGCCAAATTTAGTGTAATTCCGTTCAGCTGTATTTTTTCTGTGTTGTTGTCTAATTTTCCCCATGGAAATTGAATAGGGACAAAAGTGTTTTGAGACCCCGGTTTTCTTGTGCCCTGCTTGACGGATCACCCCAAAACATTCTAGGAAGGAGTTCAGGTGGATGAACGTTTTTGCAGAGAGGTGCACAAGCCATAAAATATACTATATTTCCTGTGGCACAAATATGTTTCTATTGGACATCTATATTTCTAAGGGTGTCGTGTTTCACAGAAAATCAAGCTGTAAATCTATTTGTTTAACCCCAAAGATTGCTGATTTTCTATCAAGTACCAACTCATCAGCAAATAAGTCATCTACTAGAACAAATAAGAAATACAACATTGAAGTGCGATAAAACGGTTTATGGTCAGTAAAACAGGACACTATTCATAGAAACTATTTAAAGACACAACTACTTTGTGATCGTTTTTACACATGTTGCCAAGTCTATAGAAATCACATTTAAAAACCAGTAAAATATATCTTTTTTTTGCAAGCAAGAAGGCGCATTAAGTTAAAACGCTCTCTGCTGACATCTGCCAGGACCCATAAGGCCCACGTTTCCTGCATTTTAGCCTTCAAGGTTGATAAACTGGGTACATTATGTTAGATAATAGGAGCATCTGTTATTCGCAGTGCCTAAACATGGCAAATGCTGCAGTGTGATGCATACTATAAAAGACTTACTATCATCACCAGCACATGATGTGCAGAAGATGCTAATCCCGGGTCTGCTTTGTTTAAAACATGTCTAAAAAGCAATACTTGACATTTATCATTGTTATCTTAAAAATTAATGAACAGTTTTTCAGTATTTTAAAAGGAATCAAACTGAAACGAGTATTTATGGCACTTTTTTGTTGTAAACTGGAGGGCATTATAATTCTAAATTCAAGACAGCATATCGTTTACCATTCCCATTCGTAAAATAGCACATTAAAGTGATTAAAAGATGATGCAATATTTGTTTCATCTGATGTAGACAGCGGTGGTCTGTTTTAGTCTATGACCTTCACTTAATACGGCTGTTTTTCTTCTGTTAATTCTTTAAATGAAGCCTGTGATAGATGACCTTGACTTTACGAGTCTGTATCACCAGAGAGCAGAATCTAAAGTCCCCAGTGTTTTGTCCAAGAGACATATTGATACTCATGTTATCCTTATGGCAGACATGGTGTGTTTTCTTCTGCAGGACACCTTTCTTGAGTCTTTTGAGAAATGTTCAGCATGCTTTTATTGCTGATAACCAGGAACGTGCTAGACTTTGTTGGGGAAAGGGGAGCATGCGAGGGGGTACTCCTTTTAACATGAGGGGGCTAATAGCATCATAGTCAGACCACGACACATGGCTCATTTGACCTGCACTCCAGTGGGTAGACTGCCTACTAGCTCTACCTGGCGAATTTGGGTTTTATGTCATGATTGGGTACCCTGATTGCATGCTGTGTGAATGAGGCTACAATCGGAGGTGGGCTACTACTGGGCTGGGTTCACCCAGGAGACATTTTGCTCCTAAGATTGTAGGATTCGCCACAAGGCTCAACAATAGGGAGTGCTGCTGCCTTCTCTTCTCCCTGCATGCCCCACATCTGCCCCCCGGACCTCCTATCTAGAATCTACTGTGAAGCCAGTGCCAGAAGTCTAGATTCTAATACACAGCTACCAAATCAAGCAGGAAGGATCTTTTGTTACTTCCTGACCCTGGGCCCAGCCTCTTCCAGTTGGCTACCCTGTAGTCTAACAACAGCCACACCTGAGCAATGAAGCGGCCAAAGGCATGGTAAGTCTGAGCACCTAAGACAAAGGACATAGCCTACCTCTCCATCCCGCACACCCTGTGCCCTGTCCCATTGGAAAGGGTGGACCACAGCAACATCATCTGATTGGGTGACTGAAAGCCAATAAGCAAACAAAGGTGTCTGTCCTTTTTGAAAGAGAAGACCACAGCAGTAGCATTTGATTGGGTGACTGGAAGGCAATACACAAACAAGGGTGTCTGTCCTATTTGAAAGAGAAGACCATAGCAGTTGCATCTGATTGGGTGACTGCAAGCCAATACACAAAAAAAGTGTCTATCCTATTTGAAAGAGAAGACCCCAGCAATAGTATCTTATTGGGTGAATGGAAGGCAATTCACAAACAATGGTGGCAGATCCCCTGAGGATGGTATCCATGGAGCTGTTGCACACCTGAAAAGAAAATGCATTTTCTCAGGATTGGTTTCTCCCAATGTTTGGGGCTATCATTGAATCTGAATGACATTTGGAATAATGCCAACTGCTCGAGAACTGGCTCTAATCTGGCATATCCATCATTCCCATTTTTCTCAAGTAGGTCTGCACACCTTTGTAGAGGAAGGCAAGGACCATAAGCATAATGATCAGAGGGACTGAAGAAAATACTCCAGTGCTGCTGAAAGAGAAAAAGAGGTGGACTGCCCTGCAAGTAGATGCGAGCCGCACCAGAGTCTGCGAGCAGGAACATGGTCGCGTGAGCAGCTCGAGGCAAGGAGAAATCGTCCAGCTGCCCCACATCATGTCATCTGCCTTATTCAGTCAAGAACCCAAGTACAACATTGTTGAACCTTCAACCATGAGCACAAGTCTGCTGAGACACTGCCCAGCCTGATCTGCATCTACCCTGTGAGTGGCACTGATGCTGAGTGAGAGCATGTCAAGTTCCTACCTGCTGCTAGATCACGACACCTGCTGAGTTTTACCTGATGTCGGTCTGTTGTCCTCATTCTTCTGCAACCTCGCCCCCCACCACCACACTCTGCACCTGGACGCCGGTCAGCACCGAAGACACCACCCGCACGATGAACACCATCCACTCCGGATCACCAACCGACCCCTGCCCCCACCACGCCTTCAACAAGGCCGACTCCATCATCGCACCCCAACTCCGGGACATCATCAACATCTCCTTCAACACCGCCACCTTCCCGGAGAGCTGGAAGCACGCCGAGCTCAGCGCCCTCCTGAAGAAACCAACAGCGGACCCCACCGACCTCAAGAACGTCCGCCCCATCTCGCTCCTCCCTTTTCCTGCCAAAGTCATTGAGAAGACCGTCAACAGACAGCTCGCCGCCTTCCTCGAGACAAACGGATCCCTCGACCCTTCGCAGTCCGGCTTCCGAGCCAACCACAGCACCAAAACCGCCCTCATCGCAGCCAACGACATCATCAGATCCCTGCTCGACATTGGAGAAACAGCGCCCCTCATCCTCCTGGACCTATCCGCGGCGTTCAACACTGTCTGCCACCGCACCCTAGTACAGCGCCTCAACAACATCGGAATCCAAGGGAAGGCTCTGGAGTGGATCATCTCATTCCTCGCCGGAAGAACCCAGAGAGTCCGCCTCCCCCTGTTCAGATCCGAGGCCACCGAAGTCATCTGCGGCATACCACAAGGATCCTCACTCAGCCGCACCCTCTTCAACGCCTACATGAGCCCCCTCACAGCCATCGCATGCCAACACAACCTCAACATCATCTCCTATGCCGACAACACCCAGCTGATCCTCTCCCTCACCAACGACCCCGCCACCCCCAGAGCCAGCCTACACGAAGGGATGAAAGACGTTGCAGAGTGGATGAAGAACAGCCGCCTGAAATTGAACTCAGACAAGACGGAAGTCCTCATCCTGGGGTCATCGCCCTCTGCCTGGGACAACTCCTGGTGGCCCCCTTTCCTGGGCCCCGCCCCCAAGCCAACGGACCACGCGCGAAACCTGGGCTTCATCCTGGACTCCTCTCTCTCAATGACCAGACAAGTCAACGCCGTATCGTCATTGTGCTTCAACACCCTGCGCATGTTCCGTATGATCTTCCGATGGATCCCCATCGAAACCAGGAAGACAGTCACCCAGGCACTCGTCACCAGCCGACTGGACTACGGGAACACCCTCAACGCGGGAACTACTTCCAAAATCCAGAAAAAACTCCAGCGCATACAGAACGCCTCCGCGCCACTCATCCTGGACATCCCTTGCCACAGCCACATCTCGACCCACCTGAAAGACCTGCACTGGCTCCCCGTCAACAAGAGGATCACGTTCAGACTCCTCACCCACGCACACAAGGCTCTCCACGCCATGGGACCGAAGTACCTCAACAGCCGCCTCACTTTCTACACACCCACCTGCCAGCTACGATCAGCCAGCCTCGCCCTCGCCACCGTACCACGCATCCGCAGAGACACCGCTGGAGGAAGATCCTTCTCCTTCCTTAAGGCCAAGACATGGAACTCCCTCCCCATCCACCTACGGCTGACCCAGGACCACCTCTCCTTCAGAAAACAACTCAAGACCTGGCTTTTCGAGCAGTAACGGACCCCCCCCCCCAGCGCCTTGAGACCCTACTGGGTGAGTAGCGCGCGCTACAAATTCTTGATTGATTGATTGATTGATTGAGAGCAAGTGTGCCAGCCAGCAACTCAGCATTGACCCATGTGTTGAACAGACACGCAGCCGCAGTGTTGAAATCAAACATTCCATGAATGCTTGCAACCAAGCATTCCTGGTAACCAAGCAACACAACACTCCCCCCCCCCCTTTAACATAACTAAAATAAAATACATTGAAGAAGAACAAGGAGTAAAGATAATAATACATTGAAAAAAATTTGAAACCTAAGTATGCAATGAACAAGTAAAGGAATACAATGGAAACATAACTTGGAAAAAAACCAATTACAAGTTGTTCACAACATAATCCTTTAACCAACCAAGAGCCTTCCTCTCCCTAAGCAATCTTTGTTTTAAGCTTAGGTCCCAACAAGGAACCGCCCTGGTGTCCTCTTCATTAGAAAACTGAAGGTGAACCCTTTCGTCCCACTCAAACATAGGTGTCCCTACGATTTCACTGGAAGTTGAGTCCCCAAGGAGGGGTGGAGAATTACCTTCTGGAATGCAATTAGATTCATTAACTGCACCATCATCCATCCAATCAAAATTACCCTTGGAACTATTAATATCCTTTTCATAACTCGGTTTCTCTTTGGCCACCCTTTTAAGATTCCAAACTTCTCCATTCCTGAGTCGAACAGATTTCTGCAAGACTTCTACCACCTCTTCCGCGTAAAGAAAACTGCTCTCTCCTTTACTAACAAAACTGGGTTTTATAACACAAACCCAATCACCTACCTCAATCTGAGTGGGTTTCGTGCCATTAGTTCTGGTGATTCCAGAATGCCATTTATGGCATAATTCAACAATCGCTGAACGTAAGCTTTTTTGGAGGAATAATTTTCTCCCCCTTAACAAAAACCCATCCTTCACAGTGAGTTTCGATCTTACTTCCCAAAATGGTCTCACAGCTGCACCAATGGCTTCTTTGCAGAGGCCAACCATTCATTAGGTATGGAACTACCTCTTGCACTACCTCTGGATTCTGGACTCTGGATCACCTTATACCATTGTTAAAGAAGATTTGTGTAAGAATTCCTTTGTAGAGAAAGTAGGGGAGCACTTACTAGAAGCATATGTACATCCAGAAGGGTATAGTGATGAAAAAATCGATTTACTTGGGTACAGATGGTTCACCTTTGAATTCAAGAATAGGAAGAACCGTGGAAAGTTATATGTTGCCAGAACTGGTCTGCCTGTGTTAGGTTGGTTTGACCAGAAAATGTTACACATTGTTCTAGATCCAAATAGCAAGGAGCAAGTGTTAGTGGTCGATGAAGTTAGTTCATTGGGAGAAAAGATGCTCAAACAGTTTCCCTCAGTTTTTAGTGGAGAGTTTGGTAATCTACAAGGATTTGAACATTTAATTTCTCTAAAAGAAGGCGCAGTTCCTAAAGTTCATAAATGTCGCAATGTACCCTTGTTAGTTAAAGATGATGTTGCTAAAGAATTGGAAAAGCTAATGCCATCAAAAGTAATCAAACCTATTGAAGCATCGGAGTGGATTTCTCTGGTCGTTATCGGTAGGCAAAGCAACTGAAAAATCAGGCTTTGTGTGAACTTACGCCATTTAAACAATAACATTGTTGTGGACAGGTTTCCTTTACCAAGGATTAATGAAATGGTGAGTTGTTTAAAGGGGTCAAAGTGGTTTTCCACTATTGGCCTTTCATCAGCTTATCACCAAATCTCATTATCTCCAGAATCTAAAAAACTCACTTCTTTTATTACACCTTTTGGCGGCTATCAATTTCGTCATATGCCTTTTGGCTTAGCATCGGCAGCAGCTGTTTTTTACCAGCTCATGTTTCAGTCATTCAATAAGGAAGAAGGTGTTAAATTCTTTCAGGACGATATTTTGATTTGTGCCAAAAGTAAATTAGAACATGAGTCTAGGCTTCTCAAGGTGCTAAGGATTCTGGAAAAGAAAGGTCTCACCATTGAACACTCTAAATGCAGCTTCGCGAGTAAGAGTGTTACATATTTGGGACATGTGATTGATGAGAATGGAGTCGGCCCTAAGCCCACTCTTATAACAGCTTTTGAGAATGCGTCCATACCAACAAACAAGGATGACGTTTGGTCCTTCTTGGGTATGGCAGAGATGTGCGCGAAATATATTCCAAATTTTGCAAATAAATGCTACACTATTCGTCAATTGCTTAAGAAAATTGTCATTTTGAGTTGTTTTCAGAGTGTGAAAAGCACTTTAAAATTATAAAAACTGCAACTGCAAATGCCACCACCTAAGTAGCTTTGACCAGGCTGCTAACAGCATTGTCACTACTGTTGCGAGCAACAAGGGTTTGGGAGCCGTTCTGTCCCAGGTGGATGAGAAAGGTAAGGAACACATTATTGCATACGCCTCCAGATCCTTATCTCCGTGTGAGGAAAAGTATCCTATCATAGAAAAGGAGGCATTAGCATGTGCTTGGGGTCAGGACCATTTTAAATCTTTTATATGGGGGAAGGTTTGTATCTTGAATGCGATCATAAGCCCTTTGTCAAAATGTTAACTTCGTACCTGATGAGTGAGGTGTGCCCTCTGAATATCAAATCCAAAATATTGAGACATACAAATATTGAAGAGTCCAAAATATCAAAAGGAAAGGTAAGTATAGATTTTCTATACTTAACTAATCTCCAAGAGACATAGACGTGGAGTTAGGAATAGTAAATCTATACTTCCCTATATGCACTTACTTTTCAATAGTTTTTCCTCATAATTCTGTCCAGGATATTCTTGTATCTCAATATTAATAGGCTTGATAGTCAGCAGTACAACCATATGTGTGAGGCTTGGTGGCTGTGAGAGACTCACCATTGCACCCCTGATTGTTCTATAACAGTGTCAACGAGAGGCCCTCAGCTCCGGTTCCTTTGTGGGAGTGGAGGAACGTCCCTGTGCAGAAAGTGTCAAAAACAAAATGGTAATAAAATGATTTTATTGCCATTTTATTATTGACATCCTGCCAGCAAACGGAGTGCGGGGGCAGAGCAGGGCCAGTGTGTCACTGCTGCTATTGGCAGCAATGAGAAGTGGCTACTTAAGTTTAGATTGCGCATGTTAGTTTGGTTGGCTACCATGCTACGGCCAAACTGACATGCGCAATTCAAACCTCTCCAAGTTGGAGAGCAGGCACAGGCCTATAGTGCCTTTGTGAGCGTGGAGCCAGCCCGCTCCAGCCAATCAAGACGCTTTAGAAAAGCGTCTTGATTGGATGAGGGTTGGCTGTGGGCTTCGCCCTCAGAGGACGGGCTGCTTGCAGAACAACCAGGAAGTACTGCAGAACGAGCAGCAGTGCAAGGTGAGTGATTGTTTTTTTTAATGTGTATATGTACATGTGTTTGTGTATATATGTGTATGTTATGTGCATATCTTTGCGTCCCCCTAGTGTGATTTCTCCACCAACCGCCATTGGAGGTCCTGTGTCTGTCAGCAAATAATTTCTATGCCCTTTGTTCTTTATTGACCTGAAGCCCATGTAAGGCCTGAATGCCAAACCTCTACATCTTCTACCAGAGTCTCTTACCAAGTTGTGCCCTCCCCCCTCCCTTTTACAGGATCACTTCTGCAGTGTTTGGAACTGTGGGACTCGATCAGCTAGTGTGGTACAGTCAACCCCAATCCGTGGCCAGGAAGCAGCTGCAGAGATGGAAGCTGGGGTCACCTGTGCTGGTGAGAACATTAAAGGCAGGCACTGGGCTTGGTTTTAGTAAGGGTTGTATCCTAGCAACTGCGTTTAGCTGAACGTGGGCCTCTTCCAAGCTTGCAGAATTTACAGAGTACCTCGATGTGCATTCAGATTAATCGTCCTGTCATAAAACCTAATAAACTTACTAAGCATTATTTCAATATAAATAAAGCCTTACATGTTTTAGCTAAAGAGATACCACAACCTAGACATTATATTTATTGTGAATGATATATGTGTCAGTTGATCTGGATGTTCTTCCCCACACCACCACCATTTAAGGGTAAGCCTTGGCTGATCCATCTCACTAGCTTCTGCAAATCGACGCCTAAAAAGGAGGTGCATGCATTTAAGTAAGCCTAAAAAGTAGGTATACGCATTTCAGTGAGCCTAAAAAGGAGGTTCATACATTTCAGTGTGCCTAAAAAGGAGGTATACGCATTTCAGTGTGCCTAAAACAGAGGTACATGCATTTTAGTGTGCCTAAAAATGAGGTACATGCATTTCAGTGAGCATAAAAAGGAGGTGCGTGCATTTCAGTGGGCCTAAAAAGGAGGTGCAAGCATTTTAGTATACCTAAAAAGGAGCTACATGCTTTTCAGTGTGCCTAAAACGGAGGTAAATGCATTTCAGTGAGCATAAAAAGGAGAAACATGCATTTTAGTGTGCCTAAAAAGGAGAAACATGCATTTTAGTGTGCCTAAAAAGGAGAAACATGAACATGCATTTTAGTGTGCCTAAAAAGGAGAAACATGCATTTTAGTGTGCCTAAAAAGGAGAAACATGCATTTTAGTGTGCCTAAAAAGGAGAAACATGCATTTTAGTGTGCCTAAAAAGGAGGTACATGCATTTCTGTGAGTTCGCAGTAGTGCCTGCTTTATATGTTTCCAAGGACCGCCACACTACTTGTCACAAGGAATGCCAAGCTACCTTGATTGATAACTGCATGGAGAGCTGGCCTGATGTTTAGTTACAGCTGGAGGAAAATGCACTTATTCCATGATAACAGTCATCCACGTCTCTGACTGGCACAAGAAAGTATTCAGTGGCAGCCGCCACTAACAAAGGATGGTGAGGCAGGTGAGGGGATCACGGGGGTGGAGCACGCAAGGGGGATTTGTTAATAATAATAATTAAAACAAGCATTGGGAATGCAATAGGGCTCGCATTAGGAAAGTTTGAGCTATTGGTCTTATAAATGAATTTTTTTTATTTATGTGTTATTTTTTAAAATAGCTAAATTAATAATTTTGTCATTTACAATGCCAATAGTTATAACTTTCGCAAACACGTATAGCATTTGTAATGCAACATGTTGTGTATTTACGTGACTTAGATGTATTGATATTACAAATAACAATGGTAATGGCAATAGCTTAAACTTTTGTAAATACATTTTGTGAAGATTATGTTCAGTGTTTTTTATTGTGACGAAAATCCAAGAACAGAAGTGAAATATTATCATCTTTTTGTGATTTGTAATAAAGCATGAAAGCTTGAAAACAGCTTGAAACATTGAAAGAACATATTTGAACCAGTGATGCTGTAGTTGCGCTGAGTGATGCTGTGGTTGCGCTGAGTGATGCTGTGGTTGCGCTGAGTGATGCTGTGGTTGCGCTGAGTGATGCTATGGTTGCGCTAAGTGGGTGTGCATCGGTGGAGCTTAGTGGGTGCATTGATGGAGCTGTGTGGTGGGTGCATTGGTGGAGCTTAGTTGGAGCATCGGTGGAGCTGTGTGGTGGGTGTATCGGTGGAGCTGTGTGGTGGGTGCATCGGCGCAGCTGTGTGGTGGGTGCATCGGTGGAGCTGGGCGGTGGGTGCATCTGTGGAGCTGTGTGGTGGGTGCATCGGTGGAGCTGTGTGGTGGGTGCTTCGGTGGAGCTGTGTGGTGGGTACATCTGTGGAGCTGTGTGGTGGGTACATCTGTGGAGCTGTGTGGTGGGTGCATCTGTGGAGCTATGTGGTGGGTGCCTCGGTGGAGCTGGGTGGTGGGTGCATCGGTGGAGCTGTGTGGTGGGTGCCTTGGTGGAGCTGTGTGGTGGGTGCATTGGTGGAGCTGTGTGGTGGGTGCATCGGTAAAGCTGTGTGGTGGGTGCATCGGTGGAGCTGTGTGGTGGGTGCCTTGGTGGAGCTGTGTGGTGGGTGCATTGGTGGAGCTGTGTGGTGGGTGCATCGGTAAAGCTGTGTGGTGGGTGCATCGGTGGAGCTTAGTGGGTGCATTGATGGAGCTGTGTGGTGGGTGCATTGGTGGAGCTTAGTTGGAGCAACAGTGGAGCTGTGTGGTGGGTGTATCGGTGGAGCTGTGTGGTGGGTGCCTCGGCGGAGCTGTGTGGTGGGTGAATCTGTAAAGCTGTGTAGTGGGTGCATCGGTGGAGCTGTGTAGTGGGTGCTTCGGTGGAGCTGTGTGGTGGGTGCATCTGTGAAGCTGTGTGGTGGGGCATCTGTGGCACTGTGTGGTGGGTGCATCGGTGGAGCTGTGTGGTGGGTGCCTCGGCGGAGCTGTGTGGTGGGTGCATCGATAGAGCTGTTTGGTGGGTGCATTGGTGGAGATGTGTCGGGGGAGCTGTGTGATGGGTGCATCGGTGGAGCTGTGTAGTGGGTGCTTTGGTGGAGCTGTGTGGTGGGTGCATCGGTGGAGCTGGATGGTGGGTGCATCGTTGGAGCTGTGTCGGTGGAGCTGTGTGGTGGCTGCATCGGTGGAGCTGTGTGGTGGGTGCATCGGTGGAGCGGTGTGGTGGGTGCCTTGGTGGAGCTGTGTGGTGGGTGCATCGGTGGAGCTGTGTGGTGGGTGCCTCGGTGGAGCTGTGTCGGTGGAGCTGTGTGGTGGCTGCATCGGTGGAGCTGTGTGGTGGGTGTCGGCGGGGTTCCTGAAAATAATCGCATGTCTTTATTTCGTGCTGTCTAATTCCTTCCCCTGAATCTAAAGCAAGGCCCAAAAGAAACAAATTCTGTGCGTTCGAATTGATCTTTAAAAGTATAAAGCGGCACAGCTTTGATAAATTATGAGGGTTAGAGAAAAGAGAACGTAAAGTATGCAAAGGAGCTGATGAAACATTTGTTTAAATATTTCAGTAGTTCTACTGCTATAAAATCCTCCAATCCAAAAGTACAGCGTTGTACTGAAATTAGCCAAACAAATATGAAAATTAAGAACGTTTTCAGCAGTTTTGCTTTTATAAATCCAATACGTCATCGAGTAAAAAATGGATAACATAAAATGCTCGTCGCAGGAGCTCTAATGAGAAGAGAGAGACTGGAATAGCAGCTATCTGCAGCCTAGGTGAAAGCAGGGACTCTGCTGGTGCCTTCCTCTCCGCAGCAGAGGCAGGCATGCAGAAATGTCTCGCTGATGTGTTTATCCTCTAATCAGTTCATTAGTTATAAACAACATGACATTAGAAGTTAGGAGGCGGTTGATATACATTTTTATTTAACTAGTCGATGTTTAATCCGTCACGCTGAGCTGCATAGCAGCGAGAAGGATCTCCCTGACAAAAACCGGTTAGAACTTCATAAAACGCCATCATTGTCCAGGGGAGAAATAAACAAGGAGGGTGTGGGGGAGGCGGGCATACAAATAGCACAAGGCGGGCGGTGTGGGGATGGGGGGTGGGGAGTAAACGAAAGGGCTAGGATAGGGAGAAATAATAAGGGGTCTTGTAGAGGCTAGACATATGAGGGGTGAGAATGCTAAGGAAGGAGTAATCTAGGCAGAGGCAGGGAAGGGGCTGATCAGGGTTGGTGGGTAAGGAGGAAAATGACTAGGAAGAGAGCATAAAAAGAGACACGGCCTGGCGGCCGTGAAACTGAAAGTACGGCCGGCCGGCCGTGAATAATTAGGGGATGAGCGCACGCTGAGAAGCTGCCTTTGATGTGGTAATGCGAGGCAGGCAGGCAGGAGGCTGGTGGCATTGTGCACGCGCTTTTTAGGGCTTGCGCTTGCGCAATGACCTAAAAAGCACATGCACTGCAAGGAATCGCCAGTGGAATCGTGCTTGGTTAAACCCTGGATAAGCCACTATAGAGCTTCGCCCGCTATGCGCATCAGCAGGCGAGCCCTAAAAAATTTACCTGGAACTGCCGGCCGCCTCCCGTGTCGCGTCGCTCTTGCTGTCCTCTTCCTGGTCCCAGCATCTTCTTGAACAGACTCCCATGTAATCACGGGGATTGTTCTGAGTGGGCAGGAAAGACACTCCACTCAGGTCCTAGACTCTTTAGGGTTTCTCCAGTCCGGCAGCTGAATGCAGCCGGGCTGGAGAAACCTAAGTGCGCTGTATTGCTTTGCCCACTTGCGTAATCTGAACTTACGCACCCCACTTACTCACACAGAAACTCCAACACTCCTCTGGAGGTAAAAATTAGCTTTATTAATATTGTAGGAAAAGGCAATAAGTCACTGAAGCTAATAATTTCTTAGGCACCGATTGAAAGGCAATAAACAATGAATACACCACACTATATACATAAATATGAAACTGTGAATACAAGTATATAAACAGTTAATGTACAAAGCACCTCACCAGATTCATTTGCAGCACCGGAGACTTCAACATCCCTAGGTCAAGCACTGAACACCAAGTCGGGAACCCGCAGACCGGGGCTCAGGGAGTAATCTCTTCGGGCACCAAAGTTGTCCCGCGAGTGCGTCCACTCCAAGACTGAGTTCCTGAGCTCCACCCCACAGACACCGCTTTTTATAGTTTAAATCAATATGTTCGAGAAGCCTCTAGCAGGTGCTCTCGCCCATCTATTCGCAGGTGCTGGCCTCATCTCTGCATCAGACCCACCCAGACAGACCTGGCCAGATTCTGTTTGGGCTGTGCCGAGGCAAAAGACATTCCTTTTTCCAATCTCCGGCCTTGGAGACTGGCACTGCCATCCTCCCTCTGTCCTAGCGATAAGTATGGAATGCATGAAAACACTCTGAAGGTACAACATAACCTCACGAGGCATCCTCACGAGATGCCTCGCACCTGCTTGTACTGGTTTACGTAAAAAACAAGTTGATGTTACTGCTGAAGTGTAACTCCAGGTCAAGGCATCACAAAATGGAAGTGTGATGCAACAAAATGGAAGATCAGAGCATTGCATGGAATCGAGGTCAACATGTGATTTAGCACGTGTAAAATGGCAAATGCAGTACAGTGCGCACGGCTTCCTGTGAAACAACGGGTGGAATTTAAGGCCCTTTGCACGGTTTTTAAGGCCCTAAGGGGTTTGGGCCCAGCCTACATGAGACAACACCTCCAATGGTATGTTCCTGGCGGAGCACTGCGCTCTGCCGAGGCAAAACTAATAAAAACTCCGCGAGTAAAAAAAAACAACTGGGGGGGCAGAAGTTTCTACTGCTGTGCAGCTAAAGCATGGAATGGCCTTCCCAATCATCCCAGAAGTGCAACCGAGCTCTTTTCCTTTACAAAGAGGCTGAAAACTTGGCTTTTTTCCTGAATCGGTCACTTAAGCAGCATTCCAAGTGGGCAGCTCTTTCAGCGCCAGGGCACCTTAGGGTAGCAGTGCGCGTTATATGTTTTAATAACATAACATAACATGTGTGTTTTAGTCCGCCTGAGATGGCCGGCCAGATACATATGGGTACTTAGGGAGTGCACAAGCTGCATAAATGCAATAATGCAGAGATGCGTCAGTTTCTTGTAAATCTGCCCCATAATGCGTCTAATACAGAGGGCCTTGCCCACTTTTTTAAACTTGTGGGATCTGGACTTGTTACCTCCTTTCAGACTATTTTTGGAGTAATACCCGCTTTTATTTATTCTATGTTTTCCGGCGCCGTCGGAGGCTTTTCCCTGGTGCTCCTGCTAATTTGCGGCATACTTGTACTTCTATTGCTGCTCCGCAATGGCTGCTCGCTCTGTGGAGCTGCCAAAACAGGTCTAGTTGCAGCTGTACAGTGATCGGATGTGGTACAAAAGGGTGTGGAGCATCTGAACCAATCAAACACTCACACCCAGTCAACAGATCTGGGTTTAATCCATCACCGTTCTTTAGCCCACTCTGCCACCCCAGTTCAGACATGGCCATATGCAAATCAGTCTGACCCTGTGCCTCATGGGAACAGTCCAGCCCGAACTGCCAAGCCATGCCTTCCCTGGACCGGATTCAAGCTTCCTAGGACCGGTTTCTGGCATTACAGCCATCTTCAACCAGGCTTGCTTGAATCCAGTGGCAAAGTGAGCAAGGGACTCACGTCTGAGCATACCCTGCCAACTTATGCCGAACAAAGCGGTACAAAAGGGGGTGGTGATGGACGGAGCATCTGAACCAATCAAACCCTCACACCCAGTCAACAGATCTGGGTTTAATCCATCACCGTTCTTTAGCCCACTCTGCCACCCCAGTTCAGACATGGCCATATGCAAATCAGTCTGACCCTGTGCCTCATGGGAACAGTCCAGCCCGAACTGCTACGCCATGCCTTCCCTGGACCGGATTCATGCTTCCTAGGACTGGTTTCTTGTTTGCAATGTGGTGCACCAGAAGGGTCTATTTGAGGTCATGAAATGAAGCACCGATAGTCTAGTACTGAAGTACTAATGTCAGGAGAATAAACTTACTAGTTGCATTGTACATCTGTAAAGTTTTAAATGTATACATTTTTACCTTTACATCTGCCTTTTTTTAACTAATTTATATATTTATTGTACTGCGCACTTTCCATAATTGTTCTTCAAAGCTACGCCTATCTAAAGTGTCAATGTATTGGCTAATATGAAATTATGTGTACAATTATTACTGGGTTTTATCTTTTTCTTCCCCCTCTTTTAACTACGATTGACAGCATGTGGTACTTATTATGCTTTGTCATGTAAATGCTTGCTGTACGTTGTACTTTTTAGGTCATTCTGACCGAATAACGTTTTTTTTAAATTGAATTAAATTGATATTTTCTTTCAAAAGAAAATATTTATTATAGCTCTACAGACAATGGTTTTTTGCCATTTTGACTCTGAAAATGACCGACAGGTAATTGAAGCAGTTGCCGGTCAAAGTGAATGGCAGACATCTTGGATTGGACAAAGGCAGAAGTCATGGGCGTCAACTCACCAGAATGCCAGGGGTAGCGGATGTGACATAACATAACTACAGTTTGACCCATTAACATCACAGGAAGTGACATAATTTGATCTTTGAGATTGATTCCTCCAGACAAGTGAGGTGACATGACCTTAATCAAAAAAAACTTACAATGTTGAAGTTAATATAATTTAAAAAGCTCAATTACATAATAACACAAGTTACTAACACAAATAAATGTCGATTTTATATACCACCTACATTTTAAATAGCATCACAACATTGATTGGAACATTACACATTTCTCTTTTTTATTGTAATGAAGAATAAAGTGCCACAAAAAACATAAAACAACACAGTGAAGCCAAAGTATTTATACTTCAACCATTCACGATGTAATAGTTTCCCTAATATATACCTGAAATATAAAAGATGTTGGGAAATACTTAAAGGAACATTGGCAGTTGTTTCTACCAGCATTTCTTCATGCAGACCGATGTGAACGACGTTATTGGCATAAATTTGTAATACACTTTGATTGGCGTCACTTGTTAGGCATTATCACTCCCAGCAGCACAAATGAAAGGTTTGTATTTAAATACATAACACAAATTGGCAACATCTTGTTAAAAAATGCATATTTGTTTGCTTAATTTTGTTTATCCGGGAGACTGTACATTTTATGTATATATTTATTTATTTTATGGCGATGGAAGCTGAATGCCACAGTTCCCAGCCCTGCAGAAAGTAAACAGTGTTTACCTTTTAGTCTTGGCATTGCGTTTGGCGCCTCTGAGGCCAAGGGTCGCAAAGGCAATGCCAGGGGTTGCAGGGGACAAGCCAGAGGTCACAGCTGCGACCCCTGGCAACCCCTAAATGACGTCTATGGAAGAAGGTACAGGTTTGGGTTGGCTCCAGTGGTTAGCAGTTGATGGAAGGACTGTCGTTATGAATCTAGCATCCTTCCCTTGAAGCAGTGCGGGAGTTAAAAGCTTTGTGCTCAGGTTACCTTTAAAGGTTTTCAAAACCACTTTATGCACCATGCATTTTTTATAGTACCTTCACTCCTGCAGAGTGTTTACGGTGTTAAAGCTCTGCTTTCAGCCCCATGTTTAAGTTTCTTCGATCAGCCAGAAATAGACATGTAGCTGCGGTCCCTAGAAATTGGTGATGAATAATTTGAGGCAACTTCCTGTGTTGGTTGAGTTTCGATTCCAGGATGTCCTGCCTAGCTCTCCATCCAGTATGACATGTTCATGTGGGCTTCCACTGGGAGGCAGGGGCTGATTTTGGAGTGGTTGCCACCACTTCATACTGCCCTAAACAATTCCTACTAAACCCTGTCTCATAAGTAACCCTCAAGCGAAAAATAAAATGCAACCATGATACAAGGCATTAGCAGCATCTTCTTCGGATCACAGTGACGCAACAGTCAGGGTGGACTAACAGAGCAAGAGGTGTACTATGTCTGGGATTTAAGGTCATACAAGAAATATATCAAAGCAGAAACAACACAAGGAAGTGCATTTTGAGTCAGAAAGTTGATATATCTGTTAATGCGTTAAAGTTTTAAGGTGCTTCAGTGCAAACATGTCTGATCGCACAGAATTCATCAGACTTACTCCACTTTTTAAAATGTTGTTCTCAAACAATATATATGTCTTGCAGACCAGTAAGAACATAGTACATCTTAATATATATGTGTGTGCACGTTCAATAGAAATTTCTTCAGCTATAAATTACTACACAGGAGTTACACTGACAAGGTTGCGGTGGCAAGATGGCGGCCGCTTGAAGCTGCGCAAGGCTCTGCTCCCTGACCTGGCCGGAATACAACGCCTACGGCCACATGCATCACCCCGGCCGTTTGCGAATTCCAAATTGCGAAAAATAGGGATTCGCAATTTGGAATTCGCAAAATGGGATGCATGTATATTTTCGCATAATATTTGCGATTCGGTAAAAATCGCAATTTTTACCGAATCGCAAATATTATGCAAATTCTAATTTGCGATTTCGCATTTCCCATTGATTCCTATGGGCCAAAAGGCCCATAGGAATCAATGGGAATTGCGAATTCGCAAATTAGAATTCGCAAACTATTAATGCATTCCATGGGTGCAGGGGGGGGTCTAAAGGACCCCCCCCCTGCACCCCTGAAATGTATTTTAAAGTGGATGTTTCACACACACATGTCCTAAGGACATGTGTGTATGTAACATGACAGTGTTTAAAATGCTAATTTGAGCATTTTAATTCCTTTTCGCAAATTGCCACGAGGTTCACCCTCGTGGTGATCTGCACCCCCTAATTGCGAAATCGCAATTTTAAAAACAATCATGCATTGCTTTTAAGGAATCGCAAATTTGCGATTCCTTAGAAGCAATCGCATTTTTGGAAATCGCTAAAAATAGCGATTTTGCCAAAAATGATTGATGCATACTAAAAAGATATTTAGGAATCGCAAACGGCCGATTTTACCGAATCGCACCGTTTGCGACTCCTAAATACCTTGATGCATGTGGCCCTTAGACTGATCCCAGCTGAGCTCTTTCCCCGATCGTTTCATCCGGCTTGACTTTACTGACCTTCAACCCACACCAGAGGTAGACGCATCCTCGGAAGCGCTTCATTTTTAGGTCTCGCCTGTCGATGCGCATGCGCATCGAGCAAGGCGAGAGTATTGGGACTTATCCGCTCTTTATCCACACTGCAAGGAATCGTGGCGATTCCTTGCAGTGCCCGTGACTTTTAAGCTCAATGCGCATGCGCATTGAGCTTAAAAGCGCGTGCACGTCCGTCTTTGTTTACCCGCTCCGCCCCCTCCCCTTCCCGCCGTGTCGCATTTCTCCTCCCCCCTCCCCTCCGTCCGTCCGTCTTGTTTGATTGTTTCGCCAGCTCTATATCGTCCGTTTCTTCTCTCGCATCCAACCCGCCGTGTATCAGTGTATTTTCATGATGTTGCTGTTAGAATTTTTATTTATTGCTTTGTTCCCATGCCACACTCTAATGCTTTCGTTACCTCATAATTTTGTTTTCTTTGTTTAATTTAACCCGCTCCGCCCCCTCCCCTTCCCGCCGTGTCGCATTTCTCCTCCCCCCTCCCCTCTCTTCCGTCCGTCCGTCTTGTTTTCTTTCTCTCCTGCCTCTTGTGCTTTTCTCCTTCACTGTTGCCTTTTCTCTCGCCAGCTCTATATCGTCCGTTTCTTCTCCCGCATCCAACCCGCCGTGTATCAGTGTATTTTCATGATGTTGCTGTTAGAATTTTTATTTATTGCTTTGTTCCCATGCCACACTCTAATGCTTTCGTTACCTCATAATTTTGTTTTCTTTGATACACTTTTCCACTCTCTCTCGATTTTTCCCTTTACATCATCACCCTTAGTCTTTCTCTTCTTCTCCTCTCTTACCGTTTCCTCTCCTTCCCATGGTCTCATTTCCCTCTCTTGTACTTTTTTTCGTCCTCCTTCCGCTCACCTGCCCCAATCTCTGTAATCTCAATCTAAAAAGCGCTATTAAGCGGCCAGCATTGGCCTCTTCATAGTGCTCCTTCAAATTATCCGGTTATGCACCCCGCCTTCACTGTCTGCCACCCCCCACCTGAGGCCAATGCCAAAAGCTCTCCCAAGGGCGAGATCTACTGGCTTTGTCAATGCTTTTTGCATACAATGCTCTTCCAAGAGACACAGCTGTAGCATTTCACTGAGGTGAGTTTCCTGAACCCTTACATCACAACTCCAAGGAAAGGGTTACTGACAGACTGATCATAGACCTGAAGTCCGTGTGCTTTTCTTCCATAGCCATCTAGTCAGAAAAGCCGCCAGCAAACACAACATATAAAACTTGCTACCATATTAAACAGGAGTGGCAGCTGAATGAAACCGGCAGCTGACAGGCAAAAAGATGAAGGATATGACAGGTTGCAGCTATCCTTCAATGGGAAATGGGAGCTCCTTCAACGTTATGCAGTGTCAAATCCGCTTTCCAAAACACAAATGATAAAGACGGCAAGCTTCTCAGGATAAACGTGTTTTAATGCATTGCTGCCGGTTAGACATTACACTTAATACGGTCTCCACCCCTGCTTGATGGCACGAACAAGCAGAAAGTAATGAAAGTGCTCTTTAGAATGCATACACATTCAAAAGTAGAAAGTGAGCAAAGGAAATGTAGTCCTTTTCACCATTTTCAGTCGTGATAGAACGTGCTCTACCTGGGAACTGAGGCTCATCATCTGTAAAAGTCATTGTCTGCACTGTGGTCTATCTTGTAACACATTTACCCCTCCCCCAGTGGGAGTGCTTTGTCCCCAGTGCCACACCCTCCCTTCTCGAGAGAGGCCCAGGGACATTATTACTTTGTACTGAGGAGTGCAGTGTGCGAACCAATCACTCAAGGCTGCCTGACGGTTTTCAACTTCCTTACATTAGGCCTGTACAAATTTATGCCAGCCATTGTACCCTCAACCCCTCACTCACCCTCACTCTCACTCCTCACTCCCCCTCACCCTCACTCACCCTCAACCCCTCACCCTCACTCACCCTCACTCACCCTCAACCCCTCACCCTCAACCCCTCACTCACCCTCACCCTCACTCACCCTCAACCCCTCACCCTCACTCTCACTCACCCTCACTCACCCTCACTCACCCTCAACCCCTCACTCACCCTCACTCTCACTCATCCTCACTCACCCTCAACCCCTCACCCTCACCCTCACTCACCCTCAACCCCTCACCCTAACTCACCCTCACCCTCACTCACCCTCAACCCCTCACTCACCCTCACTCACCCTCAACCCCTCAACATCAACCCCTCACCCTCACTCACCCTCACCCTCACTCACTCTCACCCTCACTCACCCTCACTCTCACTCACCCTCACTCACCCTCACTCACCCTCACTCACCCTCACTCTCACTCACCCTCAACCCCTCACCCTCACTCACCCTCAACCCCTCACTCACCCTCACCCACCCTCACCCTCACTCACCCTCACCCTCACTCACTCTCACCCTCACTCACCCTCACTCTCACTCACCCTCACTCACCCTCACCCTCACTCTCACTCACCCTCAACCCCTCACCCTCACTCACCCTCAACCCCTCACTCACCCTCACCCACCCTCACCCTCACTCACCCTCAACCCCTCACCCTCACACAGTGCAATAGGTCTCGGAGCATTTGAGTTAGAGCTTTTAGAAATGTTTATGGCTTTTTTTTTTTAATTCTTTAGCATTGGCTACAGGAAACAAAAATGCTAAAGATTTACAAAAAAACCCATAAACAATTCTAAAAGCACTAACTCTAATGCTGCGAGACCTATTGCATTTCCAATGCTTGTTCACTTCGCTTCGCTGCACCGCATTCATCGGCAGAAAACTCGGCAGAAAACTCCCGAGGGGGGATGATTTTTTTTTTCGCGTTTAGGCTTCAGCTGACGGAACTCCGCCTACGGGCTTCGGAAGCCTCGCGTAGCGGAGCCGGGCGGCTGCTGACGCCAAAGCAGAGTGCAACCTGTGTATCCAGGATTACTCGCAGACAACAAATGCCCCCCCCCCCCTCGAGTTGTCAAGGACGGGGGTCCCAGCAGTAAAGACTCCGGTATGGGGCAAAAAACGGAGGTAGCAGCCCTCTCTGACTCGGCTGCTGCCACTAACCATGGGAAGACTGACACCACAGAGAGTGCATCCGAGGGCACTGGAAAACCTGGCATGGAGCACACCCCTCCGGACCCAGGAACCAAGAGAAAGACTTTGACGGGCCCTGGCATGTTTGCAGGAAAGTCGGTAAGCCGCAAACCTATTCTTCAGTCTAAATGTAATTCTGAGCGCACGCCTATCCAGTTGTGGAGCAAGAAAATGGTTTCTAATGCGCCTGTGCTAGGTGTATCAGATGTTGCTGCAACTATGACTGTGACCGAGACTCTCAGCTCTGATTTTACAATTCTACTGAGGCGCACTTCTACAACTCCTAGTAGCCTTTTTATTCCTAGCAACTCTACTCAAATTAGGTCACCGGGGATCCATTCAGGCCTAGTGGCATCTGGGGTGGGTGACACAACAGGACTGGGAGCTGCTTTGGTCCAACTCTTTGGTGAGGGCACTATTTCTATTACTTCAGTACCACCCTCTCCAGCCCCACTTCCTGGGGCTCAAATTCAAGCCCAAAAGCAAATGGAGGATAACAGTACCTCAGATCCAATAGGCCCAGACTCTGACTGGAATTCTCTCCCTGAGGCACAGGATGGAGGGTGTGCAATACCCGGCACTCCGGACGGGGAAAACTTCTTCTCCATGGCAGAGAAATCGGACTCGATTGCAGGAAGCAATATAGAGGCATCCGAGGGAAATGGGTCGGCCGATACCAGCGATACAGACAGTGCACCCAATACTGCTGACACACTCAGACACGCTGGCACCCGCGCTAAAGGGGGGAGACACCCTGGCTCCCGGCGTCAAAGTACTCACACCCACTCTGACTCGGACTCACATCTCCAGTGGGATTATTCTAATACTAATCCTGGTCGAGAAGGAGAAGAAGAAGGGCTCAGGTTCCAAGAGAACCCTCAGTCATCCGGTACCAAGGGCGAGCAGGCGCCTTCAATGTCGCTCATATATGCGACCCTTAAAGCAGTGCAAATTGAGGCCCTTCAAGA
This sequence comes from Lissotriton vulgaris, assembly GCF_964263255.1. Taxonomy (NCBI): domain Eukaryota; kingdom Metazoa; phylum Chordata; class Amphibia; order Caudata; family Salamandridae; genus Lissotriton; species Lissotriton vulgaris. The sequence continues at coordinate 49,300,320 of NC_141694.1, read as the reverse complement.
ACACAAAAGGGCCCAACTGGCGACAAAAAAAATCCAGGGCGCAATTAGGAAGACAATAAAAGCTTGCACCAAAGTTATGGCCTGCACAACGGCACTTTGTGTGGCCAGACTTTTGCCACACTACGGTGGAGAGAAGGTGGCGCCTGAGGCAGATGATCTCTCTGTTTCAAAAACTTGTCTGTGAAGTCTATCTGATGAACCCTGCTCGTCTGAAAGTAATCCATTAGGGCCGGATAAGGGTGTTTATGTCTGAGATTCAAGCTGGGGATTATTTAAAGGAGATATTGAGGGAATAGATAAGGCCGTATAAAAAATTGGGCATCAGAAGGGGGGGTTGTATAGGGGGGATAGATGAATAGAGGGAAACAAAGGTCACCGGCTATAGTTGTCTGTCCCCTCCCCTCTCTCCTCTCATGTCTTATGTATTCTGATATTTTGTTTGGCTATTGGCCTTGCTGGCGGTTGTATCTTTTTTGCACTTATGGTGTGGTATACAGGGGTGGGGGTCATATGGGAAACAGGATTTGGGACTCTGGGCTAGGCCAGGGTGTTGGTTGAAGGGGAGTTTTGCCCCCTGCTTTTCTTAATTTTCTTTGGTCAGGGAGCAACAGGGGCGCACTAACGTGGGAGGCATCACAAGGGTCTGGAGACCTTTTTTGCCGATGTGAAGGGTGAGTGGACCCTTGTTAAGGGGGGAAAGGAATCAGAAATGAGACGAGCAGCTCTGAGGATGTATGTGTTTTATTTGCCATCTGTTTTGTTTATTTCTGGCATAGTATATATAGCCACAATTAATATATGTGGACTGAATGATCCAGCGGAGCAGGGTAGGATCAAAGAAGATGTTCGAATTCTTAGGGCTGATATTATTTGTCTCCAGGAGACTCACATTGAAGCCAGTAGAAGTAAAATTATGGAACTGGATGGCTTTAAGATGATCATATGTTCCAAACAGGATGTCAAGACTAGGGGGATGACCATATTTGCCGTCGTGATTTGGCAAATTTTCCACGTTCAATCTCAGATAAGTATGGCAGATAGGCTATAACTCAGTGTGTTATTGATAATAATATCTTTACTCTTTGCTCAGTTTATGGCCCGGTTTTAGATGCTACTGAGTTGCATGACTGGCTGAATACGGAACTGGTGGGATGGCCACTCCCACTCATCATCTGTGGAGATTTTAATATAAATATGGGCTGGGCGGTCTCGAATCAACCGGAATTGGGCTATCAAGGGCGTAAGCCGAAAGTCTATAGGTCTCCATGTCAGTTGAGGGAGCCTCACAGGCGAGTGGATGTCTGGGCGGCACTTAGAAGTGGGGAAGAAGGGTTTACGTACTACTCAGCCCCACACCAATCACATTCTAGATTAGATTACTTCTTTATTTCTCGTAGCTTGGTGTCGGGCTGTAAAATTGAGAAATATCCCAAGGTCATGTCAGACCATAATCCTTTGGTCCTGGTAGTGTGTATTAAGTGTCCTAAGAATATTTCTAGCTGGACATTTAATCGGGCCTTGCTGAATGATAATCAATTTGTCTCACATTTGAGTGTTTGGATTACTAGGTTTGTTAAAGGGAATCGGGGCAGTACTAGTTTTCAGAATGTCTGGGATGCGCTAAAAGCTGGGGTCAAAGGTGAGACCACACAGTTCGGATGGAGGGCTCAAAAGCAAGAGAAGAATAAGATTAACAATCTTTATGCAGAATTGACCAAAGCGGAGGTAAACCTAGTTCAGGCAATTTCGGAAAAGGGGGATATTGAGGCGGCACAAGCAAAGATCTTAATTACTAGAGCCGCTATAACCGAGATCTCAGCTGCCAAAACTGCAGCCAGGTATCTTGCCTGGCGCGCGAAAATCTATGAAAGCAATGAGAAGGTCCAAATCAGGGAAAAGTATGTCCAAGCTCCGATTATGGGAGTTAATGACCCAAATATTGGGTTTGTGAATGATCCGGATGCTATCAGAAACTGTATTCGGAGACAGGAGGAAAAGTCTAACGATACAGGATGAAATTGCGACATTTTTGGACAGGGTTAAAATAGAACCACTGACCTTGGCAGATTGGGAAATGTTGGAAGCATCAATTACTCTAGGGGAGGTCAGTAATGTACTTGAGGCAGTTCCATCTGGTAAAGCCGCAGGGCCTGATTTTCTTCCAGGAGAATTCTTAAAAAAATTCCTAGCACAGCTCGCCCCAACTATGTTGGAGTTATTCAGTTTGATCCAGGGGGGAGCCTCCGCCGGAATCGTGGAGATCTGCTGAAATAGTTTTTTTTTTTTTTAAAAGGGAAGCCAGCAACAGATCTAGGGGCCTATCGGCCAATTACCTTGATTAATAACGATGTTAAAATTTACTCAAGGATTTTGGTGAATAGATTGGCATCGGTAATTAAAAAAATGGTGTCCCATAGTCAACACGGCTTTGTCCCTGGCCGGGAAACCATAGACCATATTTGCAGCGTAATACCTCTATTTGATTATACCAAGGTGACAGGAGACCCTATGGCGCTAAACTTATTGGACGCCGAAAAGGCCTTTGATAGGGTCTCCTGGCCTTTTTTATGGGCGGTCATGAAACACTACGGAATAGGGGAAGGCTTTATTCGAGCTATTAAATGAATGTATTTAGATCCAGTTGCTAAGTTAGCTCTGATGAGAACATATTCGGGGGAGATTAGTATAGGGCGGGGCACCAGACAAGGTTGTCCCTGCTCTCCTTTGCTATTTGCAATTTATATTGACCCGCTAATCAGACTAATACAAGAGAGCCAGGCAATTCAACCAGTATCTGCTCGAGGAGTGGAGGTAAAAATTCTAGGGTATGCTGACGATTTAGCGATAGTTACGTCGGCTTCACAGGAGACCCTAGTCGAGTTAGGGGTTTTAACATCTCGATTTGGTAAAGTCTCCGGTTATCATATGAACGAAAGTAAAACCCAAATAGTAATTACGAGAAAGTGGATCTCGTCGATTCACTGTTTGTAGCGAACGCAAGGTATCTAGGGGTCGAGATAAGTTCTACCCCAACCGCTATAGTTGATTTAAATTTTGCGCCCCTATTTGCCAAAAATGAAATCCGATACCAAGAGAATGAGTAATCTTATCTGACGCTTTTGGGTTGAAGCAATGTCATCAAAATGATTTTCCTACCCAAGATACTTTACTATTTCAGAGCCATCCCTCTTGAGTTTGATAAGTTATGGTTTTGGAAACTTGATCAGGTAATTTTGTGGTTTTTATGGGCGGGGCAGCACCCAAGACGGGCATTAAGGTTCATGACACTACCCAGGGATCGGGGGATGGTCTGTTCCTAATTTCCAGACTTATTACTGGGCCACTACCTTGAAGTATTCAGCCGAATTGATAAATGGGCATAACCTGGACAATTCTGAAATTTCTATTTTCCAATTTATCTGCGGGGCAGAAGCTAGGGGTCTCTTATTACGACAAATAGATTTTGCTTATTACAAGAGGGTCAAGTTGAAGGTTTTGATAGGAATCTATAAAGTGTGGACTGCAGTCAGGAAAAAGGTCGGAATTCCCCGGCTGCATAGGTATTCCTCTCTTGTCAATAAAAATGCCATATGTTCGGAAATTTTCAATGATGCCTATTTTCGTAGATGGGGGGATAAAGGGATGTACTGTATTGGGGATCTTTTGTCTGGTGACTATTTACTTTCTTTTGATGCTCTTAAAGATGGATTCGGCATAGGGAATAAGGAAATTTTTTAATTTCTCCAAATTCTGGATTTCTTTGAGAAAAAAAGTAGAACCGGAATAGAATCCCATTCTTTGATCTGTTTAAGAGCAATCCACCACAAACCGCCGCCATCTACAAAGCCATTACGGAAAAAATGGGGGATGATTTAACTAAGCATTTTGACAGGTGGCAAAAACTGTTACAGGCCGGGCAGGGGGACTGTGAGGAATCTCTGTTCTTGAGCCAAACATCATGCATATCTGCAAATTGACAAGTGCAGTGTTTTAATTCCTGGTGCAAACTGTATGTAACCCCCGCACGTATTCACAGATGGGGGGCATCACTGTGATTCACTGCCCGCGCTGTGGGGTGGTGGCCGTGGATAGCATTCACATGTTTGCTACTTGTCCGGAACTCTCCCAAATATTACTTAAAATAGAAGACCGGTTGAGGGCGATACTAGGCTTTATTCTGACACTTACCCCGCTGACAATAATGTTGGGAATTTCTAACCAAGCAATGGATGAAAATCATAGAAAACTAATGTTTATCGCTATGGCTGTTTATCGCTTATGTGTAGCTACTTTATGGCTTGATGTAGTTCCTTCCTCCGACTGAATATGTCTGGTTTAATACATTTTTATTCATATATAATTGGGAGATGGCGGTGGTGAGGAGGCAGGGAAGACGGGCTACAGAGAGGAGAGAAGCTCTGGCTTCCTCTGACTAATTGGCTTAACAGCTTGGTATGACATAATTTTTTTGTTTTTTTTGGTTGTGATTTTTTCAGGTGTTCATTCCTTTCTTCTCTGAGAGCGGGCTAGCTTGTCAGGGGATGGATCCGTCAGGGTGGGAGGGGGAGAAAATATTGGAAAAATATTTGGGGTATTAACCACAGATCTTGATTTTTTTTTTTGCTGGACTGTTAATGAATTATGTCTCCTGTGTTTTGGTACCCCAATAAAAAAAGGAGTTACACTGAAAAGACTGAACAAACTTTGGCAAACCAAATCGGTCTGGGTTGCCCATGCTAACATATGTATTCTTTAATGCCAGACACATTTGAGAAACAGATGGCTGTCTATAGTGAAGGCTCCTTCACCTTCAGTACATGCCTGTTCGTTTTTGTATGTATGTCAACTAAAGGCCGGGCGACAAAGGGACCTTCATTATACTTCTTCTTTAGTCCCTGTAATGTAGATAAAAAAGGACAAAAATTATGGCTCGCTTCCTTCCAGACCTTCATGTGACATTAAACAAAAACAAAGGACTATATTCAAGGCTAAAGACCCTTCAGTACTGCAGAATTTCATTTCTAGGAGACAAAAAAGAAACAGCAAAAATACCTGGCCAGGAAGCACTAATGAGATGAGCTGGGAGGGAACAAGAGTGATCATCGGTCTGAAACTAGAGGGCAACAAGGAGAATACAGAAGAAAGAGGAAGGGATATCAGGGAATAACAAGAGAGGGTGATGGACATAGAAAGGAAGAACAATTGTTACTTACCTGTAAACAGGTGGTTCTCCAGTATTGGTGTCTTTCATAGATTCACATGCTTGAATATTCCCCGTCGTCGGAGTGGGAGTCCCACGGTAAATAAAATAGCAATAAATGCTAAATATATAATAATATACAATAAATATATATATACATAATAAGGAAAAACCCAAAAAATGCATACAATAACCATCTGGTACCTAACCAAGAGTTTCCACATAGGAATGCATGGGGAAAAGAAGTTCCAATGCAGCCTATCCTTGTCATTATGTTAGTCCAAACTGCAGCCAATCAGGCGCCAGCAGCCCTCTAGAACCTTCTCCTCAGAGCTCAAGCCCTCAGATTTTCGTAGCACAAGAGTGACCACAGAGTCTATGAGGAGAAGCGAGCCTCTGAGGGGAGGATGGGAGGGTCGCATGTGAATCTATGAAAGACACCAATACTGGAGAACCACCTGTTTACAGGTAAGTAACAATTGTTCTTCTCCAGTATTGGGGTGTCTTTCATAGATTCACATGCTTGAATATAGAATAGTAAGCAGTCCGTATCCGTACACAAAGTTTCCAGGATGCAATGTATACACAAAAGGTTGAAATCAACAGGATTAAATCCATGTCACGGAAGTTATAACACTGTATGTATACATAGAGAAGACATGCACAAGACTGGAAACCATAGGAGGAGGGTAGAACAGAGGCTCACCTTATTGAAAAAGATTCCGGAGCACAGCTTGTCCCACTGCGGTATCCCCTTCGGCCATGGCACCCAGATTGTAGTGCTTCGTGAACGTGTGCCTGCTGGACCACGTGGCAGCTCTGCAAATCTGATGCAATGGAACTCCGGCAAAGAGTGCAGTCGAAGAGGCCACAGACCTGGTAGAGTGGGCTCTCACTGCAGACTGTAAAGGCTTTCCCGCTTTCTGATGGCAGAAAGCAATCGCCGAGGCCACCCAGCGGGCTACTGTAGGTTTGGTGACTGGTCGCCCTTTTTGAAAACGGCCATAGGCCACGAAGAGCTGATCTGATTTTCGGAACTGGGCCGTTCTGCTGATGTAGAACTTTAAACATCTTTTAATGTCCAAAGAGTGCAGGCGTTGTTCCGCAGGTGATTGCGGATTGGCAAAGAAAGACTTCAGTATAACAGGCTCATTAATATGGAAGTCTGACGGCACTTTTGGAAGGAAAGTAGGATTAGTGCGTAAAAGCACAGAATCCGGTTTGAACTGTAGAAATGGCTGTTTAATTGTGAAAGCATGCATATCACTCACTCGACGTGAGGACGTCAGTGCGAGTAAAAGCGCAACCTTCCAGGTGACATACTTGAGATCTGCGCTATGAATTGGCTCAAACGGAGCAGTCATTAATTGTGAGAGGACAATGTTGAGGCGCCACTCTGGAGGAGGACGCCGAACTGGTGGAAAAGTCCGAAGAAGTCCTTTGAAGAACTGACGTATCAATCTGGATGAGCATAAGGAGGCGGAGCCATCATGGCGGAAGCGTGAGATTGCCGCCAGAAAAACTCTTAAAGTTGCATGTGACAAACCCGACTGAGCCAGATGGAGAAAGAAAGGGAGGAGCTCAGCGGGCGTGGCACGCAAAGGATGTACCCCGGCGTCTGCACACCAGTGGCAAAAGCGTTTCCACTTCAACTTATAGGTTTTTATAGTTGATGGAGCCCTGGCCTGAGCGAGGATGTTACGACACTCTTGAGGGATGCTTAGATGTGCAAATTCACAGTGCTCAGGTTCCAGGCTGACAAGCTCAGGGAAGAGGGGTCCGGATGGTAGATTTGACCCCTGTTCATGGAGAGAAGATCCATTCGAGGATGAAGAAGAATGGGTTTGCATTGAGACAGGAGTAGCAGCTCTGAGAACCACGCCTGTCGTGGCCACCTGGGGGCAATCAGAAGGATGTGACAAGGCTCTCTCCGCATCTTCCAAAGTACGCGAGGCACTAGAGGGATCGGAGGAAAAGCGTAGGCGAAGAGATTCGACCAATCCATCAGAAGGGCATTGCCTTGGGACCCTTTGTGGGGATGCCAGCTTGCGTAAGCGGGGCATTTGCGGTTCTCTGGAGTCGCAAAGAGGTCGATTGCAGGGCTTCCCCAACGGTGAAAGACCATATCGAGTGTTGGCTGGTGGAGTTCCCACTCGTGGTTGGATGATCGAGATCTGCTGAGGGAGTCCGCCAGGAGGTTGGACAACCCCGGAAGATGTACTGCCGTGATTTGGATTTGATGATTGATGGACCAGTCCCAAATCGCTTCTGCCAAGCGGGACAACACCGGAGACTTTGTTCCGCCCTGCTTGTTTATATAATGCATGCAGGTCGTGTTGTCCGTTTGTATCAGAACTGACTCTCCCTGCAGCACTGGTTGAAATGATTTCAGGGCTAGAAAGATAGCCATCAGCTCCAACTTGTTGATGTGCCAGGTCTTTTGATGGAAGGTCCATTTCCCTTTCACGGACAGGTCTTGGAGGTGAGCTCCCCAGCCCTCCAGGGAGGCATCCGTCGTCAGTGTTAGATCTGGGGTGTTGGACAGAAAAGACGTGCCTGCTGCTAGTTGGTGTGGTTGTGCCCACCATTTGAGCGCCTTTTTCATGGGAATGGTGATGGAGACCTGATCGTTGAAGGAACCGGTGACCTGACGCCACTGCTTGTCCAGAGCCTGTTGGATAGGTCGCGCTCGTAGTCTGCAATGAGGGACAAGAGCGATGCATGACGAAGCCATCCCCAAAAAAGACTTCAACAAGCGGACTGAAACGCACTTCTTTGCGAGAAGTAGCGATACTAGCCGGAGGATCCTCTGTTGACGTTCCCGGGAGACAAATGCTTTGGCCAGGGTGGTGTCCAACGTTGCCCCTAGAAAATCTTTGCAAGTTGTTGGCTGCAATTGAGATTTCTCCAGATTGATGGACAGACCCAAGGAACGGAATACTGTCTGGCAGATTGCAGTATGATGTAGAAGTTGTGCACGGGATTGTGATTTCAGAAGGCAGTCGTCGAGATATGGGAATATCTGGATGCCTTGAAGACGAAGAAAAGCCATGACCGGAGCCAACATTTTTGTAAAGACTCGGGGGGCTGAACGGAGGCCAAATGGAAGGACCCGGAATTGGAAATGAAGGTGCCCCACCTTGAAACGTAGGAACTTGCGATGCGCCGCTAGAATTGGGACATGGAAGTAGGCGTCCCGGAGATCGATGGTAGTCATGAAATCTCCGACTGAGAGCAAACGCAAGATCTCTGTAAGCGTGAGCATACGGAAGGTCTGGTCCTTGAGATAATGATTGAGTGCTCTCAAGTCCAGTATTGGTCTCCATTCTCCGTTCTTTTTGATGACGAGGAAAAAACGGGAATAAAACCCCTTCCCTCTCTGCGACTTTGGCACAACTTCCACCGCACCCTTTTGAAGGAGAAGGCGAACCTGATGAAATAGTTCTTTGAGGTGCGGAGGTGGTGGTCCGGAAGGTGGCGTTGGAGGAGGTACCTCGACAAATTCCAATGCATGGCCTCTCTTCACAATGTCGAGTGCCCAACGGTCCGTAGTAATTGAGGACCATTGAGAACCAAACAGAGAGATTCGACCTCCAATTCTCCGTTCGACAGAGGAGTCATTGGCGTTTGTTGGATTGACCTCTGAAATTAGACTTCCCTCTGTAAGTCCTGGCAGGCTGCTGACGGGAAGACTGCTGGCGGTTACCGGTGTAACGCTGGTTACCTTGGTTGAAGGACCGGTATTGACTGCTTCCTCCACGAAAAGTGGACGTAGTGCCACGTCCTCGAGCACCCCGAAAGGGCTGTTTCCTAAACTGAAGGGTACCCAAAGCACGTGCAGTGTCCGTGTCCTTTTTAATGGATTGTAGCGCCTCATCAATATGCGCTCCAAATAATGACTCACCGTCATAGGGCATATCTAGGATTCGTGCCTGAACTTCCTGCCGAAACGAAGTCGAGCGTAACCAACCCTGGCGACGCAGAACAGCTGCTCCAGCGAGCTGGCGAAAACCGGTGCAGGCTACATCCACTGCACAATCGATAAGTTCTTCTGCCGTCCTCTCTCCTTCTTGCAGAATTTTCTGTGCTTCTGCCTTGGAAACATCTGGAAGTAACGCTATGTAGGCGGCTAGATCAGCCCAAGCCTGACGATCATAACGGCCTAAAATGGCCATGGCGTTGGCCACTCGAACTGTAGTAGAGGACATGGAGGAAAATTTTCGTCCAATAGCATCCAGGCGACGGCCCTCACGGTCCGGAGGAGCAGTGATCGTAGATGCCGGATTCTTTGAACCCCGTTGAGCTGCCTGCGTGACGACAGAGTCGGGCTTAGGTTGGCCTGTAAGGCATGCTGGAGATCCTATAGGAGCTTTGTATTTCTTCTCTAACCTTGGCAGCTGCGCTGGTAGAGAGTTTGGCGTCTTCATTATCTTCTCCCCTTCAGACCAGATGAAATCTATAATCGGGACTGTGTGGATCTGTTTCAAGGGCTGGTTTTTGAAATCGTATAGGAAGCAATCTTCCTCTCGGTGTGCTCGTGGCAGTTTGAAACGCTGTGCTGCCCTATCCATTAACTGGTGGAAACCTGCGATGTCCACTGGAGGAGAATCCGCTGCAGGCACCTGAGAAGGAGATGGTGTTTGAGCACGATAGTCATCCCACTCCGCCAAATGTTCCTCACCATCCTCATCTACTTCAGAAACTTCACCATCTTCACGCTCTGGAGGATTCTCGTCATCATCATCCTCTGGATAGATGGTAGTGTGAACACGAACCGATGTAGTACGGTGAACAGTTACAGGAGACGCTGGTTGAGGAAGAGCCAGAACCGGGTTAGAAACCGGATTCATTACTGATGGGACCGTTGTAAGCTGTGGCGTTGGTGGGAAACGCCGATTGTAGTCTTCCAACATACTTTGGAGGTTTGATATCATGGAGATAGGCAACATTGCAGTTGGAATCTGAGTGTGAGTTGTTTGATGTTGGTCATAAACATCTTCCTCGTCATTACTGAATTCTTGGCACTTAATATTAAGGTCCGAAAGACTGTGAGCTTGGCCATCAGACTCTTGATCAGAATCAGTCGCAAACAGCGGAGATGGAGGATTAATCATCTCTTGCTCTGTAAGAGTCTCGAACTGTGGTTTGCTGGACTGCAAGGGCAAAAGAGGCATAGTAGCAAAAGAAGAGGCCGGCGTCGAAATAGTGTCCTGCGTACGCGTTGACGGCATGACATCAATTGACTTCTGCGATGGGATCGATTTGGATGCCATCGTCGACGAGGAGACCGTCGACGGAGCAGTCTTCAACGGTATAGATGGAGTCATCGTCGACGGAACCTTTACTTTCAATGTCTTCGTCGACGGAGTCATCGTCGACGGAGTCATCGTCGACGGAGTCATCGTCGACGGAGTCATCGTCGACGGAGTCATCGTCGACGGAGTCATCGTCGACGGAGTCATCGTCGACGGAGTCATCGTCGACGGAACGGTCGTCGACGGAACGGTCGTCGACGGAGCAGATGGAATAGGTCCCCTCGTCGACGGGATAGCCGTCGACGGTGCGCTCGTCGACGAGAGCGTAGACGGAGTCAAAGCCTTCACACTTCTAGTCGACGACGACCGGGTCGTCGACGAGTGAGCTCTTTTCGTCGATGACGATGAAATAGGAATCACAGAAGGCACAGTCTTAGAGCTGAGAACCACTCTCATCGACGATGAAGACGTCGACGCTAAGGCCGACGACGATCCAGAGGCCATCGTCGTTGTGACTGTCGTCGTCGATTTGGAACCAGAGACAGCCATTCTCGTCGACGGAGTAAAAACTCCCGTCGTCGACGGCAAATCCGTTTTCCTCACAGAAATATTGGACCTTGAAGCAGAAGGAGCCTGAGAGCTTTGTCTCGTGGGCCCAGACGTGGTAGGCAAAGGTGAAGACACCGCAGGGGCCATTGTGAGGGAAACTTTCCTCTTTTTAAGAAATGGTGAAGGCACCTCCTGCACACTACCACGTTTAGAAGCTGCTTGAGAACGGCCTGACCCCAGACTTTCAGCGTCAGAAATTACATTATCTTTGTCTTTAAGCCTCTGAAGCCAGACAAGTAAACGGCCTTCTCTGTCCTTTAGAGTTTTCTCTGAGAATTTTCTACAGAGTTTACAGGTACCCACTTCATGGTCCGGGTAAAGGCAGTAAATACACTTACTGTGTGGGTCATCATGATATAATCTCAGCTTTCCACAAGAGGAACACGCTCTGAAGAGAGATTTCTTACTTGAAGACATTTTGGAAGAAACTGGAACACTTGAAGAAGAAAACTGAGCAGAGCTCAGGGAGACTCCCTTACACACGACGTGCGGTAGAAAATCTGAGGGCTTGAGCTCTGAGGAGAAGGTTCTAGAGGGCTGCTGGCGCCTGATTGGCTGCAGTTTGGACTAACATAATGACAAGGATAGGCTGCATTGGAACTTCTTTTCCCCATGCATTCCTATGTGGAAACTCTTGGTTAGGTACCAGATGGTTATTGTATGCATTTTTTGGGTTTTTCCTTATTATGTATATATATATTTATTGTATATTATTATATATTTAGCATTTATTGCTATTTTATTTACCGTGGGACTCCCACTCCGACGACGGGGAATATTCAAGCATGTGAATCTATGAAAGACACCCCAATACTGGAGAAGAGCGAGCTATACAGTAAAGATGGAGGGGAAGGGAGCCATTTTGAGCTTACACAGACCTATATTTTTAAAGTAGTCCCTTATGCCGTTCAATCCAAGCACTGTACTGGGGGGTGAAAGGTGCATCCTCACAGCATTAGGTGAAAAAGCCAAGATATAATTGACAAAGTTTCAAGCCAATGGCTGAAAGAGGCTGGTGCAAGCAACCCAATGATTGAAAGGGGGCGAACCAAAACCTACTCTACGTGTACTGCACACAGAAGGTCTATTTGACAGCTGTGTTGTCAACCCAGACCTCAAAAATCCTTAGTGGAGTGCAACAACAGCAGCAGGGTGGCAGACAAAGTGATGATAAAGAAACTATGGTTTATACATGGACGTGACATAACCCTCACCATCACACTGTTTTTCGAAAATGTAGTTAAATATAATGTTCCAGTGGACTGAAAATTGTGCAGTCTATTCAAGGCTGGCTGAACTATGTAGACCTTGAGTTGAGCTGGGGGAGTACCAATAATCTCCAGAAACATCCCACTAGGATTTTAGATTTGCCTAAAGACCCCTTAAATACATATAATACTCAAGGGAGTTGCCTTTAGACAATTTGAACTGAATTGTGAGGATTTCTTAACAATAATAAAGCGCTCTCTACAAGAATGGGGTTGAGCCTGCCTGTATGTTTTTACATACCCTGATGACTCCATGATGAAGCATGCCACAGACTTTCTGCGGATGAGAGTCCTTTTAGAAAACACATCTTTCTTATAATGGAATAGGGATTTTAACGCTGAGATGTTCATTCTCCAACAGGGTTTGATAATGTACACAAGCCCAGTCAACATAGCTTTTCAGAGGATTGTTGGTGGAGTGGCACAGCAAGGCCAGTCACTCACCTTAATTATTCCTTGGACCTGGTGATGGTTAGTACCACGGGTCCTCAGGCACTGAGAGATGCTACCCCCTAGATGTGGGTCAGGTATCACTGGAACTCAGACATTCTACAGTCATACAATCACAACAGATGTGTCTAGGGTTGCAGTGGAAGTCCTCCTTATGTCCACCATGGCACTGGTGATGAACTTGCCATGATGTTGCCAGGTTCAAAGTTAATCGTAGTTCACCATGAAGTAGTCTTACTTTTTTTGCATTTTAGATGTAATATCTTCAATTAATTCTGTTCCCAATTTGTTTAACTTCTAGTTTTCAGAACATTCCTCTTTGATATCATAAACAGTCAGGTCATATTTTGCATGTGCATCTCATCTTCTGTTATATGGGAGCTTCCCGATTTCTATTTGTTGTACGGGGCACAAAACTTTTGTTGGTTTATCTTCTCAGTAGTTTCTGGAAAATCAAAGTAAAAGATTGTCCTTGTTGGCACTTCTTTTTTCTCAATGGAGATTTGCGGGTGGAGAATCTGTGTCAGACACGTAGGCTATTTGTAGGCAATACACGGAGGTTTACCGAATATGCAAGAATGGAAATCTCCTACTGTCCACTTAGAGACATTCTAATGGTTGCTATCATGGTCCACTAACCTACATTTGTCATTATATGGTAAACCTATTTCAGGAACAGTTACACGAATCCTATAAGGCCTTCCTGTACATATCCTTTTATAGATATTGTCTAACATTCACATAGTGATTTAATGGTCTTTTTCAAAGAAATCCACATTAGCCCACTATAAACGTATAGGATCAAGCAGAGTAGTCGGTAAAGGTTTACTTCTGTGTCATTAAGAATGGAAGCATATTTCTTCAACTCATTGTAATGTGTTGTAATGCCTGTATCTTCTTTCTGATCATGGTCATAAAAACAAATTTTCCATGTTTCACATTCAATATCCCATGTTTCTGTGTCATCCTAAGAGTGTTTACCTTTTTATGGTCATATGATTTGCTTTTAGAAGTATAATGCTTACAGGAATCCGTTTATTAACATAAAGGACTTGTATTGAGTTTCTTGAAGTTCAGCTGTCCGACAACAAATTTAATTCAAAAGTCAGGTGTAGGCAAGGGACATGAAAAAGGTTTCTTTGGTTTGCTCTGGCCTGTATGATTATAGGACAGTGATTTTCTTTGTGTATTTGCTCTTTCCGCAGCTTTTACCTGTCATTTTCTGTGTGTGACAATGGCTCCTGAAACACGTTGCAGGTACCAACTCTGTGGCATGTGAGAACAGGCAAGGCTGTAGCATATCAATCAATATACAAACATACTCTGAGCATTAGTCTCAATAATGTATGGCATGAACTTCATCATTCTGCTGCTCCGATGACCCAGGAAATCCCTCAATGGATGAGGATCATGAACGTTTCTCTCAAGATTGGAGACCATGGCTGAGAATGAGATCTGGCAGGCCATCTTCATGTGCTGCAGAACTGTTGGTGTTCTGAGCCGAAGAGCCAGCGTTGAGCAAGGTTGATGGCCAAGGATGCGTTGCAGGTCTCCTGCCAGTCCCTAACCTGGCACCCCAGGCTCCCTCTGCTGCACCGCAGGGCACTATGATCAGCTTGATCAGCTTGACTGACCCACTATGATCAGCTGGAGAACAGCAAGAAGCACCGAGCTAGTAAAACGTATTTCCTGTAGTTTTAAGATTTTCTAGTACTATGTATTGTTTACTTTGTTTGTTTATGGCTGTGTTCTATTTTATGTTATTGACAAAAATGCATGTGAATGATTATTGTGTATACGTTTGTTTAAAAAAATAATTCCATTCTGTATTATATACTATTTTCATTTTTAGTATATTATGTTGACACTAACAATCCTGTTGTAAAATTAACAACATTTTATTTTATAAAAACCTTACCTCACCATTGACATATGTCCCTATTTATGTAGTGACTGGTGTTAAAGAGACATAATACATATTATCTAGGTCAAGTTTTTCAAGTCCAACTCACATTTAAGATCCGTTTTAACATGTTTGTAAAGTTGCAAATGTGAAATGCTTATTGGTATGCAATCAAAATAAAATGTTCTATTATATTTATGAACCATCACATGCCAACAAAATACATGTGCATGCTGTACCAATCAGTGATCCAGTGTTAACATTTAAATTATGCTTCTGTTCCTTTTACCCATCCAAATGTAATGTTTATTCACCCGGTACATTCCTACTACATCCTTATGATCATCCTCCTCCTGTATTCTAAATATTCCTCAGGCCCGAGTTGACAATTACATGAAATTCTCTTCCACTTTAAGTTAGAAGTTAACCTACTCTGATCACCTCCTGGAAGCAGTTAAAATTTGCCTGTCTCTTTAAACATTTCTTTGCTTCAAAGCAGCTTGCTTAGATCTTTACTAGATCCTGGATAACCTCCAGTAATCACGCGCTGAGAGCACCGCTCGCCACAATGTTAAACATGCATGATGCACCCGCCACTGTGGCAGGCGCATCCTAATACCCACCACGGGACCCCCGCCCTTATGGTGGGCGGTCCCTTCCCACGATGGGATGTTGGGCGGACTAAGTCCGCCCGTCATCCTAATGACCCCCTAAGTCTTTGATTTATAACTTTGAAAATCATAGTCAGCCAGTAAAATGTTGCATATTGAATTTCGAAGAATGCATGGCAAAGGTGATTGAGTGATGAGGCATTACTTTCTTTATAGACATACAAAATCCGAAATCTTGGATAGAGAACCTAGCAGTAGAGATACATTTTCGCTCAGTGTGAGGTAGAGAATTCAGCACAAAAGGAAAAATTTCCTTTCTTGAGTCCCCTCACTCACCGGGGTTTCCCCACAGTGACATGCTTCATCATAGGGGCCATCCCAACCCGCTGCGTGTTGAGGCGTGCTACGACTTGGGAAATACATAGGAGCACTGTTGTGAGGAACTATGTGTGGTGCAGTGGTGTATGTGAAGTGGAGTGACTTTAAAAATATCTAACGAGTGAGCAAATTAACTTTATTCTTGCTTCTAGCTGATATGTTATAAAAGGGGGTTGGTCTCTAGGGTGCCTGGTTTCAATGAGTCAGCGGTCCCTAATAGAGGTAAACCTGTTTCTACCTACCCCAATGCTCTTCTTCAGGACGACACAGGGTCCAGCCCTGTGTGTACCACTCCAAAGTGCGGTGAAAAAGTGACTCACAAATGCTATCTAACAAGCATAAGGTAAACAATACATACAACACTTGTAAATCATGTAGTATCTGAAATAAATGAAAAGAACATTTGTTAAGAATAAACATCCTGCCCTGAATAGGGTAGGTCTTAGGATTGCAGCAATTCAATGACGTTCCTCATGGTGTGTTTTGCGCCGTGCTAGACTGTAAAGGAAAAACGGAACTGAAACACCGTTTGCCTATAAACTTAAATGGAATAAAATGGCGCTGTGATTTAGTGTGCGGTGCCAGTATCAAAGTAACAAAGTCGATCCTCGTGACTGTGCTGTGACGTACATAAAGAACAATACTGACAATAACATTTAACAAACACAACATGCTTTTTAAAAGGCAGAACTTTGCCTCATGGTCATAGGAGGGGGCATGAGAGGGTTCCAACTGGTACTGTGAAAATGGGGAAATAAAAGCATGGTTACAAGGTCGTTTTTTTTGATTCCTCACGGGTGAAACAACCGGTAGTACTGGGGTCAAAACCGCAGTTTGCCCGAGTCTCTCTCTTTTCCTGCAAAGGAACAGACTCACTTTGTAATTTCTCCTCTCCGTCGGTGTACCTGGATGGTTCCCTCAAGACCGCATATTGGCGTGTCTCAGTCGGGAGCCGGTATTTGAGGGAGTGTTCCCGCCCAGTCATGTTGGTAACGACTGGAGCGGTAACTTACACAAAGTGGCCGCCTGGACATGTGCTAATGGAGTGGCCCTGTTGGTTGGGAATGGTAGAGGCTTAAGTGCTTAATATTGCTTACATGAAAGGACATAAAACAATACTCACAGTGATGACTTCGTGCTTTGGTTAAAAGACGTTGGTGATGTTAACATTACTTGCAGTGATGATTTTCAGTTTTTGTTAAAAAATGGTAGTGATGTATACATAGTTGGCGAGTGCTATGTTGTTAAACACCCTATACAGAGGACAAAACACAGTACATGCAGTGATTGCGTGAAGTTATTGTGAAAAACTGTGATGATGTTTCCGTTGATGGCAGAGGCTGGGCGAGTGTTTGTGAAATAACAAACCCACTGGAAGGAACTGAGCAAACCCAGTGATTTGTATGAGTATGATATACTTGGTTCATCCCTTTTCTGTGGCTGAACATAGGCCTCGGAATGTCGAGATGTCCACTGCTCAGTGTCCGCCAATGTTTTTTGATGATCTTGGTCACCTTGTCTGATGCAATGTTATAGGTGATACTGCAAATTGGTATTTTGTCCTGTGTCAACCTTTCCTTTGCACTGGGTTCCAGAAGCACCTCTCTGTGGTTGTTTGGGGCTCTCTTTTTGGCGGTAGAGATTAGGTGTTTGGGGTAGTGCCTTGCTTTTAGTTTTTCTGAGAGGTCTTTTGCTTGAATGGTATATTCTTCTCTTTCAGTGCAATTGCGTCTCAGTCGCAAGAATTGGCCGAAAGGTAAATTGTCTTTCAGTTGCCTAGGGTGGAAACTGTCGTAAATAAGAAGACAGTTTCTAGCTGCCGGTTTGAAATGAGTGGTTGTGGTCAAAAAACCTTGTTTGGCCATAATTTTGAGGTACAGGAATACCAATTGGGACTTACTCATGGTGTGAGTAAACTTCAGAAAGGGGTCTTCTTGGAGGTTAAGCCAATTGACGAAGTCTGTGGCTTCTCCTTCACTCCCTTCCCAGATCAGTAATACATCATCGATGTATCGTTTCCAGAGTTTGAGGTGTTTGATGTGGGGGTTGGACTCATTTAGTATTTTCTGTTTCTCCAACTGGTAGACATAAAGTCCCTCTACACTTGGTGCGAAAGTACTGCCCATACTGGTACCATGTACTTGGCGGAACAGTGTGTCTTGAATTTGAATTTGAATTTTAAAATATTTATAGAGCGCTCTTATACCAGAATCGGTTTCATGGCGCTAGATAGCAGAAGACCAGTGGGTGCGGGGGAAAGGGCTATACAGCTACAGATCTGGAAAACAAGAAGGTCTTAAGATGCTTGCGAAATTCCAGGTAGGAAGATGACGACCTAAGAGTAAATGGGAGTGAGTTCCAGAAGGAAGGAGCCAGCACTGCAAATCTGGCCCCACCGGACTTCTGTTTTCTAAAACGAGGGACTGACAGAAGGGCCAAATGAGTGGAACAGAGTTCTCGGGAAGGAAGGTAAGGGGAAATGGCTTCGCACAGGAAAACGGGAGCGGTCCCTGATCTGGCCTGGTAGGTGATACATCCAAGCTTAAAAAGGGCCCTCTCCCTCACTGGGAGCCAATGGAGAGACTGCAACAGGGGGGTCGTATGATTGAACCTGGGGAGTCCGTAGATCAGGCGAGCCGCCTGATTCTGAATCTGTTGGAGCCGGCGGAGCAGGTAAGCCGGCACACCGTTGTAAATGACGTTCCCATAGTCAAGGCGCGAAAGCACCATGGCCATGAGGATGAGCTTGAGTGCAGCAGTTGAGAAGAAGCGGGCGACCCTTCGGATGATCCGAAGGGAGAAAAAACAGGCAGATACAACTGCATTGATCTGCGTATGAAGGGTAAGCATGGGATTGATGAAAATACCCAAGGTTTTAACCTTGGAAACAGGAAGAGGGGAAGGGCCAAGGGCAGAGGGCCAGAAGGAAGGGGACCAGGGACTGCAACCACCCCCGTCAGGACCAATTCGGTCTTGTCCGGGTTCAGTTTGAGGTGGTTGCAGTTCATCCACCCTTGGATAAAAAGCATAACCTTCTGGAAATTAGAAGCCGAGGAAGGAGAAGAGGAAAGGTTGAAAACAAGTTGGAGGTCGTCGGCGTAATTAAACACCGAGACCTCCATCTGCTGTAAAGTAAAAATGAGGGGTGAAATGTATAAATTAAAAAGCAAGGGGGACAGGGAAGAGCCTTGGGGAACTCCGCAAGTCACCCTCCTAAGAGGAGCAGTGAAGTTGGCAAGATGGACAGCCTGTTCCCTGTCCGTCAAAAAAGAACGGAGCCAAGCATAGGCCGAGCCCCCAATGCCTGCCGCTTCGACACGGGTCAACAAGATGTCATGGTCCACCGTGTCGAACGCGGCGGACAGGTCTAACAGGACTAGAGCCTGTGGCCAGCCAATATCAATACCCTCTCTTAATTGATCCATCACCGACACGACTACCTTCTCGGTAGAGTGCAACGGGCGAAAGCCCGCCTGGCGGGCGGCCAGGCAGCCTGTGGATTCCACAAAGGAGCTCAGGGACCTGGTGATATGAGCCTCTGAGACCTTTGCAAGGTATGGGAGGAGGGAGATCGGGCGATAATTGGCGGGCACAGAGGGATCGATGCCAGGCTTTTTCAAAATAGGGATGATGACTGCTGATTTATGGGCGGGGGGGACAATGCCAGAGTTAAGGGAGTGATTGATGAAGGTAAGTGGTGGAGAATAGCAGTTAGAAAAGAGCTCTTTTAGGACAAAAGCAGGACCAATATCCCGAGGGGAGCCTGATTTGATCCGAGCTAGAAGAGGAAGCAAAAAGTCTCGGGTGAGGGGAGGGAACTGAGTGAAGGAGGGGGCAGGGGGGGTGGGGGAACAGCAGAAGGTACCGTGGGTGGGGGAGGAATGTTGGCCCTAATGAGGGCAATCTTCTCAAAGAAAAAAGAGTTAAGGGAATTACAAAGTGTTTGGGACGGGGGAATTTTAGAGACCGCCCTGTCGGAGGCCGCCAACTCATGAATAGTGTTGAATATCTCCTTCGGTTGGTTTTCTGCTGCCAAGATTCTGCCAGAGAAATACTCCGTTTTGGCTTTTAATATGTCACGTTTGTAATCTTTTAGGGACAAGCAGTAACTAGCCTTGAGGAGAGGGCAGTAGGTACGCCGCCAGGCGCGTTCGGCTCTGCGGGTCACAAGTTTTTTCCCCCTAAGGGCGGGAGTAAACCATCGGTTGGCCGCGTGGGCGCGTTTAATAGTCACTCTCTTAAGGGGAACTGTTAGAACTGGGGGTCTCTAGTTGGCAGAGGTAGGTACCAATGTCCAAATAGGGACCCTTGCTTCTAGTCAGGACAAGGAGATAACCCTCTCAGATAACCCCTGCTCGCCCTCAAGGTAGCTTGGCCGGAGCAGTCTAGGCTAACCAGAGGCAATGCGTTAAGTATTTGTACCAACACTCACAGTAACACAGTGAAAACACCACAAACTGATTCTACGACAGTTTAGGAAAATAAAAGTATTTATTCTAAACTACACAAGACCAAACGGCAGAAATCCAACATACACAATGCAAGGTTACGGTTTCAAATGAGTTCTTCAGGTTGTAATCAAAGTTCTTTAAGTTACGATCAAATAATCCACAGATGCGTGAAAAGTTCACAGTTGCGTCACGTTGACTCACAGTACCTTTTAGATGCAACAAAGTTCCACAAGCAGGAAGCTGGTGCGGTGGAAACAAGCAACTCGTTACTCCTGAGACCCTGGGGAGGCGATGCGACAGCCCCGCTGCAGCAGCGGGCGTGCGGCGACGAATCCGGTCTGTAAGGGGAGGAAGGCAGCTTGCGTAGATTCCGGTGCGTAGGTTCCGTGGGAAGTTTGTTCTCGCAAAGGCACGATGCGATGATCTCGTAGGGGCTGCGACGATCTCCGGGGCGACGATGCGCAAGCCAGCGGTGACCCTCTCTCTCGCAGCTCCTCGATGTGATGTTTTCTGCGACGATGTTCGCAGCGACGTGATGCGGTCCGCAAGCAAGCGGTGCGGTGATCTCACCCAGCGACAGGCTCTGCGACGACACTCGCAGCGATGTTCGATTCCCCTGCACCGGCCTGGTGCGTCACGCAAACGAAGGGTGCGACGGCCTCGGCAGCGAAGTCAGGTGCTGCGCCGATCTCGACCCTCGTAGCGGCGGGAGACTTCTCGCACTGTCGGGGTTGCGCTCCGCCAGCGAGCGATGCGACACTTTTCAGCTTCACAAGTTTCTCAGCTTCGTCTCAAGCTTCCCAGCTCAGGTTCGACTTCTAGAGACCCCACAACTGGATCAAGCACTCTACGAAGGACAGAACTCTCTGTGCAGAGTTCAGGGAGACTGGGGGTGAAGTCCTTTTGTTCCTGGGACTTCGGAAACAGGGAGCCAGCTCTTCTCAGGCCCTTGGAGATTCCTTCAAGACAGGGGACACAGCTCACAGCAAAGTCCTTCCCCTCTCCTTGGCAGCAAAGCAACAGCAGGTCAGTCCAGCAGAGCAACAGCAGGACAGTCTTCCTTCTTCAGAGTCAGCTTTCTCCTTGGCAGAGGTTCCTTCTTGATTTCCAGGATGATCTAATTTTCTGTTGTCAGGGGTCCTGTACTTATACCCCTAAAGTCTTTGTTCTTTCTGTGCATGTGGGCCCTGAGCCCGGTCTGAACCAGTTCTGGGTGGATCCTGAGCACCTTGACGTGCTGGCTGCATCTTTCCTTTCAGAGTGAGGGGCAGAGTCCTCCGCCGCCCAGCAGGGGGTGGAGCCAGCATTGTGGCAGGCAGGCACAGCCCTATTCAGCCCAGGTGCTAACTCCTCCCACCACTCAGGTAGCAATCGCTCCACTCAGCCTAGTGCTGACGCATCCAGCCTCTGGGGGGATTCCCCCGCTCCTGTCACTCACAAACCAGACAGTCAATACACAAACAGTCTCAGGCACACAGAAGGGTCAGACAAGAGGACAGCAACTTTCTAAAAGTGCTGTCCTCAAACATAGGATCTAAAAACCACCTTTCCTAAAAGATGCGTTATTAAATTCTGAGTTCAGGGATACGAGATACTTATGTCCTATCTTGTTCCTATGGGAAGGATTGCCGTTAACCACTGTAGCCAGCATCCCCCATGTTAACCTATGGAGCAAGATAGCCTTACAATAGTGAAAACGAAAATGGCTGTAGTTCACTACCAGAGCATGTCACCTGCACCAGTACACGCTCTACCTTTCACATACACGGCACCCTGCCCAGGGGGGTACCTTGGGCCTTCCATAGGGGTGACTGATGTGCACGAAAAGGGAAGGGTTCGGCCTGGTCAGCGGGGACGCGGACCAGGAGGACATGGCAGTTCTAAACTGCCCGTAGGCGCTGCAGTGGCAGGCCCGAGACACCATTTTAGGGCTACTCCTGTGGGTGGCACAATCAGTGCTGCAGGCCCACGAGTAGCATCTGTCATCACCAGCCCTGGCACACCCAGTGCACTTTACGAGGGACTTCATGGTGATACAAATATGCCAAACAGGTATATCCAATCAGAATAACACTTTATATAGGGAGCACTTACACTCTGGCACTGATTAGCAGCGGCAGAGTGTCCAAAGCATCTAAACTAGCAAAAACGAATCCAGCACAGCATCGAAAAATACAGGAGGCAGAGGCAAAAAGATAGGGGTAATCACGCCAAAAGATGTCAGGTCTAACACGTGTCCCCTCCAGCTGAAAGTGGGGAGAACTACCCACCCTCTTGGGAGTTCTCTTCACTAAGGCGGAAAAACCTGGACAGACCATCAGCGTTGGCGTGTTCTGTACCGGGGCGGTGTTCCACCGTAAAGTCCATTCCCTGTAGGGAGATGGACCACCTCAACAGTTTTGGATTTTCACCCCTCATGTGCATTAACCACCTGAGGGGCCTGTGGTCGGTCTGCACGCGAAAGTGAGTCCCAAACAGGTAGGGCCTCAACTTTTTCAGAGCCCAGACCACAGCAAAAGCCTCCCTTTCAATCGCACTCCACTTCTGTTCCCTGGGGAGTAGCCTCCGACTAATGAAAGCTACCGGCTGGTCTCCATTCTCCTCAGTGGTTTGTGAGAGTACTGCTCCCACACCATGCTCTGAAGCGTCCGTCTGAACTATGAACTCACTGGAAAAGTCAGGTGCCTTGAGCACCGGTGCGGTGCACATCGCAGTCTTCAGGGCCTCAAAAGCAGTTTGGCAGGCGTCAGTCCAGTCAACTCTTTTGGGCAACTTCTTGGAAGTGAGTTCTGTCAAGGGGGCGACGATGGTGCCATATCCCTTGACAAACCGTCTGTAATACCCGGTGAGTCCTAAAAAGGCTCTCACCTCTGTCTGGGTCTTGGGGGGCTCCCAAGCCAGAATGGTATCAATCTTTGCCTGTAGGGGCGCCACCTGGCCGCTCCCCACCTGGTGTCCCAAATACACCACAGATCCCTGCCCTATCTGGCACTTACTGGCCTTGATAGTGAGGCCTGCCTTCTGCAGAGCCTTCAACACTTCGCAGAGGTGTTGCAAGTGTTCTTCCCACGTGGAGCTGAACACGGCAATGTCATCCAGGTATGCGGCGCTGAATTCCTCCAGCCCGGACAGTACCTGGTTAACCAGTCTCTGGAACGTGGCAGGGGCATTCTTCAACCCAAAGGGCATGACTCGGAACTGGAAGTGCCCCTCTGGCGTTGAGAATGCTGACCTCTCTTTGGCCCCGTCAGTTAAGGCAATCTGCCAGTACCCCGAAGTCAAATCGAACGTACTGAGGTACCTGGCAGCTCCCAACCGATCCACGAGCTCATCAGCTCTGGGGATAGGGTGTGCGTCAGTCTTCGTGACCGCATTGAGCCCACGGTAGTCCACGCAAAACCGGAGTTCTGGCGGGCCACCGGGGGTAGCAGCTTTCTTGGGGACCAAGACCACTGGGCTAGCCCAGGGGCTGCTGGAGGGCTCAATCACCCCTAGCGCCAACATCTTGGAAACCTCTTCCTTGATGCTGGCCCTGACCTTGTCGGCTACCCTGTAAAACTTTTGTTTTACCGGCAGACTGTCTCCAGTGTCCACATCATGGACGCACCAGTTGGTGACTCCTGGGGTCAGGGAGAACAGAGAGGAGAACTGACCCAACACTTGGCGACAGTCATTCTGCTGTTCTGGGGTCAGGGTGGGCGAGAGGACCACACCATCCACTGACCCATCGTGCTCCTTAACTGCCAGGAGGTCAGGGAGAGGATCACTATCCTCTTCCATTCCTGCATCTGTAGCCATGAGCATGGTTACTTCAGACCTCTCAAAGTGTGGTTTGAGGCGGTTGACGTGCAAAACTCTCAGGGGCTGCCTGGGAGTCTTCAGGTTAACCAGGTAGGTTACCTCACTCTTCCTTTCCACCACCTCGTATGGCCCAGACCACTTGTCTTGGAGCGCGCAAGGCTCCACTGGCGCCATCACCCACACTTTCTGCCCAGGTTGAAATTCGACCAGAGTGGTATTCTGGTCGTACCATCTTTTCATTTCTTCCTGGCTTGCTTCCAGGTTCGCCTGAGCGAGTTTCCTGAAGCGTTGTGTCTGGTTGCGGATGGCCAGCACATAGCTGAACACATCCTGGGGGGTTTTCCCACGGGACTTTTCCCAACCCTCCTTCACCAGTGAGAGAGGTCCTCTGACAGGGTGGCCATACAGGAGTTCGAAGGGACTGAACCCTAAGGACTTCTGAGGCACCTCCCTGAAAGGCAAACAACAGGCATGGTAACAAGACGTCCCAGTTCCGTCTCATGGGCTCCGCTAGGCCCATAATCATACCTTTCAGGGTCCGGTTGAACCTTTCAACCAGCCCATTTCCTTGAGGGTGGTAAGGAGTGGTGAACTTATAAGTTACCCCACACTCCTCCCACAGAGACTTCATGTACCTAGAGATGAAGTTGGTACCCCGGTCGGAGACCACCTCTCTGGGGAACCCCACACGGGAAAAGATCCCCATCAATGCGCGGCCCACCACGGGTGCTGTGATTGTCCTGAGAGGGACTGCTTCCGGGTACCGGGTGGCATGGTCCACCAAGACCAGGATGAACCTGTTGCCTAAGGCTGTCTTGGGGTCCAGGGGCCCTACGATATCTATGCCCACCCGCTCGAAAGGGGTGCTTACCACTGGGAAGGGTTGAAGGGGGGCCTTCAACTTCATTCCAGTCTTGCCACTAGCTTGACAGGTTTGGCAAGATCTGCAAAAGGAACCGACGTGCTTCCTCATCTGGGGCCAGTGGAAGTGGGTGACAAGCCGGTGTAGGGTCTTGTCTTGCCCCAGATGTCCTGCGAGAGGCACGTCATGAGCCAGACCCATTAGGAAGTTTCTGAAGCGCTCGGGTACCACCAGCACACGGGCTGCACCGGGCTCAGCAAACTTAGGCTCGCTATAGAGTAGGTCACCTTCCCAGTAAACATAGTGATCTTTGACTGCTCCACCTGCTGCCTGACCTACAGCCTGTTGCCGCAGACCAACGAGGGAAGGGCATTCCTTCTGCGCCTGGCAGAACTCCTCCCTGGAGGGGCCACCTTCTTGCTGCCAATGGGTCAGCTCAGGTAGGTCTCCCAGTTCGGCGACCTGTTCCCCTGTAGGTTCCAGGGCATCCCCCTCAGGTTCTGCTTCCTCCTGGACCGTGGGAACAGCCGGGGCCGGTTTCCCGCGCCCTCTGCCTCTTCCTCTCCTGGCAGGTCTCTGGGCCACTGTTTCAGGCTCCAGCTCTGCTGATTCACCCTTACTGGCTGCCGTAGCGCGCGTGGTCACGCAGATCCACGCCGGCAGACCCAACATCTCCAAGTGAGTTCGGTGTTCTATGTCCTTCCATGGAGAACTCTCCAGGTCGTTACCTAACAGACAGTCCACAGGCAAGGCATCACTGACAACTACCTCCAAAAGACCAGAGACTCCTCCCCACTCAAAGGAAACCTTCGCTAACTTGCAGAGGCGCACTGAGCTGTCAGCGGCCACTACAGGGCGGAGTACGCCAGGGATGATTTGCTCGTCAGACACCCACTGACACCTCACGGATGTCACACTGGCTCCGGTGTCTCTCAGTGCTTCAACCTCCCTCCCATTGATGGTCACCTTCTGCCCATATGTCTTAGTGTTTGAGGGCAGTAAGGTTTCCGGTACCATCTCTCGGTCTCCTAGCGAGACAAGGGTCATGACCGCTAGCTCTCCCCAATCACTAGAAACCAAATCCCCACCCAAAGCTACACTAGCTAACGCTGGCGCAGGAGCACCAGTGGGTGCGGGCTTCTTCTTGGGACATTTCGGAGCGATATGGCCCACCTCGTTGCAGTGATAGCAGGTAGGGGGACCCTGGTTATTTCTCTTGTCCCGCCTACCCTTCGAGGGCCATGGCTGTTTAGGCTTGGGGGTTTGGGAATCCTTTTCCGGGGAACTACTTTGGGGCCCTTGTGAGAACTCCTTTTGGTTACCCTTGTCCCCCCCACTCTTCTGCTGGGGACCCTGCCCACCTTTGGCTGTGGTACCCACAATTCCTCTGTGGACCCTGGTACTAGACCAGCGGTCCGCCTCCTTAGCAAGCTCAATGGGGTCTGTCAGCTTGCTGTCTAAAAGATGCTGGCGCAGCTCTGGAACACAAAGACTACTCAAGTGCTCCCAACTGATTAAATGCAACAACCCCTTCAAATCAGTTACTTTACTGCCCTTCATCCAACCTTCCAGTGCACGCGAGTACCCATTCACACACTCCATCCAAGTCTCAGACTCTTTCTTCTTGGAGTTTCTAAACTGCAGTCTGTACTGCTCTGGAGTAAGGCCATACCTGAGACATAAGGCCTCCTTCATATTGGGGTAGGTCATGGCACCTGTCAATTCTAAAGGCTCTAGAGCACTCCTCCCAGACGCCTCAAAATGTTTCCACAGGCCCGCCCCCCAATACTTGTCAGGCACATCATTCATCTTCAATGCAATTTCATACGAAGTGAACCAGGCATAAATATCCTCACTCCTATGGTAATTCTGTACCAGGTCTTTGGGAATATATACTTTACCCCCATGCACTGGCTGTGCGCTGCCACCATTTGAACCGGCATCCGCCTCTCTGTTTTGCAGATCCAGCTCTCTCATTCTCAACTCGTGAGCCAAAAGCAATTTCTTTTCCTCTAAGGCGCGGGCATTTTTGCTCTCCTCCGCCGCCTTCTCTACTTCCAATTGCTTCATCTTCATTTTCATGACCTCCAGGTCATATTCTCTTATTCTTTGATTTTCCTGTAACTCTTCCGGGGTGAGGCCCCTACCGGAGTGGTTGCTGCCAGCTCCTGAGCCTACTCTGCCCACTGGCAGGTCTTTGCCTTGAAAAGCACTGTCTACATCCTCAACCTCATTTCCTTCCTGTGCTTCCCAATAGGTTTTCAAGATTTTCTGCAGCTCCTCCTTCCTGTAGGCGCTCTTTATGGGGCACTCAAACTGCTGGCAGAAGTACCTAAGATGCTTTACTGGGTAGGAGTACAGATCTTCAATCGAGAATTCCAAATCTATCTCTGCCTCCTCACTGGGCGCTTTCCCATTCAGAGACATGATGCTTTCCGAAGAGTTACTCAACAACAGAATGCAAAAACCAGTAGTATGCGGTGGCGTAATGGTCTGCACTCACTAGTGATGTACACCAATTACTGTGGGTCAAGTACAAATACAAGCTCAAATCCCACCGCCTGACCACCAATGTTAGAACTGGGGGTCTCTAGTTGGCAGAGGTAGGTACCAATGTCCAAATAGGGACCCTTGCTTCTAGTCAGGACAAGGAGATAACCCTCTCAGATAACCCCTGCTCGCCCTCAAGGTAGCTTGGCCGGAGCAGTCTAGGCTAACCAGAGGCAATGCGTTAAGTATTTGTACCAACACTCACAGTAACACAGTGAAAACACCACAAACTGATTCTACGACAGTTTAGGAAAATAAAAGTATTTATTCTAAACTACACAAGACCAAACGGCAGAAATCCAACATACACAATGCAAGGTTACGGTTTCAAATGAGTTCTTCAGGTTGTAATCAAAGTTCTTTAAGTTACGATCAAATAATCCACAGATGCGTGAAAAGTTCACAGTTGCGTCACGTTGACTCACAGTACCTTTTAGATGCAACAAAGTTCCACAAGCAGGAAGCTGGTGCGGTGGAAACAAGCAACTCGTTACTCCTGAGACCCTGGGGAGGCGATGCGACAGCCCCGCTGCAGCAGCGGGCGTGCGGCGACGAATCCGGTCTGTAAGGGGAGGAAGGCAGCTTGCGTAGATTCCGGTGCGTAGGTTCCGTGGGAAGTTTGTTCTCGCAAAGGCACGATGCGATGATCTCGTAGGGGCTGCGACGATCTCCGGGGCGACGATGCGCAAGCCAGCGGTGACCCTCTCTCTCGCAGCTCCTCGATGTGATGTTTTCTGCGACGATGTTCGCAGCGACGTGATGCGGTCCGCAAGCAAGCGGTGCGGTGATCTCACCCAGCGACAGGCTCTGCGACGACACTCGCAGCGATGTTCGATTCCCCTGCACCGGCCTGGTGCGTCACGCAAACGAAGGGTGCGACGGCCTCGGCAGCGAAGTCAGGTGCTGCGCCGATCTCGACCCTCGTAGCGGCGGGAGACTTCTCGCACTGTCGGGGTTGCGCTCCGCCAGCGAGCGATGCGACACTTTTCAGCTTCACAAGTTTCTCAGCTTCGTCTCAAGCTTCCCAGCTCAGGTTCGACTTCTAGAGGCCCCACAACTGGATCAAGCACTCTACGAAGGACAGAACTCTCTGTGCAGAGTTCAGGGAGACTGGGGGTGAAGTCCTTTTGTTCCTGGGACTTCGGAAACAGGGAGCCAGCTCTTCTCAGGCCCTTGGAGATTCCTTCAAGACAGGGGACACAGCTCACAGCAAAGTCCTTCCCCTCTCCTTGGCAGCAAAGCAACAGCAGGTCAGTGCAGCAGAGCAACAGCAGGACAGTCTTCCTTCTTCAGAGTCAGCTTTCTCCTTGGCAGAGGTTCCTTCTTGATTTCCAGGATGATCTAATTTTCTGTTGTCAGGGGTCCTGTACTTATACCCCTAAAGTCTTTGTTCTTTCTGTGCATGTGGGCCCTGAGCCCGGTCTGAACCAGTTCTGGGTGGATCCTGAGCACCTTGACGTGCTGGCTGCATCTTTCCTTTCAGAGTGAGGGGCAGAGTCCTCCGCCGCCCAGCAGGGGGTGGAGCCAGCATTGTGGCAGGCAGGCGCAGCCCTATTCAGCCCAGGTGCTAACTCCTCCCACCACTCAGGTAGCAATCGCTCCACTCAGCCTAGTGCTGACGCATCCAGCCTCTGGGGGGATTCCCCCGCTCCTGTCACTCACAAACCAGACAGTCAATACACAAACAGTCTCAGGCACACAGAAGGGTCAGACAAGAGGACAGCAACTTTCTAAAAGTGCTGTCCTCAAACACAGGATCTAAAAACCACCTTTCCTAAAAGATGCGTTATTAAATTCTGAGTTCAGGGATACGAGATACTTATGTCCTATCTTGTTCCTATGGGAAGGATTGCCGTTAACCACTGTAGCCAGCATCCCCCATGTTAACCTATGGAGCAAGCTAGCCTTACAATAGTGAAAACGAAAATGGCTGTAGTTCACTACCAGAGCATGTCACCTGCACCAGTACACGCTCTACCTTTCACATACACGGCACCCTGCCCAGGGGGGTACCTTGGGCCTTCCATAGGGGTGACTGATGTGCACGAAAAGGGAAGGGTTCGGCCTGGTCAGCGGGGACGCGGACCAGGAGGACATGGCAGTTCTAAACTGCCCGTAGGCGCTGCAGTGGCAGGCCCGAGACACCATTTTAGGGCTACTCCTGTGGGTGGCACAATCAGTGCTGCAGGCCCACGAGTAGCATCTGTCATCACCAGCCCTGCACTTTACGAGGGACTTCATGGTGATACAAATATGCCAAACAGGTATATCCAATCAGAATAACACTTTATATAGGGAGCACTTACACTCTGGCACTGATCAGCAGCGGCAGAGTGTCCAAAGCATCTAAACCAGCAAAAACGAATCCAGCACAGCATCGAAAAATACAGGAGGCAGAGGCAAAAAGATAGGGGTAATCACGCCAAAAGATGTCAGGTCTAACAGGAACGATGGGATTACACGCCTTTAGCAGCCAGTTGTTAATGGCTGAGAGCTGGGAGGAAGGGGGTAAATCATTAAGCTCCGGGCTAGTTGCCTCCAGGGAGGAGCAGACCGCCGGGAGGACCGCCTTATCCCACTTTCTAGCCCAGATGTTTTTGGGCAGAGGGGGTTAAGGTGGCCGTCCGAGGTTAGCTGTGAAGGAAATGAGGGAATGGTCTGACCAAGAACAAGGGGAAATGATTGGAGGACCCATAGGGATGTTAAGGGTCCAAATTTGGTCAAGTTGATGACCTTTGGTGTGGGTGGCCGAACTCAGCTGAGGGAGGAAGTTTAGGCTGGTGAGCAGAGCCGTGAACTCCTTAGATCTCATATCTTCAGCTGGGTCATTCGGCCAATAGTTTAAGTCTCCCAGTAGAAGAATGGCGGAGTTGTTTACCACAAGGGTGGCCAGAAGGTCCTCTAGAGCGGGTAGAAAACCGGGGGTAGACTGGGGCGGGCGATATATAAGAACACAGGTTATTGGGATCCCAAAGGAAGTGGAACGGACTACTAAGCAATCTACCGCAGGGATCACGGGAGACGGTAGGGTTTGGAAGAGGAAGTCCGCGCGGGTGATCAGGGCCACACCCCCCCCAGTCTTCCCTCCTCGGCGATCCTTCCTAATGGCCGCGTAAGTAGGGGGCAGAATGGACAGCAGGCTGGGAAGCGAGTCGTCCCTGAACCATGTTTCCGTGAGGAATAACAGGTCAGGCTGGCGTGAGTCGAGCAGATGGAAAAGCTCGAGTTGATGCCCATCCGCAGACCTGGTGTTAAGGAGGATCGCGGAAGTACGAAGCTTGGGGCCGTCAAAGTCTTCAAACTTGAAGTAATTCTCTGTCAAGGCCAGCCTGCAGCATTCCAAAACCACATGTCTGGGTGTGTGATAAACCCAGGGATTTTCAAAAAGTACATCTTCTAGGGTTTGCAAGGTTTCCTTGTGCGGTAGACTTGTATAAAGGATTTACAAATCGAGGCCAATCGGGATGTTGGTTGTTGGGTTGAATTGTAGGTCTCGGAGGAGACACAAGACAGCCTTGGTGTCCTGTAGGTACGTGCTAGTATTCTGGATGATAGGGCGTAGAAAAGCAACGGCAAACTTAGAGAGGGGCTCTAGGATTGAACTGATGCCTGACACTATGGGTCTACCTGGTGGTTTTTCAATTGATTTATGGATTTTTGGTATTGTGTAAAAGAATTGGATTGTAAGGTTTGTGTTTTCTAGGAAAACAGCTTCCTTTTTGGTCATCCAATTGTTTGCTGTGGATTCCTCTGCTAGGTAGGCAATTTCTATGCGTAGACGTTCAGTTGGGTCTTCCTTGATTTGTGTGTAATTCCTTTAATCTGCCAGGAGTTGTAGGCACACTTCTCGATATGCAGTAGTGTTTTGTAGTACTATTGCGCCCCCTTTGTCTGCAGGTTTTAGGGTGATTCCTTTATCCATATCTAGCTGTTGTATGGCCTCATGTTCATTTTTGCTGGTGTTGTGGAAAACTTTAATGGCTCTGGGGTCTATTACAGACACTTCCTTAAGAACTGCTCTTTCAAAAGCTAGTAATTCCCGGAGGGAGACTTGTGGCTGGAGGAGGGATGTTTGACTTTTTGTGTAGGCCTGTGTCACTTTCCGTGCCTGTGGTAGGTGGTTTATCCTTGAAGTAAACTTGTAGTTTTATTTTGCGCATGAACTCATTTAGTTCACAACAAAGTCGGAATTTGTCCATAATCGCCTTAGGCACAAAACCCAGTCCTTTTTACAGAACCGATTTTTGTGTGTTGGTCAGGGTGGTATCTGAGAGATTCACCACTAGGCTGGTGGATTGCAGGTTGATGGGTAATCTGGAGGACCCATGCTCCTGGTGTGACTTCTCAAAGTCTCCAGGGGTTGTGCTCATTGTACTTGTTGGCCTCTTCTGGACTTTCCTCACTTGGGGCCTTTGCCGCAACCTAAAAAAGGATGGTTCTGTGGTTTATTTGGTCCCAGTAGGTATTTGGCTGTTGTTGGTATGTCTGTTGTTGGAACATTGGTCGGCCGTAGAAAAAAAATGGTGAAGGTCCCTGGTAACCTGGCCAGTCAAAGTTTTGGCCGCTGCAGTACCTGAAACGTCCTCCACGTGGTCGTCTTGACGTGTTTCCGTTGTTGTTATTGTAGCTGCCATCTGAAAGGTCTGCACCAGTGTCAGATCTGTCGCTGTCAGTGTTGTATCCTGGGTTCCTCCCTGATGGGACTTAATCTTCTCTGGTGTAAGGGTAGACTTTGTTGTGAGAGAAGTTTTTCTGGTCTTTCTTGAGTTTGGTATCTTTAGTGTCTTTCAGGTTAATTTCAACATCCGTCATTGATTTGTTAAGTTCATCTAAACGTTTTTTCAGATCCGTGACTCTCTGGAAAGTTCTGAGGTGGATTTCCAGTGTTTATATTTCTCCTTTCATTTATTCAGACAGTCAAGTTGCAGTTTTTATAATCCACACTAGCCAGTCTCTCGTGCAGTGCCAGGAAATGAGCGACCAGTCTTTCTTGAAGGTTAAATCCTGCTGAAAAATGAATGGTTCATTGCGTACAATCAACCCCGTGGGGCAGTAATAGATCTGAAGTATTCGGCCATCATGATGCCATGTACCATCATTTTTATTTGGTTCTTTTAAGTTCAGAGAGTTTATCCCAACATTGACTTGAGACAGACAAATCAAGTCAATTCCTGGCACTGCACTGCACCAGAGACAGGCTAGTGCTGAATATAAAAACTGCAGCACAACTGTTTTCTCTGAGTTTAGTTTCAGGCAGCTGTCCTTCATCCAGACTGCCATGTTCTTCATTCCTTCTTGAAAGCAGAGTCTGGTGTCTTCAGGATTCTTTGTGAGTGATAGGATGAGCTGAGGGTCGTTTGCGTAGGATACGATGCTGAGCCCATGCTCTCTGACTCTGGCGGCGAGGGGGGCCATGTAGATGTTGAAGAGCGTGGGGCTGAGTGATGATCCCTGGGGGACTCCGCAGCTGATTTCCATTGGTTCAGAGAGGAAGGGAGGGAATTGGATCCTCTGGGTTCTGCCGGAGAGGAAGTATTAGATCCAGTTGAGGCAGCTCCTTGTATTACCGCGTTGTGAAGTCTAGCTGTGAGCGTGTGATGTGAGACGGTGTTGAAAGCTGCTGAGTGGTCTAAAAGGATGAGGGCCTCGGTGTGTCACTGATCCAGTAGCATGTGGATATCGTCGGTGGCAGCGGGGAAGGTGGTGTCGATGCTGTGGTTGCTGCGGAACCCAGACTGGGAGGTGTCAAGGATGGAGTTTTCGTCTATGAAGGCGGTCAGCTGGGTGTTTATGAGTCTCTTGGTGACTTTGGCCGCAAAGGGGAGGAGAAAGATGGGTCTGTCGTTTTTCAGGTCCGTAGGGTCAGCCGTTGGTTTCTTGAGGAGGAGTTTCACTTCCGCCCATTTCCAGTCATCTGGGCAGATACCCGATCTGAGGGAGGCGTTGATGGGGCATCCTAGGTTGGGTGCGATGGCGGTGGCCCTGTGGAATATGTCCAGTGGGCAGAGGTCTGTTGGGGCTCCTGAGTGGGTTCCCTTCATGGTCGTGGCGATGAGTTCGATGGTAGAGGGGTCCCAGGACATGATGGCGGGCTTATTGGCAGTGGTGGGTAGGGGGTGATGTTCATCGTTGGTTCACTGAAGTTCTCGTAGAGGACCTTGATCTTCATATGGAATTAGGAGCTGAGCTTGTCGCACAGTTCCTGGGGAGGTGTGATGTCCGTGGCTTCACAAGTGGGTTTGGTAAACTGCTGTATGACGTTGAACAGTTCCTTGGCGTTGGTCATGTTGGTCTGTATTTTGTCTCTTATGAAGGTCTGTTTGGTGTCTCTAATGTGCTGGTGGCATTCCTTCAGGGCATTCTTGTGGTTGTTCCGTGATTCCGTGGTTTACAAGTTCCTCCAGGTTTTCTCTAGGCATCTGCAGGAGCGTCTGGCTTCTTGAACTTCTGTGGTGAACCAGGTGGCTTTCAGAGGGCGTTGTTTGGTGGGACAGAGGGGTGCAAGCTTGTCGGTGAAGCAGGAGACCCATCAGTGAAATTCCCTTGCTGCTGAGTTTGTCACTCGTGGTGATGGGGGGCTTTTGATGGAGGGTGGTGCTGAGGTGCTCCTCTGTGACCTTGCTCCAGTTCCTTTGTGGCGGGCGCGGGGCGGGTTTGGACAAAGTGGTGGAGCCGAAGGTAAAGTGGACGCAGTGGTGGTCAATCCAGAGGAGCTGGGTGGTGTGGCTGAAGCAGATGTTAGTTCCTCCCACGAAGATGGGGTCGAGGATGTGACCCACTCTGTGGGTGGGAGTGTTGACGAGATGCTTCAGAACTAGGTTGGGGAGGTTGTCGAGGAGAGTGGTGGAGTCGCGGTTGTTGCTGTTGTCGTGGTGGAAATTCAGGTCCCTGAGTAGAATGTAGTTCATGGAGGTGATGGCGTGGGGTGCGTCCAGCTCGGCTATGATCGTTGCGTGGTGAGTGCGCGGTCCTGGCGGTCTGTAGATGAGGGTGCATGAGATGAGGGTAGCATAGTACTGGGGCTAGTCTGGTCATTGTGTACAATGGCGAGTCCACCTCCTGGGCGGTACGGCTGGTCTTTTCTCTGAATCTCGTAGCTGCCGGGGATGGCAGTGGCGATGCGGGGCCGGAGGTGGCGTTGGTCCATGTTTCCGTGATGAAAGCGACATCGAGCGAGAGGGTGTTGATCAGGTCCCAGATCTCTACAGCGTGTCGGTGCAGGGAGCGCACGTTGAGAAGGATGCAAGTCAGGGTATTTGTGGTGCGTGCATCAGGTCTGCTTTCGGCGGTCGCGGAAGCTATATCGATGGTGACGGATCTGCGTCAGGGTCTGCGCGAGAATTGCCAGTGGGTGGTGTTTGACGAGGATCTTGCGCAGTCGGCGTGTCTTCCTGGGTTGAGTGCGTGGAGGATGATATGGGAGGACCAGTAGTCCTGGCGCTGCTCACGGTCGACCACGCAGATGCCGCCATTGTGAAGGGGAGGACGAGGGATGTGCAGCTGGGATGCGGGAGTGGCGCGGTAGCGGAAGGAGTCACGGGTCATTGGCTGCGAGAAAAAAACAGAAGGGGGACAACAGGACAATGAGGAATATTACAAAACACACAGCAGCAGGCACAATCCAAATTAAATTAGGCACACAATGCGCAGACCAGCGAGAACCGGAATCAGGGTAGACTCGAACCCTGCAACGGAGTGGCTGGCTTCAGAGGCGACGCAGGGCACAGCGGACCTGCTGGAGAGAGTGAGCTCCTAGGACCGAGGTCTGCGGACAACCATTTATATGACTCTTAAAGTAATACCAATGTTTAGTGGTCCTGCAGTCAGGAGTTTGACAGTTTATGTCTCTGTCACATTTTGAAGCCTTTGTAAAGGTGGACAGCCCTTGGAACGCTCTTGCACAGTTTTACTAGCCTCATAAACTGTTGGTTGAGCTGGACTAGCCTCCTCTGTAACGCCTTGTTGCTTCAATGATAATAGGAAGTCAAATATTGAATATTGCGAAGACGGGCACTTCAGAGAAGAAGCAGATGAGCCACTAATGGCCATAGGTAGAACAGATGCACCTGAAAAGGATAATACAATCTTCTTCCTTTGCTAGTTTGGTTCCTGGGTGATCAGGCCTCTCTTCATGCAGTAAGAATATTTAGCTTCTGATCTGCAACAAAAATGGAATAGTTTACTCCAGTGATCAATTAAACAATGTGAAGAACCCTCTGGCAGGTAGATGTTCATCTTCATTTTGTGCTGCTCCTGAAAGGATCTCCTATTCTGCAGTGAAGGGTCTTACAAAAAAAGTTCAGCATTTCAATTTTGAATCAGTCATGATTAGCTGTATACAGAAAAAGTGCTCATGTCAGAAAAATATGCCCCACTCTTCCGAGTAATCAATACTGCTGTTGTAGAAAGCACACACAGAGTTACAGATGTGTGTTTCTGTTGAGACTTCTTGCTACTTCAGGGACTTAAGAAGCTCTTTCACGTTAAGGCCCATAAAGCAGACATCTCGCCTTTCCTTCAATTGGTCTATCAATTGTGTGATTTTTCTTGCTATAGATATGGCATTGGCATGCAGATTTCTTTTTCCTTTATGGAATTACTAAAAAGAGACAGTTGGATGTGCAAAACCCAGGGCCAGATTTTAGCAAGAGGATTTTCAAAAAACATGACCATTGCTGCTGGAGTGGCTTTTGGTGACTTGAGTTTCTTTATATGTACATCTGATCTAATACTGGGGGGTTTTCTGTTGGCTCTGGTCTTATTCTTTATGAGAACATTGACATTTTATGCTTTGAATGTGGGTCAGTTGGAGCACTTCCTATGGGACTGTTACTCCTGTATTTATTGCTCCACTCTTGTCCTCAATAAGCTACCTTTCAACAACCAATTTGGATGGACATAACTTTCCAAATATTGGTGATGAGTAGGCTAAGGTGATTAAGCAGATTTTTAACCTCATTCTCAAAGATACTGTTTTCTAGGCTACTTCCAAATATTGGTGATGAGTAGGCTAAGGTGATTAAGCGGATTTTTAACCTCATTCTCAAAGATACTGTTTTCTAGGCTACTTAAGGGCCCAGGGATTGATTTTAAAAGCTGCTGAGCCCGTATTTTCACGGTGTGCTGAGCAATTTCTTATACATACTATTTGGGGATTGACCGCTCAAAGTAGTACCAAGTAGCAAGCAATCAAAAGGATTTTGGTGGTTACAAGTGGCGGCTTACTTACTGTCACATGCATACAAACCTGCACGTGGACAAGCATTGAGGTGCATCTCTTTGCCACGAGTGGCTGACGCAACACACGCCTTCATTCTTTATTCGGCTTAAGGATTCTTGCGTGCTTTCCACAACAAGCGGCTTGGTTTTAGCAACACAGGAGTGCAGAAGAGTTGTTGCGGGTAGGTTTCATTCCAAAAAAAAGTATTACCTACACCTCCCTTGGCTTCTGATTTACCTGTTTAAATGGAATATCTTCATGTGGAGTAGTCTACGTTCCATTGAGCACACTTCTGGATTGTGCTAGACTGTATTCTCTTTTCTAGTTAAAGGAATGATGGCAACAGCGATTGGCACGCTTTAAAGGATAATGCAGAGTGGTTTTTTGTGGCATTGCTAACAGTGACTGGCATGCTATAATTGTAACAAAATAAATGAGTAATAATTGTTTTCAATTTTTTTATTTACTTTCTCTTTTTAAAATTGGTTAAGCATTATTCTTATTGTATACTATGTTTAATTGTATAAATACATACATTTTTCTTTTTTCTTTTACCAGGTCTTACCATAAGTGGTATACTGCTATAAAGCGGAAGCAGTTACACCACCAAGACCAAGCCCATTCCTTAAAAAAAAAAAGATGATTTACCACTGAGATGGCATCTATGGTTTAGACCATTCAATGCATACTCTAGTGCAATAGATGACTTAAACTTTTAGGCTGACTGAAAACTAAATGTACTCTATTATTATCTAAGGGCCATATGTAGGTAAATCATGAATACCGATTCCTTAATACTGAATGTTACCGAATCGGTATTAAGGAATCGGAAAATGCGATGTAGAAAAAAAATCGTTAAATTTTACTAATTCGTTACAAATTGTTAAAAAATACCGATTCGGAACGAATCAGTAAAAAACAAAAATACTGAAAAACCAATACCGATTCGGAATTACCGAATTCATAACCGAATTGGTAAATACCGAATCGGTAATTCAAAAATTCGTAATTCGATGAATCAGCCAATCCTGTGTCACCCAATCACCTCCCAAACAGGAAGTGGCCACACCCAGGCAGCTGGCCAGAACTGGAGCTTATTGGGAGGCAGGCAGGTGAGCTGAGGAGCCAGGAGCAACAGAGCTTCACAGCTACAAACCAAAAAAAAATAAAAAATAACAACTGCTTTGAAATGGCAAGCCAGGACAGGGAGAAGGAGGGAAGTGAGAGGAAAAGAAAGCTGAAGTTCAGCGAAAAGGAGCTGGAGGTACTGATCCAGGATGTGAGTCAGGACCATGACAGGTTTTTTGGTAAGCATGTGCCTGAGTCTCAAAAGAGACAGATCTGGATTGGCATTCAGGACAAAATAAATGCCATAGGGGTGACCCAGCGTACCATTGAGGACATCAAGAAGAGGTAGTACGACCTCAGGAAGACTGCGAAAGCAAGGATGGCAGAAAGGCAGAGGCAGGCTGGCAAAACTGGTGGAGGAAATAACAGGGCACCAGCACCAACACCACTGGAACTGATGGTGAAGTCCACCCTCCAGCCGGAGAGTGTGAGTGGCGTGGAAGACGCAGACAGCTCTTCCAGAGCAGCAAGGAAACAAGGTAAGACGCATGCCCAGAATGCTGTGCTACCCCCTCCCCAACCCCAATCCCCATAGTGGCATAGGGGCTCCAACTCCACTCCATGTCTTACTCATTACCTGCTATGCATTGTGGGAGGTGTGGTCCGAGGGAATTGATGTATAGGACAGTCAGGCTAGCCAACACAATAGCATTTGAAAGTAATTGGCAATCTCAGGACAATTACTGTGATCTGTAGGCATGTTATGGTATGTTATGTTATGTTAATAACTTTTATTTGGCGCACAGCTGCCCCAGCGAAGGGGCGTCCTGGCGCCTGATCAGATACCACAACATAACAGGTCAGTGCTGAAGGCAGAAGAATCAAATAACAGAGGCAAACAGGTGAGTTTTGATGGCGCGTCTGAAAAGAGTGAGACTATTTAGGGCACGAATGTGTCCAGGGAGGGAATTCCAAAGATCAGCCGCCAGAATACGAAAAGAACGTCCTCCCATCCTACTCAGTCTGAACCTAGGCTTAATCGCCAGATGGTGAGATTCAGACCTGAGGGACCGCGTGGGGACATACGGAGAGATAAGGCCCGCAAGGGCGGGAGGGGAGGAAAGCTTCAAGATCTTAAATGTCAGACAGAGAGCCTTAAATTTGATTCTCTGTCTGACCGGAAGCCAATGAAGGGAGGTCAGGACAGTGGAGACGGAGCAGCATCTCGGAAGGCCCACAATGGCCCATGCGGCAGCATTCTGCACTCTCTGGAGCAATGTAGCCTCCGCCTGATTAACTCCAAGCAGCAGAGCACTCCCGTAGTCTAACCGAGAAAGGATAGAGGCCTGAACCACCAGTTGCCGCGTGGGGGGGTCGAAGAATTTGAGGACAGGTCTCAGTCCTCGCAGAATACCAAAGCAGGTAGCTGCTGTCTTCTCAGTATGACTGGTAAAAGAAAGGTTGGAATCCAGCCAGACCCCCAGATTTTTAACTTCGGCCGCTGGAATTGGGGACACCCCCAATTCGGGAGGCCACCACTGGTCTCCCCAAAGTTCCGCCTGCTTCCCTAAAACCAGGACCTCGGTTTTCTTAGCATTAAGCTGTAGGCAGTTGTTGCGCATCCAATTAGCCACAGCTATAAGTCCTGCACGGAATCTGGGCGCATTCACCTCAGGGTCCCCACTGAGTGTCACCGCCAGCTGCGTGTCGTCGGCGTACGATGTCATGGTAAGGCCACATTGCCTGACGACAGCAGCCAGCGGTTTCACATACAGGTTGAACAGTGTGGGGCTTAAAGCAGAGCACTGAGGGACTCCCAGACCCAGAGAATGGAAAGAGGACTGGCCAGGTGGAATGGCTACTTTGAAAAACCGGTCCGAGAGGAAGGAGCGGAACCACTGAAGAGCCTTCCCCATAATACCCACTTCCTCCAGGCGCCGCATCAAGATGTCATGAGACACCGTGTCGAACGCGGCGCTCAGGTCTAATAGTAGGAGCGCCGCAGTCTGCCCCGCATCCAGCACTGACCGAAAATGCTCGGTCATGAAGAGCAAGGCAGTCTCAGTGCTGTGTTGAGAGCGAAACACATTTTGACTCTCGTCAAGAATATTATTACGAGAGAGATGGGCAGACAGGGTGGAGTTCACGTGTGCCTCAGTGACCTTAGCGGTCCAAGGCAGGAGGGAGATGGGCCGGTAGTTCTCCGGGAGCAAGGGGTCTAGGTTGGGTTTCTTCAGAATAGGGCTGACCACAGCTTGCTTCCAGGAGGAAGGAACCACGCCCTCACTGAGGGAGAGATTAATCAGCTCCAAGATGGGCTCACGACAGAGGGGCGGGAGAAGAGTAAAAAACTCCGGCTTCAGCGGGTCTAAGGGAGAGCCAGATTTAATTTTGAGGCTCAGAGTGTCAAATACCTCGTTAGACATGGCCTGCAAGGAGGACAGAGTTTCAGAAACCGAAACCTTCACAACACTAGGAGCATCCCCGGGAACAGATGGTATAAATCCTCGATAGATTGTCTGCACCTTCTCCACGAAAAAGGATGCCAAACTTTCACAGTGCGAGTCCGTGCAGATTTCTTGCGAGGTAGCCCGTTTCCCCATCAGGTCTTTGAGTACCTTGAAAATTAATTTGGAAGGGTTAGGGCTGTTGGAGAACTCAGCTGCGTAATAAGCAGCCCGGGTTTGACAGATAGCTCTGTGGTAGATCTTAAGCTGGGCAAAGTACAAGGATTTAAGTAAGGACCCAGTTACAAAACTGTTCGTATCCCTGTTCCACATTCTGCAGTTTGCCTAGGGGCTGTGCCTCCAATATCCTAACAAAGTCCTCCAGCTTGAGTTTACGCCAATTGCGCTTTAGGATCTGTTTATCCACAGGTTTAAGTTGTGGATTATCTAAGGGACATGACACTTTAACCAACATGTGGTCCGTCCAACCCATCGCCATCGGGTCAGATGTTCTAGCCCGGACTAAGGTGGTGAAGAAGGGGTCAAGTATATGTCCTCCTATATGGGTAGGGGAGGTGACCAGTTGGTTAAGTTGCATCGCTTCAAGGTCCGCTAGCAAGGAGCTGATGGATGGAGATGACGTCTGATCAAGATGTATGTTTAAGTCACCTACTATGTTAAAGTTAGCAATGCTAGGAACCAGCGAGCTAACCACATCTACTAGGGCGGTCTTGAAGATGGTGTCGTTCCCAGGTGGACGATAGATAAGCAAGCCACTAAAGGTGAATTGATGACTAACCTTTACCTTAAAAGAGGCGCTTTCACACATTGGAAGATCCTGAGCCTTCCACTCAGCCGGGAAGCAAGATTTAGTCGCCATGGCTATACCACCTCCCCTAGTTGCGCGGTTCAAAGTAAACACCGTATAGGTAGAAGGGAAAGCCAGGTTTATGATGGCAGTGTCAGCATCCTGTAACCAAGTTTCGGTAAGAAAAATGATATCAGGAGA
Source organism: Lissotriton vulgaris (assembly GCF_964263255.1). NCBI lineage: Eukaryota > Metazoa > Chordata > Amphibia > Caudata > Salamandridae > Lissotriton > Lissotriton vulgaris. Next base: position 49,259,238 of record NC_141694.1, on the reverse strand, counting down.
GTCCGTATCTATCATGTCCCGGAGTGACTGATAGTGCTTGACCAGAGATCTAACATTCAAGCTCCATATATTAAGTGTTCGCTCAGTACAATCTATATGAATGCCGCGGGCAGTCCCTTCAGCAGGGCGCACCCCAATGGGTGAGGCCAGAGAGAAACAGCCGCATGCGCAGTCATAAGGTCCCGAAAGAGGAAGTATAGGGACATGGTTACACACCGGAAGACTATCTCTTATGGAAAAGATAGCAGCATGATGTTTAATGTAAATCAAATGCAGACAGAGCAGTGAGTATATCTACATTTGTGTCATTACAGGCGAGACATCTTGCAGTGCTGCAGAGGGGAGCAGAGCAAAGACAGCCAGGCCAGAGGGGAGGCAACATGAGGAAGAAAGCATGCCTGCAGGGACCACAAGCTCCGTGCAACCACCACCACCAACTCCTCCAACACAGCCATCACCACAGCCCCAGGGAACGCTGCCATCCCCTCATGCTCAGACCCCACTGCGAGGATCACCAACACCACCACCACAGTCAGGCAGGAGGCATGCCGTGGCCACCCTCCAGCAGATGGAGGAGTCGGAGGAGAAGGGCACAGGGGGCCAACAGTCTCCAGTCCATGAGGGCACCCACAGTTCTTCCAGACGCTGCAGGGTAAGGCCGGACAGTCCTGAAGCATCCGAACAGGGTGAAAGTGTGTTTGCTGGACTGGAAGGCAACATGCTGAAGGTCCAGCGCCTGCAATGGAGGGAGATGAGATCCCTGCACAGGGAGGTGGCACACATCAACAAACACATGCACAGGATGGAAAAGGGCATCCGTGCAATGGGAGACAACATGTGTGAGGGAATGCAGAGAGTTGCAAACTCTGTGGACAACCTCTGCAGCCAGTTGGAGCAGGATCGTCTTGGCAGACACAGGGAGAGGCAGAGGCTCCAGGCCTATACCAAGGCAGTGAACCGGCTGGCCACTGCAACCTCACTGATGTGTCGCAGGTCCATCACCATGCAGGAGGAGATGGCGCATTGTAGCAGGGATATGGCCAGGGGCATGGTTACAATGACCTCTGCATTAGAGCTCCTGCAGAATGCAAAGGTGGCCACTATGGAAGGGGGGGGACAGTGAGGAGGCTACCAGCCATGGTAGCATTACATCCTCTCCCACCGAGATCAGGAGGCGCAGCGAACACCACGGTGCTGCACGGAACAGTCTGACACTACAGACAGTGTTGGCAGGGAACGAGCACATGCAGCGTGTGCACGCAGAAAGTAGGAACCACTGCCAATTGCCAAATATTAGATGGGTGATGTAACCAATGTCCAAATGGACACTGCTCACAATACTGGTGGTGTGTTAATTAAACACTGTTACAAAAAACGGTTACTGGCTCTGTCTCGTTACTCACTCAGAAATAGTTTGACTATATCTCTGCCCTTCTCTGTCTCTCATCATGTTCAACTGCAACACCAGCTGCGCAGGGCTCTGGCTGAGGGTTGTCCTCGACCTTGTCCTCAGTGTCAGTTAGTTCCACTGCCGTTCCTTTTTTTGTGGCCAGATTGTGTAGCATTGCACATGTTGCAATAATTTTACAACATTTGATGGGGCTGTACTGACGTGCACCTCCACTTTTGTGGAGGCAACGGAATCACCACGTTGCGTGTGCTCTTATGTGCAACATTTTTTCTCTTCTCCCTTGGGGTGGTTGGGTTGAGATATGGTGTGAGTAGGTAAGGCCGGAGTGTTGTAAATAAAACAGCGATAGTATTAAGCATTCACTGAAGACATGCTATTGTGTCTTGTTCTAGTTTTCCCGCTCATACATGAAATACGGCCAGACTCCATTTTGTTTTCTGGCGTCCATCTTGTGTGCTATACATTGCCATGTGCTCGCCACAAGGTGAGTCCTACCTCACTGATTGTCACCCCTGGAGTTTGCTCAGCAACAAGCTATAAATAGTTCCTTGTGCGTCTAGCGCATGCTCAGTAGGAGTCACATCTGTCTCTGATTAGCGTACATTGGAATGTGCATTTCGGCGGGTCTCAAGAACCGTTAACTCCACCCATGTATCAATCATGTTCAAGAAATGTCCATATATGGTCGTAAATCATGTTTTTGAGCTGTAACCGCCCACTTATGAGCCCCTTCTTTGTGTATAAAAGGAGGCCACATGTCTGAGTTCTTTGTGCTACCTTGTACAATACTGTAGAGTGTTGTGTAGGCTGTAGTACCACCTTTAAAGGGTTATTAAACTATGTCTTTGTATTTCCAGTTTCCGTGCCAATTTCTTTGTGTAGTCTGAGGACTCCGTGCACAGAAGGGCGAACCCCTTTGCATTCGCAGGCCTTGCTGAGGCCTGTATTCATCAATTGGCGCCCGTCACGTGGGGCTCATCGAAGACTCGGATGCTCGAAGGATTGGTCATGACGAAGGATTGGAACCTTGCCGGGGACGTGTTCACTGCCAGCGGCGCCTTTTAGTCCTGGCATCCCGAGGTATTCTTCCTTCCCTTCCGATCTGACCATCTGGGTGGCTCCGGTCCTCGACTGAGACCTCTTCTGTTGGTTTGCAGTGTAGTGGCCGTTTGGGCGAATTTGGAACTTGGTAGTTGGAATCTGGACGCTCTTGATTGGTAAGACTCGTTGTACGGTACTTGCCGTGAGCTTTTGGTAGTCTTGATTGGCAAGGCAGTTTTAGGATACGCTTGCCGTGACTAATTTGTTTGATTGTTTGAGGTGACTAGTCATATTGTTTGGTTTGAATTTGTACATATATGCGTTGCAACACATATAGGCAGGCAATGTGGAGATATTTCTCCTGAACTTTGGATTTGAGCGGCGCAACATTTTAAGTGCCATTTTAATTATAATATTGCATAGTTTGCACTATTTTGGACATGCCTGTTTTTAGCGCACTCCGTAAGTGGTGCTGTGTTTTGGAAATGACCGGTTGATACTTGAAGAATCACAGCCGGCTCCCCCGGAAGGGATGCCGAATAGGGATATGTATGTAAAGTTTGGTCTTTCCCCCATAATGTACAGCACGTTGTGGAGGAAATGTACCAACAAGCATTTGCAATGCAATAGGTCGCGCATTAGGAAAGTTTGAGCTATTGGTCTTGTAAATGACAATTTTTTTATTTATGTGTTGGTTTTGAAAATAGCTAAATTAATAGCTTTGTCATTTACAATGCCAATAGTTATAACTTTCGCAAATGTGACACCTATAGCATTTGTAATGCAACATGTTTTGTATTTACATGACCTAGATGTATTGATATTACAAATAACAATGGATTTTAATTTTTTTAAATAATTAATACTTAAATAAAAGTGATTGTAATTTATAATGGCAATAGCTTAAACTTTGTAAATAACTTTTGTGAAGATGATGTTCTGTGTATTTTATTGTGATGAAAATCCAAGAACAGAAGTGAAATATTAACATCTTTTTCTGACATTTGTAATAAAGCTTGAAACATTGAGAGAACATATTTGAACCAGTTGTTGAATGGTTGCACAGATTGGTGCTGTGATGGCGAGGAGTGATGTGGTGGTGCGGAGTGGTGCTGGGGTAGCGCTGAGTGATGATGTGGTGATGCAGAGTGGTGCTGTGATGGTGCTGAGTGATGCTGGGGGGGCGCTGAGTGATGCTGGGGTGATGCTGAGTGATGCTGTGGTGGTGCTGACTGATGCTGTGGTGGTGCTGAGTGGTGCTGTGGTGGTGCTGAGTAGTGCTGTGGTGGCACTGAGTGATAATGTGGTGGTGCTGAGTGGTGCTGTGGTGGTGCTGAGTGGTGCTGCTGAGTGGTGCTGTGGTGGTGCTGAGTGGTACTGAGTGATGCTGTGGTGGTGCTGAGTGATAATGTGGCAGTGCTGAGTGATAATGTGGCGGTGCTGAGTGATGCTGTGGTGGTGCTGAGTGATGCTGTGGTGGTGCTGAGTGATGCTGTGGTGGTGCTGAGTGATAATGTAGTGGTGCTGAGTGATAATATGGTGGTGCTGAGTGGTGCTGTGGTGGTGAAGAGTGATAATGTGGTGGTGCTGAGTGGTGCTGTGGTGGTGCTGAGTGATAATGTGGTGGTGCTGAGTGGTGCTGTTCTGCTTCCGGAGGAGGAGGAGGTGGATCACTGGAGAACCCGTGGGTCAGCAAAATAACTCAGGAATGCACAAGAGGCCGCTTCCTGCGGTGCTGAGCCTTTTTAAACCTGATAGACTGAAGAGCAAGGACTCAATCTCGGCGTTGAGTCAACAGCCTGTGATTCTGGGCAAATCACTTAATCTCCCCATGCCTACAAAAAACCAGACCGAGCCGCTGTACGCTCCCAAAAGCTATGGACCTCAACAAGAGGAGAGGAGGATAGAGTATCGTTGGGAAGAGAGAAATGATGATAAGTGGGGAGGAGGAGGAAGTGGTGGTGCAAACAAGGAAGCGGAAAGCAAATGGAAAGGAGGAGGGAGGAGAGGTTGGACAGAAGGAGTGGTAGTTGCTGATTGGTACACCTGGCCGTGAGATAACTGTTCAAACTCTAAATATTTGTTGACAGCCATCCCGGGGAAAGATGTTCCAATCTGCATTAAGACTTCCATCGAAAATCACGTTTGCTAAAAAACATGTAAGAAACAGGGCTGCTGCATTAGAAAAAACATCAAAAAGAAGGCTGCTTTTTGCATGTATTGCATAAATCATTTTATGCGTGATGACTGGCTGTAAAATAGTCTCTCATGCATTTCTCATGAATTGCAATGCAAGCCTTCAATAGGCAGACTGATAACCAAACAGCCAATGCCATGGGGAGAAACAGCAATACAAATCATTTGCTAGATAGATAAAACTGTCATTTGTCAGATTTAAAAATATGGGGCATAGCACTTTTGAACACTGTTTTGTATGCAAGTTAAAAACTGTATATTCTGCTACAGGTGAGACTGGTCGGGAATACTGCCTGTGTTGACACCTGGGTGTGCACCACTAGGCCTGTCCACACATATTGGGTAATTGGAAGCATGTGGTTACTAGTGTGCTAGATTATTTTTTACTTACAACTATGCCAAAGACACACCATTTCCCTATTTGTTGCTAAGAGGGGAGCGGAGGAAACGGGACGGAGAATAACCATAATAACTTTAGGACTAAAGACAGGGTATCCAGGGGAATCAGTGGAAAGAAGGCTATGGCACAACGCATTTAAATATTATATTTACTGCAGCACCTCTTTTACAGCTCTATTTCAAGGAACGGAAACCACAAATGTACCACTACGTTTGAGTCCTGAAACCGAAAGCCCTTGTGAACAAAGAAACTACTGTATGCCCTTAAATGCTTGTGTTTAGAATAATAAGTGCTGAGCAGAAATGCTATGCTGACTGTTACCTCCTTCTGTGTATGTCATCACATGCCCACACAATTGCCACATACTTTACCAAATACATAACTCACAGTCACAAGCCACATACTCCATCACAGAACTCAGCAGGCCTCAGAGGGAGTTAGTCTGCACAAGCGGCATAAACGGCCATGACTGCAATAAGCGCAAAAGTAATTAAACTATCCAAACTTTAACCGCATCCGTGCGGCGCGAATTCCCCGCCCATGCTGACTCCGCCTTGCGCGGGCGGAGTCATGACGGAACGGTTCCGTCATCAGCACAGCTCAACCGACGCTGATGATGGAACCGTTCCGTCATCAGCATCGAAAGGGTTAAAACACGCCCACCCAGCCTCACACATTACCTTTCACCAAGGAATACAAATATTGCAACCATTCCACCAACGTTGATGTTTGCATCGACTCCTGAATATTGACAGGCCCTTAGCAAAAGAACGTTCTCGAAGGAGGAGGTATTAAAGAAGCAATACAATCCGAGAAATATCTAGTACGTGTTAGAACTTAATTCAATATTTGCCAGTTTCACCTATTCTCCATTAAATGTTCAACAATAGGTGCTAATGTATGAAACAATTACAACGCTAGTAGCCAGACGGAGGCGTGCTCGCGACAGGCTGGGGAGCGCGCGCACAGGTTCCAGGCAGCAACGGAGGCCTGGCGCGCACCGCCTCCCTGTGCCGTGGGTCGTCCTCTTTTCCACTTCGCAGTGTGTGCACCGCGGAGCCTGTTTCCTACACTGGGGGCCTGCAACCACCGCTTCCTGCGATGTTGGCGGAGGCTGGCGGGGATGCGCCCCCGGTCTGGGGGAAGCTGTCGGTTTTGCAGCCACTCTCGGTCCTTCCCCTGAAGCCGGGCCCGCCTTCCCACCACTGCCTCCTCCACCCGGAGCCTCCGGAGCTGCAGAGGAGCCTGACTCTAGATGGGCCCGAGTAAGAGGAGGAAGAGGTGGTGATTGCGCTGACCGCTCCGGCGCCTAACTAGTAAGTACCGAGATTCGGGTGGATGGCAGATCTCTCGATGCATGGGGCGGGGGTGTGTGTCTGTGTGTGCGTGCAGGGGTGGGTAGGGGGCGGGGGCGTGTGTATGCGTGCGTGTGTATGTGTGTGTGTGGTGGGGGGGTGGCAGCGTGTGTGCCTGTGTGGTGTGTGTGCAGGGGTGTGGGGGCTGGCTGTGTGCGCACGGGAATATGAGGCACGAGATGGGCACGGTGCTGTGCGCGCCCACGAGGTCAAATCTGAGCTCGTGCCCCTCTCGTGTCTACATTCCCAGAAACTGGCAACAATAGGTCTCGAGCAGACGCTGCTCGACCTAAAAAGGATCCTGAGTTACGATGGCCTCTGTATGGATCATTTGATTTGCGGAAAATGGAGTATGTGGAGCAGTGTATGTGTAAGCGGCGAGCGAGGCAAGACATGTTTGAGTGTATTCATATGTGGGTGAAAGAGGTGCGAGAGCGTGAGAAGCGTGAGCAGGTACTGATTGAGAAAGAGCAACGTAAGAGTGAGCGTGAGAGAGCGCAAGAGTCGAAAAAGCGCGAAGCAAAGGAATTAGAAGAGAAACAGGAGAAAGAACGTCGGTTGCAAGTATCTGACCAGTATCCTGTTCGACAGCCTCTTTATCCTGTCCTTAATAAACATGATGATGATTTTTCGTTATTAGATCGCTCTCCGCCCCCGTACGCTGGCCCGTCTGCTCCAAGAGGAGGAGATCAGGATTCTGGACCACCCGCACAGAAAGTGGATACGCGGTCTATGTTATCGGCCGACCGTATGGCTGATCTCCGAAAGATTGCTTATCGGGTCAACAAGGATACTGTCTCCCTTGCAGAGTTATTGAAAAAGCTTGAAGTATGGGAGGATAGGGAGAAATTATACTTTACTGAGTTTGTCTCTAATGAAGTAGTGACAGCTTTTCGGAAATATTCCGATGTTCTTGAGCCAGATGATGTGGTAGCTGATTCTAAAGAGTTGCGTAAAGGTCTTCTTCTTCCTTCTCAGGTGCCTGATGAAGTTCGACGGCTGTTTGCATTGCGGGATGAGATGTTTTGGCTACGGGATGAAGCGCGGAAAAGGAAAGCTGGCGAGGAGAGAACAAATCCGAATGGCGACGGGAAGCAGTCATCCATCTTTTATTCAGATAAGATCGATGTAGTGCATGTTAAACCGATGCGGGAGGCAGCGCCTTTGTACGTTCCTCCTAAAGGAGCGGGTACTAGTCCGGATAAAGGGTCTTCTGATGCTAAAGGGTATTTCATTTATAACTGGGTTTATACTCCTTGGAATAGAGCAGATGTTATGGCATTAAAGGCTGCATTACCTGATCCACGAAAGAATCCTGCCACCTTTTATGAGGAATTGAGGGGGCCCTAAATTCTTGCACTATGACCCTGGCCGATATTGATTTATTTTTCGGGCTTATATTACCCCCAGATATGTGGAGATCTGTACGAAAGTTAGACGATCTTGCAACAGTTAAGGTTAGATGGGCGGATCTTGAGGATGAGGATAGAGAAAGGAAACCTGCACAGAAACCGCCCCAGTCGATTTTAGATCTTCCTGCTGCTATTTTGACTAAATTAAAAACGATTATTCTCTCTAAATAGATTGTCTGGACTATGTTAGTGTCATGTAAACAGAAGGTAGATGAATTAGTCTCTGATTTCTTTACACGATTTGAGGCAATTTTCCATGATTTCAGCGGGCAGTCGCTTATGGACGACACGGGTCGACATCTTTTTGTTGATAAATATGTTTCGAATTTATTGCCGGGAGTAGCAGCTCGATTGAAAGCGAGTGAAAGCTCTTGGACGACTTCATCGCCGGCATCCCTCCTGACGATGGCTCAGTATTATGAGCATCAGGAATTGGAAGCGAAGGGTAATGATGAAAAGAAATCTAAAGATTTAAAAACTAAGGTTATGTTAGCACAAGTGTATGGACCGCCTCGTAGAGGTAATGAAAGGGGCGGTCGGAATTTTCCATTTTTTTTTCCGAACCGCACTGATTTGGCCCGGGATCAATGTGCGTATTGTAGGCAGAGAGGTCATTGGGCGAATGAGTGTCCATTGTTGCGCGCACAGCGGCAAGAGCGTGGGCAGGGACCGATGAGGAGTAGGGGAGGTTCTTCAGGCCCTAGGGGCAACACGAATGATCGAGCTAGGTTTGACTCTGGTATGCGACCGCAAGATGGGTCCAATTTCTTTGATCGACGAAATCAATACCAAATGTCTGAGTATGTACCTCCTGAACAGCACGATTCACAGTATGCATAGGATTGCGTAGGATGGGGTAAGGAATCAGTCGAAGTGCCAGTAGATCAGAGGGGTCCTTATGTTACAGCACATGTTTTGGGTTCTACTGATCGGTTCCTGGTTGATACAGGAGCTACTCGTAGCGCTTTGTCTAAAGAATTGGTTCCGAGGGCTCCCCTGTCTGGCTTAACAATCACGTCTATAGGGTTCGATGGAGCACCTTCTCTTAGCCCACTATCACAACCTCTTGCACTTCATGTAGATAAGTTTGTTGCACCATGTCCATTTTTGCTCTCCCCGAACACGCCTGATAACATTGTGGGCCTGGATATGCTCAAGCATTTTCGGGCTACGATACGATGCTCCCCTGAAGGAGTACATGCTATCTTGAATGACAACTATCCGACAATGGAGAGGGTGTGTACGATTAAAGAAGATGCTGCATTGGCCTCTTTACCTCATACTTAGCGGGCTACTTCAGATAATGATGTGGGACAGATGATCATTCCCCCGGTACACATTAGTGTAAAGGAGGGAGCTGTATTGCCGCGCCTGCCTCAGTATCGAATTTCACAGGAGGGGGAGGAGGCGCTAATACAGATAGTGCAGGATCTGATTAAAGTAGGGGTTGTTGAAGAAGTTCCATACAATGTGTGTAACAGTCCTATATTTCCGATTTTGAAGAAGGACACTGACACTAGGATTTATCGATTTATTATCGATTTGAGGGAGGTCAATAAGGTAGTGATACCTCAATACCCAGTGGTTTCTGACATTACGACACTTCTGACTCTGGTCCCGCCAACTGCAACAACGTTCTCAGTTATAGACTTGAAGAACGCTTTCTTTTCGATCCCTATTCATCCTGACAGCTGATACCTTTTCGAATTCACTTTGAATAATAGATCGTACACATTTTATTGAGTTCCTCAAGGCTATACTGAGAGTCCTAGCATTTATAGTCAGGCATTAAAACGACAGTTGGATTCTTTTATTTGACCTGAAGGCGTGGCGCTTATACAATATGTCGATGATATCTTGTTGGCAGCCGACACCCCTGAACAATGTGAGGAGTGTACATTGTCTTTGCGTACCTTCTTAGCATCGCACAACCACAAAGTATCGAAAAAGAAATTGCAATATTGTAGACCAAAGGTAACCTACTTAGGTCACCTTTTGTCTAAGGAGGGACGTGCACTTACACCAGATCGCATCCACGTAATTTTGGATACACCAGCACCCTCCACGCAGAAAGATGTTAGAGCTTTCCTAGATCTCACCTCCTTTTGTAGACAGTGGATATTAGGGTTTTCATACATAGTTAAACCACTGTTAGCACTTTTGACAAAGGATACTCCAGTTCCCCTTCCCTGGACAGATGAGTGTGAGAATGCTTTCCAACAACTACGACGGGCTCTTTGCTCAGCACCAGTGGTAGGTACCCCTGATTACACGAAGTCCTTTACATTGCATGTACATGAGAGAGATGGATGCGCATTATCAGTGTTAGTGCAGATGCACGGCGACAAGCAACGCCCTTGTGCATACTTCTCGGCAATGCTTGATCCTGTTGCTCGAGCATTGCCTGGTTGTCTTCGCTCAGTTGCAGCAACAGCTGTGTCAATACGCTAGAGTGAAGGGATTGAGTTCTCATAAGCTGTTGGTGTTGGCCCCCCATGCTGTTGATGCCCTTTTGAATCAAACGAAGACGCAGCATCTATATAGTGCTCGTCTAACAGGATACGAGTTAATGCTGTTGGCTCCTCATACTACACTGAAGAGATGTGCAACACTGAATCCAGCCACGTTGTTGCCCTTTCCAGTGACTCGGCCTGAGGCGCAAGAGACACATGACTGTGTCTTTGTGACTGAGGAACAGACAAAGGGTCGTATTGACTTGCAAGATACGACCTTTACAGATGTGGATGGGGAGCTGTGGGTGGATGGGTCTTGTTTGAAGTTACCAGACGGAACTACCTCAGCAGCATATGCAATTACTACGCTACACACAATAGTGGAGACAGCACGCATACCGCAGAAATCGGCACAAGCAGCAGAACTGATAGCGTTGACACGAGCGTGTGAGCTTAGTGCAGGGTTATGCGTGAATGCCTATACGGATAGCCGCTATGCTTTCGGACTGGTGCACACTTTCGGCCTGCTCTGGAAAGAAAGGGGCTTTTTGACATCACATGGAGCACAGATAATGTATGGAGAATTAGTACATAACCTCTTGACTGCATTGACCTATCCGAAGAAGATAGCTATAGTGAAATGTAGCGCACACAAGAAAGTGACAGATATAGTGGGACAAGGAAATGCTTTTGTAGATCGAGTAGCACGTGAAACTGCGATGCAGCCTGGCTCCACTCCAATGTATGTTGTGAAGTCACAAGCTGAGCGGTGGCACGATGCTAGGGAAGAGGTGTTAGAGATACAAAAGACCGCTACTGATAAAGAACGAGAGCAATGGTCCAAAGATGGAGAATTGGATGATGAAGGTTGTTGGAGGAATAAGCAGATGGATAGGTGGAAGTTACCCACAGCCTTCGTACAACCTATGGTTCAGATGGCACATGGGCTAGCACATGTTGGAGCTTCGGCAATTGTGAAATTGCTTACGCAAGTTTGGGAGCATCCAGAAATTGCTAGCACAGCTAAGAGAGTAGTACAGACCTGCATGATTTGTCTTAAATACAATCCAGGAAAAGGGACACGAACTCCAGCAGGAGGATTTGCAACACCCACTGCACCTTTTGAAGTATTGCAAATGGATTATATTCAGCTGGAACGCTGCAATAATCTGAAGTATGTTCTGGTTGTGGTTTGTGCACTCAGCAAATGGATTGAAGCATACCCTACAAAGGACAATACTGCAATGACTACTGCTAAGGTGCTGTTGAAGGAATTTTTCCCTCGCTATGGTGTTTGTAGATTGTTGTAGAGTGACAACGGGCCCCATTTTGTGGCAGACGTTGTTAAGTATGTCCTGAAAGGATTAGGAGTTACGCAAAAGTTCCATGCAGTGTTCCACCCACAATCAGCAGGATTGGTGGAAAAATATAATGGTACGTTGAAGCTAAAAATAGTGAAAATACAGGCTTCTACTTCTCTGCTTGGCCAGATGCTTTGCCTTTGGCATTATTGTCTATCAGATCAGTACCGCATTCTTGGACGGGCCTAACGCCCTATGAAATTGTCTTCGGGCGCCCCACGAGCATATGGGGGGTGCCCAAACCAAGCTCAGTGTACGATGTACCTTGTTTTTTGATGAATGACTATTTGGCACAATTAACTGACAGTTTGGTTTCCATTCATCAACATGTTCGAGAAGCACTCCCGGACCGGTCCACAGGAGAAGGCCATAATCTCTGGCCTGGTGACTTCATGCTTGTGAAGTCCTTTGAGAGGTCAAGCAATCTGGAGCCGAGGTGGTGCGGTCCGAGCAGGTTCTTCTCGCCACAAGAACAGCTGTCCGAGTCACCAACCAGAAGAACTGGATACATTCCATCCATTGCCGGAAGGTGCAACCTGACCTGGTGGAGCCTGCTGTATTGACCGACCATCGAGATATCTTGACTGCGGAAAGAGGCCGTGCTGTGGTACCTGACGAATCTGAGGAGTTCTTCCTGGACCCGACAATTCCTGGATCAAGAAGATATAATCTGCGGCCAAGAAAAGAATCTGCAATTGTGTGAGAAGTTGTCAGAACGGTCCCTAGGACAGTGAAACGGAGAGCCGATGAGGCAAGGGGGGGGGGGATCAGCCCTGCATTAGTGTAGTGACACCGGTCTTGGCCCACTGGTGAAGAAAACAACGGCTACCTAGGGGTAAGAGTTCTGACAACACTTTAGTTTCAGGAAGATACTGTGTGTACATTTGTTCGAATGGATAAGAAGAAGATTTTTGGTTCTGTAGGTTTCATTGCCATTGTAGCAGTTGTTGCTACTTGCTACAGTTACGTGCTTTGTAGAGGATAAAGCTCCTGCCCGTGAGCTATATGTTGTTTCTACTCCAGTCCCAGATGAGCATTTCTTCTATATACTTCCATATCAAGAGTTGAAACATCGACAGTCATATTTGAATAACACTTTCATCCAAATGTTGCATCACACACACGTTGCTACGAATGCCACGAATTGTTGGATATGTGGGATGATGCCAGCGCATCAAAAGAAAGGGGGAACACCGTTCATACCTCTCCCTTTCTCTCATAATGGCTCTTGTAGAGCATGGTACACTTTGCTTTTTGCTACAAGAAAACCCACAGTGGGTATACTGCTTTTCAGACTGAATAAAGAATGCCATCAAGATCAAGCATGGGCGGAAAATCCGTTACGCTCGCGGATTTTGCGGATTTTCGGGAAATCCGCAATCCGCGAGATTTGCGAATTTCCCGCAAAATCCGCAAATCCGCGAGCAGCGGATTTTGCTCGCGCTGCTCGCACTGTTCGCGTGAGTTCGCGCCCCGCGAATAAGTGCAAAATTGCAGAAATACGATCTTAGCAAAACTGAAAGTAACTACTTACCAGGTTCAAAAGTTCAGGCACATCATTAGTAGCCATTTCCTGTAGTGCTTCCTGAGGGGCCCCTCCAGAGTTCAGTTGCCAGTTGAAACTATTATGTGACCCTGCTCTGAACCTCAGAATAGTTACACATATGCCACAAAGGTCCTGAATTACAGCTAAGGGAGACAAGCAGGAGCCAGGCTGGAAGTTAAAATCCATTAATCAGCCCCTAATTCATTATTGTCAGTTGGGGCAGGGCAGGTGTTGTAACTAATTTTGCAACAATGAAAGCACTTAGCAAGTGCAAAAGATCACTAATCAGGGCGCACTAAGGAAGCAGGTGCCAGCTAAAAAAATATTCTGTGACACATTAATCAGCCCCAAATTAATTCAGGTCACTTGAGGCAGGGAAGGTGTGCTTTGCTTTGCCGAAAATAATGTACACTGGACAACCAGAGGGTGTGGTGATGAAACAGAGGGTGGCATGGGTGGGCCAGAGGGTGGCATGAGTAGTCAGAGAGTGGCAGTGGTGACAGAGAGTGGCAGTGATGAAGAAGAGTGTCCCAAACAGGCTGGACACGTAGAAACAACAAGTTCGCAAAACTTGCGACCCGACAGGTAAGTTCGCAAATTGCGAAATTGTAAAAACCCTCGCGAACTGGCAGAAACACGGGCGAACACAAAAAAAAAAAATCCGCAAATTCGCGGGAATTCGCGGATTTTGCGGATTGCGAATCCGCAAATCCGCAAAATTCGCGGATTGCCAATCCGCAAAATCCGCTCATGCTTAATCAAGATAAGGAAGGCTATCCACAAGCCAACGGAACTATATGGGAGTGGGAAGAGTATCGACCGGACAATGAATCCACGCCTTATATCTTTACGAACACTAGAGACACTGTTGGAAAAGAGAAGTTTGTGATTTCAGTGGCCCAAGCACAAGCAGATTTATGTGTACAGAGTGTAGGCCATATTCCTGTAGGTGTTAGTGATTGTATTGAATATTGATGGTCTTAATAATAGCGCATTTCTCGCCTCTCATAATACTTACTTTGTATGTGGAAACAAAGGTTATTATCGATTACCAGCCGGATGGTCCGGAGTATGTTATGTATCATTTTTACTGCCACCTGTATTTTTGGCACCTGCATCATACCATAAAGATTTGAAATTATTGAACAATGTGATAAACAGATATAAACAAACTTTGTCTGTAGATGACGTTGATCAAACTGATACTAGTCTGCAGCAGTATATAGATTTCAACCTAGGATTATTTTTCTTTGTGGGAGCTGCACTGAATAGTAGAAAGATACGACGATTGATGAGATTAGTGGAAGCTGTTACTAATCAAACTGCTGCAGCCCTTGGAAATCTTACTGAAGAGCTGCAAATTACTAGGATTGTTGCATTACAGAACTGAATGGTTTTGGATGTAATGATAGCGGATAGAGGCGGGGCTTGTAGAATTATTGGAAGCAGTTGTTGTGTCTTTATCCCTGACCATTCTCCTTCTGTGTACAAAGCCATTAACAAATTACATAAAATTGCAGCTGATATACATGTTGAAAGTGGATCTTGGAACTTTTCCGGTTGGTTCTGGACTTTGATTTCTACATGGGGTTGGAAAGTTCTCACTGGACTTTGTATAGCTGTTGCCATATTATTCACGTGTTGTGTATGTATTCAATGTAGTCCAATGATATGTTCCTTATGTGTTTTGTTTTGTGTGCCCAATAAACAATCCGTTGCAGAGGCTGCCTATCAGAAAACTATAACTAGAGAGATAGCCGACATGATGAGCATCGATATAAACGATGAGTATTTAGATTATCCAAGAAAACCGAATGTCTTCAGCAAATGCTGAAAGGGTCGTCTGTTGTAAATAAAACAGCGATAGTATTAAGCATTCACTGAAGACATGCTATTGTGTCTTGTTCTAGTTTTCCCGCTCATACTTGAAATACGGCCAGACTCCATTTTGTTTTCTGGTGTCCATCTTGTGTGCTATACATTGCCATGTGCTTGCCACAAGGTGAGTCATACCTCACTGATTGTCACCCCTGGAGTTTGCCCAGCAACAAGCTATAAATAGTTCCTTGTGCGTCTAGCGCATGCTCAGTAGGAGTCACATCTGTCTCTGATTAGCGTAGATTGGAATGTGCATTTTGGCGGGTCTCAAGAACCGTTAACTCCACCCATGTATCAATCATGTTCAAGAAATATCCATATATGGTCGTAAATCATGTTTTTGAGCTGTAACCGCCCACTTATCAGCCCCTTCTTTGTGTATAAAAGGGGGCCGCATGTCTGAGTTCTTTGTGCTACCTTGTACAATACTGTAGAGTGTTGTGTGGGCTGTAGTACCACCTTCAAAGGTTTATTAAACTATGTCTTTGTATTTCCAGTTTCCGTGCCAATTTCTTTGTGTAGTCTGAGGACTCCGTGCACAGAAGGGCGAACCCCTTTGCATTCGCAGGCCTTGCTGAGGCCTGTATTCATCAGGAGGGCATATGCGCTGTCACTTAAATACAAAAGAAAGTGCCATTAATTTGTAAATGTAAATGTAGATGTACAGGAATTTATATAGCGCAAATCACCGAGCAGTTTCTAAGCGCTTGCTTAGGGAACCCGTCCTGGTATTCCCCTGTGAGATAACCCCTGGCAGGGTATCCGCAAGGTGAAAGCCAGCATCCCGCCGCGAGGGGCCGTTGTGGAGATTAAGCAAGCTATTGCCCAGATTTGCAGAGTGTGAACCCGTGAATCGAGTAGGCACCGGAGCGAGAATTGTCGAGTCCATGGACATTTTAGGACTCAAGACCCCGCCGAGCCGGGAATTGAACCCTGGTCCCAGGCTGGCCTCTGCTTCCAGGTCTGCCTCCTCAAATCAGTGAGCCACACTTCTCCATTTGTGTGACCAATAGCTTGAGCCAAGGTGTACATCAGGGTGTGTCACATTGATTTACCTAGTAGGTATCCTTCTCCAAATTCACCAGCAGCCAGACGTGTATGGATACCAGTTGGTAGAAATCCAGCTTGGTCCTCTGCAGCTCCGCCTGTGTACAGGGGAAGGTAATGTAATGTTCCATTTTGTCCATCATGGCATCAAGGAAGGTGTTGAAAAAATGGGATAGACAGCTCTGTGACACACCACCTACTGCGGCTATCACACCCTGGTAACTTCCTGATGCCAGGAGGTGCAGGCAACAGAGTACCTGGACATGGGTTGGTATTGCGTGCACCCTTGGTGTCTGATGTTCAAGATAGGGTTTGAGGTCCCTTATTAGGTCAAGGATGGTGTGTGGGTGCAGCCTATACCTTTCATGGATTTCAGGTTCAGTCAATAGAAACAATGTGATGCGCAGTCTGTACACCCGCTCTTCCCGTCTCCAGATCCTCACTCCTGCTGCTCTCAAGCGTAGCCACCTTGCTATGAGGTAGAGGCCTGCCATTGTGTTCACACTGTTGCATTTTGGGGCTGTTTTTATGCACTGCACCTGATTACCACATGCTCAGGATCCGTGGTAAATACCGAATCATTATTACCGATTTTGGTCAAATTCGGTAATACCGATTTTTGCTACATCGCATTTTGGGCCTTCTACTGAATCGTTATTTACCGATTTGGTATTCATTGTTTCGGTGTTCTTCGATCGGTAAATAAGGATTCAGTAATTATTTACCAATTTGTTATTACCGATGCCATTCGGTAATACGTACATCTCACAGGGCTAAATACCAGTCGGTAAAGCCGGAATTTACTGATTTTCGGCTTTACCGACTGGTATTTGGCCACCTACATATGGCCCTAAGTGTTGAAGGTCGGAATGTGTTTGATCCTTTACCAGAGTATGTTTGTACTGATGAGGAAGTACTTGGCGAATTTCAATTTGCGGTGAAAAAACTGGATGCATAATTTGAAGGAAAGGTGAATTTGGTAGTTCATGGACACAAGTTCTTTAGACGTATTAAAAAACCAGATAAATCCATAGATTCAAATGTTACAGCTCTTAAGATGTTAGCGTCTTATTGTGGATTCGAAGGATTCATGTCCCAACTAATTAACGACCAAATTGTATCCAGATGTTATTCAAGGAAAATACAACAGAAATTGTTAACTTGCAAAAATCCATCACTTGAAGAAGCAAATGACATTGCATAAAGCATAGTGTTCTCAGCATGATGCAAAACAGTTAGAATCAAAACGTCTACATATATCAGTAGCAAATATCAATACTATTGGTAAGACTCAAATTAATTATTTTGGGCCAGATGTAGGTAAATCACATTTACCGATTTTGAAATACGGAATTTTACCGATTCGGTATTTCAAAATCGGTAAATGTGATGTAGGTACCAACATCTGGATTAGTTACCGATTCCTTAAGAATTCGGTATTTACCGATTCGGTAAATACCGAATCGGTATTTGCTATTGAATCCTATGGGCCTTGAAGCCCATAGGATTCAATTCAAATACCGATTCTGTATTTACCGAATCGGTAAATACCGAATTTGTCAAGGGTGCAGGGGGTGTCACTTTGACACCCTCTAGCACCCCCAAAACGGGCATGTGTGCAATGTGGCACACAGACATGCCCTAAGGGCACGTCTGTCTGTCACATGGCACATGTGTACATGCACAGATGTGCATGTACAAAGGAATCGGTATTTTACCATGGATTTGTATTCCATGGTAAAATACCGATTCTGAAAGCCATGTGCCAATGGAATATTGGCTACCCACATTGCATTTTCGGTAATTTTACCGAATCGGTAAATATTACCGAATCGGTAAATTTACCGATTCGGTAATAATAACGATTCGGTAAAATTACCGAATATATGCCCCTACATCTCCATAGCCCTTTACCGATCGGAAACGGCCGAAAATCGGTATTTTCGGCCGATTCCGATCGGTAAAGGGCTACCTACATCTGGCCCTTTGTTCCTGATAACTTTGGTAAAAGCAGAAATTTAACTCGATTTACAACTAAACAAACATTTGTAGGTCAACTACACATGTGTCTAATTTTCAGAATTGTCCAGTGATTGCACAAGAATGTTGGAAATGTTAAAAACGTGCTCATTTTGGTACGGTCTGTAGGGGGTGATAAATGTATACCAGTATGTCCAGAATTGATTTGGGCACACATAATTACTCTATGTTCTGTGATTGGCAAACTACTATTTTAACTAATTAGAGGTAGAATAATTACATCATTGTTAAGTCCCTTTTGGAAATTAAGGTGCTGAATCAGATATGTGAGGTGGCGGTGTCCTCCTACGAAGCTAAGTATGCTAGTGATAAGTATAATGTTGTGAGATGTGAGAGAGTGATGAGGTTAAAAGGAAATAGGAATAATGCTAAGATCAAATTCAGTGTGTGTGGCTGTGCATATCAAGGATCCCGTTTTGCTGCAAAAAGGACCTCTGAAATTAAGCGGTCCAATTTGCATTATTGGGATTAAGAGACACACTGTACAATGGTGGAATATGTTTCCCTTAGCCAAAGTGGATGCAATTGATATGTTGATGAACAAACCAACCAAGTATGATCAAAGCAAACCAAAGTGAGAACATAATGTTGTGAGTCCTTTAATGCTGTATTTATAGCTCCTCTCTTGTACTTCATAAACTACATCTCTACAACAATTTGGGATGAGAATTACTTCCCACATTGCTTATAATTTACATCAGCAAACTCACAAAGTTATTTTAGTTGTTCGGGTCAGACGGTGTAGATGTAAATGTGGAAGTTGTTGCACAATTTTAACAGAAAACACATTTTCTTTTCAAAATATCAGTAATGAAGCTCCAGGGACCAAACTGTGCACACAAGTGTGAAACCTTATAGTAGAAGGGAGCACTATTCAGCATTGTAAAACAATACTTGCAGCACATATCTTCAACTTTGAAGATAAAATAAAATGGGAAACGTCCAAGAACTCTTTTTGACCAATCTGCCAATTGTGTGATCATCCTTGCCAACTAACGATTATGGTGTCATATATCACAGTGCATTAATGTATTGCCACCACAGGAATTCAGTCGGTGAGTTGCTCAAGTATTTTGGAGTGTTTCTATTGCTCAATTTGTTCATTTATTAGTTGAGGTATGAGCGGTCAGTTTAATGGTGTAAGGAGAAGCAGTCTGATAAGACAACTGAAATTCAATTAATATATTGGTATTTTAAGATACAAAACATTGAAATCAAGGCACAAAAGGAAAGGGCATGTCAAAGCTTTCTTTTGTTCATTTTTGGATAAGGAATGCTTGGCAGCTGGAGTTTATGGTTATTTTTTTTGTGCCCAAGTTTCCAAATATCTAATGTACTTCAATAATGTTTGTCATCATGAGGGCTTGAAATAGCTGAAAGCGGTTTAGTGTTGCCCTGATATTGGGGCCCCAAAATATATCTTAACTAGAGTTCAAAAAGTCCTTATATAGTTAACCGACTGACTCACCCGTCAAATAGCTATACACATTCAAAAAGAGACCCATATCGGCAAGAATTATTATTAAATAGGGAGCACACTAAGCATTATAAACTAATAGCTATTTGGCGGGTGAGTCAGTCGGTTACCTATATGTTACGGATAGGGGTTTTACCTATGGTGGCACCATTAGTTTATAATGCTTAGTGTGCTCCCTATTTAATAATAATTCTTGCCGATATGGGTCTCTTTTTGAATTGGTGGCACTATTGATTTACAGGTTTTTGATGTGCCTCCTTATCTTACACTTTCCCTCTCTAGACAGCAACTTATTATAGTTGCGAACATGGATCTCTCCTAAACAGCTGGGAGTCTGTTTGCACTACTTCTGAACGTTTGAAACACTGGGCCCTTATTTTAATGGGACCGTTTAAAACTTTGGATATTGACTTTACGAGCCCACATCTTTACTCGTCTAGGTGAGTTTCAATGCTTTAATATACACATGTTGCTGTAGTTAGGGGTATTAGCCTATCCTGCTCGACATCTCCATTATGAGAACCAGCTGCCTCTCCCAAAATCGACAGTTTGATATCTGCGTATTTCCTTGTACAACAATGAATGAGGAAGGGGTAAATTACATCTTTTATTGTACAATTTTCGTTTAGGACTTCTTGGTTTCTATATGGAATGTTGAACGTGGGTCCTCTTTATATTTATATCTGTCTATATGAATATATTAGGTTGCTCACTAGAGGAATACACAAATTTTTGCTTTCATGCCTGAGACTTGAATCCAGCGTGGGTTTACCTTTTATACTTATTCCATAACAGTGTATTATGTTGCTCACTAGAGAATTACTCTAACTTTAATGCATGAGACTGCTAATTGAACCATAACAGGTAATAGGAAGTTTATATTTCTTCTTTTACATCTATTCGTCTAGTTACATCTTCTTATCAATGCTAGATGTCACGACAGTTGTCACATCTCTATCGACCCACACGTTGAATTGAACGCAGCTTTGTGTTTTACCCATTTTACTAACATTTGGGTGAGTTATTGTTTCTCACTACCATAGTGTGTATAATCTGCTTTGTTTATACATCTTTGTGTTTTCAGTGATTACTTTCCAATATCCGTATATAGGACTCTAGCGCCTTTGTCAATAGATTCGTCCAGTCTGCGTTTAGATCTTGCAACTCCCTCTACTATGGGAATAGCTCTCATATTTGTATTGATTAGTCGTGAACGGCTCTATAGTGATGGATATCTCCTCGTAACTAAAATTTTGTCCTAGGTTTTACTCATCCTGTGAGACATATTGCTAAAAATTATTTTCCTTAACAGGGACCTAATTGCATATATTTACTGTTACTTTTATTCATCTAGGTGTCCCACTGATAATACACTACGTTGTGTCCTCACTGCTAGGGCGGATTACTAGATATCTTCTTACCATTTTTTATGGTGGGTATTTCTCTTTAATTGTACACGTATTGCACTGATCTTCAGTCCTTTTGCCATATATAAGACCATACAGTTGGCTTTTGACTTATTTAGTCTTAATGTATTTTTTATACAGATATGGACTTTCACAAATAGATATGTCGCTCGATTAGGATTATGTATATACATAATTTTGCTTATTAGACTTGCAACAGGTTGTGTTATCACGCGTGTACTGTATTTTATGAAATGTACTTTGCTTTTTTATGTGCTATGCATATAATGTTTTGTACTGTTAATATATAATATATGTTTATTTTGGATTGTAATATATATGTATTATTTAATAATTCCAGCCTTGATGAAGTCTCTGTGTGAGACGTAACACGTGTTGGCGATGTTCATGCTGGGAGAACCTGCTTTTTATGAAATTTGAATAAAGGAGAAAGCAAAATTAACGAAATTTGAAGAGAACACTTTTTGACTCTACACTGGATTACTTTTGACCCTTATGTTGTTCTAATGTTGTGTCTTCCTGTCAACTCTACTGGTTACAATAGTTAGAATCTCCACTGGTGCAATACACAAACAAAGACTGAAAGAATCTTAACTATTTGGTGTGCTGTAATTAGAATATCACTCTTCCATAGCAGTGTTATAAAAGGTTTGTGAGTCTTTATCGGCACATACGCAATTAGCATGCTACATTCTGACCAGGGTCCTGCGTTTAGCTCTCGGGCTTACAAGGAGGCCATGGCCAGCATGGGCATTGCATTGCGGTATTCTAGTCCATTCCATCCCGAGGGATATGCGGTAGTGGAGAGAAAAAAACGGGACATAAAGCAATCTATAACAGCGAGGGTATTAGGTTCGGGTGACAGGTGGGTCAAACATCTAATAAGTGTCCAACGTAGTCTTAATAACATGCCAAGAAATTCTCTAGGAGGCATCAGTCCGTACGAACTTTTATTTAGTACTAGAATGATCATCCAGGACTTGGATTGTCAGACTTCAGTGGTGCAACAAAAAGCCTTTGATATCAAAGATCGTTTGGCTGTTTTACAGGACTTAAATGAAACAAGAAAAAGTCTGAGTAACGAAAAGCTAAAGCCAACTACTACTGAAGAAAAACCACCTGTCCCAGCAAGACCTGTCTGGATTCCAAAGATTGGGGATCTGGTCAGTCAAGTCAAGTCAAGTCATAACATTTATATAGCGCACTACATACCCAGAGGGTTTCAAGGCGCTTGGGGAGGGGAGGAGGATTATTTGTCAAATATCCACGTTTTAAGCTGCTTTCTGAACGCTAGGTGATTCTGGGTGAGGCGAAGGTAAGCGGGGAGTGAGTTCCATGTTTTGGCAGCCAGGTATGAGAAGGATCTGCCTCCCATGGTGGTCTTGTTGATGCGAGGTACAGTGGCGTAGGCTTGGCTGGAAGAGCGAAGTTGGCGGGAGGGGGTGTAGAAGGACAGTCGAGAGTTGAGGCAATCTGGTCCGATGTCGTAGAGTGATTTGTGTGCGTGGGTAAGCAGTCGGAAAGTGATTCTCTTATTGACGGGTAGCCAGTGGAGGTCTTTAAGGTGACCAGAGATGTGTTCGTTGCGTGGGATGTCTAATATGAGCCTGGCTGAGGCGTTTTGGATTCGTTGTAGTTTCTTCTGGAGTTTAGCGGTGGTACCTGCGTAGAGGGTGTTTCCGTAGTCCAGTCGGCTCGTGACTAGAGCGTGGGTGACTGTTTTCCTTGTTTCGGAGGGGATCCAGCGAAATGTTTTTCTGAGCATGCGAAGAATGTTAAAGCAGGAGGAGGATACGGCGCTGACTTGTCTGTTCATTGAGAGTGAAGAGTCCAGGATGACGCCAAGGTTCCGTGCGTGGTCTGTCGGGGTGGGTGCATTTCCGAGGGCTTCCGGCCACCAGGAGTCGTCCCATGCAGAGGGGGATTTACCTAAGATGAGGACTTCTGTTTTGTCTGAATTCAGTTTCAGACGGCTTTGTTTCATCCATTCGGCGACTTCTTTCATTCCTTCGTGTAGGTTAGTTTTTGCGGTGCTGGGGTCCTTGGTGAGAGATAGGATCAGTTGAGTGTCATCCGCGTAAGAGATGATGTTGAGGTTGTGTTGGCGGGCGATGGCCGCGAGGGGGCTCATGTATACGTTGAAGAGGGTGGGACTGAGTGAGGATCCTTGTGGTACGCCGCAGATGATTTCAGAGGCCTCGGACTTGAATGGTGGGAGGCGGACTCTCTGGGTTCTTCCGGTGAGGAACGAGGTGATCCATTCCAGTGCCTTTTCTTGGATTCCGATGTTTCTGAGGCGTTGTAAAAGGGTGTTGTGGCAGACTGTGTCGAAGGCTGCAGAGAGGTCGAGGAGGATGAGGGCGACTGTGTCTCCATTGTCCAGTAGAGTTCGAATGTCGTCTGTTGCTGCGATGAGGGCGGTCTCAGTGCTGTGTTTGGCTCGGAAGCCAGATTGTGAGGGGTCGAGTGATTTGTTGGCTTCGAGGAAGGCGGCAAGCTGGTTGTTGACAGCTTTCTCGATGACTTTGGCCGGGAATGGAAGAAGCGAGATGGGGCGGTAGTTTTTGAGTTCGGTGGGGTCTGCTGTTGGTTTTTTCAGAAGGGCGGTGAGTTCAGCGTGTTTCCAGTCTTCTGGGAAGGTGGCGGAGTTGAAGGAGCAGTTGATGACGTCTCGGAGGTGTGGAGCTATGACGGAGTCTGCTTTGTTGAAGATGTGGTGAGGGCATGGGTCTGTGGGGGATCCAGAGTGGATGGAATTCATCAGGCGGATGGTGTCCTCAGTGGAGATTGGGTTCCAGGCGTTAAGGGTGTTAACGGGGGGAAGGTGGTCAGCTGATGGTAGGGTGGGTTGGCTACCGGGTTGGTTGTCAAAGCTGTTGTGGATGTCTGCAATCTTGTTGTGGAAAAAAGAGGCTAGGGAATCACAGAGGGTTTGAGAGGGGGTGATGTCGTTGGAGTTGGCCGAGGGGTTGGAAAATTCCTTGACGATGTTGAAAAGTTCCTTGCTGTTGTGGGCGTTGTTGTCAAGTCGATCCTTGAATGCTGTTTTCTTGGCTTTTCGGATCAGTTGGTGGTGAGTACGGATGGCGCTTTTGAAGGCGTTCTTGTTGCTGGCGGATGGGTCTTTTTTCCAGGCCTTCTCAAGGGAGCGGCACAGTTTCTTGGACTTCTTGAGGTCATCGTTGAACCATGAGGCCTTCTTGATGCCAAGTTTGTGTTGACGTTTTTTCAGTGGTGCTAAGGTGTCGGCGGTTTTGGATAACCAAAGGGTGAGGTTGGAGGCGGCTTCGTTGGCGTTAGAAGAGAGGGCTGGGGAGGTTTGAAGGAGCGATGTGGAGATCTGCTCCGTGGTGATTTTGTTCCAGTTTCTTTGTAGAGTTGGTTGGAGGTGGATGATGGGTTTCGGCTTGTTGTAGGTGAAGTGAACGCAGCTGTGGTCAGTCCAGAGGAGATCCGTAGTGTGGCTGAAGGAGACATGGTTGCTGGAGGTGAAGATGGGGTCGAGAGTGTGACCTGCGATGTGGGTGGGGGAAGTGACCAGTTGTTTAAGTCCGAGGTTGGCGAGGTTGTCCAAGAGGGTGGCGGTGTTGCGGTCGTTGATCTTTTCAAGGTGGAAGTTGAGGTCTCCCAGAAGGACGTAGTCTTTGGAGGGGAGCGCGTGTGGAGTGATGAAGTCCGTGATGTCTTCCCTGAATTTTGCGCGTGGTCCTGGTGGTCTGTAGAGGAGGGTGCCTCTGAGTGTGGTCTTGGGGTCGATGTGGATCTGGAAGTGAAGGTGTTCGGAGTTAGCGAGGTTGGCGTCAGAGCTGGTTGAGATGCGGATTGATTTCTTATGGACGATAGCGATTCCTCCTCCTGTATGGTCGGTGCGGTCCTTGCGTGTGATCTTATAGTCATCAGGGATAGCGATGGCGATGTCAGGGGCGGAGGAAGCGTTCATCCATGTTTCCGTTAGGAAGGCGACGTCTGGAGAGATGGTGTCTAGTAGGTTCCAAAGGTCAATGGCGTGCCTGTGGACCGAGCGGGTGTTGAGAAGGATGCATTGTAGGTGGTTGGGGTCGGGAGTCTGTGGTGTGGTCGTAGCGGAGATGTTGTCGGTGCCGCTAAATTTGCAGGAGAAGCAGGAGAACGGTCCGTGGGTGCGTCCAGGAGCGGCTTGGACGCAGTTGGGGGCGCGACCGGGGTTAAGGGATAGGAGGGTGGCGGCATCGTAGGTAACGCGGGGGGCTGGGCAGCGTGAGGGACAGGGGGTCTGGCGCTGGGCGCGGTCCAGGCGCGGACGGGCGTAGACGGGCTTACCTTTGGCGCACCTTCGGCGTGTCCGTAGCGCGTGGACGCTGCGCGTGGGACCATCCGGCTTAAAAGGTCGTTGGAGGGGGCGGAGCGTGGGAGGGTCAGCTGGGAGGCGGGGTCAGAGAGGCTGGTCAGGGGAGAGGACAGACACAAAATGGAGGGCAAAGTGAAACTAAAAGCAGCAGTGAGGGCACAGTACAATGATAGTCAGCAGGCAGCTAAGGCTCACAATTCCACCACAATACCTCTGCCAAAGCGTCACTCAAAGACTAACATTCAAACACAGTGCAGCAATGAGGTGCACGTAATTGACACAAAGCGCCAATCTAAATTCAATTACCAGGGTTCAAAGCGCCAATCAGCTACGAAGCGCTAGAGTGGAGGAAAAGATACACGCTGTCACTTACAGGCTATGTGGCACAGAGCGGAAAGCGGAAATAACAATAAAATTGCAGCAGTCACTATTCAGATGATGGCAATTAAGTATTTAAGTTGCTGCGCGCGTGGGAGCTTCAGAACGCGATAGCGCTTGTTGAAGGCAACAATACCAGGCGCAGACAGGCGAGCTCGGGTGGCGGTGCACGGGGCTTCAGCTGTGGTGCAGGTGATGTCAGGAAAGATTCAGGCAGGAGATCGAGGGGAGCGACCGTTCAGGAAGGAATCCCGGCGGTCACAGCTAGGTACGGGCTGGGGAGAGTCTGTTCTACGTGTGTGGGAGGGTCAGCTGGGAGGCGGGGTCAGAGAGGCTGGTCAGGGGAGAGGACAAACACAAAATGGAGGGCAAAGTGAAACTAAAAGCAGCAGTGAGGGCACAGTACAATGATAGTCAGCAGGCAGCTAAGGCTCACAATTCCACCACAATACCTCTGCCAAAGCGTCACTCAAAGACTAACATTCAAACACAGTGCAGCAATGAGGTGCACGTAATTGACACAAAGCGCCAATCTAAATTCAATTACCAGGGTTCAAAGCACCAATCAGCTACGAAGTGCTAGAGTGGAGGAAAAGATACACGCTGTCACTTACAGGCTATGTGGCACAGAGCGGAAAGCGGAAATAACAATAAAATTGCAGCAGTCACTATTCAGATGATGGCAATTAAGTATTTAAGTTGCTGCGCGCGTGGGAGCTTCAGAACGCGATAGCGCTTGTTGAAGGCAACAAAACCAGGCGCAGACAGGCGAGCTCGGGTGCACGGGGCTTCAGCTGTGGTGCAGGTGATGTCAGGAAAGATTCAGGCAGGAGATCGAGGGGAGCGACCGTTCAGGAAGGAATCCCGGCAGAGAAAAGATCGCAGTGAAGAAGGAATTTGGGCCTTCTTACAAAAAAGCAGTACCTGTCTTGGCTGTCAGCAGAACAAGATCAGTTGTACTACCGCCCCCTGCTGGTAAAAAGGAGAACCGAGTTGTATCAATCGACCTGGTGAAACCACAACCATGTGGCCAATAATAAGTAGTAGGCCCAGTGGACTCCCAAGACATAGCAGAAGACCAAATCTTGCTACAATCTAAGAGGTTCAAACTGAGAGACTAATCACATTTGATAAACACCTTCATTGAATAATAAAGGACTATGCAACAAAGCCATGGAACTTGTGCCTCTTGAAACCCAAATTGCAACAGTCCATCAAGAAACACCAGTCTACAACGATGTAGCCTCAGACTATACAAATGTAACAAAAGAAAATGGAAATCCGGAAGCAATCCCACCAATTGACAGAACTGCATCTGGCTACTTTATCAACTTTGATGACTTTTCCGATGATCCAAGTGAACATGGAGACAAGCCAGCAACAAAAACTTTCAAAAATAAAATCACAGAGCTCTTTCAGAGAAACATATCTAACTTCACCATGGATTAAATTATGGATTGTGTTAGGTGTACTTTTCCTGCTTCTATGGCACATCTTGGTTTTAAGTTTGGGTAGATTTATTGATGGAAAATATAGTACAATGGACACAGCAATTCAGTACATCAACTTGGTCCTGAAACCACACAGATCCTCACACATCGAAAAAAGAGAACTGTCATCAGTCAACATCACAGCAAAGCCTATACCTGGTGGTATAGCATGGGACAAAACTGATTATGAAATATATGGCCCGGTTGAGCTCTTGAAATATCCACACCAATTTAAGATCTCCTTAAGTGACTTTGTGTCACCAAGTATTTTCTCTGATGATTGGGACTTTGAAAATATTAATAACATGATGTCAGATTTAGAAATCTCAGCAAAATTTACAGAACATGATTATTTACAGGGTTCGTCGAATTATGAGGAAATGTTTTGTTACAATCACTTTGGGCATCATTATCTGCATAAATCTGCAAATCCTAGAAATGTTTTCAGTTATAATCAATGGGAACATTGTCTAACTCCGCCAAAAGGCAGTTCGAAAACATTTTATGAGAAATTTCCATACTTCTCAGGGTTTAATTACACTAATCCAGAAACGTTTTATTTCAAAATGTTAAATAAGACAAGAGTGAAAAACATGTTGACAAATTCTAAACTGATTTATTCTGAAACATTTTATGAAAAAATATCTACATTTGGTTTTGAATTTTGGAAAAACAACATTGAGACAAAAAACATCTGGGGTACAAAAGAATGGCAGGTATAGGGTCTAGAATCATTGTTTAGAGCCTGCATGATCCCAGAACAAATAATGTTCCTAAATGACACAATTCAACAAACAACCTGTCTTGGTTTAGCCAAGATAAAAGATTTAAACAACCCGTCTATACCAATGCCTATGCCTGATAGAAACACCACTACAGATGAAGGGTTAGACGTGTCCTATATTTTAAAACAAAACAGAACACTTCCAGATTGGAACAAATGGTTGATCTGGCCCACAGACACTAATAACTGTCAAGATAGATTCCTGAACAAAATACAGGGGTTCAAACAGAACAGGCCAGACCCAAGATATTCCCAAAGACAACATCCAGGGATAGTTACAACATACAGTGTAGGAAAACTATGCCTCGACTGGCTACAGAGATCCACACTTCTCGAACTTAAGCAACACTTAACTTTACTTAAAGAAGGTGCTGACTTGCGAGATTTCATACTGGGACCTTCCAAACGACTCCGTCCTCCAGAATCTATTCACTGGACAGCATTGTATCATCTGCTATTGATATAATAGAACAGGATATGATAATGTTACAACACGGTCAGTCCCAATTGCGTTCTATTATACAGCTAGGCTGGACGTTACAAAATCTGCGTTCAGGTCACGTGCCATGGCGTCTAATCAACATAACGTCATTATTTTCTATCTTTAACCTTACTGATCGACAAATCTCGTTGGCACAAAAAGGAGCAGACTATACAGTGCTGAGCATTGAAAAACTTGGGAGATTACCATTGACAATGTCAGAAAGACCTGTCATTGAATGGATAATACATGGCACCATTACAATCCCGATAACAACTTTTCAGTTTCAATACTGCCAAAAGTATATACCAGCAGGCCTTTATGAAAGGTTGGGTAAAGGATGCATCAAATCAACCTGGAATTTACCTTATACACATAAATGTTGGAGTGGGGGCAAGAAAGAGGTATTTCTTAGTGGTAATAATTGTAAAACATCACTGAGCGGTACACTTCTATGTCAAGGTACAAACGTGCATGGAGCCTGCGAAGGTTCATCAAACAACCTTTCATGTCATCTGCACGGCACCCCAGCTACACAGATAGAGCCTTTTTTCAGACAACTTTCCAACGGTAGCTACGTTATATTAAGTGACCACAGCTGTTGTGGCATGAAGCCAGGAAAACCCTATCTCGTGAGCGTTACTTCCAGGGTCATTTGTTGTATGCAAGTATTGTATCCAAACAGTAATCCAGACATGGAGGCAGCATTATGGCCTTCTGTGAATATCTCTTCTATTCGAATTGATAATTTAAGCAGAATGAAGTCTATTATTTTACAGACAACTGTGCCTTTAACCTCGTCCAAAGAGACGTATGACCTGCAAGCTGCAAGGACAGCGGAAGAGATACATACACTATTATCGACAAATTGCCCTGTGCATTTCGTAGAAATGTTAAGCCAAATTTTAAACATGTCAGATACCAGTGGCATCGCACATGTATTTAAGACAATTTTTTTGGGACTGTTAGCACCCTTTGAAACAGTTCTGGGCATCTTCTCGAATTTTGTGCATTCGCTATTCGGCGGCCTGCCTCTTATTTTGGGACTCCGAGCAGGAATTTTATTTTTGTTCCTTCTGCTTCGATATGGCAAGCCAAGTCACAAACAAAACTCAGGCTACGATGGGAGAAACGATCCTAGCAATACAATACCGAGACCGTATCACTAAGGCCCTCGGATTTGCCCGGCTAAGAGATCTGAATACTACCTTGTTTCTTTCATTCAGACCAATCTGGCAAGATTGCATCTTACCTGTGCTTCGATGTCTGCCATGCGGAGAAGAATACTTGTTGGACGTCTGTCTTACACTACTATCAGCTGTACCGATGGATATCGATACTTTGCTCGGTCCGGTAACGACAACGTGCTGTCCCCAGCGGCTACCGATTCTGATGACGGCATTCATTGAGACTTCACCATTACGATTAGGTGGCGGTGAAGTACGAGATGAAAGCGGCACCACACAGGTACAACCTTCTGTGAACATTGCTGATCCTGACATCGATGATAGCAATGCATCTCACATATGCACTATAGCAGCTTTTTCAAACTTGGTAGAACTTTCACCTACTGTAGTAGAGGAATTTTTCAACAGCCTATCTGATTTGATGTTCTCTCCTAAACAACGAGAATAGCCTTTGAAACAACGAGCACACAGCGTATCCTGAACTCTGAATTCGACCTTCAGTTTTTATAACAACACTACTGAAAACATTTGGAACTATTTTTTCCCATGAAAGCAAAATTATTTTTCCCCAATTTCCAAAATATTTACCTTTTTCTTTTTTTTGGCACATGGTACTCTGCTTAAAGTAGAACTATTCTTAGAGAACAGAACTTCTATTTTTAGAGACTCTAGAGACAATATTTTGAATCAGCCTCTAGCACATGTACAATCTTGTATAAATATGTGATGAAATGGTCTCGACCTTCTCTTCTGTAGTAAGAGCCATTTAATAAATGTAATTTTCGCAATTCATTCAGCTGATATTTATATTTGAATTATCTGAATGATACCACTGCTTGAAAGCGTACAGTATAATACTCATTTTCATGTTTCTATACCATTTCAAATGCATTTGATGTATTTTGGGGTGGGCTGGAAAACACATGCATACCTATATGTTTATATATTGCTTAGTATTTAGTAATGATGGACATTATACGTGGAGTGGGTATTGTGAACGTATCTAGTACCCTAATTAAATATTCCCGATTTATGCCCTTATGTGGTTATAACAAATCATATCCTTATAAAGGCATAAGAATCATATCCATATTTAGTCAGAGCCAATGCAGTCCAAATACGGCAAGGCTACTTCCTTAGACTCCTAAAAAGTACAACAAGTTCTTTCAACAAACCAAACCTCCAGCAACCTGGAAATTCCCCATGCTTTTGTTTTGATTTGTCCTAGAAATCCTGCGAGTCCGAAAGAACGGCCAGTTCTTAGTGACATCTTTTATTGACGTCTTATGTCCAACCTTACGTCAAACACAGCACCGTCCAGGTATAAATATACCAGCGTTTGCCTTAAGCAACACACGGTGGTATGGAGCACAGCGGCTATCTACTTATCCGAAGCCCAGCTGATGCAAGTGCCGAAGGAAGCCGTCCCTCCCATTTGACGCACTGAGAAAGACGCTGTCTTTTTCTCCTGCCGAGAAAATCCAGCTCCAGTGTTTCCAGTCACCCTTGCGGGTTACTGGGAGATCGAGTCCTGAGAGCGAGATACAAGACCTTTTTCATTCTAAAACCAAGGTACAGAGCTGATTAGATCCTTAGAGAATTCTTGAGTCAGATTCTTGGCAAAACTAACTTAACTTAAAAACTCCTTTACTCCTTCCCACGTACTAGGCTTAGGTTAGGTACACTGGGGTAGGCATATTTAGAAACATCAGTTGAGTATGTTTAGTAAACTTTTATCATTGTATGTAATTGTATATATTTTATACATTTTAAGTATCATATGGCTCAGAAACCATATCAATGCTTTTACAGTATTATTTCATAATACTCCTTTTACTGTAGGCACTTTACTTCATGACAAGTATTGCAATTGTAGCAATTCACTTCTCTTGCATGAGAAAGAAAACTGCTCAATAAATAACACCTTTTATTGAAAACGCCTGTCTCTCTATTTCTCTGCACTCTGGTGAAACTAAGTATGCATGATTGACTAAGTGAAATAGCTATCTATTGTTTTCACACGACTCTGGAGATATACTCCTTATTCTGGGGGAGCAAAGTTGTCATGTTTATGCGGTTGTCAGAAGCTAATCCCTTCTTGTCTAATCAGGGAAGTTAACTCCTCCCTGTTCATTCGAGAACGTTTTCTAGTGACCTCTGAGCTAGCTGGCAAACCTAATTAAGTCTAACATATTCAATAGAGACCTAGTCGACCTCAGTCCTAGGTCTAACCTATCGTTTATGTTAATCCATTGCGCAGAGCCTATTGGGAAAATAGGAACTACACTACAACTGGATTCCACTCAAGACATCACACTCTCTATGAAAGGGCAGAGCAGGGTCGTACTGGTGGTTGACCGCTGCAGGTCCTATGTGAGCTCTGACTCCAGTTGGCAGAGCAGGGTCATAGAGGTCCATTTCCTGGTTGTTGGAAATGGCCCTTTTTGCAGGGTTATCCCCAAACCTTTAGCTTCTTCCTCCCTTGTTTTTCCTGACCTGTGGTTGTTGGCAATAGGACTCTGGGCACTTTACTACTGCTGATCAGTGCTAAAGTGCATATGCTCTCTGTATACATTGTTATTGTAATTGGTTATCCATGATTGGCATATTTGTTTTACCAGTAGGTCCCGAGTAAAGTGCACTGAGTGTGCCAGGGCCGGGGATTCAAATGCTACTAGTGGGCCTGCAGCACTGATTGTGCCACCCACATGAGTAGCCCTATAATGGTGTCTCAGGCCTGCCACCGCAGTGCCTATGTGCAGTTGCTAACTGTCATACTGACCTGACCAGTGTTCCCACTGGCCAGGCCTAACCCTTCCCTTTCTGTGCACATTGGACACCCCTATGGAAAGCCCAAGGTACACTCCTGGGCAGGGTGCAGTGTATGTGAAAGGTAGTGCATGTACTAGTGTGAGTGACATGCTCTGATAGTGAAATATTGCCAATTTCGTTTTTCACTATTGTAAGGCCATCTTGAGCATAGGCTAGAATGGGGAATGCTGTGTATAATGTTTACCTGCATATCTTCCCATAGGAGCAAGATAGAAGATGAAGTTGGGTATCCCTGAACTCAAATCCTGTGTTTTAAAACAGCACTTTTAGAAAGTGGCTGTGTTCTTGTCTGACCTTTCTGTGTGCCTTTGCCTGTTTGTGAATTGACTGTCTGGCTTGTGAGTGACAGGGGCTGGGGTGGCTCCAGGAGGTTGGACGAGTCAGCCCTAGGCTGAATAGCTTCATCTGAATCTTGAGTGGTGGGAGGGGATTGCACCTGGGCCTGAATAGGGCTGTGCCTGCCTTCCACAATGCTGGCTCCTCCTCCTCAAGCTGACGACCCTGCCCCTCTCTCTCAAAGGAAAGAAGGAGCCATGTAAACAGAGTGCTCCAGGACTGACCAGAACTGGTTTGGACAAGGCAAAATGCCTCTCTGCCTTCAGAGAACAAAGAGAATATTGGTATAAAAAGGGATACTCAGACCCCTGAACTTTAGATCATCCTGGAATCAAGAAGGAAACTCTGCCAAGGAGAAAAGCTGGGAGACTAAAGAGGAAGGACTGCCCTGCTGTCTGTTTGTAGGCTGAACTGCAGTTGCTATTCTGCTAAGGAGAGGGGAAGGACTTTGCTGTTGCCGTGTCCCCTGCTTGAAGAAATCTCCAAGTGCCCGAGAAGAGCTGGCCTCCTGCTAAGAAGTCCCAGGAACAAAAGGACTTCACCCCCAGCTTCCCCCCTGAACTCTGCTGTGTGAGTTCTGACCTGCCTAGAGTGCTTGATCTATTTGTGGGGCCTCTGGAGGTTGTTTCCTGCTGTTTGGGTAGCTGGAAAAGAAGAAAAGAAGAAGATTTACAATTTGCACGCATCGCTTGCTTGTGGAGTGCATCATCGACAGTGCGAGAGAATTCCCATTGCCGCGAAGATCGTCGCAGCGCCTGTTGCTGCTGCAAGAACCGACGCATCGTTCGCTTGCGGAGCGCATCACCCCGGTGCAGGAAGTTTCCTGTCGCTGCGAATATCGACACAGAGCCTGTTGTCTCTGTAAGACCGTTGCATCGCTTGCTTGCGGACCGCATACCGTCGCTGCGAACATCGTCGCAGAGTCCAGCGCCAACGCATAGAGGGGCCGGTGCAGAAGAGGATCAATGCTGCGCCGCGCATCGCCGCTGCACCGAAGATCGTCCCCGTCCCAAAGATCGTCGCATTGTGCCTGTGCGAGATGCTTCTACCGGGAAACCTGCACCCCGGAATCCACACAAGCTATCGCTTTGCTCCCCATACAGATCGAATTCATCGCAACACGCCCGCTGCGTGCAGCGGGGTTGTCGCTAAGTATGGGCAAATTTTGCGAATCTCACGTCCGCGAATTTTGCGGATTTGCGAACTCGCAATCCGCAAAATCCGCGAATTCTCGCGAATTTGCAGATTTTTTTGTGTGTGTTCGCAAGGATTTCTGCCAGTTCGCGAGGGTTTCGTACCAGTTCGCAAATGCGAACTTACATTTCGGCTCGCAACGGTCGCGATTATGTTGTTTCTACGTCTGGCTCATCATCACAGGTTCCCAGCACCCTCTGTTTCACCACTGCCACCCTCTGTTACATCAATGCCACCCTCTGGTTCATCATCACTGTAGATTATGGGGGGGAAAAGCAAGCACACCAGCCCTGCTTCAACTGACATGAATTAATTTGGGGTTAGTTTATTAATGTGTCACTGTTTTAAAATTCCAGTCTGGCACCTGCTTCCTTATCTGTAATTTGCTTTCTGTTGCAGTGCATTTTGTTTTTCCAGGACCTTTGTGGCCTACTTGTAGCTATTCTATGAGCCTGCTGTGAGGGTCAGAGCAGGGTCATACAATTGTTGCAACTAGCAACTGAATTCTGGAGGGGCCCCAGTCAGGAATCACTACAGGGAATTGTTACTAATGATGAGTTTGAACTCTTGCACCTGCCGAGTGCTTTCAGTTTTGCAAAACTCGTTTTACTGCAATTTCGAGGGATTTGCGGGGCGCGAACACTCGCGAGATCGGATTCGGAAGCCGCGAATTCGTGCGAATATGCAATTAGTTTTTTTGCGGCGTGTCAGTTTGCAAGGTTTTGTGCGGTTTTGCGAGCCGCTTGTAGCGCAAGGCGCGAAGTTACCCTCGCGGTCGTTCAAGGGCGCAGCCATCTTGTTTGCCTGACGTATTTCCGTTTCCGGGCGCGAAGTGTAATCTCGCAAAGTGTGCGGCTTGCCAGTACAGTTTCGCGAGTGTTCGCAAGGAAAATCTTGCGCGAACTTACCCCCGCGGTCGTGAACGGGCGCGGCCATCTTGTTTCTCATTCATTGCTATGGTTCTGGGCATGGTCTTTGTATACTCTCTAAATCTCTGCCATCCTTTGCTTGTTTTAAGTTTTTTTTGATCTATTTTACTTATTATCTATCCCTCTATTTTTCTAGCCCTATATTGTTGTGTTTACTGCTACTTTTGGTTAATTTTAAACTACTTTTTTAAACTCTTTTCTTTTCTTCTCTTCCCTATTCTATTTTCTTTATTCCTTTCCGCCCAGACCATGGTGAAGGGAGCCGGGAAGCATCCCGAGAAGGGGAAGGGTCCCGCACCCCGTGTCCGGCTCCCGTGCGGGCGTTTGAGGGGGGAGGAGGTCGTACCCAGGGAGATCTTTACCCCGGAGGAGGTGGGCCAACTCATTTTTTATGTTCAGCGCCGCCTCCCCAGGACCATCATGGGAGGCAGCAAGATCAGTGCCGGGTACGGGGTCCGGGAGCGCCGGAAGCGGTGGGAGAAGGTGTGCCAGGCCATTTACCACCACTCTCGGGTCTGGCGCACCTACAACCAGGCCACCCACCGCTGGACGGATGTCCTGACCCGTGAGCAAGATCTGCTCGACCTCCTTGGCCTTGAGATCCCCGGGCTTGGTGAGTAGTAGTAGCTATTTCTTTACTACTATGTTTTCTCCTGCTGTGTTATTATATTGCAAATTTTTGTTTTTTACCAAGAGCAATAATGCTGCTCATTACATTGTAGGTAAATTGTATTTCAAAATCTTCTGTGCATTTCAGGTACACTGCTCTCCTTCTTCTCAGTAGTGTTGCTACTATGCTTATTTGTTTTAGATTTTGTGTTCATTTCATTGGCCTGTGAAATTATGTATGAGTGTAGTTTAAAGAACTGCGTAATGCTAGTACACACTAAGGTTCAGATTTTTAATTACCGGCGCATCCCTGCAAAGTAGCAGGGATGCGCCAGTAATTGTGTGTCACGCCACCATCACCCATGGTGCGCCGTATTTACAATGCGGCGCACCATGGGCCCAAAACGTCACCAAAGCGTTACGCATCTGTGCCGTAAAGGCGGCGCATTGCTGGAGTTGCGTCGAACGATGGTGCAGCTCCATCAATGCTCTGGGGTGCCCTATCTCCCCAATGCTGCGTCAAGCCGTACGCCTGCTTCAAGCAGGCGCAGGGTTCGAGTCACGCATCATTGTCCTCAAAGTGACTGATTGAAATCTTGTAGATTTCCCTCAGCCACTTTTAGGTTGCGTTCCTGCGCAGGAACGCCCTCCCTTGTGCCGGAACGCCCCCTATTGGCGCAGGGCTTTACAACGTGATGCATCTCCAATATGCGTCACGTTGTTAATATACGCCACACCATTGCGCCTCTTTTGTGCTGCCGCTGCGTCACAAAAGTCACGCAACAATGGAGCAAAAGAGCCGCAAGGGGCTTCTAAATCAGCCCCCACAGACTCAAGTCCAGTCCTTCCTTTGTACACATGGCGATAAG
This sequence comes from Lissotriton vulgaris, assembly GCF_964263255.1. Taxonomy (NCBI): domain Eukaryota; kingdom Metazoa; phylum Chordata; class Amphibia; order Caudata; family Salamandridae; genus Lissotriton; species Lissotriton vulgaris. Next base: position 49,222,778 of record NC_141694.1, on the reverse strand, counting down.
AAGAAATAGTGGTGGTGGATTGATAGTTTGAGTATTTTAATGACTGGTTAATGTAGTAGGAAACTTTAGTGTTGTTGCTGATCTTCAATCACGATGGACTTTGGCTGTCACTTCGCGTGCTGCGGACTGCTGCCTGCCAATCCTAGGCAAACCTTTTTAGTACTTTGTTTAGTGAGTTACATAAGGTAATTTCCAATTCGACGGTCCGCAAATCAAGCAATACTAAAGTAATAACGTAGCCGACCACATGAGATTGGTCAATAATATATCCCGTGGAGTAGTTGTCTATTTGCTATTTCGCAAAAATGTTTTGTTAGTTCTTTTGAAATGTTTGATTTGGTTGACAAATATCATCCATGTTTTCTGTTTTTCTTTCTTTCATGTTGTACATCAGCTTCCCCCAGGGGCAAGAGGAGGACACAGGAGGAGGAGGAGGGTGCTGTTGACGATGCAGGCCAGGACCGGGCAGGCGAGGGCTCCTTTGCTGGCCCCAGTAAGTTTTAATTTTAATATAGAGTACTTATTTTTTCCTAGCGTTCCTCATTCGATTTTTTCTAAATCGTCTTTGATCTTCTTGTAGACAGGATCTAAATTCTTATCCTGCCTCGACTATGACTCTGTGTGGTATTACTAGATTATTCTTATTAGTCTGTCTGTGTAGCTAACTAAGATTGCACATTTGGCATTTCCATTGGACTCCCATTCTAGTCAGCAATAGCTCTATGCACTGAGTGCAGTCCTCTGGGATTGTCCATAATGTCTTTTCAAGTATTCTTGTGGAAATTGAAGAACTTGATGTACATAAACAGCATTCGTTTCCCTTTTTTCCCACTCCTCTCCCTGCGCGTACCATGAATACCGTAAAGCATTAACTACATCCCACTGCCAGCAAAGGCCTGTACTCCTGTGTACATGACAGCCATTTTAGGCACCCTGGCCTTTTGCCCGCCTAAGATTAGGCTCACCGGCTTCCCTTCTGCGTGTATTCGAACTCTCTCTCGTGCATAAACCATGAAACCCTCTCCCTTTTGCGCGACCCTGCCCCGAAAGGCAGCCCTTCTGCTTGACCCACGCAAAACCCCCCATTTCCCTCTTGAAAAAGCATCCTTCGCCTCAGCTGACATAACCCCCACCCCAGCTGTATCTGACTGTCCCCGTTCTCTCATGTACGGGTCATAAGACCTCTCTCTCTCTGTGCGACTCTGTCCCTGCGCGCACCCTGACCCCCTCCTTCTCCCTCACATGGACAAGTCATAAACCTTCTTCTGCAAGACCCTGTCCTTGGGAGTCACGGCCGCGCCTGACCAACACCTCCTTTCCCTCCATGAATGCCCCTCTATTGACAAAGCACTCCCTCCGCGCTCGATTGTCCACGCGGCATGAATGCCACTCCTTTGATGACCCCTTCCCCGAGTCCGACTGACCACACATGTCCGAGGCCATCGCCTGAGCCAGAGGATACCATTTACTGCACTTTATTGTATGAAGTCACTCCCCTTCAAAGGACCCACTATTGATCCTGGTCTCCCCACCCCCTGGGCTACGATCAGGCGCACACATCCTAATAATCAGCGGAACATTCAGCTGCGTCATTGCCCCCTCTCCTATCAGCAGGTCAAGGGTCCCTATTGTGAACACATGTGGGGTAGGATTGACACGAGGATTATGGGGTTATCTTTTCTTTGTTTCACAATGTCCTGCTTGTAATGCCAAGTGTTTTGCAATGTATAAAAGACGGAGCCTCAGCTCACTTGTTAGAGCACCTCCCGATGACACCTTGTTTCGTGTCTGAAATGACTGGCTCTCCTCATGAGAAATAAACTCTGTTCTTGTGATTCCTGCTCCCAGCGCCCGTCTCTTTTTTTGGTAATTATTCAGAATGGAAACTAATAGGCGACTTGCGCTAGCCATCCGGGCATTGACACTAGCATGTCGCTCTCTTTTTCTACAATTGGCGTCCCAACGCGGGGTCCATCAGTGACATAGGGTCCAATGAGAGAGATCCAGACGATGAGGTGAACATCTAAATGATCGGAGTATACCTGCCTTGAGAGGGCCCTCGTCCGGCTGCCGATTGAATGAACTTCACCAATTCCGAACGGACCTCTCTCGAGTGACCTACTGTCCTGACTGGAATCCCACAGGACTGCTGCGGTAAAATCATGGAGTAAGAGAACGATCGGGCGCTGGAAGGAGGAAGGCGAAGAACTGCCCACACGGTCCGGTCCGGGTAAGGTCGCGTAAATGCGACAAATTGTGAAATGATTGTTTTGGATAATACTAGTATTACGCTTTGTTGAAACCCTCTGGAGATTCGCTGTCTGCAAACGGAGAAAACAACAGGCTCTCTCTTTGCAAGCAGTGAAGGATAGGTAACGCAGACTTTTGTCCCCATTGTAATCCGTCGTGCCTATCTTCCTCCCCCACTGTTTCCCGAACTGTCGTTCGTGGATTATTGTCTGGAGATTCTTTGTCTGCAAACAGGGAAGAACAAGGTCTCGCTTTGCAGGTAGAGAAAGAATTGGGAACGATAACTTTTCGTGCCCACTTATTCTCCCCACTGAATTGTTTGATTGGCCGATTATTCGGTATTGGTTCGTTTGAGGTATTCACCGCCGCCAAACAACGGAGAATAGAAATATTCTGCCTAGTCTTTGCCCGCCGTGATAAGATAGGTAATGCAGACTTTTGTCCCCGTTGTAATCCGTCATGCCTATCTTCTCCCCATTGGTTGGTAGCCTGTTTAGCCCGGACCGCTTATTAGAGTCGAACCATCCAGCTCCACTGGAAGGCACACCTAATAAGGACCTGTTCATTAAGTGTGGACTAGTCGCTATAGCTTATAATAGGTTATGGCATAAAAATACAAGAAAAGGAGTTGAGCGAAATCAGTAGGCCACTGAGGAGTTATCAACTTCGCTAAAAATAAAATAAGAAACGTTGGAAATAACCCGTAATAAGAAACATAAAAATGGCAAGGGAAGACAAGTTTGACAGCAGGCAAGCCACGAGGTAACTAGGTTCCGTTGCCTATTCCTGCCCTAAACATGTCTGCCTCATTGCCCACCACGCCCAAATAACGGTTACATGAAATAGATACAAATAAATAGGTACCTACCCCCATTCCGGAAGCTCCCGAAGTGCAACAGGTCCGCGGATACGCCCATCCGGTAGGCGAGGCCTCGAGGCATGCGGGGCTCGCCTGGACGCAGTCGGAAGGGGAGGCTGTGGGGCGGACGGCCCAGAAAACGGTGATGGCCTCTCCTTCTCTCCTCTTCTGCTGCCCTGCAGGCCACGGGGGGGGGCTGTCTTGCCTCAGCCACCGACCACCCCCTCCCCCCCCCCTCTGTCTCTCGCCTGGTCCGGCCCGCGAAGAAGGCCGAAGCCAAGAACAAGAACGGCCGCGCTTACATGTAGTCCCGCCACATGTCAACGCCTGGACAAGTGCAAGTAGTCCCACCACATGCCGACGCCTGGATAGTTACAGGTAGTCCCGCCACATGTCAAATTCCTGGAGAGTTGAAGGTAGTCCCGCCACATGTCAAGAAGGGGGGGGGCTGTCTTGCCTCAGCCACCGACCACCCCCCCCCCGTCTTCAATAGCCGGCACGGCCAATATCGAAACGGCGGAGCCGAGGATCGGCGAGGGGTCGCTGGAAGGGGGAGGTGGCGCGAACGAGCCTCCCCCACCTCCCTCCAGGTGAAGGCTTCCAGCGACACCCCAACGCTCTTACTTAAAGAGGGTCCACATCGAAAAGCGGTCTTTTGCCCGGGGCGGGCACATGCCCCATGCTGTCTCTCCTCAACCTTGAAGATTCTATAAGAGCCGGGGGGCCCCCGACCCCTCTGCATGGGTGCCCCCGTCCCCCCTCATTGGGACCCGCGACATCGACACACTCCTGCCGGCGCCAGCCTCAGTTTGGAAATGGCTAAAACACAGCCAAAGTACAGACTTGTTCAGTTCCGGTGGAACACCAGAATGACCCGGTAGGAAACTTGTTGTTGCCCTCCCCACTCTTTGACTGATGGTCTATTTGTTAGACTGTTACCACATTGCGAAAAACATTTTGAACTGCCAACGGAAGGTTCTGGTCCAACCATGAGTCATTGGAGACATTCTGACTATACCGGAACCTGCCTGACCTCGCCCAAAATGGCGCCGATACACGAAACGGAACTTTCGAACTCCCTGTTCACCCGGATTGCTCAAATATTGATGCTCTGAAAAAGCATCCTTCGCCTCAGCTGACATAACCCCCACCCCAGCTGTATCTGACTGTCCCCGTTCTCTCATGTACGGGTCATAAGACCTCTCTCTCTCTGTGCGACTCTGTCCCTGCGCGCACCCTGACCCCCTCCTTCTCCCTCACATGGACAAGTCATAAACCTTCTTCTGCAAGACCCTGTCCTTGGGAGTCACGGCCGCGCCTGACCAACACCTCCTTTCCCTCCATGAATGCCCCTCTATTGACAAAGCACTCCCTCCGCGCTCGATTGTCCACGCGGCATGAATGCCACTCCTTTGATGACCCCTTCCCCGAGTCCGACTGACCACACATGTCCGAGGCCATCGCCTGAGCCAGAGGATACCATTTACTGCACTTTATTGTATGAAGTCACTCCCCTTCAAAGGACCCACTATTGATCCTGGTCTCCCCACCCCCTGGGCTACGATCAGGCGCACACATCCTAATAATCAGCGGAACATTCAGCTGCGTCATTGCCCCCTCTCCTATCAGCAGGTCAAGGGTCCCTATTGTGAACACATGTGGGGTAGGATTGACACGAGGATTATGGGGTTATCTTTTCTTTGTTTCACAATGTCCTGCTTGTAATGCCAAGTGTTTTGCAATGTATAAAAGACGGAGCCTCAGCTCACTTGTTAGAGCACCTCCCGATGACACCTTGTTTCGTGTCTGAAATGACTGGCTCTCCTCATGAGAAATAAACTCTGTTCTTGTGATTCCTGCTCCCAGCGCCCGTCTCTTTTTTTGGTAATTATTCAGAATGGAAACTAATAGGCGACTTGCGCTAGCCATCCGGGCATTGACACTAGCATGTCGCTCTCTTTTTCTACAATTGGCGTCCCAACGCGGGGTCCATCAGTGACATAGGGTCCAATGAGAGAGATCCAGACGATGAGGTGAACATCTAAATGATCGGAGTATACCTGCCTTGAGAGGGCCCTCGTCCGGCTGCCGATTGAATGAACTTCACCAATTCCGAACGGACCTCTCTCGAGTGACCTACTGTCCTGACTGGAATCCCACAGGACTGCTGCGGTAAAATCATGGAGTAAGAGAACGATCGGGCGCTGGAAGGAGGAAGGCGAAGAACTGCCCACACGGTCCGGTCCGGGTAAGGTCGCGTAAATGCGACAAATTGTGAAATGATTGTTTTGGATAATACTAGTATTACGCTTTGTTGAAACCCTCTGGAGATTCGCTGTCTGCAAACGGAGAAAACAACAGGCTCTCTCTTTGCAAGCAGTGAAGGATAGGTAACGCAGACTTTTGTCCCCATTGTAATCCGTCGTGCCTATCTTCCTCCCCCACTGTTTCCCGAACTGTCGTTCGTGGATTATTGTCTGGAGATTCTTTGTCTGCAAACAGGGAAGAACAAGGTCTCGCTTTGCAGGTAGAGAAAGAGTGGGCAACGATAACTTTTCGTGCCCACTTATTCTCCCCACTGAATTGTTTGATTGGCCGATTATTCGGTATTGGTTCGTTTGAGGTATTCACCGCCGCCAAACAACGGAGAATAGAAATATTCTGCCTAGTCTTTGCCCGCCGTGATAAGATAGGTAATGCAGACTTTTGTCCCCGTTGTAATCCGTCATGCCTATCTTCTCCCCATTGGTTGGTAGCCTGTTTAGCCCGGACCGCTTATTAGAGTCGAACCATCCAGCTCCACTGGAAGGCACACCTAATAAGGACCTGTTCATTAAGTGTGGACTAGTCGCTATAGCTTATAATAGGTTATGGCATAAAAATACAAGAAAAGGAGTTGAGCGAAATCAGTAGGCCACTGAGGAGTTATCAACTTCGCTAAAAATAAAATAAGAAACGTTGGAAATAACCCGTAATAAGAAACATAAAAATGGCAAGGGAAGACAAGTTTGACAGCAGGCAAGCCACGAGGTAACTAGGTTCCGTTGCCTATTCCTGCCCTAAACATGTCTGCCTCATTGCCCACCACGCCCAAATAACGGTTACATGAAATAGATACAAATAAATAGGTACCTACCCCCATTCCGGAAGCTCCCGAAGTGCAACAGGTCCGCGGATACGCCCATCCGGTAGGCGAGGCCTCGAGGCATGCGGGGCTCGCCTGGACGCAGTCGGAAGGGGAGGCTGTGGGGCGGACGGCCCAGAAAACGGTGATGGCCTCTCCTTCTCTCCTCTTCTGCTGCCCTGCAGGCCACGGGGGGGGGCTGTCTTGCCTCAGCCACCGACCACCCCCTCCCCCCCCCCTCTGTCTCTCGCCTGGTCCGGCCCGCGAAGAAGGCCGAAGCCAAGAACAAGAACGGCCGCGCTTACATGTAGTCCCGCCACATGTCAACGCCTGGACAAGTGCAAGTAGTCCCACCACATGCCGACGCCTGGATAGTTACAGGTAGTCCCGCCACATGTCAAATTCCTGGAGAGTTGAAGGTAGTCCCGCCACATGTCAAGAAGGGGGGGGGCTGTCTTGCCTCAGCCACCGACCACCCCCCCCCCGTCTTCAATAGCCGGCACGGCCAATATCGAAACGGCGGAGCCGAGGATCGGCGAGGGGTCGCTGGAAGGGGGAGGTGGCGCGAACGAGCCTCCCCCACCTCCCTCCAGGTGAAGGCTTCCAGCGACACCCCAACGCTCTTACTTAAAGAGGGTCCACATCGAAAAGCGGTCTTTTGCCCGGGGCGGGCACATGCCCCATGCTGTCTCTCCTCAACCTTGAAGATTCTATAAGAGCCGGGGGGCCCCCGACCCCTCTGCATGGGTGCCCCCGTCCCCCCTCATTGGGACCCGCGACATCGACACACTCCTGCCGGCGCCAGCCTCAGTTTGGAAATGGCTAAAACACAGCCAAAGTACAGACTTGTTCAGTTCCGGTGGAACACCAGAATGACCCGGTAGGAAACTTGTTGTTGCCCTCCCCACTCTTTGACTGATGGTCTATTTGTTAGACTGTTACCACATTGCGAAAAACATTTTGAACTGCCAACGGAAGGTTCTGGTCCAACCATGAGTCATTGGAGACATTCTGACTATACCGGAACCTGCCTGACCTCGCCCAAAATGGCGCCGATACACGAAACGGAACTTTCGAACTCCCTGTTCACCCGGATTGCTCGAATATTGATGCTCTGAGATATGTATGCATTTTTGGACAATGAAAGTCGATAAGATGGATAGTGATTATGTGCTTATAGAAGAAAAGCAATACCGATATTGATCACGTGTTTGGACAATGAACTGATTTAGGGTGGGTACTGATTATGAATGGGAACAATGAATTGGTGTAATTTAGACAGTGAACGAGCATCTGGATAATGAATTAATTTATTTTTTGACTGAATACTTGACATGCATCATGCTTGCTCTGTGGTAAAGTTTTATACGATTTTATTGCACTGCCGCACTTTATGCAATGAACTGCCACCAACTTTGTTCTTCCTATGTACAGTTCCAATCTGCTCCGTGGCCGGTCCACTGGGTTGTAGGCCTGTATTTATACATCAACACTTTTTTTTTATTAAAAGTATTTTGAAAAAGAAAGCATAGTTGTAGCGGTTGCATTAATGAGTTTTGGATCTTTTTCTACTGTGAGCGAAGAATAAGTATGATGAAAGCTGAAGGTAAAAAATAGCAAGCTACATTATGCGTCACAGGCAGCTGGAAAAATGTTTTAGACGCACTTGAAGCGACACCACAGAAATGCCACCTGACCGCCACCCTTGCGAAAGGGGTTGCGACCAAGTAACTCATGTAGATACGCAGATCGTCAATAATTATCTATCTGACCTTACTGGTCCCTCTGGGCTTAAACGCCGAGATGGTAAAGAAATGCACTACGTGGAGAGAGGTCGAGTATGTGGTAGGTAAAAACATTTCCGGATTTGTGCGCGCTGATGTGGTTTGAATGCTGCACCCCCCCCCCCCTCCTTCTTCTCCTCCCTTCTGCAGGTCACGTCGGAACCTTGGCTGAAGTTTGGAAGGACGATGACCGAACCACCGATGAGAAAGGGAAGAAGGGAATATGAGCATGGTCCTTATGACAATAAGTTCTTAAAAAGACGTAGACTTGACATGACTGTATCTCCTCAGAACATAGCGACTGGGAGGATGGACTGACATAGAGACTTGACGGGTACTGTATGACGAAAATTGACTCGAAATAACACGTTAAAGAATGTAACTAGACGTTTGACTAGGTAGGGAAAGGACGAAAGAGAAGTGCACGGGTAAGGGTTACCAAGACTGCACCAATCTGGGGAATTAGAAATGTTGCTGATGTTCAAAAATGTACTGCTTCCCCCTTCTCATACTCTTATAGATCTAGCCAAGCTGTCCGACTGTTCTCCCGATCAATACTTGCCGTTGCCTCAGCCCGGAGTACTTCCCACCAAAGGAAGGAACTGAAAAATGGTTTAAGATCCAACCATGGGTAAATAGCGCAACCAGGTTAATTTCTGATCGACTGATCGAGGTGTAAGTATTGGCAATTGAGAACGCTCGAAAAGATAACAGGCGAGAGGGAAAAGGGAGGGAAAGGTAGACAGAGCTAAGCACGTAGGTAAATAGGATAGTAAAAGATAAGTAGGATATAAAAACATATAGATCTCGTTGGCCAACTATTGTTTTATGTTGTTGTTGTGAATGTCTTATGTATGTAATACATGTACTGTCTTCCTTCGTCTGAGTGTGTGTGTGTGTGTACTGTAGGGGTTTGTGTTCTTTCTTTGTTTACGTCCCTCCGTTACCTAACCCCCTACTGTTCTGTGTTGTGAACGCACCAAATGACCTATTTTTGTACACGTCTCTCCCTTCCTCTATCCCTCTCCCTCACTCTCTCCCCCTCTCTCTCTCTCTCTCTCTCTCTCTCTCTCTCTCTCTCTCTCTCTCTCTCCCCCTCTCTCTCTCTCTCTCTCTCTCTCTCTCTCTCTCTCTCTCTCTCTCTCTCTCTCTCTCTCACTACATGTCCTGCGTGTACCAAATGGCTCGTTTAGATTGCGGACAACTCTCACTCTATGAGAGTCTCCTTATTTCATCTTCCTTCTTATGGTAAAATCGTGCCTCACAGGCACCAGTCTGATTGGGTAATTATTGAACACAAAGGTGTTCAGCGAAATTGACCAAAACTAAAATGATTGTACCTCGCCATATTACTACCTCTCCTTTCTGCAAAATAAATGAACTCGAATTGGCTGAGAAAGAAAGGACAGGTAAGACGACTAAGGTCCCCCAATCCGGCCTTTATAGGGGAACTGTATGTCAATGGCACCTTATTTTTCTGTTCATCAGAGACGAACGCCAACGTCCAGCTTGACCCCCAATGCCCAGATTACCCCACCCCTTTTGCACCCAAGTGCGAATGCCCGAAGCGTCCCCGCCCCATTGATAGACCCCAGCTGCTGTCCCAGGTATAAACATGATGACCATGAGTCCCTCGAGAAAAGACTTGTTTTACCTGACTCTCGATGATAGCGCCCCCGCCCTGTTTGATAGGGTTAGCCAGCCCTGAGGGGAAATGTTCCGAAAATGTCGAACATGATGAAATGCACAGTTGATGGGAATATTATTTTGTCCTCACTTGAATTATAAATGGGACGATGAATAAACTTGGCATGAACTCAGTAGGAATGCCGACATATGCACTACTTGGTAATAGGCCTCTGACTGTGACCGATGAGCGTATCTCCCAAACGCGTAGAATTAAGGGAGGAATTCACATGCATAAATGTCTTCGTCTGTCAGTTCTCTAAAAGCTTGTTTTGTACCTATTCAAAGATTCACGATCACCGGAGGAGGAGGGTCGGACGTGGCGTACAGCCTAGCTGCAGATCTTGAGACACGTGTGACCTCAACCAAGGGTGGAGCCGCAGAGCAACAAGATACGGGACGAGACAGCAATTTCAAACGTGGAGAATGAAGCTTGATGGGCTGCCCTGAAGGCCTCCGTCTGCTAAACCACGTGTGCCTGGAGTCTCCGTCCCCCTTCTTTGGGCCCGATTAATGGGCCTGCCTGCTTGTTATCCTTTGCTCCCTTGGTCCCTTTTGTGTGTCCCAGGAACTCTGACCCAACTCCACTCTCTCTCCTATCGACTATTTGAACCACACACCCACTCTTTTCCACGTGACTTATTGCCAAAAGGAAAGCCAAAAGGAAGAACTGCATTCAACTGGGAATAGGGTGTTGCCACGGAAATATGGGTGCCGAGCATAAGGCACCGCTGAACGGAATGTTTAGGGAACAGGACTGTGGTCTAACAGCAGAGGACTGACCGCACCCTGCAACGCGTAAGGATAGACCCGAGCTGGACCTATAGCTCCACCGCCGGTGCTCCACAGCACCAACGAAAGTACACGGACTAGAGCCTACCAGTGATGGCTCACTGCTAAAAGACACTGTGACGAAGAGATCTTGTATATTGAACTGAATTCCGCCCTCGACTGCTTGGTCGAGATGTTCATTGGTCACATTTTTTTAGTCAGAAACATTTATGCTATGTAGTGCTTTGAAAATGGTAGGAACTCGACGAAATGCAATCTCCTATGTGCCGCATTCTGCCAAACACCTCAACTGTCCATGATTATTTGCCATATGTTAGTATTGACAACTGCTAATTCTTTGACGGCACCTGTTTATATGTACCATCATCGATTACAAAAATGAACGCTGTAATGTAAAAAGGGGCGACTGTGGAAATTGAAGAACTTGATGTACATAAACAGCATTCATTTCCCTTTTTTCCCACTCCTCTCCCTGCGCGTACCATGAATACCGTAAAGCATTAACTACATCCCACTGCCAGCAAAGGCCTGTACTCCTGTGTACATGACAGCCATTTTAGGCACCCTGGCCTTTTGCCCGCCTAAGATTAGGCTCACCGGCTTCCCTTCTGCGTGTATTCGAACTCTCTCTCGTGCATAAACCATGAAACCCTCTCCCTTTTGCGCGACCCTGCCCCGAAAGGCAGCCCTTCTGCTTGACCCACGCAAAACCCCCCATTTCCCTCTTGAAAAAGCATCCTTCGCCTCAGCTGACATAACCCCCACCCCAGCTGTATCTGACTGTCCCCGTTCTCTCATGTACGGGTCATAAGACCTCTCTCTCTCTGTGCGACTCTGTCCCTGCGCGCACCCTGACCCCCTCCTTCTCCCTCACATGGACAAGTCATAAACCTTCTTCTGCAAGACCCTGTCCTTGGGAGTCACGGCCGCGCCTGACCAACACCTCCTTTCCCTCCATGAATGCCCCTCTATTGACAAAGCACTCCCTCCGCGCTCGATTGTCCACGCGGCATGAATGCCACTCCTTTGATGACCCCTTCCCCGAGTCCGACTGACCACACATGTCCGAGGCCATCGCCTGAGCCAGAGGATACCATTTACTGCACTTTATTGTATGAAGTCACTCCCCTTCAAAGGACCCACTATTGATCCTGGTCTCCCCACCCCCTGGGCTACGATCAGGCGCACACATCCTAATAATCAGCGGAACATTCAGCTGCGTCATTGCCCCCTCTCCTATCAGCAGGTCAAGGGTCCCTATTGTGAACACATGTGGGGTAGGATTGACACGAGGATTATGGGGTTATCTTTTCTTTGTTTCACAATGTCCTGCTTGTAATGCCAAGTGTTTTGCAATGTATAAAAGACGGAGCCTCAGCTCACTTGTTAGAGCACCTCCCGATGACACCTTGTTTCGTGTCTGAAATGACTGGCTCTCCTCATGAGAAATAAACTCTGTTCTTGTGATTCCTGCTCCCAGCGCCCGTCTCTTTTTTTGGTAATTATTCAGAATGGAAACTAATAGGCGACTTGCGCTAGCCATCCGGGCATTGACACTAGCATGTCGCTCTCTTTTTCTACATTCTAAATGTTTATGCTTTGACAATTGCCAACAATAAAAAGGTGAATGACCACCAAGAAAGAATAAGATACTACTTTACTTTTGGTTTGGATAGGAGGACAATCCATTCTACTACTGTTGCAGGGACAAATCTGCACAAACAGAACTATGGACACTAAATAATGCATTGCTTAGCTTATCAATTATAATAGGTGCTGTTAGACTTTCCATATACCTCAGTGATAACAGACTTTGTAGTTGAACCCCCAATCTCCTTACTGACTAGATAGTGGGGCAGAGTCATTTAGCTCCCAAAGTCACCGATGGCAGAGGCACGGACTTATGCTTGCAAAAATTCCAAAACCTTTAGCTCATCCACTCTAGTCTGGAGGACCAAAAACCACAGAGTCTATTTGAGTTTAAAAGCTTTATTAAAAGTAAACACATTTCTTGAAATCAAGTTTGTCATAAAAGTAAACGTTTAACTGGAAATGGAAAAGTGCTTAGTGCTGACGATTAATTGGACACATTTCTTGTGGTCGAGCCGAGCTCTCACCTGGTTTGAACTTGATCCTGCTCGTGTTCTTAGAAGTCAAGCTTCTGTCTGTTAGGAGAAAAAGTGATGCGTGTTAAAAATAAAAAGCAAGCATTCATCAGTTGTGCCAAAAAGTGCAGCAAGACAACAGCCTTCCCTGGAAAAAGGGACATTTTTACTTTACAGTAGACAGTCACAAATTATTAAATTGTATACTGTTTTTTTCACATTTCTTTCTTCCTCCTAGACCAAATATTATATAGTAGTGAGTGGTGTATTCTAACATTATTAAATGTACTTTGTAGGTGGAACATCTGGAGGAGGGGCCAGCGTCGAGGTGGTGGTGGCATTGGACGAGGACAACTCTGGGGAGGAGGCGGTGCAAGTGCCGGACAAATCTGTGGGGGATAACACGGTGGTGGCAGGCAGAGGTAAGCTATACATTCCTTACTCATTTGAGATTGAAGACTGCAGAGTGTGCTTTCTGCACAGGTGTATTATAAATAAACCAGGTAGTAGCCTCCTCTAAATGTACTTCGACTTAGCTGTGAAGTTTTTGGCGAGAAGAATCCCAATCAGATCTGAGGTGAACTTGATGGAAGGGATGAATGAAAAGCGAAAGAAGGGTGTAAGTAAGTGTGGAAGGACGAGAAATGTAATGATGACTGGCAAAGAAGAATGATATGTGTTTGCTTGGTCCCCGAGGTGGCTGGGAAGGAAAGAATATGGTATGGTGCATGGCTGGGTGAATGATGAAGCAAGAATGGGTGGAAGGAGAACAGCCTGGGTGGGTGAAACAGAAACTGTATGTGTGCAAATACTTTGAATGGATGGATGCCTGGATCATTCATGGTACTATCTGACTCTTAGATAGCATATGTGTATCTAGAGAGAGTAGACGGTCACTGGATGAACTAAGTGTTACTTTGAAGAGCATGTAACACCGCACCCGCACGTCCGTTCCAGTGTAGGAAAGGCAAGGAAAAGAAGTTGTAATTTTGTCCAAATACTACCATGAATAGTAGCAGTAGTTTGTATTGCAACTGCAAGCACAGCATATATCCGGTTATTACGGTGGACACTCCCTACCTCTCTTAATAACTTTAGTTTAGTAGTAGTACGTCATTCATGTGTGGGGGTATCACTGTTCACTCAATAATAAGCAAAGCACCTAAAGTCATCCCATATGTCATCAAATACATCCCATGTGAAGTGATAGATAATCAGATTATTTAGCTTCTTTATTTTCCTTCTCTAATACTCATTTGCACTGTAGGGTGAAAGCTAAATTAATTAAGCAGTAGCCCTTTTAACAGAGTATTCTCAGTGCCACCCGTACTAGAAAAGTAAGAGCTTCACCACCTGCATGTACTGGACCGGTACAGTAACGCAAGTCTGTCTCACTCACCATGGTGTGCGTCTGTTTTTCTCGGGAGAAAGTTCACTGCGCTGGCATTATGCCGGCTTGCATAAGATAACGTACCAATTTTCCTAAACAAGAGAGAAGAAGAAGAATAAGACTGGTGTACTGACATAGTCGACTGTAATGGAAGTCCATAGTGCTTGTAGAATTTGTTCCTTAAACTCCCACTAATGTTAGAGCAAGGATGAAGAAGTCGGTACAACAACAACGTCCACGGGACAGCTGCATCCTCCTCCGTGCGGGCTGCCAGCCAGCGCAGTGCTCCAGCGGTACGGAGCCGGGCTACCAAAGCCAAACGCCAACGCCGAGCAGCAAAGACAGCAGCTGCCCCCCACAGGATTTGCAAGGCACACCGGCGCCGCTTATCCCTCAGACTGTCCTACCTGGAGCAGGAGGTCCTGAACTATAAGAACTTGGTGGAGGGCCTCCGCTTCGAACTTGCTACCCTCCGCAAGGAGCATGATGCCCTGGCTGCTAAAGCCAACAGCACCCTGCCATAGTGTCCCTTGCTCCTTTTTTAGAGACTTTTGGGGGGTGGGAATTGGGAGTTGGGTTTTTTGGGGACTTTTGAAGGACAATCATTGGGGTTAGGGAGGGTCTTGCGGGAGATTATTTTGTTAGGGCTATAAAAATATACTTTTTGAAACTTTATCTGACCATACCTGTTTTTTACTGCTTTTGAGTCTGGTGGGTGGGGGTTTAACAGTAAGTTTGTTTTCCTGAATAGTCCTAGGACTTTAGTAGTACTACCATCAATCTCTCGTCTCTCCTAATACTCCATTATACTACCTCCAACCAAACGCCTATCTTACCTGTAATTTCTGTTTGCAAGTAGGGCTAGGCCCAGGGCTGGCTCCACGGGAAACAGCGAATAAGGTTGGCAATCCTGGGCGGAAAAAATTTCCTCATAGCGGTGGTACTAGTGGTGTGACACAGTGGCAGTTGCATGCCTATGAAAAAAAAGAAAATGAAATCTGGTTTGTCCTCCTGAGCAATACAACGGTACAATAGAGAATATAGCAGGTGACAGTACACTAGAACAGTGCCACATTGTAGCCTAACAAATGGTAAAGTATAACTACTAATTCTGTTGAAGTTCTTTGACATTAGCCATGGGTCTTTGTCAAGCAGAGTAAGAATATATCCTCGGATTTCTTCACCAGCCTGTTGGTATCACCCTATCCTCCCCAGTAAGTGTGTGGATTTATTGCTGTAATTTAGTCACACATCTTTCAAAACCACACAGCCCGGGGGAAGAGGGTTAGGGTTTGAAAAATGGATGGGTACGGGGTTTTTGAGAAAGGTTTTGGGAGACAAGAAAAAATAGCACAGCATGGACAAAGAATTGTGAACATAAACAAACCTTTGGGTACAAACCTATCCATCAATCTTTGAAAGTGCATGCACTACTGCATGCATGTCAGTGAAAAGTAAGTAGTACTTTCGACAACTGTGGAAGAAAGAATGCGACAGTACAGGGCGTGTGTGGAAATATTGATAACTATATTCAAGATAAGGTCTCTGTTGCCAGATACCTGACATCCTTGCTGGTCACTATAAATCCATTCACAACACTCAATGGGGTTGGTCTGGAAGGTATAGTAGATAGAAAAGTGGAAATTGCTCTTTTTCTAGGTGTCCCCTCACTCACCAGGGTTGCCCCTTGGTGACATGCTTCATCATTGGGGCCATCCCAGTCCTCTACGGGCTGGGGCGTGCTGCGACTTGCGAATTACGTAGGAGCACTTACAAATGACTATGTGTGGTGCAGATGTGATAGTGGAGTGGACTAAGTGATGTGTTAAAGGATCAATTTAGAAGCAGAGAGAGATCCAAGAAATGCAGTCACAGTCATAGAAAGAAACAATGGATACTGTATCTGTATGTTGTTGTAGTTGTCATGTTGAAATTGGTAAGTAAGTTGCATGCAGGAAAAAATTCCTCTTATTAGCGGCACTCCTCCATTGCAGCTGGCGCTTCGTCCATCGATGTTGGTCACCAGAAGACTCCATGTAAAAAAAGCACAGCATGGACAGACAATTGAACATAAACAAATCTTTGGGTACAAACCTATCCATCAATCTTTGAAAGTGCATGCACTACTGCATGCATGTCAGTGAAAAGTAAGTAGTACTTTCGACAACTGTGGAAGAAAGAATGCGACAGTACAGGGCGTGTGTGGGGTACACAGACAAAATATCGAGTTTTAAATATCGATATACAATAATATCGAAGTTTAAATATCGATGGGACAAAATATCGAAGGTAAGTAATATCGACGGTCTTAATATCGATATTAGTATGATATCAGTAATATCGAAGTTTTAAATATCGATGTCAATAATATCGAAATAAATTACTTCGATGTTACTAATATCAATTTTTAAATAAATTTAGTGTATATTATATTGTATTTATTATGTTTTATTATTTATTTTTAATGTAATTTAATTAAATATTGCTTTTACTACTGTAGCGGGTTGTGGGTTTATAGGGGAATAGGGTGGGAAGTAATTTAATTATGTTAAAATAATTATTAATTAGTAGGAACTATTAATTAATTAATTGAGAATTAATTTTTAATTAATTTTAATTATTTGATTAATTGATAAATATGTTCTGTAGCGGGTTATGGGTTTATAGGGGAATAGGGTGGGAAGTAATTTAATAATAATTAATTAATTAATATATGTTTGTACATATTTTAATTAATAATTAAATGGTAATTAATTTATATTAATTAGTTAATTAATTAATATAATTTTGTACATATTTTTAATTATTAATTAGTTGGTAATTAATTAATATTAATTAGTTAATTACATTAATTATAGTAATTTTTTTATATATATTTTTTTGTTATTCTTAATTAATTAATTGGGGAAAATAATATTAATTATTAAATTAAATTAATTACAGCTAATGTGCCAATATATTTACTTTATTGTTATTGTTAATTAATAATTAATTGGTAATTAAATATTATTAATTAATTTTGGGTAAAGGAGTATTTTTAGGGTTCAGGGTCAGTGTTCAGTTTTTGGGTAAAGGGGTATTTTTAGGGTTCAGGGTCAGTTTTCAGTTCTTGGGTAAAGGAGTATTTTTAGGGTTCTGGGTCAGTTTTCAGTTTTTGGGTAAAGGGGTATTTTTAGGGTTCAGGGTCAGTTTTCAGTTTTTGGGTAAAGGGGTATGTTTAGGGTTCAGGGTCAGTTTTCAGTTCTTGGGTAAAGGGGTATTTTTAGGGTTCAGGGTCAGTTTTCAGTTTTTGGGTAAAGGGGTATTTTTAGGGTTCAGGGTCAGTTTTCAGTTCTTGGGTAAAGGGGTATTTTTAGGGTTCTGGGTCAGTTTTCAGTTTTTGGGTAAAGGGGTATTTTTAGGGTTCAGGGTCAGTTTTCAGTTTTTGGGTAAAGGGGTATGTTTAGGGTTCAGGGTCAGTTTTCAGTTCTTGGGTAAAGGGGTATTTTTAGGGTTCAGGGTCAGTTTTCAGTTTTTGGGTAAAGGGGTATTTTTAGGGTTCAGGGTCAGTTTTCAGTTTTTGGGTAAAGGGGTATGTTTAGGGTTCAGGGTCAGTTTTCAGTTCTTGGGTAAAGGGGTATTTTTAGGGTTCAGGGTCAGTTTTCAGTTTTTGGGTAAAGGGGTATTTTTAGGGTTCAGGGTCAGTTTTGGGTTTTTGGGGTACAGAGATATTTTTAGGGTTCAGGGTCAGTTTTGGGTTTTTGGGGTACAGGTGTACAGGGTAAAAACAAAAAAAAATTACATTAAATCAATTTAATAACATTAAAAAAATAAAATTACATTAAATTATTAAGTGTTTTATTTATTTTAAATGTATATGTATTAGTTTTAATTTTGTTTTAATATTTTTATTTAATATTTGTAAAATTATATGTATTTTAAAATTATTTTTACATTATTATTAATACATTTAAAAAAAGATATTTTTAATTCCGATATTTTTGTACTACGATATTATTTTTTCGATATTTTTGTACTTACCTTTATGAAGATATGATTCCGATATTTTTGATGTCGATATTTTTGTGCCGATATTTTGGTATATCGATATTCTGTCTGTCGATATTATGTCAGACATTCGTGTGTGGAAATATTGATAACTATATTCAAGATAAGGTCTCTGTTGCCAGATACCTGAGAGCCTTGCTGGTCACTATAAATCCATTCACAACACTCAATGGGGTTGGTCTGGAAGGTATAGTAGATAGAAAAGGAGAAATTGCTCTTTTTCTAGGTGTCCCCTCACTCACCAGGGTTGCCCCTTGGTGACATACTTCATCATTGGGGCCATCCCAGTCCTCTACGGGCTGGGGCGTGTTGCGACTTGCGAATTACGTAGGAGCACTTACAAATGACTATGTGTGGTGCAGATGTGATAGTGGAGTGGACTAAGTGATGTGTTAAGGGATCAATTTAGAAGCAGAGAGAGATCCAAGAAATGCAGTCACAGTCATAGAAAAACACAATGGATACTGTATCTGTATGTTGTTGTAGTTGTCCTGTTGAATTTGGTAAGTAAGTTGCATGCAGAAAAAAATTCCTCTTATTAGCGGCACTCCTCCATTCCATCTGACGCTTCGTCCATCAATGTTGGTGACCAGAAGACACCCTGTCCACTGCCTGCCTTGCGGATGCTGAATTGCGGCTCGCTAATGTGAAGCCTGACTCCATCCTTTTTTCCCCATTGCACAGACTGAAACCCGGCCTGTAATTATTCAACGAAAAACAGGAAGTGATATAATATTACAACACCACTGATAAATAAATATAAGGTATGTAGGCTGTGGAATGCAAAAAGTCACACTTTGATTTTCCTAGTAGACAGTACAATATTTTTCAAAGTGCGCACTCTGTCTGAGTCACCTTTTGAAGGATAACTAAGTATGGGCAAATTAATGTAGCGGATCTTTCCCCTCAAGCTAGGTGTACTGTAAACTGTGTTTTAGAACAAAATTAGATCTTCCCAGCAGTGCTCCCACCCAGACCCTTACTAAAGCCAGTCGCAAAAATGTAGAAGACCCCCAATCAAATCTCAAAAAACGAGGCCCAGCAGAAAACTGGTGACAAAACGTACTTTGAAAGTAAAAGTAGGCCCAAATACCCCCTTACCCACCGTGGATTGCATTCAAACCACTTGCAAGCAACCAAGCAAAAGTATCCATAGCCAGCATCGCTCCAAGACTCGAAAACCCCCCACCCAAACACATGCAATAGAAATACTGCTAACCCTAACGAACCCTAAGTTAAGAATAGTGGCAAAGGCTTTCTTTAACTATGCCAAATCCCCCCTTTCCCACCATGGATTTTCTTCAAATGACTTGCAACCAAAATTACACATTCTCACGAGTGCTCTAAGACCCCAGAACTCAGTTGCAAAAACCTAGAACACCCCGAAACACATGCAATCCTGCTGCTAGGGCTAACCCTAACGAAACCTAATTTACAAAAAGTGCCAAAAGGCTTTTCCGCGTGGATTTTGTACCAACCACTTCTATCCGGTATTAGACCTTCCCAAGAATGCCCCAAGACCCGCCAACCCACCCGCCAAAAAGCATAACACCCCCAAACAGGCCAAAAGCAACATCTCCTACTTACAATATTTCTCGGCCTTCGGTCCAAACGCGCTGTGTAGCTAGGCCATAAGTCCGGTTTGCCACCACGGATTTCCTGAAAAGCAAATGCAATCAAGATTAGAGTGTCCCAGCAGTGCTCCCAGACCCCGAAACCCACCCACAAACACCAGGAAGCCCCCCAAAGAGCACCTCAAAGGCAAGCAAGTCAGCAAAAACACCAAAAAGTTCCGCTTTGGATTTGGGCCAAACCACTTTTATCCGGTATTAGAGCTTCCCAGCAATGGCCCCAGAGCCGTCAACCCAGGAGAAAACAAATAAAAGACCCCCAAACAGCCAAAGAGCAAAAGTACAAAAATGGGGACTAAGTCATTTTTTTCCAAATTTCCCAAATCACTCCGCGTGCGCTCTGCAGGTAGGCCCTAACTCCCCTCTGCCACCATGGATTTGCTTCAAACCTCTTGCAAAGTAAAGTATCCATAGCCAGCAGTGCTCCCAGACCCCAAAACCCACCCACAAACACCAGGAAGCCCCCCAAGCAGGCCCCCGAAAATGCTACATTGAGCAAAATGTCAGAAATAGCAACAACAAAAAAACGGCGTGGATTTTGTCCCAACCACTTCTACCCGGTATTAGACCTTCCCAGGAATGCCCCAAGACCCGCCAACCCACCCGCCAAAAAGCATAACACCCCCAAACAGGCCAAAAGCAACATCTCCTACTTACAATATTTCTCGGCCTTCGGTCCAAACGCGCTGTGTAGCTAGGCCATAAGTCCGGTTTGCCACCACGGATTTCCTGAAAAGCAAATGCAATCAAGATTAGAGTGTCCCAGCAGTGCTCCCAGACCCCGAAACCCACCCACAAACACCAGGAAGCCCCCCAAAGAGCACCTCAAAGGCAAGCAAGTCAGCAAAAACACCAAAAAATTTCCAACTTGGATTTGGGCCAAACCACTTTTATCCGGTATTAGAGCTTCCCAGCAATGGCCCCAGAGCCGTCAACCCAGGAGAAAAAGAATAAAAGACCCCCAAACAGCCAAAGAGCAAAAGTACAAAAATGGGGACTTAGTCATTTTTTTCCAAATTTCCCAAATCACTCAGTGCGCGCTCTGCAGCTAGGCCCTAACTCCCCTCTGCCACCATGGATTTGCTTCAAACCTCTTGCAAAGTAAAGTATCCATAGCCAGCAGTGCTCCCAGACCCCGAAACCCACCCACAAACACCAGGAAGCCCCCCAAGCAGGCCCCCAAAAACGCTACATTGAGCAAAATTTCAAAAATAGCAACAAAAAAAACGGCGTGGATTTTGTCCCAACCACTTCTACCCGGTATTAGACCTTCCCAGGAATGCCCCAAGACCCGCCAACCCACCCGCCAAAAAGCGTAACACCCCCAAACAGGCCAAAAGCAACATCTCCTACTTACAATATTTCTCGGCTTTCGGTCCAAACGCGCTGTGAAGCTAGGCCATAAGTCCGGTTTGCCACCACGGATTTCCTGAAAAGCAAATGCAATCAAGATTAGAGTGTCCCAGCAGTGCTCCCAGACCCCGAAACCCACCCACAAACACCAGGAAGCCCCCCAAAGAGCACCTCAAAGGCAAGCAAGTCAGCAAAAACACCAATACATTTCCGCCTCGGATTTGGGCCAAACCACTTTTATCCGGTATTAGAGCTTCCCAGCAATGGCCCCAGAGCCGTCAACCCAGGAGAAAACGAATAAAAGATCCCAAACAGCCAAAGAGCAAAAGTACAAACATGGGGACTTAGTCATTTTTTCCCAAATTTCCCAAATCACTCCGCGCGCGCTCTGCAGCTAGGCCCTAACTCCCCTCTGCCACCATGGATTTGCTTCAAACCTCTTGCAAAGTAAAGTATCCATAGCCAGCAGTGATCCCAGACCCCAAAACCCACCCACAAACACCAGGAAGCCCCCCAAGCAGGCCCCAAAACACGCTACATTGAGCAAAATTTCAGAAATAGCAACAAAAAAAACGGCGTGGATTTTGTCCCAACCACTTCTACCCGGTATTAGACCTTCCCAGGAATGCCCCAAGACCCGCCAACCCACCCGCCAAAAAGCGTAACACCCCCAAACAGGCCAAAAGCAACATCTCCTACTTACAATATTTCTCGGCCTTCGGTCCAAACGCGCTGTTTAGCTAGGCCATAAGTCCGGTTTGCCACCACGGATTTCCTGAAAAGCAAATGCAATCAAGATTAGAGTGTCCCAGCAGTGCTCCCAGACCCCGAAACCCACCCACAAACACGAGGAAGCCCCCCAAAGAGCACCTCAAAGGCAAGCAAGTCAGCAAAAACACCAAAAAATGTCTGCCTCGAATTTGGGCCAAACCACTTTTATCCGGTATTAGAGCTTCCCAGCAATGGCCCCAGAGCCGTCAACCCAGGAGAAAACGAATAAAAGACCCCCAAACAGCCAAAGAGCAAAAGTACAAAAATGGGGACTTAGTCATTTTTTTCCAAATTTCCCAAATCACTCCGCGCGCGCTCTGCAGCTAGGCCCTAACTCCCCTCTGCCACCATGGATTTGCTTCAAACCTCTTGCAAAGTAAAGTATCCATAGCCAGCAGTGCTCCCAGACCCCGAAACCCACCCACAAACACCAGGAAGCCCCCCAAGCAGGCCCCAAAAAACGCTACATTGAGCAAAATTTCAGAAATAGCAACAAAAAAAACGGCGTGGATTTTGTCCCAACCACTTCTACCCGGTATTAGACCTTCCCAGGAATGCCCCAAGACCCGCCAACCCACCCGCCAAAAAGCGTAACACCCCCAAACAGGCCAAAAGCAACATCTCCTACTTACAATATTTCTCGGCCTTCGGTCCAAACGCGCTGTGTAGCTAGGCCATAAGTCCGGTTTGCCACCACGGATTTCCTGAAAAGCAAATGCAATCAAGATTAGAGTGTCCCAGCAGTGCTCCCAGACCCCGAAACCCACCCACAAACACCAGGAAGCCCCCCAAAGAGCACCTCAAAGGCAAGCAAGTCAGCAAAAACACCAAAAAAGTTCCGCCTCGGATTTGGGCCAAACCACTTTTATCCGGTATTAGAGCTTCCCAGCAATGGCCCCAGAGCCGTCAACCCAGGAGAAAACGAATAAAAGACCCCCAAACAGCCAAAGAGCAAAAGTACAAAAATGGGGACTTAGTCATTTTTTTCCAAATTTCCCAAATCACTCCGCACGCGCTCTGCAGCTAGGCCCTAACTCCCCTCTGCCACCATGGATTTGCTTCAAACCTCTTGCAAAGTAAAGTATCCATAGCCAGCAGTGCTCCCAGACCCCAAAACCCACCCACAAACACCAGGAAGCCCCCCAAGCAGGCCCCCGAAAATGCTACATTGAGCAAAATGTCAGAAATAGCAACAACAAAAAAACGGCGTGGATTTTGTCCCAACCACTTCTACCCGGTATTAGACCTTCCCAGGAATGCCCCAAGACCCGCCAACCCACCCGCCAAAAAGCATAACACCCCCAAACAGGCCAAAAGCAACATCTCCTACTTACAATATTTCTCGGCCTTCGGTCCAAACGCGCTGTGTAGCTAGGCCATAAGTCCGGTTTGCCACCACGGATTTCCTGAAAAGCAAATGCAATCAAGATTAGAGTGTCCCAGCAGTGCTCCCAGACCCCGAAACCCACCCACAAACACCAGGAAGCCCCCCAAAGAGCACCTCAAAGGCAAGCAAGTCAGCAAAAACACCAAAAAATTTCCACCTTGGATTTGGGCCAAACCACTTTTATCCGGTATTAGAGCTTCCCAGCCATGGCCCCAGAGCCGTCAACCCAGGAGAAAACAAATAAAAGACCCCCAAACAGCCAAAGAGCACAAGTACAAAAATGGGGACTTAGTCATTTTTTTCCAAATTTCCCAAATCACTCCGCGTGCGCTCTGCAGCTAGGCCCCAACTCCCCTCTGCCACCATGGATTTGCTTCAAACCTCTTGCAAAGTAAAGTATCCATAGCTAGCAGTGCTCCCAGGCCCCGAAACCCACCCACAAACACCAGGAAGCCCCCCAAGCAGGCCCCCGAAAACGCTACATTGAGCAAAATGTCAGAAATAGCAACAAAAAAAATCAGCGTGGATTTTGTCCCAACCACTTCTTCCCGGTATTAGACCTTCCCAGGAATGCCCCAAGACCCGCCAACCCACCCGCCAAAAAGCATAACACCTCCAAACAGGCCAAAAGCAACATCTCCTACTTACAATATTTCTTGGCCTTCGGTCCAATCGCGCTGTGTAGCTAGGCCATAAGTCCGGTTTGCCACCACGGATTTCCTGAAAAGCAAATGCAATCAAGATTAGAGTGTCCCAGCAGTGCTCCCAGACCCCGAAACCCACCCACAAACACCAGGAAGCCCCCCAAAGAGCACCTCAAAGGCAAGCAAGTCAGCAAAAACACCAAAAAATGTCTGCCTCGGATTTGGGCCAAACCACTTTTATCCAGTATTAGAGCTTCCCAGCAATGGCCCCAGAGCCGTCAACCCAGGAGAAAACGAATAAAAGACCCCCAAACAGCCAAAGAGCAAAAGTACAAAAATGGGGACTTAGTCATTTTTTTCCAAATTTCCCAAATCACTCCGCGCGCGCTATGCAGCTAGGCCCTAACTCCCCTCTGCCACCATGGATTTGCTTCAAACCTCTTGCAAAGTAAAGTATCCATAGCCAGCAGTGCTCCCAGACCCCGAACCCCACCCACAAACACCAGGAAGCCCCCCAAGCAGGCCCCCAAAAACGCTACATTGAGCAAATTTCAGAAATAGCAACAAAAAAAACGGCGTGGATTTTGTCCCAACCACTTCTACCCGGTATTAGACCTTCCCAGGAATGCCCCAAGACCCGCCAAACCACCCGCCAAAAAGCATAACACCCCCAAACAGGCCAAAAGCAACATCTCCTACTTACGATATTTCTCGGCCTTCGGTCCAAACGCGCTGTGTAGCTAGGCCGTAAGTCCGGTTTGCCACCACGGATTTCCTGAAAAGCAAATGCAATCAAGATTAGAGTGTCCCAGCAGTGCTCCCAGACCCTGAAACCCACCCACAAACACCAGGAAGCCCCCCAAAGAGCACCTCAAAGGCAAGCAAGTCAGCAAAAACACCAAAAAATGTCCGCCTCGGATTTGGGCCAAACCACTTTTATCCGGTATTAGAGCTTCCCAGCAATGGCCCCAGAGCTGTCAACCCAGGAGAAAACGAATAAAAGACCCCCAAACAGCCAAAGAGCAAAAGTACAAAAATGGGGACTTAGTCATTTTTTTCCAAATTTCCCAAATCACTCCGTGCGCGCTCTGCAGCTAGGCCCTAACTCCCCTCTGCCACCATGGATTTGCTTCAAACCTCTTGCAAAGTAAAGTATCCATAGCCAGCAGTGCTCCCAGACCCCGAAACCCACCCCACAAACACCAGGAAGCCCCCCAAGCAGGCCCCCAAAAACGCTACATTGAGCAAGATTTCTGAAATAGCAACAAAAAAAACGGCGTGGATTTTGTCCCAACCACTTCTACCCGGTATTAGACCTTCCCAGGAATGCCCCAAGACCCGCCAACCCACCCGCCAAAAAGCGTAACACCCCCAAACAGGCCAAAAGCAACATCTCCTACTTACAATATTTCTCGGCCTTCGGTCCAAACGCGCTGTGTAGCTAGGCCATAAGTTTGGTTTGCCACCACGGATTTCCTGAAAAGCAAATGCAATCAAGATTAGAGTGTCCCAGCAGTGCTCCCAGACCCCGAAACCCACCCACAAACACCAGGAAGCCCCCCAAAGAGCACCTCAAAGGCAAGCAAGTCAGCAAAAACACCAATACATTTCCGCCTCGGATTTGGGCCAAACCACTTTTATCCGGTATTAGAGCTTCCCAGCAATGGCCCCAGAGCCGTCAACCCAGGAGAAAACGAATAAAAGACCCCCAAACAGCCAAAGAGCAAAAGTACAAACATGGGGACTTAGTCATTTTTTTCCAAATTTCCCAAATCACTCCGCGCGCGCTCTGCAGCTAGGCCCTAACTCCCCTCTGCCACCATGGATTTGCTTCAAACCTCTTGCAAAGTAAAGTATCCATAGCCAGCAGTGCTCCCAGACCCAGAAACCCACCCACAAACACCAGGAAGCCCCCCAAGCAGGCCCCCGAAAACGCTACATTGAGCAAAATGTCAGAAATAGCAACAACAAAAAACGGCGTGGATTTTGTCCCAACCACTTCTACCCGGTATTAGACCTTCCCAGGAATGCCCCAAGACCCGCCAACCCACCCGCCAAAAAGCATAACACCCCCAAACAGGCCAAAAGCAACATCTCCTACTTATTTATTTATTTTATTTATTTTATGCAATTTTTAAAGCGCGCAAATACCCGTACGGGTGTCTCGGCGCTATCGTTACAGAACTCACTTCTTGCGATGAGGGGGAATTAGGCAGAGAACAACCATGTTTTAAGGCTCTTTCTGAACTTAAGCAGCATAGGGGCCGTTTTGATGTGGAGTGGTAGTGTATTCCACAGCTTGGCAGTAGCGATAGTAAAACATCTATCTCCCCAGCTGGCCTTTCTTGTCCGTGGGACTTTCAACAAGTAGGCTGAGGACGATCGTAAGGTCCTAGGTTGTTCCACTGGGCAGAGGGCTTTTTTTTAGGAACTGTGGTCCGGAGTTGTTCAGAGTTTTGTAGGCTATACACAGAGCCTTAAATTTGATTCGGCTCCTAATAGGGAGCCAATGCAGCTCTTTGATGTAAGGGGACCTGGAGGTGAATTTGGGGATGGGTAGTAGCGTTCTGGCCGCGACGTTTTTGCACCGTCTGGAGTTTATTGAGTACACTTTCCTGAGCGTTCAGAAGAAGGGAGTTACAATAATCGGTTCTTGAGAACACTAAGGTGCTGATAAGTGTTTTGCCCGCGGACTGTGGTAAGTAAGGAAGTAGTTTTTTTTATTTTTTTTAGGGTGTAGAAGGCAGATGATACCACAGCATTGGCGTGATGGAGGAAAGTCAACTTATTGTCGAATGTGACTCCCAAATTGCAGACCTTGACTACCGGTTGGGGGGGGGGGACTTACAATATTGGGGGGGGACTTACAATATTTCTCGGCCTTCGGTCCAAACGCGCTGTGTAGCTAGGCCATAAGTCGGGTTTGCCACCACGGATTTCCTGAAAAGCAAATGCAATCAAGATTAGAGTGTTCCAGCAGTGCTCCCAGACCCTGAAACCCACCCACAAACACCAGGAAGCCCCCAAAGAGCACCTCAAAGGCAAGCAAGTCAGCAAAAACACCAAAAAATTTCTGCCTCGGATTTGGGCCAAACCACTTTTATCCGGTATTAGAGCTTCCCAGCAATGGCCCCAGAGCCGTCAACTCACCTGCAAAGAGGTAGAACAACAACCCCACAAGTGCTGAGTCTTTCTTCATTGGGCGTAAACCAGCCCTCTGCTTTGATGGAAATAGGAGTCTGGAGGAGGAGGATAGAGGAGCATGTTCTTGTGAACTTGTGAACCTGAGGAATGCAGACTGCGGCACCTTCAAATCAATTAGCAAACAAGTGAAGACAGTTCTGCTGATGGGCTTGTTTTTGTGATTATGTGATTAAAGTTTGAATTATATTAACTGTGCACAACAAAGAAAGACAGACACACAGGAATAAAAGTGAATAAGGACGAAAAAGAAAGTTATTGATTCGTTGTCTCATTTTCAGGGCTCGGTATCACGGTCCATGAATAAGAATAAGGCTTTGTCATCAAACTCTGCGAATTCAGGCAGGGTGAGCTCAGTGTCACCTGACAGAGAAGAAATTCCCTCATCTATGTTGCTGTCTACCTCGTCTTCATCCGGCATGCTTTCTCGTACTCTGAAATCTGGTGGTATGAGGTGCTGATTCATCTTGATCATTGTTAACCGCTCCACATTTTTGGGCGAGAGGCGGCTCCGTTTGGAAGTTACAATGCCACCAGCAGCACTGAAAACACGTTCAGAAGACACGCTTGCGAGTGGGCAAGACAAGTAGTTTAAAGCCAGGTTGGGGAGCTGTGGCCACAATTCTTTTTTCCCATGCCAATACGCCAATGGGTCAGCATTAACATAGACCTCTGTTGAGTCATTCCGATAGTCCTTCACCATCGAATCAAGGTTCTCCTCCAAGGTTCCTCCACTTTGCTTAGCTGTTGCTGTGACCTTTTGAGAACCAAACCCAAGCCGAGCTAGCCAATCCTCTTCAGCCTCCAATGTTACTGTTGTGTCTGGTGGTGCAGATGATCCGGTTGCCGGTCTCTTTAACGGCTGAGAGGTCACTGGTGCCACAGGTGCAGAAGTGGATTGTTGTGACTGGGGATGGCCTGCTGATGCTGATGTACTGCCTTTTCCTTCAATTTGCTGCCGTTCTCTTTCAAACCTCTTGGCTGAGGAGGCTATCCACTGTTTGTACTTTGTAACATCTCCATCAGCAAAAGGAAAGAATGCTTGGCCTGCCAGTGCCTTTTTGTAGCGTGGATCCAGAATAATAGCACAAATGTAATGCTGGTTTGAGTGGATCATTTTAAGACGTTCATCACCTTGTAGGTGCTCTAATAATTTCGCAGCCAGAACAAAAGGGTCTTGGTTTTTTCATCTTTTTCAAACACAGAACACACCTCCTTCAGTTGGTGCTCCAGCATGTACAACAATGGGATAGCTTTTCCCAAATTACAGTCCTCCTTGCTGACTGCACGCGTGAAGAACTCAAAAGGATGAAGCATGCGTGTCAGGCTTTTAACTATGTTCCATTGCGCCGCACCCATCCTCAGGTCCTCCTTCTGAGCTGTACCCTCTGTTAAGAAATAGTGATTGAGTACCGTATACTGCTCATACAGACGCTTAAGCATGTAGAAGGTTGAGTTCCAACGTGTTACCACCTCCTGGATGAGTGCTTTCACTTGCATTTGACATTCATATATCAGGCTCCTCAGCTGCTTCCGGGCCTTAAAAGAATGGCTGAAATGGTTGCACATTTTTCGGCAGGTGTCCACTACTCTGTACGCTGCACTGTCTTTATCACCCAAGAATTTTTTGGCAACCAGGTTTATACAGTGCGCCAAACACAGCACTCTGAAATAATCACCCAGCTGCATGGCCTTAACTATATTGGCGCCATTGTCCGTGGAAACATAACCAACCTGGCGTTTTTGGGGGGACAGCCAGTCAAGGACCTTTGTGTTAAAGACATCCAAAATGTTTTGTGCTGTGTGACGTTTCTCCAAACCAAACATGGCTAGTGTTGCATGTTTCCGAGCAGCTTTAAAAACAATGTCCGAGTCAACACCTGCGTTTAGCTTTGCTTTAGCCCCTGAAAAAGAGACCCAGTGTGGAGTGATGCACATGTAATCAGCGCCTGCGCCACTGGTCCACATGTCTGTTGTCAGATGTATAGTGTGAACAGCACTCTTCTGCAAAGCTGCCCCAATCACCTCCAGAACATCTTCATGTAGTGCTGGAACCGCAACTCGGGCAAAATAGAACTGGCTCGGAACCTTCCATTTAGGGCGGAGCGCTGCCACTAATTCTAGAAAACCAACCCCTTCTACAAAAGAAAAAGGGAGAAGGTCCAGAGCTATCATTTTAGCAAGCTTAGTATTATAAGACGCGTCAGTGGGTGGTTGCGTTCATATTGCGCTTCTGTAAACAACATCTTTTTAATGTTGCCCTGGACCAAGGATTTACGGGATGATGATGATGATATCTTCGACCCAGTTACGCTCGCTGATTAACTTTTTCGCATTGGTGTCTCACTCTCTCCCACACTCTTAGTGTGGCTCACATGGGGTGTGCTGCTGACAGGGGTACTGGCTGTAAGTGAAGTGTTTGAATCATCTTCTTCCTCCTCGTCATCATCAGATGAAAAATCAACGTTTTCATTACGTGCAATTCGGGCTTCCTTGATCGCCTCTAGGTGCGCAAACCATTGGACAGCGTGCGTTCTCCTAAGATGACCTCTCTGGCCTCCGGTACCATAGTTGGTACCAAACTTACCACGACTAACTCGAAGCTTACAAATGCTACAAATGGCTACGTTTTCCTTTTTTGGGCAAACACTAAAGAAGTCCCAAACTGGAGACTTGAAATGTCTTTGGGGGCCGGAGGAAGCGGCGATACTGGTGGTGGTGGTCCTGCTGCTAATGCCAGATGAAGTGGAGGATGTGGATTGCCGAACTTCAGTACGTTTTGCACTTTCACCACCACTTATTGAGGTCGAGGTGGATGGATGTCCCTTCTTGCGAGGAAGAAATATGGAAGCGGTAGGTGTTGGTGTACTACTAGTTAACTCTAAATCCAATGATTGTTGTATTTCCATTGCCTCCTCGTCAACATCATCATCACGCTCAGCAGCTTCTCGGGATAGGGTCAAAATGTCTCTTTGCTGCATGCCCGCTGGGGCTGCAGTGACTTTTATGATGACTGGCTCGTCGTCATCGTGAGAGGCTTCATCAGCAGCAGTATCCGGCACTTCTTGTTGAGCCTCATCACACTCCATAGCTATGACTTTTTCGACGACCTTCCTTTTACGCTTAGGTACCTTTGTCAGATTATGGTGTGCCTCACTCTCAGACGGCAGTGGTGCTGGTTCCCAATTGGGATCCGTTTCATCAGAAGGAGGTGGGCTTGAAGAAGATGTAGACACCAACCTTGATCTTTTCCTTGCTAGGGATGTGGAAGACAATGAATGATCATCAGGAGGAGTGGCTTCCAATGATACCTCAGCTTGATTGTTGATTTCCTGATGTGCCCCTACTTCGGGAGGAACAACTATTGTGGGCACTTGTGACCCTCTATGCACCTCTGCTTGCGCATCTCCTTTTGCTGCCTCTCCTTCCACATGTACTTGGGCTTGTACTTGCACATGGTGTTGTTGTTGCGGCTGTGGTTGTTCAACACTTGTCAGATGAGTTACAACAACCTGTGTTGATTCAGGGACATTGCTGCTACTTTCTTGCGATGAGCCAACATCACTGGTCGATGGTGATTGGAGAAGTACACTGACTGCCTCTGAAGCACTCAAGGGCTTTGACTTAAGTTGGCGTGGTGGTGGAGGCACTGAACCCAATGGAGCGGGGGTGCTGCTCCCAGCTTGGTCCCCAGCAGATCCTGCTGCTGCTGCAGGCGTACTTTTTTTTTGCTCCCAAAAAACGCGCGGCCGGCACACCAGCCTCCTTGGTAACTTGCTTCTTCTGCTCCTTACTAGCAACTTTCTTGCTAGAGGAGCTACGGAGACCTTTTTTGGGGCCATCTTCTTCAGAGCAGGTCAGACAGCAGGCCGCAGTTGCACGAATTGTAGAGTTGTCTGAGGCCAGACGTGACGTCGCGTGACGTTATGCTGCACACACACACCGCTGCAGGACTTCTTCCTGGCACTGGTGGTTCTCTTGAGTCTTGTGCACCTAAAAGCAATGGAAGACAGAGGAACATCAGTTCAGTTATACACCCCCAAAAAATCGAAAAAAAACAGAAAAATCAGCACAATCCCATGCCCTCCATGATGCTTAAATTCAAGACACCGATAGCAGCTATACCTAATTGGGTATAGCTGACCCCCCGGGCACCGATGTGTGCTGAATCAGCTCTAAGTTTGCCTGTTACTCAGGTACCAAGATTTTAGTGATGTTCGTCTCTAAATAAAACGGTTACTCCATTGTTTATGAATATTTCATTTATTCTTCATGAAATTGTTTTCTTTTCAAAACATTATTTTCCGTTATTTCACATGAAAATCCAATGCATTTCGGCAGTGTATTTCTGCCTTCATCAGGGAAATAGTAAATCTACAAATTAAAGAAACACATTTTCAATCTTATGTACATTTGAGTATATTGCATCTTTTTTCAACTTAACTATTCAATATTTACACTTATTCCATTTTAACTTCATCAGCGGGCTTTCTATTTCAAATTCATGGGAACCTCGCATTTTCATTAGGACTATAAGAGTTTTAAGAGTTGGATATAGCTGAATCTCACTCCGTTCCTTAAGACAGTTAAATGCACTGAGCTCGATTTCTGACTTTGGTTTTCTACCGTCTGTAAAGCGGTTTACACAAATGAAAATGAAAGCCTCGCGTTACGCGCTGGCCGTGGTGATTTAGGCAGAACCGGGTGTCTGAACGTAGTGCATTATGAATGCGTGTTGACAACTGTTATACGTTAATTATTGCTAAGTCGGGTATGATAGTGGGTGTTATTCGTATTTTACGCGCTTAAACAGTCAATGTTTGTTAGTTATTAGCTTACCACAGCGTTTCTGTTCCTCGCGCCATTCCTCTACGGACTGATTCTGTTCTCTTCCGGAGTTACGCCCCTTGCGCCTGCGCACTATTTGGCTCCCGCTGACTCGTTTTTTTTGGATGTGCGTTTTCACGCTAACTTTATTGTTTTCTATTATAGGGGATCTGTGCCAGTACACGTTACCACTATGTGTTATAGCTGCTTTTACGCTTGCACTGTGTTAGTAAGAACTGTTGGGGTTATGCTCAATGGTTATTACTGTAACAATTATGTTTTGCTGTTAATAATTAACTCGAGAGATTATAGATAACAAAGAAATTCTGTTCTTTCATTAAGTCCTCCAGGCTTCAAACTGCCCAGGTTATAAATCCAGTAATTCTCCTGTTTCAACAATTTCGTTTTGTTCATGGAACCTTCCATTCTGGGCAGTGTTTCAAGTACACATACTCGTAGTTGGCTGACATTATGTTGCATCTGAGTGAAATGTTCCGCCACACTAGTTTTCTTGGATTTGAGTCTGATTGTACTTTTGTGTTCATTTATACGAACTTTCAGTTTGCGTTCAGTGTGTCCCACATAAACGTCTCCACAAGGACATTTAATCATGTAGATTAGATTGCTTGAGTCGCATGTTGCATTCACTTTTAATGATATGGGGTAACCCTTTTGTGGGTGTGTTATGCTTGATCCTTTGATGATATTGTTGCACGTGTTACAATTATAACACGGGATCGTGCCCCGGAATGATGTTACAATGTGCTTTTCATCCTGTGGTTTTAAGAAATCTGCTAAATTTTTGGCACGAGTGTGTGCAAAGATTGTGCAAAGATTGGTTCCTCTGAAAAAATTCCTTTGAAGTCTGGTTCCATTGTAAGCATTGGCCAATGCTTTTTAATGATTCGTTTAAATTGAGTGCTTCAAAGGAATTTTTTCAGAGGAACCAATCTTTGCACACACTCGTCATCATCAAAGGATCAAGCATAACACACCCACAAAAGGGTTACCCCATATCATTAAAAGTGAATGCAACATGCGACTCAAGCAATCTAATCTACATGATTAAATGTCCTTGTGGAGACGTTTATGTGGGACACACTGAACGCAAACTGAAAGTTCGTATAAATGAACACAAAAGTACAATCAGACTCAAATCCAAGAAAACTAGTGTGGCGGAACATTTCACTCAGATGCAACATAATGTCAGCCAACTACGAGTATGTGTACTTGGAACACTGCCCAGAATGGAAGGTTCCATGAACAAAACGAAATTGTTGAAACAGGAGAATTACTGGATTTATAACCTGGGCAGTTTGAAGCCTGGAGGACTTAATGAAAGAACAGAATTTCTTTGTTATCTATAATCTCTCGAGTTAATTATTAACAGCAAAACATAATTGTTACAGTAATAACCATTGAGCATAACCCCAACAGTTCTTACTAACACAGTGCAAGCGTAAAAGCAGCTATAACACATAGTGGTAACGTGTACTGGCACAGATCCCCTATAATAGAAAACAATAAAGTTAGCGTGAAAACGCACATCCAAAAAAAACGAGTCAGCGGGAGCCAAATAGTGCGCAGGCGCAAGGGGCGTAACTCCGGAAGAGAACAGAATCAGTCCGTAGAGGAATGGCGCGAGAAACAGAAACGCTGTGGTAAGCTAATAACTAACAAACATTGACTGTTTAAGCGCGTAAAATACGAATAACACCCACTATCATACCCGACTTAGCAATAATTAACGTATAACAGTTGTCAACACGCATTCATAATGCACTACGTTCAGACACCCGGTTCTGCTTAAATCACCACGGCCAGCGCGTAACGCGAGGCTTTCATTTTCATTTGTGTAAACCGCTTTACAGACGGTAGAAAACCAAAGTCAGAAATCGAGCTCAGTGCATTTAACTGTCTTAAGGAACGGAGTGAGATTCAGCTATATCCAACTCTTAAAACTCTTATAGTCCTAATGAAAATGCGAGGTTCCCATGAATTTGAAATAGAAAGCCCGCTGATGAAGTTAAAATGGAATAAGTGTAAATATTGAATAGTTAAGTTGAAAAAAGATGCAATATACTCAAATGTACATAAGATTGAAAATGTGTTTCTTTAATTTGTAGATTTACTATTTCCCTGATGAAGGCAGAAATACACTGCCGAAATGCATTGGATTTTCATGTGAAATAACGGAAAATAATGTTTTGAAAAGAAAACAATTTCATGAAGAATAAATGAAATATTCATAAACAATGGAGTAACCGTTTTATTTAGAGATGAAACACCACTAAAATCTTGGTACCTGAGTAACAGGCAAACTTAGAGCTGATTCAGCACACATCGGTGCCCGGGGGGTCAGCTATACCCAATTAGGTATAGCTGCTATCGGAGGTTTGAGTTATATCTCTCCAGACGGGGAGAGAGCCCCGGAGGCACGAAAACATCGCAAATCTTTCAGTTGGAACAGCGGTGCTCTACCCTACACTTCTAGTAAATTCAAGACACCCCACAGAAAGACTAGGCACATGCAACACTCACTAGTCACTACCCCTGGTGAAAAGGCGACAACAACAGGCCAAAAAAACGAAAATCACAGAAAAATCAGCACAATCCCAAGCCATCCAGCCCCTCCATGATGTTTAAATTCAAGACAACCCACAGAAAGACTAGGCACATGCAACACTCACTACCCCCTGGTGAAAAGGCCACAACAGGCCAAAAAAACGAAAATCACAGAAAAATCAGCACAATCCCATGCCATCCTGCCCCTCCATGATGTTTAAATTCAAGACAACCCACAGAAAGACTAGGCCCATGCACCACTCACTACCCCTGGGCATAATGGATGAAAGCTAGGCAAAATGGGTGCAGGCCTGAGAACACTGCCTGCATTCAAAATGGCCCCTCCATCACAGCACATGGCCAGGGCCTGTAGCAGCACTCAAAATGGCCCCCAACCACATGGCCTGTCCACAACAAGCCAAAAAAAAGAAAATCATAGAAAAATCAGCACAATCACATGCCATCCAGCCCCTCCATGATGTTTAAATTCAAGACAATCCACAGAAAGACTAGGCCCATGCACCACTCACTACCCCTGGGCATAATGGATGAAAGCTAGGCAAAATGGGTGCAGGCCTGAGAACACTGCCTGCATTCAAAATGGCCCCGTCCATCACAGCACATGGCCAGGGCCTGTAGCAGCACTCAAAATGGCCCCCAACCACATGGCCTGTCCACAACAGGCCAAAAAAACGAAAATCACAGAAAAATCAGCACAATCCCATGCCACCCAGCCCCTCCATGATGTTTAAATTCAAGACAACCCACATAAAGACTAGGCCCATGCACCACTCACTACCCCTGGGCATAATGAATGAAAGCTAGGCAAAATGGGTGCAGACCTGAGAACACTGCCTGCATTCAAAATGGCCCCCTCCATCGCAGCACATGGCCAGGGCCTGTAGCAGCACTCAAAATGGCCCCCAACCACATGGCCTGTCCACAACAGGCCAAAAAAATGAAAATCACAGAAAAATCAGCACAATCCCATGCCATCCAGCCCCTCCATGATGTTTAAATTCAAGACAACCCACAGAAAGACTAGGCCCATGCACCACTCACTACCCCTGGGCATAATGGATGAAAGCTAGGCAAAATGGGTGCAGGCCTGAGAACACTGCCTGCATTCAAAATGGCCCCCTCCATCACAGCACATGGCCAGGGCCTGTAGCAGCACTCAAAATGGCCCCCAACCACATGGCCTGTCCACAACAGGCCAAAAAAACGAAAATCACAGAAAAATCATCACAATCCCATGCCATCCAGCCCCTCCATGATGTTTAAAGTCAAGACAACCCACAGAAAGACTAGGCACATGCACCACTCACTACCCCTGGGCATAATGGATGAAAGCTAGGCAAAATGGGTGCAGGCCTGAGAACACTGCCTGCATTCAAAATGGCCCCCTCCATCACAGCACATGGCCAGGGCCTGTAGCAGCACTCAAAATGGCCCCCAACCACACGGCCTGTCCACAACAGGCCAAAAAAACGAAAATCACAGAAAAATCAGCACAACCCCAAGCCATCCAGCCCCTCCATGATGTTTAAATTCAAAACACCCCACAGAAAGACTCAGTGCACCCACCACTGAGTACCCCTGGGCAAAAGGCCCCAAAACAGCCCAAAAATCGAAAATTCCAAAATTGTAGTTGCAGCAACTGTAATGCCCCAAACAAACTTACTTGTGAAATTTCTAATCCAAAAGTGATCCAAAGAAAGTCAAAAAGGCCTCAAATCCAAATATCCAGCAGCATCCACAAAAAGTAATCCTTCCAGCTCCAGAGCCAAATGAAAAGTGACCAGGAGATGGACAAAGCACTGGGAGGAGCCTGCTTGACAGGAACAGGAAGTTGAAGACTGTGGGGCACTTCCTTCCTCCCAACCCCTCCCCTCCCCAAAATGGACTCCTCGCAAAAAAGTGCAGGCAAATGTCAACCTGAGGAGTTATTCAGATAAAAATCATCATTTCCAGAAGGTTTATGCTGCTTGCTGGTGGATTTCTTGTGCAGAATTGCAAATTTTATATTTTTGCGCGTGCGAGATTGTTGCTGCTCGCCGCATCTCCAAGCTCGCAATTGCGAAGTACCGCGATACGTGATCACGGCGTACTCGCGTTGACAAACTCTCGCTGTGCAAGTTGGCAAGCCGCGATTACGTAATCGCGCTCGCCAAATTCCCGCGGGATCCCGCAGCAAGATCCAAAATGGCGCAGCACTCGCAAAATATCAAGAAAAATAACTCGGCAAACGCTGAATGACGGAAAGTAAACGCCGCGCGCCGCAAAATTGTATCACCAAGAAAAAAAATATCCGCTGCGTGCGAATTTGCGGATTTTGCGGATTTTGCGGGAAATCGGCAAATCTCGCGGATTGCGAATTTACCGAAAATCCGCGAGCGTAACGGATTTTCCGCCCATGCTTAGTTGTCGCATTGCCTCCCCAGGGTCTCAGGAGTGATGCATCGCTTGTTTTTCGATGCTGCAGTTGTCGCTAGGAACTTTTGTTGCATCTACAGGTACTTTGGGCAAAAAGTGACCCAACTGTGGATTATTTTGACGCAAACCCTAGAACTCTTTTAGAATCATATTCTTGAACTCTGTATGTTGGATTTTTGTCGTTTTGGTCCTTTGTAGGTTAGATAAAGATACTTTATTTTTCTAAACTGGTGTGACATCCATTTGTGGTGTTTTCACTGTGTTACTGTGAGTGTTGGTACAAATACTTTACACATTGCCTTTGATAAGCTTGTCTGCTCGTGCCAAACTACCAAGGGGGTGAGCAGGGGTTATCCAAAGAGTGTATCCCCCTTACCCTGACTAGAAGCAAGGGTCCCTATTTGGACAGCGGTACCTGCCTCTGCCAACTAGAGACCCCCAGATCTAACACTGGTGGTTCCAACCTTGATATTTTGTTCCCCAATGGATGGCACGACAACGTTGTTGCTGCATTTCAGAAAGCGAAGAGAAATCCAGAGAGAAAATGACTCTCTTTAAAGGATTTCCTTTCCCTTTACAATGCTCACTTGAAGTGACGTCATGTCGTAACTTATCTGGTAGTGAAAAGTGAGCGAAAAATGAGCATGCTCACATCTTTTTCACACTAGTGTGCATGCTCATCCTGGACACTACTGTGCCTGGCACTGGACTACGTGTGCCAGGACATAAAAACATAGGCTGATAGGGACCCATTTCAATGCTCCCTTTTTAAAACTGCCAGTGCTCAGCACCGGCAGGATGCGCACCTCTTAAAGCCCTATCTGCGGAGTAGCTTGGACAGGGGGGCATTGTATTAATGGCTCTAAGAAGACAGGCACTTACAGAGTAATTAAATATGCCTACACAAATAACCTCTGTGTATAGTAGCATGTCAATGATACACTTTTCATAAACCAACACATCAAAATCTCCAGCTTAAATGTAGGCAGACACTGACATATTTTTGTAAAAATACGTAGAAATAAAACTGCACATTGGAAGGATGTATTTAGCGTCATAAAGACAGTGAGAGCAGACATATAAATTCAGCCATTAGAAATGTAATTTCATCCAGAATAAGTGATGTATATTATTTAATGGGAACATATGTACATTTCCGGTCACTTATACAGAGAGAAATACGGTGATGCAGATTGCAGTTGATGTCACTGAAGACATAAACGGCTCTGCCATCCTTCAGTCATGTGTGTCATGCCTGTTCAATTCAATTCAATTTGCGGATTGAGCTAACAAAGTAGGACCTTTAAGGAAAAAGGTGAGATAGGTATGAGCACATGAGATGCCTACAAAATTACAATTTAAGTAGCAGTACCGTAGTGGAAATAAGAATGGTTTCGTTTCTAACTAGACTTGGCGGAGGGCTATGAAGCAGGTTAGGGTGCATGGCGGACACGATATGTCCATCAGGGCGGAGACAGAAATATGATCCAAGTCCACTTCCAGGAAGAATCTTTGCTGTCTGCATCTTAGAAAAGCTCTCCTTCAGCCGTCACCTCTCATCTTGTCATCTTTTTAGGTTTTGCACAATGCAGATTTCCACCCCCAATGCACTGGCAGTATCTGTCACCCCCTGACACATGGCCACATTTTCCTTCCCACTGAAAGTGCATGGAGGCATACCATGTAGCTGCCTATAATATTCTACAACAGGGTCTGTCTCCTTAGTGAAATGCCTCCTGGAGGCTGTAGCAGGTCCCAGGGTCTGTATCAGCAAGCTCATTTACTCAGTTCAAAGGGAAGAGGCACAGCCTATGTTATATTAAATTAAGTAGATTTGTATAGTGCAGCTTATCACCCATGAGGGTATCCAGGCGATGCAGCAGGAGCGTAGGTATGGTGGGGCTCCTAGTTGAACAGCCAGGTCTTCAGCTTCCTGCGGAAGTTGAGGAATGGAGTGAAGGGACAGTCTTGATGTGTAGAGGAAGGTTGTTCCAACTTTTGGCCGCGATGAATGTCTTTCTTCTATGGATGTAAGGATTCGTGTGAGGGAGGTGGTGCATAGCTGTCTGGAGGATTGGTAGAGTTTGAGTTCGTTGTTGACAT
Organism: Lissotriton vulgaris; assembly: GCF_964263255.1. Lineage (NCBI taxonomy): Eukaryota > Metazoa > Chordata > Amphibia > Caudata > Salamandridae > Lissotriton > Lissotriton vulgaris. The sequence continues at coordinate 49,183,823 of NC_141694.1, read as the reverse complement.
AAACTGCTCCTGTGTTGTGGAGAGCTTTGTAGGTGTGTTCGAGAAGCTTGAATTTACAGCATTTCTGGATGGGTAGCCAGAGCAGTTCCACGAGGTAGGGAGTGATGTGCACACTTCTGGGGACGTCTAGGATGAGTCTTGTGGCAGTGTTCTGGATGGTTTGGAGTCTTTGAGTGAGTTGGTTGGAATTTCCAATGTACAGTGCATTGCCGTAGTCGAGTCTGCTGGTGATGAGGGCCTGGGTGGGCGTGCCTCTTGTGTGCGTCAGGAGGTATTTTAAGATTTTTGCGAAGCATTTTTATGATATGGCAGCAGGATGCGATCATGGCATTGACCTATTTGTTCACTGAGAGCTTGTCATCAAGGATGATGCCGAGGTTTCTGCCTTGATATGTGAGGGTGGGACCGAAGTCAGGTGGTCGGCAGGAGTCATCCCCAGGGGAGTTCTTATTTTCAAAGATCAGGATCCCTGTTTTGTCTGGGTTGAGTTTGAGGCAGTTCTCCCGCATCCAGTTGGCTTGTCGAACATGTAGGAGGTGAAGTTGTTCCTGGTGATGTTGTTCGTGATGGCGAGGGAGAGGATGAGCTAAGTATCATTGTCATAGGAGACAATGTTGATGTCATGGATTCTTACGATGCGAGTGAGAGGTGATATGCAAACGTTGAACAGGGTTGGACTAAGGGAGGAGCCTTATGGGATTCCCCAGACGAGATTCTTGTTTTCGGATGTGAAAGTGGAGAGTATGACTCATTGTGTCCTATTGGAGAGGACGGAGGTGAGCCTAGGACATGGGCTGCATTTATGTGTTTGCAGGGTTAATGTTTGTTAGCTATATGTGTGATTTAAGTATGTGAAGCTGCTTCCTTTTTATTTTTCTATTTTGAGTCTTCCACAACAGAAGCCACATCTCCACCTATAGATGTAATTCAAAAATACTATTGCAAAATTAAAAGTAGTACATTTATGATAATATGTACATTTGTAAGAGTCTACATACCCTCACAAACCCTGCTTCTGGGTGGATTTCCCAACTGGAAATGGTGAATACCATCCAGGTGCAGACTGATCTTCTGGCACTGATGGAACTCTACCTGTGGAGTTGTACTTTGTAAATCAGCACCTTATTTTGTAACGTAAAAATGTCTTCTTTCCCTGCAGAGCTCTAACAAACATTTACGCCGGCCATGTTCAAACACCTGCGCCAGCCGAGACTGGAGCTCCGATTCATTCACAGCTAACTTGCGACAGGTTTTTACGGCATTGTCTGCGGTGCTTAGCATCCTGCCGAGAGAACAGAGAGTGCAGCCAGAGGGAGGTAATCAAGGGAGAATGATTCTTAATGCCACCCTGGCAGGCGCAATCTCACTTTTAAATTATTTCTACAAGAAAACTAAATGAAAACTAATTTGCCGTAATGACTTTTGTAACAGCTTAAGAGCAGGGGCTGGTTTACATACTTCAGATGCGTCATCGTCCTGCCGGCTCCGTTCTTAATTATCCCTGCTGCATTATTGTAATTGCAGAGCCCCAGTTGGTCCCTAAATCTCTGTCAACCCTCCCCGAGAAGTCTCCTGGAGCGCCGGCGCCATCTGTGCTGTGACACTGCAAGGTCCTGGAGAGAGGAAAGGGACTGGCGAAGGGGGCAGCAAGCCTACCCCCTCCGATGCTCATGACGTCATGTCCAGTCTGGGACTGCACAAAGAGGCAGTTTTTCAGCACTACCCTTACTACCAATATGTCACAAGTCTCAATGTATGTGAATGTTTACGTGAGTATCAGACTTTTGCACAAGGTGTCACGAGGAAATAAAAATCAACAACAGCCACCCAGTTTTAAAGTCTTGGAGGAAAACTGTTTTAAAGTCAGCTCACTAGTGAAGGCACATCAAGTTTCAGCACCAACTAGACTCAGGAGTTCACATTATAAGAAAACTACTCCATGCTGTAGAAGTAGGTGCAGTGTCCAGCCCCAGTAACTCAGGCGGACACAGTGTGGTAGGGTCATGGACCTTCTTTATTATTCGTCCTCCTTCATGAGGGGATGTTGGGGCGTATTATCAAGGGGGTTTATCTCCGCTTTTTTGGCTTTAAAAGCCAAGAAAGCGGAGATAAAATTATCTCCCTATTACCTAGCTGTCGCTAACACCAGTTAGCGACAGCTAGTAGGAGATAGCGACCATCTTGGGCCCCACTTTGCATGTCAGTGATATTTATCACTAATGAGATGCAAAGTGGGCGTGCCAAGATGTTAGCGACTGGAAACAGTTGCTAACATCGCTATCTCCTATTACCAACTTATGGAGATATTCGCGCCAAGCGCAAATATCTCCAAAAGCTAACACCTGCCCTGAGCAGTTCTTAGCCATGTTATCCAATGGGAGGTGGATAACATGGCTAAGAGCATTAGCTCGGTAATGCATGAATATCGCTGACTTTTCAGCGATATTCATGCATTGCGTCGATTTTTATCGCATTTGCAATAAACCTTGGTAATACCAAGGTTTATTTGCGGTAAAAATCGCCGCAGCTCAGCGGTAAATTTTTGTCTCTAACCAAGCAATAGCGATAATTATCGCTATTGCTTGGTAATATGCCCCGTTGTTCGGGTTCTTTTCCGAGCACCCGCATATGACTTTGCTTCCTTTTGTCTTGTCCGTTCGAGGGCACCACTGCCTTCCTGTTCAAAGTCATGCATACCAGACGGTGAGGCGCTATCTGAAAAGACCATCTTGGTTTCGTTCGGGTACTCATTCGCTGCCTCTGTTTGCCTCACTCACTCCCACTCATGTTTGGGACTGGTGAGCTCTTTGACTGTCTGGGCCTGAGCATGTTTCTCTCTCATCTGATGATGATCTGTCTCTGTTAACACGTCTTGTCTTCCTTGCGGGGTGCCTGGATATTCCTTTCCCATCCGGTTGGTAGTGTCCACTATCTTTATTTTCTTTCCGTAGGCCCTGTGAGTCAGCCTCGCTGACCCTATCAGTGGTGAAGGCAGGGCTTTAAGTGGGCCGGGTCTCAAGGGGTCTGAGCACCGGCAGTTTTTTTCAGGGGGTCTCGAAACGGGTCTCTATCGGGCTCTGTTTTGAGCCCTGACACAGGCAGCCCGTTTTTTTCCCCAGACTGCAATGACCGCCGTTTGCTGTCACTGCAGTCCGGAAAAAAGTGCCATGGCGCAAAACAAAGCCTGATAGAGACCCGTTTCGAGACAGCAGCAGGCACATGGATGTGCGCTGCTCACTTCTCAGTAGGAGAGAAGTTACAGCATGACGTCATGCCAGGGGAGCGTTGTGGGGGAAGGGAAATCCTTTAAGAGTCATTTTCTTTCTGGATTTCCCTTCTCTTTCTGAAACTCAGGAGCAGCAACATTGTGGTAGGGTCACCAAGGATTTAATTAGAAGCTTTGTCAATATTATATACAAGTCATAGTTGCAGCTTATTTATCTTCTGCAAGTAATAACCATTGACAAAGCCAATATTACTTACTTATTGTAGATATGATGTTACTTGTATCAAATATCTGGATGCAATGACGGAAACAACAAAATACAAGTCGGGCGGCACACTATGCTAAGCACAGATTTTTGCATAAGTGATTTAAAGCCACGCCCCTAATTACACTGGCCACGCCCCTTTGAGAGACCCCCCAGTTTTTTCATCCCACTTAAAGCCCTGGGTGAAGGTATATGGTTTATATCTTGATGTATCTGCGATTGACATGACAGGTTGTCTTGTGGAGTGACTGAGTACTCAGGGACATTGATGTGAGATACGTTACTCTTGACGTGACTGATGTCATTTGATTCTGAGGTGTGTACAGGTGGTTGACGCCATGGCCGTCGTCGGGACCATGACTCGGTCGACTCGAGGGATTGAACAGACGTGCTTTCTGAATCAGAGGAGTCTTCTGTCGATGTCCTTTGATACCATTCTCTTCAGTGTGTCTTGAATAGATGATTTTTGAAATAGGTAGGCCGTGACGAGCTGCTCCTAGAGTCGGAGTTCTCTTTGGCATATTTCTCCGGGTACCTTTCTCGAAATGACTTCGATGTCGTCTTACTGGATGGGTTGTTTGATGACCACATATCTATCTCTTGTGGTTGATCTCTTGGTATATCTATCTCTTGTGGTTGATCTCTTGGCATTTTATTTCTACCTCTCTTGTGTGATGATAATGGCCTCCTCTCGGTTTCTTCATTGTCTCGGATGTCGTGGATGTGTTTGTCTTCCTCTTCCCGGTGTCCGAGTGAGTCAGTCCGTCTTATCCGGTTTGCTTCTCCTTCCCGCTTGTTTTGTGCACTGACATCTGTGTTACGGGTGTGATCATGTACCAAATTCCAGTGCTGGCGTAACTGGTCCCATCTTCTATAATTTGCCTTTCTTGCACATTTGTTGGGCAGGCTGTCATCTGGTCCATTGGTGCGATCTGTCTCACTTGATGCTTCATCTGCTTCATAATCACTTGCACTACACGTTGAGTTTGAGGTTGAATAAGTGGCGCTGTCATACTCCTGGATCATCCCGGTCTTTTGTATTGTTGACTCAGAGTACTTCATGTTACTTTGTTTCTCCCGTTGTCTTATCTCTGATCTGTCTTCATCCTCCCCGTTTCTGGTTTTGTTTATTTCTTGTGCTTTATTCACTGACCTTAGAGATGTCTCTTTCCTGGTATCTTGGTGTCTTGCACATAGGTGCGGTTCTTTTGATAGTTCTCTTGCTTTGACCCGCTCTCCAGCTTCGGCCTTCTTGATTATTTCCTTTAGCGACCAATGCCCTCGAAGAATCTTGTGCTTTGTACTAGACCTTGAACAGCCTTCGATTACCCGAAGTCGAACTACGTCCTCATTTGTAAATGTGTTGAAGTGGCAGCGTTGTACCAGACTCTGCAAACGGGTGATGAAGTTTGGCAATGATTCTCCTGGTTCCTGCCGTGCTGTTTTGAAAATGATGCGTTCATGATCCACGTCATCCTTTGCATTGAAATGGGCGCGTAGCGTCTCTTGTAGTCTTTCATAAATCTCTGTGTCCTTTTCAGAAAATTTTCTAATTAAACGTCGGCCCTCATGGCCCACCAGCTGGAGCAGTAATGTCAGACATTTTCAATCTCTTTGCTCACCGGTGGCATCAAGAAAGTCGTCCAGTGATTCCAGCCACCGGTTCCATTTGGGACCCAAACTCTGAATGTCAGTCTGTGTCACTGGGGGTGGCACTTCAATGTAGGGATTAGATCGTTGGGTTGCTTTTCCCACCGCCATGAGGGAGGAAGATCTTAAAGGTTTACTTTGGCACTTGCCTTTGCTCGTGCTTGTTGTGTTTCAGACCTGCATTTGCTTGTGTTTGTCGCATTCGAGATTTGCACTGTCTGGTGCTTGTTATGTTTCCTTATCGCTTGCTCGTCGTTATTTACCGTTGTCTTGCCAGTGCTTGTTTGTTGCTTTCGTTGCGCTTGCCAGTGTTTGTTTATACTGTTTGTTGCACTCACCAGTGCTTGTTTGTTTCTTCTGTTGCATTTACCACTGCTTTTTAATAACATCTGTTGTATTTGCCAATGCTTGTTTGTTACTTGCCAATGCTTGTTTGTTGCTTGTCAGTGCTTATTTGCTGTTTCAGGCTCTTTGCCTGACTTCTAAATGGCCGCCGATGATCCCTCGCAGGGGATTGGTCGATATTGCCTGACTTCAAGATGGCCGCTGGGAATCTCGTTTTCAGCGAGATTTCGGTCGTTTCTGCTCGTTTCTTCGGCGGGGGGCCAGTTAGGCGGCGATTTCACTCACCGGAGCCGTGGTCCACCGCCTCAGTCACGAATCAAGGTAGGGCAATTTCCTTCACTTCTGCCGCCTAGGTGGGCACTCGGTAGGTGTTTTCTTTGGCCACACGCTTCCGCCGCCGAGGTGGGCACTCGGTGGGCGCTTTGGGCATCGTACTTCCGCCGCCGAAGTGGGCACTCGGTAGGCGCTTTATTTAACGCTATTATGCCGCCGAGGTGGGCACTCGGTAGGCGCTTAAATTACCGCTATTCCGCCGCCGAGGTGGGCACTCGGTAGGCGCTTTAATTACCGCTATTCCGCCACAGAGGTGGGCACTTGGTAGGCGCTTAAATTACCGCTATTCCGCCGCCGAGGTGGGCACTCAGTAGGCGCTTTAATTACCGCTATTCCGCCACCGAGGTGGGCACTCGGTAGGCGCTTTAATTACCGCTATTCCGCCGCCGAGGTGGGCACTCGGTATGCGCTTTAATTACCGCTATTACGCCGCCGAGGTGGGCACTTGGTAGGCGCTTTAATTACCGCTATTCCGCCGCTGAGGTGGGCACTCGGTAGGCGCTTTTATTATCGCTCGTCCGCCGCCGAGGTGGGCACTCGGTGGGCGTTTTTCGCAGCACGCTCGAGCCTTCAGACATGGGGCGAGCTCCGGGCCAGTCGGTCACCGGTTGCTGCTGTGGCTGTCCACACGCTTGGGGTTTCTTTCGCCTTCGTCGCCAGTTGTAGTGTCCAGCCCAAGTAACTCAGGCGGACACAGTGTGGTAGGGTCATGGACCTTCTTTATTATTCGTCCTCCTTCTTTGAATCCCAACAGCTTACTGCCCTTTCCTGCCCACTTGGTCCCCAGCTCCTCCCTTTCCGCCCGCCCTCGTCCCTCACTCGGGCTGGTCCTAGTGCCTGACCAGTTGGGTCACTGGGCACTTTGCATCAACATCATTACAGTAGGGAACGTTTGTGAACTCCAAGTAGGGAACGTTTGTGAGCTCCATGCACCCCTGCTTGCATAGTAAAACGTTTCCACACAACCAGTGCAGGCTTGACAAGTCATCACTGCTGCCAAGCCATTCTCCATTGTGTACTTCATATAGTAGTTTGGTTTGAAGAAGGAAGAATTTATTTCAAACATTCCCTTACACCAATTTAAATGATAAATGCTAAACTCTGATCCACACCTCAAGGTTAATCAAGGCTTTCAAAGTGGCACCCTTCCTCCAGGTGTGCTTGACCACATTGGAATATGTACCAATTCTGCAGCACCTTGGAACTGCCTATCAAGTGCACACCCAGTGCAATTCTCCTCCTGTATGTATTGCAGATTTGTATAGCGTGCTAATCACTCCTGAGGGTATCCAGGCACCACGCCGGTGGGTAGGTAGCGGTCTCCCTGGAGATTATTCGAAAAGCCAGGTCTTCAGGTTCTTGCGGAACTGGATGTACTGCAGAGTCTCTGATGAACTGTGGGAGGTCGTTCCAAGCTTTGGGGGGATGCATGAGGAGGCACGGCCTCCTGCTCTTCTTCTGTGTGTGCAAGGTATGTGTGCTAGTGAGAGTCCGGCTGAGCAGAGGTGTCTGGAGGGTTGGTGGAAGTGTATGCGGCTGTTGAGGGAGGCAGAGCCTATTCTGTATAGTGCTTTGTATGTGTGTCCTAAGCGTTTGTGTATGGAGAGCCAGTGGAGTTTCCTTAGGTGTGGAGTACAATAGGTGTGGCGTGGTAACTTGAGGATGTTTTGCCACTGTATTCTGTTTGATGATTCCAATGTATAGTATCTTGCAGTAGTCAAGTTGGTTGGTTATTAAGGAATGTGTGACTGTTTTCCTTGTGTTGTCTGGTAGCCACTTAAAGATTTTTTAGCAGCATCCTCATGTTATGGAAGGAGGTTGCGAAGAAAGAGTTCATCTGGGTCGTCATGTTGAGCTTGTTGTCTAAGATGATTCATAGATTTCCTGCTTGGGTGTGATTTGATTTGACTGCGTACTCTGTGGAAATTCACAAAATTGATGTACATAAGCGGCGTTCATTTGTCTTTTCCCATTCCCCTCCCTGTACGCACCACGAATGTCGTGAGACGTTGACCGCATCACTCCGCCAGTAAAGGCCCGTGCCCGCATGTACCTGACAGCCATTTTAGGCACCATGGCCTCTTTGCCCGCTCATTGAAATCCCCGGCTTCCCTCCTGCGCGCATTTGAACACCCCCCCCCACTCTCAAATGACCCTCTTCCTCCGCGCACCCTGGCTGCCCCCTCCCTCACAAGCACAAGTCCGCATGACCCTGTCCTTGGGAGTCACGGCCGCGCCTGACCAACACCTCCTTTCCTTTCATGAATAACCCCTCTGTTGGTAAACCCTCCCTCCGCGATTGACTGTCCACACAGGTCCGAAGCCATCGCCTAAGCCGGGAGATACTGTTTACTGCCCCTTATTGTATGGAGTCACTCCTCTTCAAAGGACCCACTATTGATCCTGGCCTCCCCACCCCCTGGGGTACGATCAGGCGCACACATCCTAAGAATCGGCAGAACACTCAGCTGCGTGATTGCCCCCTCCTCTTATCGGCAGGTTAAGGGCCTCTATTGTGGATATATGTGGGGTGGGATTGACACGAGGATTACGGGGATGTCTTTTCCTTGTTTCACAATGTAGTTATTGTAATAAGGAATGTTTTGTAAGGTATAAAAGGCGATGTCTCAGAGAACTTGTTAGAGCACCTCCCGAAAGACACTGTGTTTCGTGTCCGAAATGACAGGCTCTCCTCATGAGTAATAAACTCTGTTCTTGTATTCCTGCTTCCAGCGCCCGTCTCTTTATTTGGTAACTATTCAGGATGGGAACTAAGAGGCGCTTCGAGCCAGCAGCCTGGGCATCGGTTGTCATATGGGCTGACTTTCCACAATTGGCGTCCCAACGCGGGGTCCATCAGTGACATAGGGTCTAGCAAGAGAGATCCAGACGATGAGGTGAACATCTAAATGATTGGAGTATACCTGCCTTGAGAGGGCCCTCGTCCGGCTGCCGATTGAATGAACTTCACCGATTCTGAACAGACCTCTCTCGAGTGACCTATTGTCCTGACTGGAATCCCACAGGAATGCTGCATAGAGTAAGAGAACGATTGGGCGCTGGAGGGGGAAGACGAAGGACTGTCCGCATGGTCCGGTCCGGGTAAGATTAAGTAGGGCGTTTTTACGCCTGATTGGTAGGATGGTTTTATCCATCTGATTGATTGATTGATTGTATTGGAATCGGTATTTAAATACTGATATTGTTTGTTTATTGGTTCATTTAGCTTTGGTTGCTACTTGAAATATTGGTTCTCTTCTTGAGAACGAGACATTCTCTGTTTGCAAACAGCGGCGAATAGGAACGTTCGTCTCTCTTTGCAGATGGAGAAGGGTAGGTAATGCCCCTTCATGATTCGTCATGCCTACCTTTCTCCCCACTGATTGTTTGTTATCGATTTTCATCGATTGTTGCTCTTTGAGATATTCTCTGTCTGCAAACAAGAGGAACAGGAATATTCCGTCTCCCTTTGCAAGCAGAGAAGGGTAGGTAATGCCCCTTTATGATTCGTCATGCCTACCTTTCTCCCCACTGATTGTTTGATATCGATTAATAATCGATTGTTGCTCTTTGAGATCTTCCCTGTCCACAAACAGAGACGAATAGGAATATTCTGTCTCCCTTTGCAGATAGCGAAGGGCAGGTAATGCAGACGTTTGTCCCCGTTGTAATCCGTCATGCCTGTTTTTCTCCCCACTGATTGATTGATTGACTGGACATTGTTGTCCAAGGAATTGTTCGTTTGAGGTATTTTCTGTTTGCAAATAACGTGGAATAGAAATATTCTGTCTAGTCTTTGCAAGTAGTAAAGGGTAGGTTATGCCCCTTTATGATTCGTCAGGCCTACCCACTCCCCAGTGATTGACTATTTATTGGGGGTAGCTCACCTGGTCCGCCCAGGAGGCTACCCTAGTAATTGGAGGCACATCATTTGGTCCGTCCAGGATGATACCCTAATGAAGGGACATGTGTTCCCCACTGATTAATAATCTAGTTCTACCAGGACCATTTATTGGAGGTAACTCATCTGGTCCGTCCAGGAGTACCCCTAAAGAAAGGACATATAAAAATATGAAGTGATCACCGTACCCTGTTAACAGAAACTTTAGCTTGAAACACGCTAAGGAAAGGAAGGAAAAATAAAAGAAATCGGGGTAAGTCAGTAACCCCCTGATGAGCTTTCGACTTCACTAAAAATAAGAAACATTAGGAATAGTTCGTAATAAGAAATATAAAATGGCGAAAGCTTGACGGCAAGACAGCCACGAGGTAGCTAGGCTCCGCTGCCTATTCCTGCTCCAAACATGTCTGCCTCATTGCCCACCACACCCAAATAACGGTAACATGAAATAGATACAAATCAATAGATACCTACCCCCATTCCGGAAGCTCCCGAAGTGCAACAGGTCCGCGGTTACGCCCATCCGGAAGGCGAGGCCTCAATGCGTGCAGAGCAGGGCTCGGCTGGCCACCATCGGAAGGGGAGACCGTGGGGCTGACGGCCCGAAGGTTGTTATGGTCTCCCCATTCCCTTCTTTCCTTCTGTCCTGCGGGCCACGGGGGGGGATGTCTTGCCTCAGCCACCGACCCCCCCCCCCTCTCTATCGCCAGCTCCGGCCGTCAGCAAGACCGGAGCCAAGGCAGGTAGCTCCGCAGCGATAACTCTGGAAAGTTGCAGGTAGTCCCTTCAGCGGCAACACTTGAGTTGCAGGTAGTCCCGCCACAGAAGGGGGGGATGTCTTGCTGCCTCCGACCCCCCCCCCCCATCTTCATTGCCTGGCACGGCCATACCAAAGCGCTGGAGCCGAAGAACGGCGCGGGGTCGCTGGAAGGGGGAGGCGGCGCGAACGAGCCTCCCCCACCTCCAGTCGCGGCTGGTGACATTTGAAAGTGGTGGGGCGATTGTGTGAACGTGCGTACTGTGATGGCTGGCGAGGCTAAATGGTGGACAGCGAAACTGGCAGTGTGTGCTGGCTTTGTTGTATAGAGACAACAAAATAGAAGTATAAGGGGTTTATATGAAGACAAGACATAACGGGGCTCTATTAATCCAACAACATGGTGCGAGCGCGTGTGCCTCCATCTCTCTCTCTCCTGTACTGCAATTGAGAGATATGCTATTGTCCGCTCCAAAACATTCCCGCTTCGTTGGGGAAAAAGGGCAGCTGGTCCATTTTCTTTCAACCCGTGGCTTTTGACACCATTATTATTTAACGACCACCACGAAGTATGTTTCCATTCACAAATAATTGAATTCCTTGTGTTACAACAGTCAGGGTGTCCACATTGATACCCCGAGCCGAGAACTTTATCTGTCTCCGGCAGCCAGGCTCTTTGCTTGGCCCCACATAGAACAGTCAAACCCCGGTTTGTACATCAGCAGTCTCGGACACTAAGCGCCGATATCCGCCCCATGGAAATCACCCGTCATTCAGACCTAGTGCTTCGAGTATTATAAAACGCACAATTGAAATATAAAGACTGACTGCCTCACAATAATAAAAATACATGTAAAAAAAACTTACCTTGGCTTGGCTTGGCTTCCCGCTCTGGCTCTCGAGTCGAGTCCTGTCCCGAGGGCCGAGACTGCAGACTCCCGCGCGCCATCCTGGATTTTTTTGAATCCCTCGTCACCAGTGTCGTCACTGAAGGCTGCAGGCAGCCTCCCTCCCCTCCATGGCAGCCGGCGCTGATTGGTTCGGCCGGCTTCCCTAAATACGTCATGTCTCCTGGTCTGCATGCTGCAGAACGGAGAGTGGGAGGAGGCTTGGGGGAGCGGCTTGCCCACTGTTGCTAATACTGTCTGTTTGGACTGCCTCTCAGGCTGTCCAAACAGTCCGTATTCACAACAGTGGGCAAGCCACTCCCCCAAGCCACTCCCCCGTGCCCTGGCTGAGGCTCGACTCGTAAACAGGAAGTAAGTTTGCTGACTGCGTTCTCGCCGTGCGAGAAGGGCAGGCAGAAACAAATGGTAGTTATAAATAAATAACTACCATTTGTTTCTGCCTTCTTCTCGCACGGCGAGAAAACAGGGGGGGCGGCGCCCAAACGCCCCAATGGTAAAACCGCCACTGCCCACCTCCCTCCAGGTGGAGGCTTCCAGCGACACCCCAACGCTCCTGCTTGAAGAGGGTCCATATCAAAAAGCGGGTTTTTCTTGCCCGGGACGGGCACACGCCCTGTGCTCCTCAACCTTGAAGATTCTAAAAGAGCCGGGGGGGCCGACCTCTCCACGAGGCGCCCCCCGCCCCCGTCCTCCGATGGAGCCACGAGACGTCGGCGCACTCCTGCCGGCGCCAGCCTCAGTTTGGAAATGACTAAAATCCTGCAAAGATACAGATTTGTTCAGTTCCGGTGGAACACCAGAATGACCCGGCAGGAAAGATTGTTGCCTCCCTCCCCACTTTTGACTGATGGTCCATATTGCTAGTCTGTTACCCCATTGTGAAAAACTTTTTGAACTGCCAAAAGAGGTTCTGGTCCAACCACGAGTCAGTGGAGGCATTCTGACTATACTGGGACCTGCCTGACCTCGCCCAAAATGGCGCCGATACAAAATGATGCAGTTTTTGGACAATGAAAGTAGATAAGATGGATATTGATTATGTGTTGGAAGCAATGAATTGGTATGAAATAAGCACTGATTGAGCATTTGGACAATGAATTGATAAACGTTAGGTCTTGAGTAAATAGTTGGACAATGAGATGATATTATTGAAAGCTTGAATTCTTGACACGCATTATACTCGCCCCGTAAGAAAGTTCGATACAATTTCATTGCACTGCTGCACTTTATGAAATGAATGGCCACCGACTTCGTTCCTCTTATGCACAGTTCCAGTCTGCTCCGTAGCCGGCCCACTGGGTTGTAGGCCCGTATTTGTGCGCCAACATTTTCATTAAAGGTTTTTTTGAACACGCAAATATAATCGTAGCGTTTGTATTGATGAGTTTCGAAATGTATGGCTACTGTCACCGACATAAGTAAAATACATGCAGCATGATTAAGGTTGAAGGTTAAAAAGGCCCGATACTTAGCAGCTACATTATGTGTCACAGGCAGCCGGAAAAGTGTTTTAGACGCCCTTAAGCGATACCAAAGAAATGCCACTTGATCACCACCTTTGCACATGACCTAAAAGGCCACGATCAAGTGATTCATGTAGATACGCAGACCATCGACGATTATCTATCTAACACTACTGGTCCCTCTGGGCTTAAACGCCGAGATGGTAGAGAATGAACCCCGTGGAGATAGGTCGAGTATGAGGTAGGTAAAAACATTTTTTTTTTCAGATTTATGCGCGTTGATGTGTTTTGAATGCTACCCCCACCCCCTTCTTCTCCTCCCTTCTGCAGGTCACGTCGGAACATCGGTTGAAGTATGGAGCAGTGATGATCGAACGACCGACGAAAGGGGAAGGAGGGGATCTGAGCATAGTACTTATGCTAACGAGTTTTGAAAGATGTAGACTTAGATATGACTGTTCCTCCTTAGAACGTAGCGACTGGGAGAATTGACTGACATAGAAACTTGACGGGTTAGTACTGTATGACGGAATTTGACTCAAACCAGCACGCCAGGTAGTGCAACTATGACGTTTAACTAGATAGGGAAAGGACAAGGAAAAGTCCCGGGGTAAGGGTTACCTAGGCACCACCCGTCTGGGAAAGTAGGAATGTTGTTGATGTTCAAAATGTACCACCTCCTTCTCGCACTCTTATAGATATAGCCAAGCTGTCCGACTGTTCTCCCGATCAATACCCTCCGTTGCCTCAGCCTGGAGAACTTCTCACCAAAAGAAGAAACTCAAAAGTGGTTTAAGATCCAACCGTGGGCAATAGCCCGACCAGGTTAATTTCTGACCGGCTGACCGAGGTGTAAGTATTAGCAATCGAGAACGCTCGCAAAAATAGCAAGCGAGAGGAGAAAGGAGGAAAAGGTAAAAAGAGCTCAGCCCGTAGATAAATAGGATATTAAAGATACGCAGCATGCAAAAAGAGATCTTTTTGGCCAATAACTGTTCTATGTTTTGTCGTGAATCTCTTTGTATGTAATACATGTACTGTCTTCCTTCGTCTGAGTTTGTGTGTATGTACTGTATGGGTTTATGTCTCCCCTCTGTTCGCGTCTCTTTGTTACCTGACCCCTGCTGTTCTGTGTTGTGAGCGCACTAAATGACCTATTTCCGTACACGTCTCTCTTTCTCTCTCTCTCTCTCTCCCTCTCTATCTATCTCTCTCTCTCCCTCTCTCTACATGTCATACGTGTACCGAATTGCTCGTTTAGGTTGCGGACGACTCTCACTCTCTACGAGAGTCCCCCTGTTCCATCTTCCTTTCTGTGGTAAAATTGTGCCCCGCTGGCACCAGTCTGATTGGATACTTATTGAACACGAAGGTGTTCAGCGAAATTGACAGAAACTAAAACGATTGTAACTTGCCATATTACTACCTCTCCTTTCTGCAAAATGAATGAACTTGAATTGGCTAAGAAAGAAAGGACAGGTAAGACGACTAAGGTCCCCTAATCTGGCCTTTTATAGGGGAACTATATGTCCATGGCACCCTATTTTTCAGTTCGTTAGAGACAAGCGCCAACGTCCAGATTGACCCCCAATGTCCAGATTGCCCCACCCCTTTGCACTCAAGCGCGAATGCCCGAAGCGTCCCCGCCCCACTTGATTGACCCCAGCTGCTGTCCCCGATGTATAACTGATGACCATGAGTAACTGTCGCCCCTCGAGAAAAACCTGTTTAACCCTGTCTTTCGATGATTGCACCCCCGCTCTGTTTGAAAGAGTTAGCCAGCTCTAAAGGGAAATGTAAGACTGTTAAGGCTCGGGTTAGAAGGACGAGTCTCCCCTGAATGTTGCCAATTTTGGAGTTTTTGATGAAATACGCAAGTGATAGGAGTCTGACCTCTGTCCATATGTGTCATGAATGAACGCCGATTAGACTTGGTGCGAACACAGTAGAAATACCCACATACTTACTTCATGGTAATAGTCTTCTGACTATGACCAATGAGCATAACCCCCAGGTGCTAGGATTGCGAGTGGAATTCAAATGTAAAAATCTCTTCTCCTGCCAGTTCTCTAAAACTTGTTTTTACCCATTCAAAGATATACGATCACCGGAGGAGAAGGGTCGGACGTGACGCACAGCCTGGCTGCAGATCATGAGACACATGCGATCTCGACCAAAGGTGGAGCCGCAGCGCAACAAGATACGGGACGAGGCAGCACTCTCCAACGCGGTAAAAGAAAGGATGAAGGGCTGTCCTGAAGCTCTCTGTCCGTTAACCCACGTGTGCCTGAAGCCTCCGTCCCCCTTTTCAAGCCCGATTGATGGGCCTGCTTGCTTGTTATCCTTTGCTCCCTTGGTCCCTTTGGTGTGTCCCGGGAAATCTGACCCCACTCCGCTCTCTCTCCCATCGACTATTGAACCACACACCCTCTTTTCCACGTGACTTTTTGCTGAAAGGAAGAACGGCATTTAGGTGGAAATGGGGTTATGCCACGGAAATATAGGTGCCGAGCATAAGGCGCCACTAAAAGGATTGGTTAGGGAACAGGACTGTGGTCTAACAGCAGAGGACAGACCGCACCTTGCAACGCGAAAGGTTAAATCCGAGCTGGACCTATAGCTCCACCGCCGGTGCTCAACAGCGCCAACGAAAGGACACGGACTAGAGCCTACCAGTGATGGCTCACTGCTAAAAAGACACTGTGACGAAGAGATCTTATGTATTGGACTGAATTCCTCCCTCAACTACTTGGTCAAAATGTTCATTGGTCACATTTTTTGAGAAAGTCAGAAGCATTTATGCTATGTAGTACGTTTTCAAATGCAATTTCCTATGTGCTGCATTCTGCCAATCGCATCGACTGTTCATGGTTATATGCAATATGTTAGTATTGACAAATGCTATTTCATCAACCACACATGTTTATATGTACGCCCATCAATTAGGAAATGAACTTTGTTATGTAAAAAGCGGCGACTGTGGAAATTCACAAAATTGATGTACATAAGCGGCGTTCATTTGTCTTTTCCCAGTCCCCTCCCTGTACGCACCACGAATGTCGTGAGACGTTGACCGCATCACTCCGCCAGTAAAGGCCCGTGCCCGCATGTACCTGACAGCCATTTTAGGCACCATGGCCTCTTTGCCCGCTCATTGAAATCCCCGGCTTCCCTCCTGCGCGCATTTGAACACCCCCCCCCACTCTCAAATGACCCTCTTCCTCCGCGCACCCTGGCTGCCCCCTCCCTCACATGCACAAGTCCGCATGACCCTGTCCTTGGGAGTCACGGCCGCGCCTGACCAACACCTCCTTTCCTTTCATGAATAACCCCTCTGTTGGTAAACCCTCCCTCCGCGATTGACTGTCCACACAGGTCCGAAGCCATCGCCTAAGCCGGGAGATACTGTTTACTGCCCCTTATTGTATGGAGTCACTCCTCTTCAAAGGACCCACTATTGATCCTGGCCTCCCCACCCCCTGGGGTACGATCAGGCGCACACATCCTAAGAATCGGCGGAACACTCAGCTGCGTGATTGCCCCCTCCTCTTATCGGCAGGTTAAGGGCCTCTATTGTGGATATATGTGGGGTGGGATTGACACGAGGATTACGGGGATGTCTTTTCCTTGTTTCACAATGTCGTTATTGTAATAAGGAATGTTTTGTAAGGTATAAAAGGCGATGTCTCAGAGAACTTGTTAGAGCACCTCCCGAAAGACACTGTGTTTCGTGTCCGAAATGACAGGCTCTCCTCATGAGTAATAAACTCTGTTCTTGTATTCCTGCTTCCAGCGCCTGTCTCTTTATTCGGTAACTATTCAGGATGGGAACTAAGAGGCGCTTCGAGCCAGCAGCCTGGGCATCGGTTGTCATATGGGCTGACTTTCCACATCTCTTCACAAAGATGCAATTGTACATACATATGTAAATGAAATCATGCCAAATTAATGTAAGGCTGTCTACAATGTGATCATTCGAATAGGAGTGTGAAAATGAATGCCACAAGGGAGCAGTGGCGGCTGTTGACATTTGAAAGTGGTGAGTGTAAATGTTTGGGATGAGTGGCCTGTGGCAAGTGATCATAGCAAGCGAGACCCACTGGTATAAGGGCGGTTCTACCTTATGAAAATTTTGAAAAACCGGTTGGGAAATGGTGCATTTTAATGCACATTTGAGAAAGCAAAAAGGTTAATAAAGCACCTCAGTGTTTCTCTCCTCCACCTTAAAGTCTTGGCTATCCCTCAGCCTCTCTTTCCTGCACCTCTAAGGCTCTGCTCTCTCTCATTCTCTCCCCTCTCCACCTTCAAGTTTCTGCTCTCCCTCACCCTCTCTATCCTTCACCTTCGAGTTTCTGCTCTCCCTCAGCCTTTCTCTCCTCCAACTCCAAGCCCCCTCTCTCCCTCAGTCTCTCGTTCCCTGGACCCTGCTGTCCAACATACCAGGCAAGAAAATGTACACTGTAGTGTACGCATGCCCTTTACACACACAAACAAATTCCCTTCTGTTACTTTAGGGCTGCTTGCTCTCCTCTCTCTCCGCAAGTAGAAATACACCCGCAAGCCACCTGTACTGCCTGCTGGTTTCCTTGCTCCTAGTCCTTCATAAGAGACGACGAGGAAGGAAGCCGGGGGCACTGAGGCGCTACATATACCAGAAGCTATATAACCTTTTTAGAATGGCCTTCCACTTAACTGGGATGAAGATTTTTTACAATTCAAAATGCATCGCATCAGAGCCAGATGTTCAGTAATTGTGTTTTTTGTAAGGTTTACAAAATGGCATCCTGTGCTATACAAATCTATTATATCTCTGGAGTGTATGTGTAACGCTTGCCTCAGTTGCCTGCATAAAAGTAACAAGTTAAGCGGACGTAGCAAACTTCAAACAGGATATTAAACTAACTGGGTTCCGGGTCCTAAACAGAAACAAAAGAGAACTTCAGCTACCATCCCACCCATAGATAGAGGGCTCCTACCTGCCTGGTGACTTTGTTGTCCATGGCCACGGACTCCTGTCTGCCTGGCACTTGTTAGGACCGGGCCGGCGAAGGGGGGTAGGGGGTTATCACCCACATGCGGCAGGGATGGTGTGAGAAACTGTAAATTGTCTTCTGTGTCGCACATATGGTCATTAACCTGAGCCCTGATACTGCAGATTAATACTGCTCCTGTGTTCTCTTTCTATCCACCTCTCTCTACCCCTTCATCAGTGCACCCTCTCTCGATCTCTTACCCCCTTTTTTCTGTAAATTGCTATCTGACTCTCTCTCCTTCGTCCACCTTTCCAGGTATGTGAGTATTCAACCAGCCACTGGGGTAAATGAACCCTTGAGAGTGGTGCCCAGCAGTGGTGGTGGCTGATCTGTGACACTGCAGGGCGTGGAGCACTTCTGCGCGCAGACATCCACGCCTCAACTCGGGTCTCTGCTGAAAACTGCACCGCAAACGGAGAGAAAAACGTGACCTAGGACTCAGCTTCAGGCACACAGAGGTTCAAATACATTTATACACAGACAAAATAATCTGAAGGACGCGTTGTGTCTTCAGGTCTTAAGTTATTTCCCCACTTTTAGAATATTGAATGGTAAGATGAGTCCCTCGCCATTTGGCTAATACGTGTTTAAAGCGTGTGATCAATGCGTGATGAGGGGGCACTTCTATTGCGCTTAAGTAACTTGTTCTGAAATGCCTCTTGCCTTGTCTGTGAGGCAGTTGCAGCTCGCAATTCTCGGGGGGAGGGGGAAGGGGGGGGGGAGTTGCGCAGGTGTTACAGTGGGGGGAGGGTAAAATTAAAAAAGAAAAGTAAAACTTACCCGATACCGGTCCTGCACCGTCTATGCTCCTGGGCCGGTCCGGAACAGGCATGCTACCTCCCCTCCTGTAGCCAATCACAACTCTGCAATGGCAGCGTTGTGATTGGTGCAGACTTCCGGCCAGTGGCCAGCATGCAGCCTACTTAGAGAAAATGTAGAGTGAGCATGACTGCTTTGGTCGCTCCTCCCTGACCCGCCTACCCACCAGCCCCCAACCAGGCATATCCTCCCACCCGCCCCTAACCAGGCATACCACTGCATTCTGCTTTCTGGCAGCGCGTGAAGCAGAAAATAAAATGGTACTTAAAATACCATTTTATTTTCTACTTCTCGAGCTGCAAAACAGCAGTGGGGTGGCAATTCTCTGCCCTATTGGAGGAGCCACTACTGCAAGGGAGTGTTGAGGAACCTGGCAATCTTATGTAATGTTTTCCCTCAAATAAGCATATGTTTGGATATTCACAAACATCTGCAAAAGCTTTCTAACGTTATTGAGCAAAACCGACCCTTCGCCCGCATGATCCAAACATAGGGGCATATTTACATCAAAGTGACAGATTGCGGCATTAGCCATCCTGGCTTACAGCCGCGATCCACCACTTCAGAAACACAGGGCTACACCATATTCACAACAATATGGTGCAGCCCTGTGTTTTCCCCTGCGCTGGCGCTTAACTTGGCAGCTTAGCGCCAACGCAGGCACCCTTGCACTAGTGCGACCCCTGACCCTCCTGGTAGGTCCCCCTCCGCACAGCTCCGCACAGCTCCGCACAGCTCCGCACAGCTCCGCCTGTGTGCTTTTGCCCCAGCTGCCGCTGCTGAGGACTTGCTCGTAAGCCTGCTCATCCCCCTCTCTTGTGCCCCGTTTTTGCCTGCTGTGACACTGTTTTCCCCCTCTCTTGTGCCCCGTTTTTGCCTTCTGTGACACTGTTTTCCTCCTCTCTTGTGCCCCGTTTCTACCTTTTGTGACACTGTTTTCTCCCTCTATTGTGCCCCGTTTTTGCCTGCTGTGACACTGTTTTCCCCCTCTCTTGGGCCCCGTTTTTGCCATCTGTGACACTGTTTTCCCCCTCTCTTGTGCCCCGCTTTTGCCTTCTGTGACACTGTTTTCCCCCTCTCTTGTGCCCTGTTTTTGCCTGCTGTGACACTGTTTCCCCCTCTCTTGTGCCTCGTTTCTGCCTGCTGTGACACTCTTTTCCCCCTCTCTTGTGCCCCATTTCTGCCTGCTGTTACACTGTTTTCCCCCTCTCTTGTAACCCGTTTTTGCCTTCTGTGACACTGTTTTCCCCCTCTCTTGTGCCCCGTTTTTGCCTGCTGTGACACTGTTTTCCCCCTCTCTTGGGCCCCGTTTTTGCCATCTGTGACACTGTTTTCCCCCTCTCTTGTGCCCCGCTTTTGCCTTCTGTGACACTGTTTTCCCCCTCTCTTGTGCCTCGTTTCTGCCTGCTGTGACACTCTTTTCCCCCTCTCTTGTGCCCCATTTCTGCCTGCTGTGACACTGTTTTCCCCCTCTTTTGTGCCCGTTTTTGCCTGCTGTGACACTGTTTTCCCCCTCTCTTGTGCCCCGTTTTTGCCTTCTGTGAAACAGTTTTCCACCTCTCTTGTGCCCCGTTTCTGCCTGCTGTGACACTGTTTTCCCCCTCTCTTGTGCCACGTTTTTTTCCTTCTGTGACACTGTTTTCCCCCTCTCTTGTGCCACGTTTTTGCCTTCTGTGACACTGTTTTCCCCCTCTCTTGTGCCCCGCTTTTGCCTTCTGTGACACAGTTTTCTCACTCTTTTGTGCCCCATTTTGCTTCCTGTGCCACTCGTTCCCTTGCCACTGTGCCCCCTGTGGCCCGCCCCCTTGACTGCCCACTGCCCACTCGCTGCTCCACCTCTCGCCTTACAGCTGCTGCTCCTCCCTCCCACCTCCCCATATATGCCAGACGCTGCGCGGTGAGGAGAGCAACCCCTGACCCTCCTGGTAGGTCGCTCCCCCTCCGCACAGCTCTGCCTGTGTGCCTCTGCCCCAGCTGCCGCTGCTGAGGACTCGCTCCTAAGTCTGCTCATCCCCCGCTTTGTGTCCCGTTTCTGCCTTCCTTGACACTGTTTTTCTCCCCCTTTTTTTCTTCTGTATCCCAGCCGTCCAGTTCCCGCCGCTGCACCCCTGCGGCCCGCCCCTTGCTATCCGATGCACCGCCCGCTGCCAGCTGCTCCTCCCTCCCTCCTCGCCCTAAATGGTGGCCGCTGCGCGGCCGCGCTAGAGGCACGGCAGAGACGAGCCCATCTGTGCCCGTCCGCGCCTGGACCGCGCCCAGCGCCAGAACCCCTGGACCCTGCGAAAGCCACACAACCAGACTCCGATACGAAGCCACCACCCTCCTCGCACTCAACACAGGCCGAAACCACACCTGCTTCCAGGCCGCCCTGAAATGGACCCTTCTCCTGCCGCACCTGCAGCTTCACCTGCGACAGAACCACCAAACCTCCAATGACTGGACCCAACCACCTCTGCTGCATACTCCTCAACATCAGCTCCGCACGCAAACATGCCGTCGAGCTATGGGATCTGACCTCCTCCGCAGACGTGGCCTTCCTGACCGAGACCTGGTGGAACGACTCCTCGGTGCCCGACATCGCCATAGCCATCCGGGACGGCTACAGATCACCTGCAGGGATCGCGCCAACGGAATCGGAGGAGGAATAGCCATCGTCCACAAGTCCACCCTCAAGGTCGCCACCCACGCAGATGACACCCTCAACACCGCCGAACACCTGCACTTCCGGATCCACACTGACCCCAACACCACCCTCAGAGGAACACTCATCTTCAGACCCCCCGGACCCTGGGCTCAGTTCAGCGACTCCATCACTGACCTCATCAGCACCTACGCACTCGCCTCCATGGACTACATCCTCCTCGGGGACCTGAACTTTCACCTCGAGAACAACAACAACGCCAACTCCGCCACCCTGATCGACAACCTCACCAACCTCGGCCTCAGGCAACTCATCACCACACCCACCCACGCCGCCAGCCACACGCTGGACCCTGTCTTCTCCACAGGCTCCCACGTTACCTTCGACCACACCACCGAACTCCACTGGACTGACCACCACTGCATCCATTTCACCTTCAAGAAACCAACCACGAACTACTGCACCCTACAGTTGTCTCGCTGCTGCAGGAGCAAAGTCACCGAAGACCAGCTGATCACCATCCTTGCCCAAAACCCATCCACCGACCCCACTAACCCAGACGCAGCAGGCCACAACCTCAGACAGTGGATCGACGACTGCGTCAACACCCTCGCCCCGCTCAAAAAACCCTCCAACAGCCATGCCAGCAAGAGAGCCACCTGGTTCACTGACAAGCTCCAGACCTCCAAACGGCATGCCGGAAACTGGAGAAGATATGGCTCTACGGACGCACACCGGACAACCACGCAGCCCACAAGGACGCCACCCGCAGATATCACCACCTCATCAAATTAGCCAAGAGATCCTCCTTCAAAGACCGTTTGGATAACAATGTACACGACAGCAAAGAGCTCTTCAGCATCGTAAAGAAAATTTCCAACCCCAGCCAATGCCAACGACATGCCACCCTCACAAGAACTCTGGGACTCACTAGCCATCTTCTTCCACTGCAATATCGCTGACATCCACAACAGCTTCAACACCACCACCCCGGACCACGCCAGACTCTACCTCCCCTGTCAACACCACCAGCGCCAACTGCCTGACTTCCTGGTCCAACGTCAACGACGGCGAGACTCGCAAGGTCATGAACTCCATCCACTCTGGATCTCCGTCAGCCGCCTTCGACACGGTCTGCCATTGCACTCTAAAGACACGCCTCCTAGAAGCCGGAATCCAATAGAAGGTCTTTGACTGGACCACGTCCTTCCTCTCAGGCAGAACCCAGAGAGTCCGCTTCCCACCATTCCGATCTGAAACCACTGACATCATCTGCAGCGTCCCCCAGGGCTCATCCCTCAGCCCGACGCTGTTCAACATCAACATTGCCCCCCTCGCACAAGTGGCCCGCCACCACAACTTCATCATTATTTCCTACGCCGACGACACCAAGCTCATCCTCTCCCTTACCAAGGACCCACACACCGCCAAAACCAACCTCCACGAGGGAATGAAGGTCATCGCCGTCTGAAGCTGAACTCGGACAAGATGGAGGTCCTCATCCTCGGACCCACCCACTCAGCCTGGGACGACTCCTGGTGGCCGACCTCACTGGGAACAGCACCAACACTGACCGATTATGCACGCAACCTAGGATTTGTCCTCGACTCCTCCCTCTCCATGTCCAAGCAGGTCAATGCCGTCTCCTCCTCCTGCAACAACACCCTCTGCATGCTCCGCAGAATCTAAAAGTGGATCCCGACCGAAACAAGAAGAACGTGACACAGGCCCTCGTCAGCAGCAGACTGGACTATGGCAAAGCACTCACCGCAGGAATCCCAGCCAAACACCTACGACAACTACAATGCATCCAGAATGCTTCCGCCCGACTAATCCTCAACGTCCCCCGCCGCAGTCACATCACCCCACTCCTGAAAGACCTACACTGGCTCCTCGTCGACAAGAGGATCACCTTCAAGCTCCTCACCCACCCACACAAAGCCCTCCACAACGCCGGACCAGCCTACCTGAACAGCAGACTCAGCTTACACACCCCCACCCGCCAGCTCCGCACCGCCAGCCTCGCTCTCGCCGCTGTCCCCTGCATCCAACGTATGACCTACGGCGGCAGATCCTTCTTCTACCTCGCCGCCAAGACCTGGAACACCCTCCCTTCCCACATACGGCAGACCCAAGACCTACTCGCCTTCAGAAGACTCCTCAAGACCTGGCTCTTCGAACAGTAGCAGCACCCCCCTACCCTCAGCGCCTTGAGACCCTCACGGGTAAGTAACACACTCTACAAGTACTCTGATTGATTGATTGATTGAGGGTGTCTACATTGAGGGGAAGATTGTTTATGTGCAGGAAGGTCGCCCTTCCTGCACATAAACAATGTTTAAATTAAGTTTTGTAACTTTTATGTGTGCTGCTTAATGCAGCACACATAGAAGTTGCAACACGTCATTTTTTGGGAAGGATTGTTTATGTGTGATCATTGGCAATTTGCTGTTTCTATGTGTGCTGTACAATGCAACAAACATGTAAACAGCAAAAACGAGGAGAAATAAAGTATTTCTCCTTGTTTCACCTGTTTAAGACTCTGGTCTTCATTTTGGCACTGCATCCTATTGACTCCACCCTTGTAAATACCAACGGATATTGTGGTGGAACACCGACGGCAACACCAGTTGCCCTCCCCATTCATGCTAAGTACAGCATGAAAGAGTTAAGTGACTTAACGTTGCCTTGTAAATAAGGGGAAGCCCCTATCGCCACCACAACCTCACTGAAAGTGATGCTGTGGAGGCGAAAGAGGCTTGTAAATATGCCCCATAGATTATTCTGAAAGTAGGGAAAGTGAACCAATTTCGGAACTGCTAAAGCGCCATGATCACGTAAGCCCTGGCTCCCTCGGCAGCAGGAGGTTTTCATGTCCATGACACTGCCTCGTCAGGCGCCATGGCTAGGCCGCGCGCACTTTCTCTCAAGGGCACAGCCTGCCACTCTGCCCGGCCACCTCGTGACAGGCGCAGACGCAGCTCATCACGGGCACTGCCACAAATGTCGCCGAAGTTGTCTATCTCTCGCTCACAGCCTCGGGGTGCGTGCCTTGGCACGCAGCCCCTGCACCCCGGCCGCCCTCCGTCATTCTGAACGTTTCATGGCACCTCGGCCAATTGTAGCCCTTCAAACTGCCTTCCTTTTGTGCGGCAACCTCTGACCCCTGTGCCCATTCTCCCTCACTTCCAGTTTCAACGGCGTCCGGCGCACTCTTCGCTTTGTTCTCGACTTGCTTTTGACGGTTTTCAAGAAGAAATGAGGTTGCTAGGTTATTTCTCAATCTCCTCTCGTGTATCGTTCGCTTCTGTTTGCTCATATTTTATTTCTTCCATTCATATATATACCACCTCCAGGGCCTTTGTGACTTTGAGATAATACTCCGTCACCCTCCATCCCATCCCTTTATCCACTGCACCTCAGTTATCTGTGGGTTTTTCCCTGCATGCATAACATTAACACTTCCGGGGCAGAGGGCGGCTTTTTCTACACCAACAATTGGACGTTGAATCCTAACTTCTAACCAGCTTTTATTTATAAACTCAACTTTTCAAATTCCTGTGAAGATCTAATAATATTTTGACTAAATATTGTATATTTATTTAAAAACAACTCTGGCTCTAAAGTAGAACATTACTTTTTTTGTTATAAGGTATCAATGCCCATTATGGGGTTTTGAAAACGTTGTTTACTTTAATCTTTTGAAATGTTGGGACAGCTTTTTAAAAAGATAGGCATATTTAGTGATGTGAGACTATTTATAAAAATTATGTTGGAGAGTAGGAACGTTGTAATATTGATGAAATATTTCTGAATGTAGATGGAAAGGATGCAGAGCCAACTTGATAGTAAGAGAAATATCTTACTTATAGATCCAAGCAGCAAAGACCTGTACAATAGAGACGGGAGCAACACAAGGAAAGACTTCCGCCAACAGGTGACCATCGCCAGCTGCCATTAAACCAAACATATTATTATATTGCACCCACTAACCCAAGGAGCACAGGACCCACCATCATGTTACACATAAGCAGGACGGAAACGCACAGGAAAATAATGCCACAAAATGTTTGTAGTACTTGCATCAAATAGGCACTACTTTTTAAAACAATTGTGTGGCATTATTCATGGCAAATAAACCAAAAAAAAGTCGACCCCCTAATTAAGCAAAGGGGCAGGTTTATAAACCAAGAAAGAGAACAATCATCTTGACTTTTAATAATAACAATATGTGAGGCAATGTAGCCAATGCAATCCCAATGGAGTTCCAGTCTATAAATATTCGTATTAATATATAAGTATGTCTACAAACTTTAAGATTTCTGGTATAAAAATATTTGTTCTGCTTATAGCACACAATGCTTAGTTTTTACAATAGTAATCATTTGCAAGTACACAGCATCTCTCGTTTCATGACTGATATTGGCTCATATGGTTGTTCCTATGGAAATTATTCTGGCAGATGGCCAGGATGAGATTGTTTCAGAACTTTAAAATTGCGAAGCGTTGGTGAGCTATATGGACATCACGTTAGCTCATTCCCTCCAGATCCCTGTGATTTGAAAAAAAGTTTCCAAAGAGCTTACGGCAGTTGATAAATCAATTTTGCTGTACATGTGGTTTCTTTTGGAACCGTTATGAAAAGATTGGTTCTGGTCCAATAGATGTCCACCAGGTTAAAGTACATTTTAGTTTGCCTTGGATGACTCTACATAACCCAGGTATAGGCTTTGCAGCCACTCAAGCATAATTGAACTATTGTCAGACGAGTTGTGTGACTTCATGTGAAATGTTTGGAAGTCTAAGGTTCAAGCAGACTTTCCTACATATTCTGTTATTGGCTGTGTGACATCTGTTTTCTTTTTATAAAGAGTTCTGTACGTATTTAATAATAAGAGGGAACATGTGTTACCCCACATAGGAGCTGTGATTGTAAACTGGATTAGGAACCTGACTCACCTACACCCTTTAGATAACTAATTTCCCTCACATAATCAAATATATAACATTGTTTGATTGTTGAAATGGAAGCTTCCTGTCTTGCCATGGAGGGTTTGTATCACTTGATTAATGCAGTAGCTTACTTTTCTAAAAAAAGTTTACCCAGCCAAGTTAAATTACACACTCATGCTAACACACCGCTGTCGTTTAAGAGATTTGTTTGCTGATTGGAAGCATTAATAGTTACTCGTTGGAGAAGTGTATATTGACCTCATAACTCTTTAGTTCCTGAAATCAGCCAAAACACTAACTCTTAGGCAACTCAGAAAGACCTTGTTCTTTTCTTACTGTAGAATTACACACCACCTCCTAATAATGGTAAAGCTGGTGATCTATAACGACAAAATCAAAGTGACTATGAGACTCAGTTTACAGATGATTTTCCATTAATTTTATCCCCCAAGATTCTGAATGATATTTCTATAGTCTTAATTACTTGCAATATCTATTGGATTGGAAGGGGTGTTGAACCATCTTTTTATCTTCATGCCCAATGTTGTCATGAGGTACGGCTTATCACTTATTGTATTAAGCTGCTGGTCCACCAAGAGAATCAGCACTGTCTAGTGTCAAGCCACGCGTGTTTGAGAGATGAACTGAGCTTCCCTGTCACTTAGGCAAACTGCCTGCATTGAGTAGCTTGTGTTGTGTACCTTTATTCTTGTATTAGTATAGATGTGGGTATGATGGGAGATGGAATGATGTGATGTGACCTGGTGGATTCCATTGTTAGCAGTTGCCTAAGGAGGTTACGTTCATGTTGAACCCTTTTCTTTAACCTTAATAAAGACGTCTTATCTACCACACTTCTAACCCATCAATTGGCAAGAAAACTGAAGTTTTCACCTTGCTATTCATAATGAGGCTTTCCTTTTGTAAAGAACAGTTGCTTCCATTGGAGTTTGTTTGAAGACATTTGGGAATACAGAGAAGTACTCTGAAAATAACATTGTGTTGAAAAACAAATGTTTAATTATTTTTTGAACATTTGATTTTGAACTTTAGAGGACTGTACATATTGTTCCAATTTGTCTTTGCGTTTGATCATGTGAAGGAACAGGAAAAATTCTCATGACAGAACAAAGTTACCCCATGAAATGTAAAAGGTATTAAGAATTCTTATTACGGAATTTATAAATAGGTAGGAAAGGAATCACAGAATTTTAATGCTAATTAGTTACTTTTCCAGTGGCGCAAAAAGTCAAGTAGGAACAAAGGCACAAAGCTCATCTTCAACAAAGTGTAAATAGTTGGGGTAGGCTGTGCATAGTTTGTAGTGGACAATCATAATCACGCTTATAACTCCTTGTACGGT
This sequence comes from Lissotriton vulgaris, assembly GCF_964263255.1. Lineage (NCBI taxonomy): Eukaryota > Metazoa > Chordata > Amphibia > Caudata > Salamandridae > Lissotriton > Lissotriton vulgaris. Next base: position 49,156,166 of record NC_141694.1, on the reverse strand, counting down.
TTGCAGAGTTATTGTTTTAACTGTACTTATGCAGTGGCATTTTGTTGTGCAACTGGTGTTTGCCCTATTCAGGTGTACGTATTTATCACACAATAGAGTTCCAATACTTGCAAACAAAAATGTTGCAAACTACACACTTTAGTGCAAGGCAATATTTAGGCAAAATAACCAGAATGCTTGCAGTTCTTGTGTGAACTATGTGTACTCTGCATAAATAAATGTTCATGTCTTCATACAACACCAACTTGAAGTCGTTTTTTTACTGAAAAGGTGAACTGCTGGTGATCACACAGCTCAGATACTCAGCTTGGTACGTTTTAGTTTGCGGAATCAAATGCCATACTACCCTCTATCTTAGCAGTAGTCACTAGATGCACTGATCAATGACGGCAGTCATTAATTATGGTTGAATTAATCCATGCTGGCAATCCCCAAATATTAATTCAAATGTTCATATTTCTTTTTTAACGTTGGTGTTGAGATTTACGATTGATACCAACTCCCAATGACACCTTTAGGTTGTTATCTTGATCAATTTGATTTCGCATTATCACTATAATGTCAACATTTGCTACATGAATCATGAGTTTCATCACACATTATTATTCCATCTCCATTGGGTATGCCCTTCATAAGGGGGTGCACTTCATGTTAGGATACAAAAACTGTAAATAGAAATGAAACATGTCAACACACCTGATAAAAGGTATCGCAAGGTGGATGTTGCAAATTGCAACCTGTGCATACCACTGATATTATCCATTCTCCAACCAACAAGATAATTCACAATATAAGCCAAGTCCAAGCCAACCTATTACAGCCAGAACTGAAATCCCCCATTGTCATTGAACTTAAAGCTAAAAACAATGCATCAAGGAATCCTCACATGGAGTCCTAGAGCAAACATGTACCAACGCTGTGTCTATTAAGAAAATAATGTATTGCTAAAGTAAATGCGCCCATTTATTCATGAGAAATAACAGGATAAATGATGTAACTCATGTCAGGAATAAATGAAGTACATTTCTAAGATGAAACAAGAAAGTGGTTCAAGTCATATATATGAGTCGGGGAAATGTGCCCCTCTGTAGAAGTAATACATAATGTAAATGTACAGGAATTTATATAGCGCAAATCACCAACTGGTCTCTAAGCGCTTGCTTAGGGAACCCGTCCTGGTATTCCCCTGTGAGATAACCCCGACAGGGTATCCATAAGGTGAAAGCCAGGCATCCCACCGCAAGGGGCCGTTGTGGAGATTAAGCAAGCTACTGCCCAGAGTGTGAACCCGTGAATCGAGTAGGCACCGGAGCGAGAATTGTCGAGTTCGTGGACATTTTAGGATTCAAGACCGCGCTGAGCCGGGAATTGAACCCTGGTCCCGGGCTGTCTTCTGCTTCCAGGTCTGCCTCCTCTAACCAGTGAACCACACTTCTCCTCCATAAGTGATGAGCAAAATACTGCTGCTTGAAATATCTACAAAATTAAGGGCAATTATCCCCACTTTCCACATGTTGGAAGACTATGCAGAGAATCTGGCAACCCTAGATGAAAGTTATTGCTTAAAAAAACAAAAAGGCTCACTCATTACCACGTTCGAAACTCCTGTACAAAAATGAGAATATAATGAGCACTGGTAAAATAGTGCACGGAAACCCCTGATTGGCCGTATTCTCATGTGGGTTGTGTGCTTGATCCAATGGGTGAGTGATGGTACTATGCCGTTTCACTGTGTTGGCCTTGTTGAAGTTACTTGAGCAACTGGATAAAACAGTGTGAAAGTAACAAACAGTAGAAAGCGACAGGATGCACAGTTACCATAACAAGTTAACCATCACAAGATTATGCAAAAGATAATTAACAGCATAATGGGGGGGGAGGAATGAAAATCTGAACTCACAATGTGTACGCTGTGAAGGCAAATGTGCTCTGCTGTTGTGTGAGAAAAGACACATCGGTATTGAATATTTCATACAACAGATGCAGGCATTTACCAGAATAACACACAGAATATAAATAGTGCTCAGCATTACAAAATATATGACATCTCAAGTCTGTGATGGTTGCATTGTGTCCATCAGTCTCCTCCAAACAATTTCCCTTTGAGGCAGTAATGTTCTAATGTATGTACTTGGGGATGGAGTGACTATTCTAAAACGTGGAATTTAAGTTGGCTAACATGTCTTTTTTCGTTGAAGTGAACAGCTACACTGGACATTACATTCTCTCTATGAACTATGCTTCTCTGTTATGATATTTTTATCTTCAATTTGCATTCAGTCTTGCTCAAGTACAATAATCCACATGTACATTTAAAAATATAGATATAGTTGCTGCTGTCATAATTCCCTTGGTGACTGAGTAATTGTATTACAATTATGTGGGTGTATGACAGTGTTGACTTTAATGAGTTCTCTCAATTTCAAGATGATGTTTAATTCTTGAGGCTATTTCTTGGAATTCAAAAATGGTTGCTCTTTGCAAAACTTAGAAAAATTCTTCTCAGCTTCTCACCACCAACTCATCAGAAATACGAGGAAAACCACGATCGAAGATAGAATCTCCACACACGCACACAACAGAAAGGAACTCTTCAGCATCATCAAGGAGTTTGCCCAACCCACCAGCGGATCTACTGACATTCCTCCCTCAAAAGACCACTGCAACAAACTCAGTACCTTCTTCCACCACAAAATCAAGAACATTTAAGACAACTTCGACGAAGACAACCAACACACTGAACCCTCACCAGCCACCGTGACACCCTGAAGCCCATGATTGACAGCAGGACAGCCCTCACACGAAGACACTGATGACGATGAAGTCAATCCACTCCGGGGTCCCCACGGAACCCCTACCCCCACCTCATCTTCAACAGAGCCGCCAACACCATCACACCTATGCTTCGCCACACCATCAACCGCTCCCTGGCAACCGCCTCCTTCCCCGATGACTGGAAACATGCTGACATCAACCCCCTCCTGAAGAAGCCCTCGGCGGACCCCACCGACCTCAAAAACTACAGACCCATCTCCCTGCTCCCGTTCCCAGTGAAAGTCATTGAGAAAGCCATCAACAGCCAAGTCGCTACCTTCATCGAAGAGCACAACATCCTCGACTCCTCCCAATTCGGCTTTAGAAAAAACCACAGCACAGAAACCGCCCTCCTTGCCGCAACAGATGATATCCGCTCCCTACTGGACAAAGGAGAAACAGTAGCCCTCATCCTCCTCGACCTCTCAGCAGCCTTCGACACAGTCTCCCACTGCACCCTAACAAGCAGACTCCACGACGCAGGGATCCGGGACAAGGCCCTTGACTGGATCCACTCTTTCCTCGCTGGCAGAACACAGCGGATCAGACTCCCTACTTTCCTCTCGTACCCTACACCAACCACCTGCAGAGTCCCCTATCGTCAGAACCCATGGACTCAACATTGTTTCATATGCAGACGACACCCAACTCATCCTCTCCCTAGCCAACAAACCTAACACAGTCAAACACAACTTTCAAGAAAGCATGGTAGCTGTCGCCAAATGGATGAAATGAAGCTGATTACAACTCAGAACCGACAAAACAGAAGTACTCATCATGTGCCCACGCCCCGATGCCTGGAACGACCCCTGGAGGCCCCCCGCCCTCGGAAGCCCAGCCACCCTCACGGACCACGCACGCAACCTTGGAGTCATCAAGACTGTCACTCACACCCTCGTTACCAGCAGACTCAACTACAGCAAAGCACTCTACGCCGGAAAAAACAAAAACCTCACCCGCAAGCTACAAAACACCCAGAACGCCGCCGCAAGACTGGTCCTCAACTTGCCAAGACACTGACACATCTCCCAGCACCTGGCACACTCCACTGGCACGCCATCAAGACTAGAATCACCTTCAAGATGCTCTCCACAACACCAGATCAGCATACCTGAACAGCCGATTCAAATTCCACGCACCCTCAAAGGACCCTACGATCAGCCCAGCTCTCCTACGCAGTGGTCCCCCGAACCAGAAAGTCCAAATTGGGAGGCCGCTCCTTCTCCTTCCTCGCGGCCAAAGCCTGGATCCTGAAATGACCTACTGCTCCACCTCAGACAGACAACATCACTCCCCATCTTCACGAGAAACCTCAAAACTTGGCTCTTCTACAGACCCCCTCCTTGATGGACTGGAACCTGAACCTCCCCTCCTCCCCATCGTTGAGGCCCTTATGGGTGAGTAGTCGTGCTTAACAAATACATGATTGATCAGATTGTAAATTTGCCATCTTTTATTGATGATTTTACAAATAGTCATGCTACTCATGGAATATTTAGAAACAATCGGCACAAGAGCATGGAATAGAAACGTCAAGTCAGATGATGTCTATTAGACGAGAGAGGGGAAGGGTTGGGGGATACATGAAGAGGTTGCGTGATGGATGTAATCAATTGTTCATGATCTGTTGTGATGCATGGTCCTGTTGTTTATGTCATTCTAATAAATGCCAATAAAATGTAAAAAAAAAAAGTCATGTCTGGATTTAGTGTGAATGCGTTCTATGATTTAGGTGATTATTTGTTGGGGGTAGCCTCTCTGGTAATGTATTCGTTTTTCACTTCTCTATTGTCCTGATTTTTAGAGGTAATTCTTTTCAAATGTGTAAATTGTGAATACAGAATATGTTTTTAGGGAATCTATTTGAAAACTGTGGCCATGCAACAAGTTATTCTTGTCCATTGGTTAACGAAACACACTTACGGATAGTACCGTACTGAAATAAAAAATCAAAATCAAAAATATCTTTATTTAGATATAAACATATATCTTTAAAAGAAAATTACAAAGTTCACATTGTGTAGCAACTGTTAAAAAGCGAAGAGAAAACAAGTAACAGTCAAATAACCAGCCGTGATAAAAGTAGAAGTTATCCACTCTTGGGCCTCCTTGTTCCATAGCAATTTAAAAGAAAAGTAAAAACACAGAATGGTAGTGATAAGAGAAAGGATAGCTTAAAACATATTGTGCAAGATAACTTTTCTCATCATTGTCAATGGTATCGTACGTATAAAAGACAACCAACAGTCCTAAACCTCTATATTAAAATTTCATTTCATCCCCCCTTAAAATTGGAATCTGTTATGAGGTGCATTAAAGATTAAAAGGAGTAGGGGGGGGCGCATTAGCAGGACCCATTTTGATTAAAATTACGGTATGCCAGCTGAATTAATTTTGTAAGTTTTATGTTTAAAGCAGTATTTTCGGGGTTCAAAGCCACCATAATCGCTTGCCTACAGGACCGGACACCCAGCCTATTCCATTCAGCTTTAAGTTTGGACCTGCGTTCGGAATTAAGGGCTGGGCATAGACAGACCACATGCAACAGAGTTTCAGCTGTTTTGCCGCATCCTCTGCAAGTTAGATCCTCCGCCATGCGTCGCCAGATAGGTAGATCTTGCAGAAATCGCCAGTCACCCATTCTGATAGCGGTAAAACTACGTTTTAGGTACAGTGAGTATGTCCAGCCAGGTAGGTGGCAGGGGCTAGCCGACTGTACGAATTTAAAAGAGCCCAAGCATGACTGCGTTTCGAAAAGTGTGCTTTATCCATGATGAGAGATTTCTTTCTCACACATTTTTTGATCCCCATTTTAAAAGCTGTCTGGCTGGGGTTAAGGACCCATAGGTCACTCGCTGACATTTGCTGAATTGCGTCCTTAAAAAGGCGACCGAACGTTCCGCCTGGATTTTTCTGGGAGATTTCTAACCAGACTAGGGATTCTAATGTGCCAGGGTCCGCCTGCCTCAGTTTGTGACAAAGGTTCAGGTATGCCCCGTGTCAGAGGCATCATAGTTTAATAGCCCCATCTCTAGTCTTATCTGTGCAGCAGATGCGGACTTTGGTAGCTGGAGAACCTTTTTATAAATTTTAGTCGTGTGCCTATTCAAAGTAGTTTTCATTTTTTCCCTGAATGTCTCTATGCCATATGATAAAGTGGGGCCAATTTTCCCTCTCATTACTTCTAGAAGAGGCGATTGGGTTGGGCCTGAGAGTTTTTTTGGGAGCTTGCCTTGTGACACCGCAAGGGTCGTAGCTTTGACTGCGATCTCACTACGCTGTTTTGTGAGATTGCGTCTAGAATCCAGATGGACACCTAGGTATTTATACGACTGACCTGTGACGAGGCTTACGTTGTTAAATGACCACCCGCCACCAGCGTAACGTTTCTTACCAAAGGGGACAACTTGCATTTTCTTTAGGTTGACCTCTAGCTGGTTCATGATCATGTAGCTAAGCAATTTGTCCAGGAGCCTTTGTAGCCCGACCCTCGTAAGACTAAAAAGAACCAGGTCGTCGGCATACAAAAGGTTGCTTAGTGCCAAGCCTCCCACCTTTGGAGGATGACTATTTGTATCATCCAAGGTCGTCGGCAGGTCTGCTATGAACAGGTTGAAGAGAAGGGGGGCCAGCACACATCCCTGCTTCACGCCTCTGGTTGTCATAATTTTCCGCGAGAGATGTGTGCCGGACCCCAACTTCACCCGGACCCAGGTGCGGGAGTGAAGTTGGATGATTGCCTCTAATAAATTCTCTGAAATCCCCCACTTCCTTAGTTTTACCCATAAAGCCGCCCTGGGGACTCTATCAAATGCTGCTTTGAAGTCGACAAAGCAGCAAAACACTGACCTAGATGTTAAAAATGCTTTGTTGACAATGGTTGATACTGCTAACAGATTAGTCCTCGTCCCTGAGTTAGCAACAAACCCTGTTTGATTCATCGGCAACAAGTTGTGGTCCTTTACCCATAGCCTCAGGTCCTCCAAAAGGAGGCCTGCATAGTGCTTGGCCTCGATGTCCAAAAAAGCGATGAGTCTGTAATTATTCGGCGAGGCGCGTGATCCTGATTTGTGAATTGGATGGATTATGGCGCCCCGCCATGAGTCGGGGATTGTTGCTGTTCTCAAAGCGTAGTTGAAGAGGTTTGTTAGTGTTCCAGACCAGAAGGCATTGTCCGATTTAAACAGGCTCTGTGGCAATCCATTAGGGCCTGGCGCGCCGTCAGCTCTTGCTTTTGTTATAGCTTTGGCAACCCTTTCTTGTGTCACCTCAAGATCCTCATAGGCGGGTGTGGGCATTCGGTGGGTGTACTCCGCTTGATACCAAGGCCCGTATCAGTCTCTTTTGGGGTACTGCTTCCTGTAAACCCAAGATGTTCTGGAGACTTAAAATGATCCGTTAGAAATGATGCCCAGTCTGATTCCTGGATATTTGCGTATCCAAACGTCGATGTGCTACAATTTGTGCGGTTGATTAGGGCCCAGAATTTTCTAGAGTTTTTGCTCTTGCTCTCCCACACCAGTGTGCACCAGAATTGGTTATCGTGTGATCGTTTATCTTTTCTAATCGCCAGCTTGAACGATTTTTGGGCAGTTTGGTAGAGCATTAAACGTTCACTGTTCCCCCCCGGGGATTTTGCCAGTGCCCGCAAGGCGTTGTTCCTAGCTTTCTTGAGTGACTTGGTCAGAGGTGAAATTGTAAACTGACGAGCCTGGGTTGCCCTTTGGAACTGCTGTTTTGCAGGGAAAAGGTTGGTCAGATGGGAACAGAGCATCGTCCATGTTGCGGTCGGAGAGGCCTCTTGCTCGATTCCGTCTCTTATGATGTCCATGCTTACACGCAGAATATTCAGGCTAATATCTTCACTCCACTTGAGGCGCATTAGGTTTTCCGTGTATATTCCCCGGCAGGTTGGGGGGGCAGATTTATGATTGGCTGGATATATATTGAAGGATATGACCTGGGGCCTATGGTCACTTTCGGTTTGTGGACAGATACGGAAGTTAGCTAGACATTGAAGCAAGGCAGCGTTGCAGATGGTATAATCCAGGTAGGATTGCTTGCTGCCATTAGTCCAGGACCAGTTTGGAGGGGTGTCGCCCGCCGACCTACCATTGATAACAAGATATTCTGCGCTATAGAATCTCATCACACAGAGTTCGCCCAACCCGCATTGAGCTTGGTTGGGTGGTTTGGTTTGTATCATGAACTCGGTGATAGGAAATAGGAAAGGCCCATCAGGATCTGCTAGTTCCCCTTGGAATAGGTTGGTGTTAAAATCCCCCATAACAATACAGTCTGAGTTGGGGTGTTCCGTGGCTAAGTCATTCATGATTTCCGTTAGGCGTGCCAGTTGATCTTTTTTTGTACGTGTACTGGGGTTGATGTACACGTTTAGAATAAAGAGTGGGCACTGTTTCCGCCATGAGTTGATTGTTACCCCAAGTAGCCAGTCTTCCTCAAGGGGTAATCGTGAGATTGGACCTTTTATGATGTCTGATATGTATATTGATAGCCCGCCTTTGGAATGTCCGAAGCGGCTGTCCCTAAGTGCTGGTTTCCATAACTCAATGAAGCCAATAACTGTAATCCTTGTGTGGCTCAAGTTTCCTGCAGAGCTATTACTGCATGCTCACACAAGAAGGCGAAAGTATCGGGATTCGTAATTTTTTGATGAAGGCCGCTTATGTTCCAGGAACACATTTGGAAAATGGGGTCCGCTTGTGGATTAGATACGGTTGTTAGTACAGCTACTGGGAGGTTTGACTTTACCTGGCGTTTGTGGTTGTGGCCCACGGACTCTGATTCGAGAGGTCATTCTTTGCTTCTCGTTGACAAGATGATTGGGAGCCATCTTATAATTCCAGCTTTTTGGGGTGTTGTTAGCTGGTTTAGTAATGCGGTTGGGTAGCCTGGCGTGGAATATGGGTACACTCGAATGCCCCATTCCCTCAGTGTGACCTTGTGGTCCAAAAACACACCTGCCCAGCTGGCCGACTTCAGGGTCACCAGGGTTACCTCCGACGGTTGGGCACCTCTTGGTGGAAGGAATTCGATAGATTCTATGTCATCCGATACCAGACCTGCGAACCCCGGAATGCCATCTACTAATTTTATTATATCCGATCTGTTGAGGATATCCTGGCGGCCCTTCGATGTGTATTCAGGTGCCAGTAAGATGTGAAAGGGTGGTAATTCCTTATTGGTCTCCTTGTATTTTGGGCTTGGAGCCATCTTATTGGATTTGTTAAGTAACGGACCGTCCTCCGATTTCTGCTCCAGTTGTGTCGGGCATTGGCGGGCTTCCCCCGAGCTCTGGCGATTTATGGGAAGAGTTGTTTTTTGGTTGTAAATTGTTTTTGTTAGGATCGTTCCTGTTATTGTAGTGACCGCCCGAGACGAGGTTAAAGCTGGCACTGCTTTTAGTTTTGCTTGGGACTCTTTGGGCCTCAATGCACTTGATTCCTCAATATTCGTACTTGACTTTACTGAAGCAGTGCTGAACTTGTCTGCTGCTGTTCGCACTGCCGGCTCGCTTACCTCTTGTGAACTCTCCGCAATTGGTTATCATTTGCAGGTGAGTCCCCTTTTAGATTGATCGCACTGGGGATTCCTAAGGGTGGAAGTGCGGCTGCCTTACTTAGAGCCTGTTTGTTAGCTGCCGTTGCAAAGAGGGGGTAGTATTCCGGGTGAACAGCTATTGTTTTTGCCCTTGGTTTGTTTCTGTGTTTGCGCTGGCGTTTACGCTCTCTCTTACTGAGGTGGGTTTCAGGAGCTGGCAGCACTTCCTGTTTAGGGGAGGCCCGAATCGCTAGGCTGGCCGTTGACCCCGTCGCTAAGTGATCCGTGCGGGTGATACGCCCACATGGGCTCCCGGCATTTTCAGTTGCTGCTTTGGCCGGGTCCGGTTGTAACTGACCGGGTTTTAGGTGCTCGCTCTGCTGATTTGGACAGAGAACTGGTCCCCCGCTTGGCTTGGTGCTATAATTTGCGATGGATCTCAAGTTAGCTGGGTCTTGGGTCATGTCTGACGAATTTTGCAATTGCGGGCAGGGGATTGTATGTGAGTTACCTCCTTTCAGCATCTTAACTTCATTTATAACACTAGTTAGGAAGTCTGGGAGCGAAGAGAGTGAGTCAATAATTGGGGAGCAGCAACAGCCCAACTGTACGAGCTTTGTCGAGGCTTGCGCTCCAAGTATTAGGTTATTCAATTTATCGAGTTTGTTGTCAATTCCTGCCGTGAACAACGCTAGAGTATTTAAAAGGTCAACCTGCGCGTCCAGTTTGTCCGAGTGATATTTTAGTGCGTTGACTGTTTGTTGGAAGGTTTGGAGAAGTTGAGGCCAAACGCTAGTTGCTATAGGCTCTTCTTGATTGGACTTGGTGTTTGGCGTGTCTTTGGTAGGACCGTACTGAAGTCTACTCAAAACATCTAAAAAAAGCAATCTGTGTGGGATCAATATTGTGGGTGAATTTTGCCATTTAAACTAGGGATGTTTTCCACCAATGCCTCATGTTTCCCTCTCTAAATTATGAAGATGTCATCTTCCTATCTCAAGTGGAATATCAAACTGTCTGTCCAGTTAGTATCTCTGTAGATGTAGTCTTCCTCACAGTTTGCCATAAAAATATTGGCGTAACTTGGGGCACCAAAAAAAACATTGAAGTTTCTTTCTTTTGGATAAAATAGAACAATGATTCTATTGAGAAAATCTGTAGTATCCTTGATGTATGATCTCATGTTTTGAATAATGGGTTGTAAACATTCATCTAAAAATGTGGCCAGTGTTTTAGCTGCATCCTAACACAATAGGATGAAATTACAGGAATGACATGTGTCATATCAGAACATGGCAAGTTGTTTCCAGAGAGATACAATAATAGGGTATATATTATCCCTGTTACAGTTAGATTGAGGACTTTCATTGGAGGTTATTACCTTTATATGTCACTTCAATCTATAGGTAGTAGCAAATCTCCAGGGGAGGGCGAGACCTTGGATGGAGGGAATGGGACTCATTGTCAAAGACAAAGAATACATGTCTATAAATCTTCATATCCACATGGAAATCAATACTTGTGTTTCTTGAAACCTTTGTCAATGTATTAAAAGTGCCTCTGTATCAGATGCCATATATTAAACAAATAAATAAATGAAAGGAATAATCAAGAAATGTCACGCTGTTTGCCTAAAAGATCTGCTTGCATAGCCAGGATTAAAACCCATTTGTCAAATCTCAGCTTAGACCTCCAGTTGCTCCCAGGCATGGCTGTGGTGTGAAGCTGAGTCACATAATATTTTAGCAAAGTAGTCAGAAATTAAATTTACCAAGTTAATCAGGGCCATTTGATCCATTGTACCTTACAGGCTTTCATTAATATTCTGGTATCGTTTACATCTTTCGTTGTAATTTCCTATACCCTTGTAAATATAATACATTTGATACAGCCAAGAATGTATTGGCCAACTGAAACGCGAAGATTTCAGCATGTCCCCCATACATAGAGCGGTCCTTCTTATTGTTTGACATTTCAAGACTCTGCAACTCTTCGAAAATCCCCCATCCATTGTATTCTTTTTTCTTCTGCTGTTCTTTGTTTCATTGGCGTTATCTGATATTCCTAACCACTCTTATAACATGTAGAGCTCAGGCACGTTTTTCAATGCTATCCATGATCAGCAAGCAGTTTCATTAAAGTATGATGCATGTGAGAGCATTTGTAGCGTGGGAACCTAGGAAGAGGACCCTGAACATGGGCAGGAGCAGTTTCATTAAAGTATGATGCATGGAAGAGCATTTGTAGCGTGGGAACCTAGGAAGAGGACACTGCACATGGGCAGGAGCAGTTTCATTAAAGTATGATGCATGGAAGAGCATTTGTAGCGTGGGAACCTAGGAAGAGGACCCTGAACATGGGCAGGAGCAGTTTCATTAAAGTATGATGCATGGAAGAGCATTTGTAGCGTGGGAACCTAGGAAGAGGACACTGCACATGGGCAGGAGCAGTTTCATTAAAGTATGATGCATGGAAGAGCATTTGTAGCGTGGGAACCTAGGAAGAGGACCCTGAACATGGGCAGGAGCAGTTTCATTAAAGTATGATGCATGGAAGAGCATTTGTAGCGTGGGAACCTAGGAAGAGGACACTGCACATGGGCAGGAGCAGTTTCATTAAAGTATGATGCATGGAAGAGCATTTGTAGCGTGGGAACCTAGGAAGAGGACACTGCACATGGGCAGGAGCAGTTTCATTAAAGTATGATGCGTGGGAGAGCATTTGTAGCGTGGGAACCTAGGAAGAGGACCCTGAACATGGGCAGGAGCAGTTTCATTAAAGTATGATGCATGGAAGAGCATTTGTAGCGTGGGAACCTAGGAAGAGGACACTGAACATGGGCAGGAGCAGTTCAGGATCATTTAAAATGAAGCACAATTGCACAGTGCCGATATATAGTAAATCATTCTGTTTCATTTTACAACGTGTGTTATTACACATTACTTTTAACAGTCTATTGATAGATTGTCTCTATGTTTGACAGGCATGATTCGGGAAAGTACAGCAAACAATGGAAGATTTATATTTGCCCAGCCTTCCTCTCTAGGACTACTTTACCCTTCCTTTCTTCTGCAAGCATACAGGCTGATTATTGTCCTTACTTCACGAATCTTAGTTGTTTTTGGGCTTGCCAGGAACCTAGAAATTTGCTGGTGTGAACCCACAAAAGTTAATAAACAAGCATTGGAAAAGACAATAGGTATCTGCTTTTACATGCTGACCTATTTGCTTTGTAAATGTTTGTTGACTTGCAGCAAAAACATGCACCCGCATAATAACAAATGTTGAAATGGGTTTCTATTAAAGGAAATCAATTTCAAGTGGCAGCTGATGCATCATGACACCTCGGTGGGCATGTGTCATAACACATGCAGGGAATTTTTAATTTAGTCTTCTAACATGACAGTCAGTCATGTATGAAGGCAGAATTAAAATCTAAAAAAGAGTGCATGCAAAGTGACGCAAAAGTAACAAACAGTCGGCGGCACTTTGCATCTCAAAAAATATTCAAATAAAAACATCACACAGTCAGTGGTATAAGGAGCCGGGTAGGAAGTGGAATGGGCAGCAGGACTGGGCAGGACAGAGAGCATCCTAGAGGAGCAGGCAAGGGGAAAGAGAAGACACAGGTGCTTGGCAGGGGAGATAAAGAAGTAAAAAGTGAAGGGAGCAAGGAAACACATCCTGTCCCATGGAGTGGGGCACACCAGAGAATAAAAGAGTCCCTTCAAGTATGTCGTGGAAGGATACAACTCATCCAATCAGGACACAGTGAGCCTGAAATGCTCCTGCACAGGTCAAACACAGGAAAAGGGAGGAAAGCCACTGAAACTGAGCTAGACATCAAAGGCAACCAATGGTGAGCACGGAGCTGACCCAGAGCCCACTTTAAATAGATGCTATGCATTCGAAACAAACGGTCTGCCTGCAGTTTTCTAATTCTGTCTCCAGGTAAAACATTAAAAGAAAGGAGCATGAAGACAATATCCGGATTTAGTATACAAAATGAGGCATAGAAATATATTTCCTAAAGAGAAAGGCATGATTACACAGTATGATGATCATACATAGCCATGAGAATGTTCTCATAATTATACATGTCAAGAGTGAAACACAAGCCAACAGTTAGATATTGTAGCATAACAAAACAAAACAAAAAAAACAAATAATAGATTGAAATTAGAAAAGGTAAAAGTAATGAACAAGTGTACAATCTGCCTCTATCACAAGGAATAAGACACATATGTTTGTATGGAGTGCAGGCTCCAAAGATGCTGAATATTAATCAGAAATCTATATATAAAACCAATAACAGGTTTCTGGGAGATCAGTAATACCTCAGAAAATCACCCTTCTACTAGAAGGAGACACCTAAAGGCAAATATTCATAGGCAGGTGAATAGATACCCCCCAAAACAAAACAGTATTGAGAAAGGAAATCATCATTCAAAAGAATATCAAAAAAAGCCTACACAACTAGGACCATAAATCCCAAGGACACACTTTCTACCCAGTCAGTACAATTTGTTTGCAGTTAGTAAACCTGAAAAAAAACAATATTTTAGTAGGCCAAAATCTTTTAGACACAAGATATCAACTTTCCAGACAGTTCTATAGCAACTAAAATGGATCCTTCCTTTATAGGGAATAGCAAACTATCCGATTTTACATGGTGTTAAAATGTGGTAAGTTAGTGATTGGGGAAAACAGGAAAGAACAAATTAATATATTGAAATGTATTGTGTTTTGTTAGTGTGCCCTGCACCCTGAATATCAAATCCAGAATATCGAGGCACGCAAATACCAAGGGCCAAATATCAAATACAAAATATCAAAAGGTCAGTATAGATTTTCTATGCCGAACTCCACATATATGTAACTTGGCAATATATAGATCTTCAAAGTACATAGATGGAGTTAAGAACTGTAAATCCATACTTTGTTATATGCACTTACCTTTCGATATTTGTACCTCGATATTCTGTCCATGATATTCTTATATGTTGATATTCTTAGGCTTGATGTTCAGTAGTACAACCTATTGTGTGGATATGTGTATGGTGGATTGTTGCCACTAGTGTGGTTCATGATTAAATCATCATAAGGGGATTTATCAATCCTTTAGTGGAGCATAGATCAGATTTATCGTATCATTGTCGAACGCTGTGGATTTTCAGATACAATAAACTGACAGAGGGAATTATCACTTCATTCACTCAAATATGCTCACCTGTGTAATTGATGACTCTAATACAGCAAACCACAATCACACATGTAAGTCAAATCAATAATCTTACAAGGGAGAAATACCATTAGTTTAACAGTATCCAGTGAATGTTTATTACCCCATCATCCTGAGCATCAACAGCCTCACATGTGATTAACATAAACCTCTTATTAAACAATGAAAACCACATGCATGTAGAATACAAACAAAGGGATGTAAAATTGTACAGCACAATGAAAATGATAATGAGAAAATGAAAAATTATATTCAGCTACAATACCCACAAAATTACAATAAAATAGGCTAGGATAGAAGACATCTGTGCATGAAGTATACCATACAACCCAGAGGTGGTTCTGTCCTTTAGCAAAGGACCGCTGGTGGTGGGGTATCGCATGAATTCAGATGTCCTGGAAATTATGTAAACAGTGCACAAAATGAATACACACACATAATTGACACAACTGTAATGACTCCCATACCTTTGTAGAAAATACTCAAAGTGGGGAGGTCATTAGTTTTTATTTGTCAGATACAAACTCTAGCTTTGGGAGTTTATTTCTGAAAAATCCCCAAAACTTAAAAGTTTGATAAACGGGTGTCAAAACAGTGATAGTGGTTTCTTTCAAGGTACAGAGATGAAGGCCGGGAAGATTGTCATCTCTAAATTGGATAGATGGAGTACTGTTGGGATGGTGGACATAATGACACAACTCTGTCTGTCATCTCAAGACGAGGCCTTTGGTATATTTTTATTACATTATGCAGTGTACATGAATCAGATACTTTGTGACCCTATAATGACATTGTCGTCCAGTTGTTGATTAAAAAACAGACCTTACTGGACATACTAAAATGCAACTGGTGCAGTGTCAGTTAGTAATTGAAAAGAAGAGTGTCCTGTGCTGCAAATAGATTTCCTCTAATGAGGGAATAACTAATGGGTTTACTTGGGCTTGGTAGATTGACACAGAACCAAAAGACAAGGGTAGAACAAAGTAAACATTATTTCCTGATGACAATCAGCGGTCAGATCCATTAAGAATGGTCACCCAGCTAACACACTTCATTGAAGCCAACAACATCCTTGACAGCCCTCAATCCGGATTCAACAATAACAACAGCACTGAGACCGCCCTCCTCACCGCCACGGACCACAATCGCGCTCTCCTCGACCAAGGCCAAACAGCAGCCCTCATCCTCCTCGACCTTTCAGCAGATTCCCACACAGTCTCCAACCGCACACTAGCCACCAGACCCCACGACGCCGGAATCCGAGGAAAGGCCCGAGATTTGATATTCCCGTGCCCTGGTCTGACCACTTCGTGATCCCCTTACACATATTAGCAACTGAAACTGTAGTCAAAAATGAAAACCTGCAGAATTATCGCTGTCGCAAATGGAAAAATTTTAATCCTAATACGTTTACTGACAAGCTTGAACTGGCTGGACCCCCCAAAGGCTCCGACTGTGAGACCGCCTATACCTGTCTAAAAAATACTATCCTCACTGCCCTGGATGAAACTGCTCCCATCCGTAGATCAGTGACCAACAAGAAATTGAGGAAACCTTCCCCATGGTTTACATCTGAACTTCAAGATGCTAAAACCGCCTGTAAAAAACTGGAACAAGATTGGCGTGTCAATTTTTGCCCCACTGCTAAAGACCATTATAAAAAAGAGCAAGCAAAATACTATAAACTGATCCGTTCCGCTAAAGCTCTACACTATAAGACCCGTATAGGTGAAGCAGAAAACTCCTCCAAGGAGCTTTTTAAAATTTTTAAGGAAATCTCGGTAGTCACCAACGAGAGCAATGCCCTTAATGACTCGGTGGCGAAATGCAATGATATTGCCAAATACTTTGCTAATAAAATCACTACCATCTATTCCAACTTCTCCATCGACCTGCCATCAGGATCTGATTTTACTGAAAACTTGGAGCTGATCCATACTAAAAAATGTCTGACCAGTTTCTCTGTTCCTCACACTACTGCTCTTACTAGCATCTGTAGGAGCATTAAGTCTGGCTCTCCCCGGGACCCTGCCCCCCCCAGGATACTTACAGCCAGTCTGGAAGTCCTTGAGTATCACTTCAGGCACATCCTCCAACTCTCTTTTTCTACGGCCACCCTCCCTATAGAATGGAAAAAAGCTATTGTGTTGCCGATAAAGAAAAAACCCAACATCAGTCAGGACACTCTAGAAAACCTTCGGCCCATCTCGCTGCTACCTTACTTAGCGAAGGTGGCTGAGAAAATAGCTAATAGCCAACTCATGGCCCATCTAGAATCCAATGGTGCGTTTCACAGCTCCCAATCAGGATTTAGGGCAGGCTATTCTACCGAAACCGCCCTACTGAGAGCGACAGAAACCCTACGGGCGGGTGTAGATGCAGGACAGACCATGGCACTTATAATGCTGGACCTGAGTGCGGCGTTCGACACTGTAGCACACTCCATCTTGCTACAGTGTCTGAACAAAGCCGGGGTCACCCAGGAAGCATTGGGCTGGCTGAAGGCTTTTCTCACCAACCGCTGCTTTCAGGTTCAGAGAGGTGCTTTTCTCTCTGACAGCATTGCCTTGGAACAGGGGGTGCCTCAGGGCTCTGCCCTGAGCCCCACCCTCTTCAACCTGTATATGGCCCCTCTGGCTGAAGTTGTTCAATCGTTCGGCATTGAATTAGTCTCATATGCCGACGATACCCAACTTCTCATCTCCCTATCCCAAGCTCCCTCTGTCTCTCCAGACAACTTTAAATCCTGCATGCAAGCTCTGGCAGGTTGGATGACCCAACACTGCCTGAAGCTTACTGGCTCGAAAACAGAGGTTCTTGTTATGGGAGGTAGGGACTCGAGCTGGACCAAGGAGTGGTGGCCCTCTTGTCTGGGACCGCTACCCACCCCCTGTGAAGCAGCCAAAAATCTGGGGATTTGGGTTGACCCTAAACTCTCCTACGACTGCCACGTGAACAGGGTGGTCGGTAAATGCTACGGGGTCTTGAAGACCCTGAACCGTACCCTGGATCTCCTCCCTCTGGAAGCAAGGCGCACTATGACACAAGCGCTTGTGACTTCCAGAATAGACTATGGGAATGTGCTTCTGCTCGGAACATCGCAAAATAACATCAGGAGACTTCAAGTCCTGCAGAACACAGCAGCACGTCTAGTCCTTAGACTTCCCAAGAGAGCTCCTTCCAAACCTTCTTTAGACACCCTCCACTGGCTACCCATAAAAAAGAGAATTCTCTTTAAAGCACTACTAATATGCTATAGGATCATCTCCCAAAAAGCTCCTTCCTATATGAAAGACTTAGCCATTCCTTATGAGCCCAATAGAACTCTTCGCTCCAGGGGAACTGGCTTGCTCACAGTACCCCGTATCAGGAAGGCCAGAATGGGTGGCCGCTCTTTTCGGGTTATGGCCGCCAGGGAATGGAATGCTCTCCCTATGGAGATCAGACTAGCGGACTCGGAGACTGCTTTCAGGAAAAGCTTAAAAACCCACTTGTTTTCCCTGTAACTCCCTACTATGCACCTGACTTCTTTCCACAGCGCGGGGACACGCCGTGATGGCGTCACCAGGCGCTTTATAAACTCCTTTGTTGTTGTTGTTGTATATGCTAATTTCTCACCGGCAGAACACCGAGAATAAGACTCCGACCCTTCCTCTCGGAGCCAACAGAGACCAGAGGTGGAGTACCTCAAGGATCCTCCCTCAGCCCCACCCTCTTCAACGTCTACCTAGCCCCCCTCGCAACCATCACCAGAAACCATGAGCGCAACATTGCCTCCTATGCCAATGATACCCAACTCGTCTTCAACCCTCATCAAGGCACCCGACATCACCAGGCACAACTTCCAAGAAGGGATGAAAGCCATTGCAACCTGGATGAAGAACAGCTGCCTGATTCTCAACTCAGATAAAACAGAAGTCATCATCCTCGGCTCCACCCCCTCAGCATGGCATGCCACCTGGTGGCCCCCCGCCCTGGAAAACCCACCGACCCCGACAGACCAGGCACGTAACCTCGGCATCATACTGGACTCATAGCTTACAATGAATCGCCAGATGAACGCTGTCACCTCCGTACGCTTTAACACCCGCCGCATACTACATAAAATATTCAAATGGATACCCGCTAACTCCAGGAAAACAGTCACTCACGCCCTCATCACCAGCAGGCTGGATTACGGCAATGCCCTCTATGCCAGAATCAACAAGAAACTCCTGCGCAAACTCCAGACGGTCCAGAACGCTGCAGCCAGACTAATCCTTGATATACCAAGACACAACAACATCACCCAACAACTTTGCGACCTCCACTAGCTCCACGTGGAAAGAAGGATAACTTTCAAGCTGCTCACACACACATAAAAGGCCCTCCACAACATCAGACCTGAATACCTCAACAACCATCTCTCCTTCCTCACACCCAAGAGAAACCTACGATCAGCCGACCTCTCCCTAGCCACCATACCACGCTTTTACAGGAACAGAGCGGATGGAAGGTCCTTCTACTACCTTGCAGCCAAGACATTGAACGAGCCCCTCCTCCACCTCCGGCGAAGCCTGACACTGAACCAATTCAGGAAAAACCTCAAGTCCTGGCTCTTCGAATGACCCCATCGGAGCGGCATACTCCCCCCTCCAGTGCCTTGAGACCCTTACGGGTGAGTAGTGCGCTCTACAAAAACACTGATTGATTGCTTGATCAGGAAAGAATGGGGATCCATTTTGTGGATCACATCAAGTGACATGGCCATCACTCTTGTCAACCAGTAAATTGAATAAAGCGCTGGACCAATGTAGCCTCTGGAGAGGAATTTCAGAAACATCGAATATGTTCTGGACCTCTTCAACATGCACAGATGTGAAGTTAAAAATATCTGATCCATATTACCTATATTCATCAATGCTTTGGCAGTGATTAATACAAAAAGGTAGAATAGAAAAAAATGATACATTAAGGGGCTGATTCCGATTTGGTAAAATGCCCTCCGAATAGCCGTACGGAGCTTTTTTCCCGTACGAATCGTATGCAGGACCGTACCCGTACGTACGATGTAGTACGATGTGTACCCAAAGCAGTTCTCCATACGAATCGTACCGAAGACCGTACAAGACACTAATCCGTATGAATCTCATTCGGAATGCCCCGAACGCGATGTCCGTATGGATCGAAGCTGCATTTTCCAACCCAGCAAGTACGAATCGTATCGACAACACTCCGTACGACTCTTTCTACAGGAGCTTAAAACGTCAGTAAAAGCAGAGTTTGTCTCAAAATGCGTACGAAACAGACCCCCCTGGGTACGGTGCATACACCCCATGACTGCAGGGGTACGGTGCATCGGGGTACGGTGCGTACACCCCTAGATTTCAGGGGTACGGTGCGTATGTCCTCGTTCGTACACCCCATGAACGTAGGTGTAAGGACCTTAGGGGTTCGGTTTGTAAACCCCAAGGTCGTAGGTGTACGGTGCATACACCCCGTGCATACACCCCTTGATTTTAGGGGTACGGTGCATATGTGATAGTGTTGCCCTCCATACGAATTGCTCATAGGCGACGTTTACCGTACAAATCGCGTACTGATTCCCCGGTCTGGATCGTACTTTTGCAGGTAGTACAGCATTTTACGAATCGTACGGTTTACTGTGCGGGTCGATGTCGTACGGATTTACTCTTCATTTTCGTATGGTTCACAATGATTCAGACGTATTTTCTCGCAACGGATCGTACTACGCGATTCGGACGGATTCGTACGATTCGGACGGAAACGGCTACGAATACGAATTGTCGTACGGATTAGTTTCCCGGAATCGACCCCTAAATGTTCAGATTAATCTCAGCCTTACTGACTACATGTGCTACATCCCAGTTCTTTGTTTTTTATGACAACCATGCCACCTCAGATTAGACCCATTCACATGCAAATCAGCCCTGACCCTACTCCAATAGGGACAGTCCAGCTTCACTGCCAGCCGAAAGTCCAGTACTGCCGTTTAAGGATGCAGTGTATCCCCTTCCTGTCACCCCAAATGCCCCCCTAGGGGCAGCTTCCAAGTCCTCAGAAAGCGGTGCAAGGAGGGGGAGACAGGCTCCACCATTACTCGGCTACTGAAATAGGTTGTGCAACGGAGTACAATTTCTGCATTACGACACTTGAAAAGCATACTTTAATTAAAACACAGAAACATTTAATATAAAGGTTGCTATAGGGAACCTACTGCTCACACAATCCTTTTTTGTCTAGCATCACTATGAAGCCACTCCTCCCCCACAAGCCGCCCCTCCCCCACACACACACACCCACACTTAGGTAGGGAAAGAGACAGACAAAAAATGCACACTCACATATTTATGCATGCATGAGCACCCACGCCTACAAAAGCACACACACTAATCCACAAACACATGCAGAAGACACACACAAGCACAAACACATTCATATATCCACAAGAAACTCATGTTTTATGCACACAAACATACCTGTGATAGGGCACCATGTTATTCTGAAATTTGTAGGGGTGCATCATAATCACTGATAGCCAGCACCTGCATATTTAGAGGACTGTATTAACGTGTGACCTTAGGAATATAGTACTAAAATAGTATATATTAACATGATTAGAGATGTAACCATGTAGCTTATGTAGATCAAAGTATAGGTTAATAGAAAATGTCTCTTAGATTATGCAGAATGTGTTGGCTTACGTGTAAAGTGATGCATTAGAACTAAACGTGCACCATATTAAAGTCTGCACGTGTAGGTTTGCTTATAAATAATAATAATATAAATGAAATGTAATGCTTTAGGTGTTTGTGAAATGAAATGATCATAAGGTAACTTTAGAGTGTATGTTTAAATGTGTAAAGGTCTGATCGCATATACACTTAAGAGAAGGCCTATTTGTGATTTCTTATGCTAGCTGGATGTTGCAGGCCTGAAATTATTTTTTTCCTTGGGAAGGCTCTTTTTCTTAGACAAATGCTGACTGTAGAATGTGTATGTGTGCAAGTTCGATTTGCTCACAGACTTTCCGTTGGAGGTGCAAGGACACACATCTCGTTAGGTAGAGTAACTCTTTGTTTTAGGAGTTAGGATGGTTGGGGAAGGTGCCAGGGGAGTGAACTGGAATGTTGAGAAGATACTTTAAGCAGAGAAGGTGCCTGGCACCCAAAGTCTACCCAAAGGTTTTTGGATGAAGTCAAAGTTTCAATGGGAAAGTACTGGAAGATACTTGCCTGAAGGGGTGCGCGAAGGGCATGCCTTGATCTTTTGGGATTTTGTATTAGGGACAGTGCCCAGAGGGAGGAGAGGCAGAATAGGATCCACAGAGGGTAGGAGAGGATCCAGAAGGAGCATCTTAGAACGAGCTATGTAGTTTCGGCTACTTACCTATCCAAAGTGAGTGTACTTCTTAGGAAGACTTCACCACTGACACCTTTTCTCTGGCCCATGAATGTTGCTACGTAGGGATGCCACTGTAGAGTTAGTGTAGGGATAGATTATTAACCTTTCTTTCTTTTGGTCTAATGCTGTCAACTCTTCATGTAGGGACTGTAATTGTTTGCCTGATGCTTTTAGAAATAACCCTCATTATCATTCTGAGTCGGATGAGACTGCTGTTTAGGATTATGTTTGCATTAGTGCCCGTTTACTTTATTAACCTCTTGCTGAGGTGCCTGTATGTCCAGTTGTTTTTGGCTTTGTAATAAACTTTCAAAACTTTACTCTAGTGGTCAGTAGACCTTCTGAATTAATTTGATTTGGTCATTGATAAAATTGTGAATAAGAGTGTGTCTTCTCTTTACACTTCATAGCAGACAAAAAAGGTCTGATGGAAAAAGGATGATTAATAATCCGGCGTTATCACTTGCAAGCCCACATACGCTCATAATCACACAGAAACTAAATAACAGACACATACATACAAACAAACAGAAACACATACCATAAACACGCATACAAATGCAGACATCTGCACACAGGCACCCACACAAAAACACAAACACAGACTCTCCCTTACTAGCTATATTAGCTTGTAGGGATTGACCTCTGCTTTTCTCGTTATTTTTCTCTCCTGGCAAGCGCTGTATTTCTTGCAGCAGAGGGTGCTGGGGAGACTGGGAGAGGAGGCAGGGACATTCTTGTGAATATAAAACTGTGCTTAATTGCTGGAAATTGGAAAGGTTTCCAGAGCTGCAACCTGAACCATATCAAATGAAGGACAACATTTTCTGCCTAATTGCTCTCCCAGGCAGACTCTATTCTTAATTAGAAAATCTTTTAGGGCTTTCTACACGATAGAAAAGAGACATTCTGTGCTTACACAAAGTGAAGCCTTGTTATGGTTGCTGTTTATTTGCATAAGATGCTCGTTTATTCTGGTGTTCCTGTCTCTCTCTGCTTTTTTTCCCTCTTCCCTGTGATCCCCATTCTGGATCAAACCCTTCTTCACAGCACACAAAGAAGTTGCTGCCATGCTGGCGGGCTAATGCTGAGATGAATCCTTTCTCAAGAAAGCCTCTCCTAAAACATAAATAAACACCATTGGCCAGTAGAAGATCTTGTCCTGGTACTGAGGGCCAAGCTCCCAACAGATACATAAAGGAAGTTTGCACAGACATTTTCACCTGAACTGACATTTGAGCTGGCCAGTCCAAACCATTTTCTTGCAATAGATGTTTTTTGCTAGAATCAGCGTAATTTATGTAATAGGGCAATGTTGGGGCAAAATGGCATTGTAATAAATGTTGCCCCTTTATGTACCAGGTGAAAACTGGTTAAACTATACATGTTGTGTCGGGGTCTGGAAAAAATCTTTCACATTTATAGACGTCTCTTCTGCTATTGTCTTAAGGAGGTCATTGCCTTCTATTCGCCCCAAAAGTTTCCCTGACCAGGTGAACATTAGCACAAACCAATGCAGAATTTGTACCATTACACGTGCACACTGTGTTAGTGTGTACCAAAGTGGCGGCTCCTTGTGTGGGTGCTGCGGGGTGATGAGAGGGGTCGGGGGAGGGCCAGGGGGGAGGGTAGTAAACTCCGGCTTACGGCCCAACGGAGTTAAGTCACTAAATAAATAAATAAAACTATTTAAATTGGTGCACTGCAAAAGAACCAGTTACCAAAC
The DNA here is from genome assembly GCF_964263255.1 of Lissotriton vulgaris. Lineage (NCBI taxonomy): Eukaryota > Metazoa > Chordata > Amphibia > Caudata > Salamandridae > Lissotriton > Lissotriton vulgaris. Next base: position 49,132,419 of record NC_141694.1, on the reverse strand, counting down.
ACCAAACCTGACAAACAGACTGCAGAAGTAAGTACCTCTAATTAATTGATAAGTAACTGTTAAAGAACTCACTTGAATGTAATCTCCCAAAAAATCCCATGCATTGTGACCGGTGACCCTGAAGCGAAAATCCCAAGACACCCAGTGGCAAATGGAAAGACAAATCTCACACTCTCTCGACAATATCGCAATGCACCCTCGGCTGCTGCCTTCCACCCACAGGTACAGGCTAAACTCGACCTTAACTCTCCTATACATCTCTGGCTGAGCGAGCTCTTGGATGTATAAACAAAGACACTTTGAGTTTGGTGAAAAGTCCAGCCGCCTGTTAGCCCACCAACTGAAGCAGCTGCATGCTGATCGGTCTATACCGGCTATGCGACCCCCCCAAGGCCTGCTCACCACCCAAACTCTTCACGCCTACTTTTAAAAATGTGCTGTACTCGTTGAACTTGAAGGCTTCCATTACAGTGGGGCACAGAGAGTTTGAGAGCCTCTACCTTTCCTGTCTTATGGACCGTGACATTTCCGAGTAGGAGATCTTAGACATCATCAAGGACAACAGCTTCCCTGGAGAATTTTACAAAATGACCACTAAAGCATGGCATCCCTCCTAACTTCTATAAAAGCATGAGAGAAACAGCCTCCCCACATTTGGAATTCAATGCAGCAACAATGATGCTCCTTGCCAAACCTGCAGTGAGGCCACTACAAACCTTTTCCTCTGGCCAATTTTTACATGAAAATCTTAGCTGAGGTCCTCGACACAAGATTGCATTTCTACATCCTTGCTTTGATCCCTATGTTTTAAGTGGATTTTTTTCCTCAGAGGTCATCGAGCAATCGCATTTGATCACTCTCTCACATCATCTGGCAGGAAAATAAAGAACAAGTACCCAAAGTGGCGATCTCTCAGGATGCAGAAAATGCGATTAAGACTGATTCTTGCAATTGGTCAAAGTATTGTACAGCTCTCCCATGGCGACAATTAACAGCAAAAGCTTCCTCTCCGAACCAATCCCTATATCCAGGGGAATGCCCCAGGGCTGCCTTCTTGCGCCCTTACTTTTCCTTTTGGCGTTAGAACCACTGGCAATAAAAATCAGAACTACCCAGCCCATCATTTGGCAGCCGGAGAAGTGAAACTACTTTTATATGTGGACTATATCCTTATGCCCCTGATGCGTGTTGACACCTCCTTCGCAGCTTTCCTGGAGTAGATAGAGTCATTTGTCTGCATCTCCGAGTATAAGATAAACTGGGGCAGGAGCAAAGCCCTAAACCTAAACATCTTGAGTCCTCCAAACGTCTTACACGATTCTTAATGCCAGTGGTCGCTTTCTTCCATCAAGTACTTGGGGATCATGATTGGCACAATCTACAAGCAATGGCACATTACAATATGGATTTTCTGATGACAAAGACTGCACTGGACTTACAGAAATGGTCTCATTTACATCTCTTCATGTGGGGCTCTATGCAAGCTGTTGAAATGGGTACAGCGCCCTGCTTTAATTACCTGTTTGGTATAACACCTGTGAAATTCCAACCTACATGATAAGTAAATTGACTAAAATGATCAAAGATTTTGTGTGGGACCAACAAACCCCCCGCCTAAAGATTTCCAAGCTACAAGCAGAAACATGTTCGGGTGGCCGGCGCCTGCCTGGTACGTCACTCTGTTATCAAGCACATCACTAGGCGGACTTAGTGTATCTCTTTTCACCTGTTTTGGAGAAGCCTGACAAGGTACACATCAAACAAGATCCTTTGTGAGGCCAGCCAGGTGCAGGCTTTTACTGATCTGCTCTTTCTAACACAGCCACACATTATCCTCTTCTCTACACTATGGCTCTGGAATGGGAGAAAGCCCATAGACTATTGCAAGTCCATGCTAACTTGCATGTTGATGCCCCGATTCGGAACGAGAAAGCCATTACAATTGATGATGCCGTGATAGGCTGACATGCGCGAGATGCCCGCGAAGACACATCTCAGACTACGAGAATCCAGCTGATTTAATCAGCATACTCCTTAAATTAGGACGTATTTGTCCAAAGTGGTTGGACACGGACTTTGGCATTATATTATTTATGTGACCTTCTTCCATTCAGTGTTGTTGTGCCCAAAAGCCTGTTCTGCATTTAGTACACCTGGAGTGACCCAGCCCCTTCATTTCGATTTCACTGTCCATCAGACAGTGCTCTGACTAGGTTGCTCCCGACTAGTCCTGATGAAGACCCCCCTGTAAGCGCTGAATCACCTTCTTCCAAATATCGGGGTCGAAACGTCGACTTTACTCTCAACTCACACCTGTACTCATTATTCAAAGCCCTAAAGCAGATCAATGATTACGCATTTGTGGCACCGCAGGGTTTGGGCTATTTAGCTAGTCCGTTTAAACATTGTTAGAAAGATCTTCACCAAATGTATATAGTGTGAATATTGACAATTCATTTCTGCTTTCCCTTCGTCACTCTGTCACAAGCTCTTTTTTCAGCTCAAACTTTATCTTCCATGACAAGATTACAAATGAGAATGTTGTACTGTTCACCAAAAACACCAGCTTACCAAACACCAAACCTGACAAACAGACTGAAGAAGTAAATACATAAAATGAACTGACAATTACTGTTAAAGAACTCAAAACCTCCAAAATTACCAACCAAACACCCTTAAATCATACCTATTGCTTTAAACATAAAATTAAAATAAACCTTTTCTGTCCAGCAGAGAAAAAAGCACCACCTGACCCACACCTCGATTGAACTTAACAGAAGAGAAAATGCAGCACGTTAAAAGGACAGCAACTATGTATGTATGACAGTGGAGAAGTGTGGCTCAATGGTTAGAGCGGCAGACCCTGATGCAGAGGTCTGGCCTGGGACCAGGGTTCAATTCCCCGCTTCGGTTGGTCTTGGGCTCAAAATTCCACAGATCTGATAATTCTCGCCTCGGTGCCTATTCCAATCATGGAGTCCCACTCTGCAACTCTGGGCAGTAGCTTGCTTAATCTCCACAACGGCCCCCACAACGCTAAGGATGCCTGGCCTCCACCTTGGGGGTGCCCAAGATTGGACGCCTCACAGGGAAAGCCAGGATGGGTTCCACAGCGGTATTCGTACAAGCGCCTTGAGACCCTTGCAGGTGAGTAGTGCGCTGTACAAGTATCAATTTACAAATACATGTCAACAGTGAAAATGCAAGTAGAAATGTTAAGTGTAATTCCGAAACCTTATATACATTAAATAGTAAATACATACAGCGTACATTTGCAGATGCAGTGTTAAAAATAGCCATGTATATTATCTACCTGAGAGTCAAATAAATATTTTTATACATGAATATACATACAGCCAAGAGAGTACCAAGAAAATACATTGGAAATGTCCTGATTACTATGCTAATGCTTGTTACATGACAGCTGCAAGTAGTGATTATGTTATATTTAATGTTAGGGTTCACTGATATATCAATGCTAAAAACATCGATGTAAAAAATATGGAAACAAATATAGAATGCAAAAGTATCAACTCCCTATACTTTAACAGGTAAGTTCAAAAATATTTAATCAAAACATCGAAGTGAAAAAAATAAGTAAAAAATATCGATTTAAAAATGTAAATAATATAATATATATTAAATATATAAAGTATTAATATTATATTTAACAAAATAAATTACATGTCATATACAGTTTAACTAAATATAAAAAATAAACTTAATAAAAAAAATGTGAAAACAATCATTTATACATATATTCACTTTAAAATTATTTATTAACTATTATCTTTATTTAATTTTTTTAACATCTAAATTATATAAAAATAAAATATATACATATATCAATTATTTAAAATAAAAAACATTCTATAATTATTTAAAACATTAAACTATTAAAAAAAGTTATAATGTACATTTCGCAATACAATAAATTCAACAGTAAGGAAAGTGTTGGATAGCGGGGGGGGGGGGGTAAAAATTACTATTCCCACTCCAAAGAGTGCAAATGTAGGGTAAATGTTGGATAGTGGAAAAATTTAATTTACTGTCCAACTCCAGTGATTGCAACAATAGGGAAAATATTGGATAACGGAGGGGTAAAAATTACTATTCCCACTACAAAGAGTGCAACAGTAGGGAAAGTGTTGGATAGTGGAGGGGTAAAAATTACTATTCCCACTCCAGTTAGTGCAACAGTAGGGAAAGTGCTGGATAGCTCAGGAGTAAAATTACTATTCCCACTCCAGTGAGTGCAACAGTAGGGAAAGTTTTGGATAGCGGAGGGGTACAAATTACAATTACCATTCCAGTGAGTGCAAAAGTAGGGAAAGTATTGGATAGCAGAGGGGTAAAAATTACTAATCCCACTCCAGTGAGTGCAACAGTAGGAAAAGCGCTGGATAGCGAAGGGGTAAAATTACTATTCCCACTACAGTGAGTGCAACAGTAGGAAAAGCGCTGGATAGCGAAGGGGTAAAATTACTATTCCCACTACAGTGAGTGCAACAGTAGGGAAAGTATTGGAAAGCGGAGGGGTAAAAATTACTAATCCCACTCCAGTGAGTGCAACAGTAGGAAAAGCACTGGATAGCGAAGGGGTAAAATTACTATTCCCACTACAGTGAGTGCAACAGTAGGGAAAGTATTGGAAAGCGGAGGGGTAAACATTTCTATTCCCACTCCAGTGATTGCAACAGAAGGGAAAGTATTTGATAGCGGAGGGGTAAAAATTACTATTCTCACTCCAGTGAGTGCAACAGTAGTTAAAGTGATGGATAGCAGAGGGGTACAATTTACTATTTCCAACCCAGTGAGTGCAATAGTGGGGAAAGTGTTGAATAGCAGAAAAACAAAAATGATTATTCCCTGTCCAGTGAGTGCAACAGTAGGGAAAGTACTGGATAGCGGAGGGGTAAATATTACTATTCCCAACCCAGTGAGTGCAATAGTGGGGAAAGTGTTGAATAGCAGAGGAACAAAAATTACTAATAACATTTAAACAATTGACAAAAAAAACCTTAAAAATAAAAAAAAATATTTTAAAAATATACAAATAACTATATTAAACATATACACACTTACCATAATTAATTACTAATTAATTACTTAAAATTAATTAACAACAAATTAATAATTCATCAATAAAAAATAAATGATAGATTAATGTTAGCCAGGGTATGGTTAGATAAGAATCCCCCGACTCTGCAAACATGGTTATCAAATCTCATCGCCATACATAACTTAGAAAAATACATATATGCAAGAAAGGGTAGGAGTGGGAGAGTACGAGGTATTAAGATATGGGGACCTTTAGAGAAATGGAGAACAGGAATAGGTTGATTTATTTTTTATTGATGTAATATGACGGTGTTTACTATACTATATAATTTAATATATGATATATGTTTTCCCCCTTTGGCGGTTAAATAGCTTCAATGTGAAATTTATTTGGTTGTATTGCAAGATGAACAAATGTATGAACAAAATGCTGTATTCTTTTTTTTTATTTTTTTTTTTCTCTCTGATATGTGTGCTTTTTTGAAAGGTAAAATAAAATATATTTATAAAAAAAAAAATTAAAAAAAAATGACTTCCCACCCTTCCCACCATTTACACCTATAAACACCACAACACACACCTAAAATCAATGACACAATAACCATAATTAATTACTAATTATTTAATTTAAATTAATTGACAACTAATTATTAAATAATAATGTAAATTAATTTTCAAATTTAACACTATAACATCAGAATTAAACAAATATTAATAAATAAAAATTATTCAATACATTTTATATAATAAATTACTTCCCACCCTATAGCCCTATAAACCCACAACCTGCTACGGAACTAAAAACACAAATTTAAGAAACATTTTTTTTAATAGCTACTAAAAATAATCAATACATTTTATATAATTAAATTACTTCCCACCCTATTCCCGTATAAACCCACAACCCGCTATGGAACTAAAAACGTAAAATTAAAATATAAAAATGTATAACTACAAAAATTTTAACACATATAATAGAAATACAAACAATGCTTATACAAAAAACAAACATCACACACATATTAAAACACATAACATTACTAAAAGATCTATATTTTTAACAACTATATTTTTGCAAACGATATTAAACACTTATATATTCTTGACCACGGGAATTTGTTGATATTCCAGACTCATAATATTTTTGCCACAATATTTTTGCAATTCAATAATTTTTACTCGATATTCAGTCTCTGCACCCACCTGTTCAAACCTGTTTACATCTCACCCAGACCTGGAAGTCCAGCACCTGCCTTAAGCGTAATCCATAAAACAGCATTGCTGATATTCCCCAGAAAAAAAAGCGAACAACTTGTCAAACCTGAACTTGGATGGATTCAGGCCCTAACTTTTATTAAATGCTATGTCACTTAGATTTATCCTAAACAATGATCTCACCCCTAAGGAACACATTGCCAAAAAAACCTAAAGCAGCACCATACCAACTCTCTACAGAAAAATTTGAAATAATTCATTCCATAAAGCGACTTCAGAATTGCCGTTCAGGCGCTCATACTGTTACTTCTGGACGGTGTCAAGCTCCTGCTTCACAACCTGCCATACTCCACACTTTCTCCCTGTAAGGGCAACATACATGTTACAGAATGCTTCAGTAAAGGGCTCAAGAGATATGACCACATCACCACCACCCAGATGTTCAAGTTCAAGTTCGGATATTTGTATAGCGCGCTACTCACCCAGAGGGTCTCAAGGCGCTTTATGGAGGGGGGGTGCTTTACTTGTCGAATAACCAAGTTTTTAGTTGCTTTCTGAAGGCGAGGTGGTTTTGTGTAAGGCGGAGGTTGGTGGGGAGAGAATTCCAGGTTTTGGCTGCTAGGTAGAAGAAGGATCTTCCCCCATAGTGGATTTATTGATGCGTGGAATAGCGGCGAGGGCTTGATTGGACGATCGTAGTTGGCGAGAGGGGGAGTAGAAGGACAGTCGCGTGTTGAGGCAATCGGGTCCTTGGTTGTAGAGGGCTTTGTGTGCGTGGGTGAGGAGGCGGAACGTTATTTTCTTGTTGATGGGGAGCCAATGGAGGTCTTTGAGGTGGTTAGAAATGTGAGCTTGCTGAGGAATGTCCAATATGAGTCTGGCTGAGGAGTTTTGGATTCGTTGGAGTTTTTTCTGTAGTTTGGCTGTGGTTCCGGCGTAGAGGGTGTTTCCGTAATCCAGTCGGCTTGTGACCAGTGCGTGGGTGACCGTTTTTCTTGTTTCTGTGGGGATCCAACAGAAGATTTTTTTGAGCATGCGGAGGATGTTGAAACAAGATGATGAGACGGCGTTGGCTTGTCTGGTCATCGAGAGGGAGGAGTCCAGGATGAATCCCAGGTTGCGTGCGTGATCCGTAGGTCTTGGTGCCATTCCCAGGGCTGGTGGCCACCAAGAGTCGTCCCAGGCAGAGGGGGATGATCCTAAGATGAGGACTTCCGTTTTGTCTGAGTTCAGTTTTAGGCGGCTGTTCTTCATCCACCCGGCTACGTCTTTCATCCCTTCGTGAAGGTTGGTTTTGGCGGTGTTTGGGTCATTAGTGAGGGATATGATCAGCTGGGTGTTGTCTGTGTAGGAGATAATGTTGAGGTTGTGTTGGCGTGCTATGGATGTGAAGGGACTCATGTATACGTTGAAGAGGGTGGGGCTGAGTGATGATCCTTGTGGTACGCCGCAGATGACTTTGGTGGCCTCAGATCTAAAAGGGGGGAGGCGGACTCTCTGGGTTCTTCCGGCGAGGAACGAGATGATCTAGTCCAATGCTTTCCCTTGTATTCCGATGTTGCTGAGGCGTTGCATGAGAGTGCTATGACAGACTGTGTCGAAGGCTGCGGAGAGGTCGAGTAGGATGAGGGCGACTGTTTCTCCGTTGTCCAGTAGTGTTCGAATGTCGTCTGTTGCTGCGATGAGGGCGGTTTCGGTGCAGTGTTTGGCTCGGAAGCCGGGCTGTGAGGGGTCGAGGGATTTGTTGGATTCGAGGAAGGCGGCGAGCTGACTGTTGACGGCTTTCTCAATGACTTTGGCAGGGAATGGGAGGAGTGAGATGGGGCGGTAGTTCTTAAGTTCAGTGGGATCTGCTGTGGGTTTCTTCAGAAGGGTGCTGAGTTCGGCATGTTTCCAGCTTTCCGGGAAGGTGGCAGAGTTGAAGGAGCAGTTGATGACATCGCGGAGATGGGGTGCGATGATGGAATCTGCTTTGTTGAAAATGTGGTGGGGGCATGGATCAGTTGGCGATCCTGAGTGGATGGAGTTCATAAGGCGGATGGTGTCTTCGGTGGTGATTGGGTTCCAGGCGCGCAGGTTGTTGGAATGCGATTTTGGTTCGGAGGTGGGTGGGGAGGACTGGTCTTCGGACTGGTTTTCAAAGCTGGTATGTATATCGGCGATTTTGTTGTAGAAGAATGAGGATAGAGAGTTGCAGAGTTCTTGGGAGGGAGTGATGTTGTTGGTGCCAGCGGTGGGGTTGGTAAATTCTTTGACGATGTTGAATAGTTCCTTGCTGTTATGGGCATTGTTGTCAAGTCGGTCCTTGAATGCTGATTTCTTGGTGGATCGGATCAGTTGGTGGTGTTTGCGGGTGGCGTTCTTGAAGGTGGCTAGGTTGTCAGAGGTTGGGTTTTTTCTCCAGGCTTTCTCGTGAGTCTGACAGATCTTCTTGGATTTCTTGAGGTCATCGTTGAACCAGGCGGCTTTTTTGCTACTTTGCTTGAAAGGATGGTTCTTCAAGGGTGCTAGTTCGTCGGCGCTGTGGGTGATCCATGGTGTGAGGTTGGTGGCTGTTTGGTTTGGGTTCGATGATATGGCAGGGGGGTTTTGGTGGAGCGAGGTGAAGAGCTGTTCGGTGGTGATTTTGTTCCAGTTTCTTCGAGGAAGAGGATGTGGGGGGTTGTGGGTCGTGGTCTTTTTGTAGCTGAAGTGAACGCAGCTGTGGTCCGTCCAGTGGAGGGCTGTGGTGTGATCGAAGAAAATGTGCTTGCTGGAGGTGAAGATAGGGTCGAGCGTGTGACCGGCAAGGTGGGTGGGGGTGTCCACAAGTTGTTTGAGTCCGAGGTTGTTCAGGTTGTCAACAAGGGAGGTGGTGTTGCTGTCGTTTTTCTTTTAGAGATGGAAGTTGAGGTCTCCTAGTAGAATGTAGTTCTCGGAGGTGAGGGCATGTGGGCTGATGAAGTCAGTGATGTCTTCACTGAATTTTGTGGGGTCCTGGTGGTCTGTAGATGAGGGTGCCTCTGAGTGTGGTCTTGGGGTTGGTGTGGATCTGAAAGTGAAGGTGTTCGGCGTTAGCGAGGTTGTCTTCGGAGCTGGTTGTGATGCGGATGGTGTTCTTATGGACGATGGCGATGCCTCCTCCTGTTTGGTTGAAGCGGTCTTTTCGGATGATCTTGTAGTCGTCCGGGATGGCTATGGCGATGTCGGGCGCTGATGAGGCGTTCATCCAGGTTTCCGTAAGGAAGGCGACGTCCGGCGAAGTGGTGTCGAGAAGGTTCCAAAGTTCAATGGCGTCTCTGTGGACCGAGCGGGTGTTGAGTAGGATGCACTTCAGGTTGTTAGTGTCGGGGGTCTGTTTGGAGTCTGTGGATTTAGTGTGGGTCCTGATGCAGTCGAGCTTGCAGGAGTGGCAGGTGAAGGGTCCATGGGTGTGTCCTGGGGCGCTTTGGTAGCAGTCTTGGAGTCGGCCGGGGTTGAGTGCTGAGAGGGAATCGGCATCATACGTTATGCGGGTGGGCTGCGATTTGCAAGGACCAGGGGGTCGGGCGCTGGGTGCGGTCCAGGCGCGGACGGGCATAGACGGGCTTACCTTTGGCGCACCTTCGGCGCGCATAGGGCGCGTCCGCTGCGCGTGAACGCTGCGCGCAAAAGCATCTGTCATATGTAGATAGTGGAGGGAGAAGGGGCGAGGGAGGACCAGCTAGGAGGCGGTAGCGGGGTGGAGGTCCGGGCAGGGAGGCACAACAACAAACTACAAAATGGCTGCAGGCCAAAAGCGAAACTGGATTGGGGCACAAGGCAAAATATACGCTATGCACAGATCTAAATCCAGCCTTCTATGAACGCAATGCACAAAGTGAACTATACAGCTTAAGGCAGCCAATCACTACACAATGCTGTTAGAAGCGCGATTTCCAAACATAGCGCTACGATCAATATTTAAATCGAGCAGCAGGCAGGCACCAACGCGCGTTTAACAAACAAAGCGCAACAATACAATCACAAATGGCAAGCAGGTAACAAAGGCAATGCAAGTAGGCGGTCTGGCGGTGCAAAGCGCTAGGATACCGCAACAGTGCTGGGAGCTGCGTGGGGAGCGACCGCTTCTGAAGCCTTCAGGACGGTCACAGCGTAACTGCAGGCAAGTAAAGCCTACAGTATCAGTGGGAGGGAGGAGCAGCTGGGAGGCGGTAGCGGGGTGGAGGTCCGGGCAGGGAGGCACAACAACAAACTACAAAATGGCTGCAGGCCAAAAGCGAAACTGGATTGGGGCACAAGGCAAAATATACGCTATGCACAGATCTAAATCCAGCCTTCTATGAATGCAATGCACAAAGTGAACTATACAGCTTAAGGCAGCCAATCACTACACAATGCTGTTAGAAGCGCAATTTCCAAACATAGCGCTACGATCAATATTAAAAAAATCGAGCAGCAGGCAGGCACCAACGCGCGTTTAACAAACAAAGCGCAACAATACAATCACAAATGGCAAGCAGGTAACAAAGGCAATGCAAGTAGGCGGTCTGGCGGTGCAAAGTGCTAGGATACCGCAACAGTGCTGGGAGCTGCGTGTGGAGCGACCGCTTCTGAAGCCTTCAGGACGGTCACAGCGTAACTGCAGGCAAGTAAAGCCTACAGTATCAGTGGGAGGGAGGAGCAGCTGGGAGGCGGTAGCGGGGTGGAGGTCCGGGCAGGGAGGCACAACAACAAACTACAAAATGGCTGCAGGCCAAAAGCGAAACTGGATTGGGGCACAAGGCAAAATATACGCTATGCACAGATCTAAATCCAGCCTTCTATGAATGCAATGCACAAAGTGAACTATACAGCTTAAGGCAGCCAATCACTACACAATGCTGTTAGAAGCGCGATTTCCAAACATAGCGCTACAATCAATATTTAAATCGAGCAGCAGGCAGGCACCAACGCGCGTTTAACAAACAAAGCGCAACGATACAATCACAAATGGCAAGCAGGTAACAAAGGCAATGCAAGTAGGCGGTCTGGCGGTGCAAAGCGCTAGGATACCGCAACAGTGCTGGGAGCTGCGTGGGGAGCGACCGCTTCTGAAGCCTTCAGGAAGGTCACAGCGTTACTGCAGGCAAGTAAAGCCTACAGTATCAGTGGGAAGGAGGAGCAGCTGGGAGGCGGTAGCAGGGTGGAGGTCCGGGCAGGGAGGCACAACAACAAACTACAAAATTGCTGCAGGCCAAAAGCGAAACTGGATTGGGGCACAAGGCAAAATATACGCTATGCACAGATCTAAATCCAGCCTTCTATGAACGCAATGCACAAAGTGAACTATACAGCTTAAGGCAGCCAATCACTACACAATGCTGTTAGAAGCGCGATTTCCAAACATAGCGCTACGATCAATATTTAAATCGAGCAGCAGGCAGGCACCAACGCGTGTTTAACAAACAAAGCGCAACGATACAATCACAAATGGCAAGCTGGTAACAAAGGCAATGCAAGTAGGTGGTCTGGCGGTGCAAAGAGCTAGGATACCGCAACAGTGCTGGGAGATGCGTGGGGAGCGACCGCTTCTGACGCCTTCAGGACGGAATTCCACTGCCACCCATTTGCATCCGGTACCATCTTCAAAATCAGCTGCATCATCTACAATTCCCAAATGACCAGAACCCCCATATCTGGCTGAAAAACTCCCCTCCCAAACTACCCACCTTCTCCCAGGGTCTCTTGGCACACTAGTAGTCAGAACACCGTCAAGTTGAAGAACTGTAAGTACAGAAATGTAAGAAACAATAAAACAGGCATTCACATTTAAGTACCCAGAATATGACACAACATCCCAATATCCATCAGGACCATGTCAACACTGCTTCAGTTTAGGAAAGTAGTGAATATCACAGTGAAATAAAAAACAATTTCCAATTTCAAATCCCAGCTTTCTCCCTAGTCATTCAGTGACTGTATCTTTGCCTTTGGCCCTGTCTTTTAACTAGGTCCACACTATACAAACATTGTGTACATATATACATACATTCGTACTCACAATTAAAAGCAGACGGAGAACCAGATTTTTCCAGGAAATAATGTTTGTATCAAAGAAATTAAATCAGTTTCAACCCTTGAAGGGTCTCTGTTTCTACTTACTTACAATTCCTCACTACCTCACTATGAGGCTCATTAGGATGACGAGCGGACTTTGTCCGCCCGCCATCCTGTCATAATTCGGGACCGCCCGCCATTAGGGCGGGGGTCCCGTGGGGGATATTAAGATGTGCCCGCCACAGTGGCAGGCACATCCTGCATTTATAGCATTGTGGCGGGCGGTGCTCTCTGCACCGCCTGCCACAATGCTATAAATGCATTAATGCATTTGCATAAACAAAGCGGGAGGCACAGCGCGGTGCCTGCTGCTTTTTTTTATGCAAAAGCAGGGGGGTATGTGGTACCCCACCGTGTGCAGACCCCACCTCTCCTTCACTCTGGGGGCCCGCAGGGAGACCCCAGAGTGAAGACCGCATGCCTTTCTGTGGTGGCATCGCCGCCACGGAAAGGCATCTCCCTAAGCCCATCATAATATGGCTGGCGGTGTCTATTAGACACCACCACCATATTAATCCTTTTCTGCCCCGGCCACAAGGCGACGGGGGTGGAAAAGCGGCGGATGGTCTTTCCGTCCGCCGCGGTCCCCCCCGCCATCCTAATATGTTGGGGGGAATTTAGGTGCGGATGGCGGGCTGATTGCCCCCGCCAGGCTGGCGGTGGCTACCGCCAGCCTGGCGGGGGCAATCCCCCGTCATCCTAATGGGCCCCAATGAGTGCATAAAGGCTCACTTCAAAAAGAGTTCCAGTATAAATCACGGAGATGAAAGGTTTTGCCAGCAGAAGGATAACTGTGCATGTAGCAATTACCTCAACAAATGGCATGTTTTTTTGTAACCTCTTTCCCCTTCATCAGGTCTGTAATACAATGGGTTATTGGTTGAGGGGGTGTAAGCCCCAGTCAGGAAACAACCACAATCCTTGTCAGGGTGAACCAAAAAAAGTCACTGCATTAACCTACGCTTAACCTTCTGTTAGCTTGGAAGAAAAGTAGGCAGGATTAAAGTAGAGCCAATGTGTAAAGTATTTAGGCAGCACACAAACAGTAAGGAAGTGAAAAAACAACACAAGAAAAATCCCAAACCAATTTGGAAAAATAGAGTATTCTTTAATATATAAAATGATACAATAGCATCAAAAATTCAATCAGTAGAATTGATGATATACAATCTCAAAATTTTAAGTTAAAATAGCAAAATAGAAAGTGCCACTGCGCTCATCTTGTTACACCGGAGCAATAAGAAGTGACAAGTTCTGGCCAACTGGAATGGAGTGCGGGCTAGATACTGGACCGAATTTGGCCCGCTGACAGTTGTACCTTTGTGTCCTTGGCGGTTGGACATGAGGTCTTGTGTCGGGTTGCATCACACTGTGTCGGTTCTGATGAAGCTGCCAAGCAGGAGTGGCGAGTTGTTGCCATGCTAGGTCCTGCGTTGGATTGCATTGTGATGCATTGGTTCTGATGAAACCTTCAGTTGAGCCGGGAGGAGCACACTGACCTTTAGTCAAGTGTCCAGGACCTGGAGGACACCTCTCATGGATCAGAAATCACTCCAGCAAAGGCCAGCAGCAGGGCTAAGGCAGGTCCAGTGCCGGCTGGTCAGCTAAGCAGATACAGGGAGGACTCTGAAGCTTTTGGATTCCTGTAGATCGTAGAGGAGATCAGCCAACTAGCCCTTGGAGTCACTTGTGGGTCACCTGGGAGCAAGATAAGCAGGTCTAATCTTCCTTCTTCCAGCAGCAAGGCAGTCCTTCAAGCAGCAAGGCAGGCCCAGGAGTGCTCTGATGAGTGGCTCTGAACGTCCGATATTTATACCTGCTGATAGCATTTGTGTAGGGTAACTGCATGTCCTACCTCCACATCTGGTCCTGGAAAATTCTTCCCCTTCCCTTGTCAAAGCTCCAAACTGTCTGGGGTGACAAAAGGCAGGGCAGGCCTGGTGTCAGGGGCCTGGCTGCGAGAAGAACTTTGAAGTGTGACTGGGGTTGAGTACGGCTCCTCCTCAGTCATTCTGCCAGGATGCCCATCGTGTCCACACCTAAGCCCCCTTTGTGTTAGTGTCTGGAAGCAATACACAAACCCTAACAGTAGAACCCTTCGGAGTTGTGTGTCTCAGGACAATAGCAGAAGACACAAATACTTGGGACAAGAAAATGACCACTTTCTAAAAGTGCCATTTTCAGAATTTTGACTTAAAATCCGACCTTACAATTAAAGATGATTTCAAATTACAATTAATATGAGTGTAAGCAACATATCTATGTATGCTCCCAATCTAGATTTAGCACTTATTAAATGTAATAAGGTAGCTCAGTGTTAATTCATGGGAGAGATATGCCCTACAACAGTGAAAAATTAACAAATGAAGTATACATGTCCTACTTCTTAAATACAATGCTCCCTGTCCCATTGGACATTAGTCCCTATCTTAGGGGTGACTTTTATAAGTATTTAATAGGAAGGTTTAGGATGCAAAAGATGTATTTTGCCAGGTCAAAATGACAGTTAAAAACTGCACTACAGGCTGCCAAGGATGTTTGTGGCGCCACCCATTAACCGAATAGAGTGTACCTTATTTTCAGTCATATTATTTATAAAGCACAATAGCTTCCTGGTGCTAAGGCTGCAATTACTACTATGCCTATCAGAATGTGGAGAAGTGTGGCTCAGGGGTTAGAGGCGGCAGACCCGGAAGCTGAGATCGGTCCTGGACCAGGGTTCAATTCCCCGCCTTGGCAGGGTCTTGGGCAAAAAATTCCACGGACTCGATAATTCTCGATCCGGTGCCTCCTCGACTCACGGGTTCACACTCTGCGACTCTGGGCAATAGCTTGCTTAATCTCCACAACGGCCCCTCGCGGCGGGATGCCTGACTTTCACCTTGTGGATACCCTGCTGGGGCTATCACACAGGGGAATATCAGGACGGGTTCCCTAAGCAAGCGCCGGGACACCCACTGCGGGTAGCTGTGCGCTATATAAGCTCAACTACATTTACAATGAGCTGCAAAGCACCAGAGATAAGCATACTGGCTGTGAAGTCACATTTATCACGTCTTCTGGAATTTTAGATGCAGAAATCGAGTGGCATTATTCATATTGCTGCATGAAGCAGAACGTCACAGACACTGAAGTCTCAATGCCCGTGCTCCATCTAGTGCCACTTTCTCTAGTTGTTTACAAAATCCTTCCCTGTACAGGGCTAAAAGGGTAAGCATGGCGGTCCTGAAGAGGACCCCAAAGAAAGGACCTCCACACCCGGAGAGATAGCCCCAAGGTGTAAGGGATATTTCTATTTGTTTTTCAATATGAAACTACCATCTGTTATTAAAAATCAAAATCTTTGCTGAATGAGGTATTAAGCATTATAGAGGTATAGTTGACAAACGCAGAGATCCCGCCACAAGTGCAGAGGCTCTTTGTGAATTGGGCCGTAGTGTGTATTTGTTCACTCTGCAGAATGCAAAATTGATTCTCTAGGCACATATGAATGTTAGGTGTTTTTTCTGCACCACACGGACCAAAAAAGGCCACCTGTACTCGAAACGTGTGGTTTATCCCAAGGAAATCAGCAGCCATTCAGATTGCCTGCTGCCTAACACAGTGCCCAATTTATATTGGTTGAAAGGGTGACAAATATGATTGCAAAAAGAGCAGCTATCCGACCGACTGCTCTTCGAAACAATAGGAAACAGTCTCTGAGCTTTGGACCATTCCAATTGATTGATTGCAGTCGATCACAATTTCTGTTGGTAGCTTACATTAATGATGGTTTTCTGTGTGCACGTGTTGGACTTTCAATGTGTAGGTAGAACAAATGTGGATGTTGTCCATTCTGCATTTCAGTAAATTATTTGTCCAGCCCAGATTCCTGACATATTAAGGACATTCTTAACAATATTTTTGCTATCCCTGCCATAATGTGTTCTTGTTTGGCAGAAATGCATGACGGTGATTTGTGCAAATTACAAGCTGCTGTCAGCGGACCAAGCAATTATTTAATAAAAAATTAGAATTTGGCCTGGCTGGATAATAATATTTTGGGGCAAAAATAAGCTTGTGTTTGAGTGGATTGGGCTTATTTATGCGAAATGAATAGTCAGAATTTCTTTGTAATATGTCAATATTTTCAGAAACTGGCAAGCTGATGTTTCAGCAAAATGTTGGTAGAAAACAACTATGAATTACATTTAAAGCTCGTGCTGAGTGCAGAATTTTTTTTTGCTCATCTTGGTTACTTGGTTCCAGAAGGCACTTGCTGCTATGGCTTTTACTCTATGACATGTGTGGAAAAAGGTCATCATCTACATATACTGGGCCTTTCATACTGGTATGTGACAATGTTGAAGTGGAGTAGAGCTGAGTCCTCGGCGCTGCGCAGGGAGGAGGCAAGGGGCCTACGAAGAGTTCCCATTGCGCAGGAGTGGATGCTCTTGTGTGCGAGTTCAAGGTAGACTCTGAGGGGCCTGGGGAGAAGGGGTCCGGAAGTGAGGCGTGATACTGCCCCACCCATTTTCCTCCCATGAATGAAATACCATCCCCCCACCTTAGCTCATTTCCCTTCTGTGTGTGATTGGAGTGGTACCAGAATACTGTGCACGCACCTGCTGTGGACGATAATAAAACAAAGGTGCCGATTACGATGACGGGCGGACCGCCATCCAGACAGCAAAGACCCCCGCCATATTATGATGGCTTGGGGGTCTGCTGCGGAGGGAAAGACCGTCCGCCACTTTTCCGCTGGTCGACTCTACTTTCCCTACTGTTGCAATCACTAAAGTGGTAATAGTAATTTTTACCCGACCGGCGGAAAACAAGGTTAATATGGTGGCTGTGTCTGCAAGTCACCGCCATCCATATTACAATGCGGGCAGTCACTCGCCTTTCCATGGTGGCATTGCCGCCATGGAAAGGCTTGCGGTCCTTGCTGTTAGGTGCCCGTAGCAGGACCCCAGAGTGTTGGGGTGCACATTAGGGGTACCCCCATGCATTGGCATGGACAAAGTGGCAGGCACCACGCGGTGCCTGTCACCTTGTGCATGCCAATGCACATTGTGCATTCCCAGCATTGTGGCATGCGGTGCTGGGAGTACCTCCCAACAAAATGCTGGGAATAGGGGATGCCATGGTGGCATCCTGATTGCAGGTGCGGGACCGCAGCACCCCTTGTGGACGGTACCGCATTCCGCTACGGTGGTGGACGTAATCGGTCCCTAAGGGTCTGGATGTCGACCATGCATATACCTCTTCCCCCCCGTAGGAGACTTTGGGGCTGATTACGATGGTGGGCGGACCCACTCGTCCCACCACCGTAGCGGAATGTGGGAAAATCCGCAAGGGGTGTGGCGGTCCCGCACCTGCAATCAGGATGCCACTGCCACTGTGGCATCCCCTATTCCCAGCATTGTGGCAGGCGGTGCTCACAGCACCGCCCGTCACAATGCTGGGAATGCACGATGTGCATTGGCATGCACAAGGTGACAGGCACTGCATGGTGCCTGCCACTTTGTCCATGCCAATACAGGAGGTACCATAGGTACCCCCCATGTGCACCTCAACACCCTGGGGGCCCGCTACAGGCCCTCAACAGCAAGGACCGCGAGCCTTTCCATGGCGGTAATGCCACCAAGGAAAGGCGAGTGACCACCTGCATTGCAATATGGATGGCGGAGCCTTGCAGACACCGCCCTATATTAACCTTGTTTTCCGCCGGTTGAGCGGCTGACGGTCCTTCCGTCTACCGCGGACCTCCCAGCCGTCATAATATGGCGGGGGTCTTTGCTGTCCGGATGGCGGGCGGATCGCCCCCACCGGGCTGGTGGTAACCACTGCCAGCCCGGCGGGGGCGATCCGCCCGCCATCGTAAACGGCCCCTTAGATCTTGAATCTGGAACTGTTAGTGCCCTGCCTGTTCCAAATGTTTCCTACAGATGTTTATGTTACTATAAGTGATACACTGACCTATTGGGACATTGTAAATTGATTACCTGAATTATTATACAATACTATTCTAGCAATGTGTATTGTACTCATACAAAAACTTAATAAAAACGTTCTTAAAAAACAATCTATGAAGGGGCGTGTCCAAGATGGCGACGGAGTGAGACGTGTTTTTGTGTCCCTCCGGCACCTCGATTTGTTCAGCATTGAGTAGCTGCTTCCTGGGGCTGACATCGAGCTCAATCCGGGGCCTGCTGTTACCAGTGGCCAGAGTGGACTGAGTGGTGTAACTTTGCTGCCTCCTGGAGCGAGATATCTGACGCCTGGCTCTGCGGCCGCCATTGCTTACACCCGATCGGGCTGCACCTGACTCCCGTGCCCGACCTGGCCGAGTCGGCTGGGTGTGGCCTGCCGGTGTCTGCACATTCACAGCTTGGGGCCCCTTACTGTGCGGCGGCCCAATACTTCGCCCGGAGCCGGGACTCGAGGGCCCCTGGTGCAGCGCTGCGCTTGGTGCTCAGGCCGTTTCCGGTGGCCGGCGCCCAATACTAGAGGCCGGTGCTTTGGGGCCTATACGGGCCGAGCGCCCTGCCGTGATTTGTGGTCCTCCTGCGCCTCCCGGTCTGCCACCGAGGACGGCGTAATCGACATTGCCGTAGCCCTGTGCCTGGAGGAGATTGAAGAGCTACGCGGGGACCTCTGAGCGCCGTTGAGGCAGCGGCTCTGCGTGACGCCGAGCCGGCCGGAGTGGTGCGGCGGCGGTCGGTGGCTTGCGGGGGACCCTCGAGGACGAACCTACCAGGAAGAAGAGCGGTCAGTAAGGGATCGGCCGCTGCCGGGGTGGTGAGGCAGCCGCCGCCTGGAGTGGTGCGGCCCTGACGCTGGGGGTTGCGCTGTTCTGGGAGGCCCGGACTTTCCAGTGCGTGCCCGAGGGGAACCGCGGCACATGCGGCCGAACGATCTGTGGCCCATTGAGAGCTTTCCGCCCAGAGTGGCCACCCATAATTGAAAGGGAGGCTAGTGGTGATGAGCGGTGGAAGCCCGGTTCTGCAGCACGACGGTCCTGCGATCAGTGAGGCAACTCAGTGGCGGCGGACAACGGTGCCACCAGGTTCCAGCGTTGAGAGCGAAGGAGTGAATACTCACCAGAAGTTACAAGCTGCCGATCTCCGGGGGTTCAGGCGGTGGTGCAGCGACTTGGTAGGGGACGCCTGCTTCACAGTTCCGGCGCGTGCGTGCTGGTAGGAGTTGTTCAAGATTGTTCCCCTGTGTCCGGGAGGGCTCCTGGATTGGAGGTATGGCAAACAGACTCCGTAAGGACAAACCGGACAAGGACGGATTACCGAAGGGCCCGCCGCCTGCTTCGTCCCCCGGTCCCAGCAAATCGCCCCCCCCCGAGGAGACGACGACGCGCCCGCCACCAAGGCCTTTATGGTGGAGCTCTTCACAGCCATCTCGGAGCTCCGCTCCCAGCTGGCGTCGGACCTGCGTGAGGTGAGGAGGGATGTGGACGGCATAGGAGAACGAGTGGTGACCCTGGAGGAACATGATCTGGGGCTGGCGGGAGATGTGCACCAGCTCCAGCAGGACGTGCTTAGACTTATGGAGCAGAATCTGGACCTCCAGGCCCATGCCGAGGACTTAGAAAACAGGTCACGCCGAAACAATTCAGAGTCAGAGCGGTACCCTGGGAGGGAGAAGGAGGGGACCTTCGGGGATATGTGGAAGCCCTTTTCCTACAGATTTTGGCAGAAGACGACCTCAAAGAAATTCGTATTGACAGGGTCCACCGAGTGGGCTTGCCACGGGGCCAGAGAGCTCCACCCCCTGACATACTGGTCTGTGTCGACGACTTCCAGCTGAAATAGCGTATACTTAGGAAGGCACGAGGACTTAATCCCTTGCAGTTTCGTGACCACCGGCCACAGCTTTTTCAAGACCTGGCTGCTTCAACACTGCAGAAACGGAGAGACTTTCGCCCTGTGACCACATTCCTACGAGATCAGAATGTGGCCTACTCCTGGGGCCACCCCTTTTCGCCTTATCTTTCGCTGGCAGAACAGACTTGTTCAGGTTAGATCTCTGTCGGCAGCCAGGGAGCTATTAGGCCTGGATGACGCCGCCACGACCTCCGGGGGGGGGGCTCCCCTTCGAGGCGTCGATCACACTCCCCACCCTGGCAGAGAGTGGGTCGGTCTACAGCAACAACGGGAGGGCTGGATCTATCGGCTCGCCTGCACGAGAGGGGAACGGCGGTGGCTTCATTGGCGCTGGTGACGGAGGCGGCACGAACTGACACCTCATTGGCGGCATGACACTCCAGGATGAAGCTTCGGGGAAGCCGGAGGAACACATTTCGGTCAGGTACCACGAATGACCTCTGACTCTGTGGTGCGTCACCCCAGACCTGTGTTTTGGGGGGACACTGCCTGGTCTCGCAACCCCCGACCCTTACGGTCATTGGTGGATGGCCCCTTTGTGGTGCCTTTCGCTGTTTTTTTCTATATGGTCTTTTCAATCCTGATTTTCTAACAGTTTGGGGGGGGTGCGTGGGAGGGGGGATGGGGGGACAGGGGTGGGAGGGTAGTGGTGAGATCACTGAAACAATATTGAGGTAAAAAATATAGAATACCAAAATATCGACCTATCTCTAAACAGGTAAGTACAAAAATATCGAATCAAAAATATCGATGTAAAAAATATAGTTAGTCAAAATATTGAATTTGTAAAAATGCTTTAAATTAATTAAAAGTTAATTAAATAATAAATATAATTAACTTAAACATACTTAAACTACTTAAATAACCTTGAAATTAATAATTAATTAATATAATAAAAAAAAATGTTTTCAATTAATTTGTTTATATATATATATATATATATATATATATATATATATATATATATATATATATATATATATATATATATATATATATATATATATATATAATATTATTAAAATATTTGCAATATTTTTACCGTAGGATAGCGAAAAGTGTAACATTTTCTATAACCACTCCTTTAAATGCAACAGTAGAGAAAGCGTTGGATAGCGTAGGGGTTAAAATTACTATTCCTACTCCAGAGAGTGCAACAGTAGGGAAAGCGTTGGATAGCGGAGGGGTAAAAATTACTATTCCAACTCGACAGAGTGCAACAGTAGGGAAAGCGTTGGATAGCGTAGGGATAAAAATTACTATTCCCACTCCAAAGAGTGCAACAGTAGGGAAAGCATCGGATAGCGTAGCTGTAAAAATTACTATTCCCACTCCAGAAAGTGCAACAGTAGGGAAAGCGTTTGATAGCGGGAGGGTTAAAATTACTATTCCCACTCCAGAGAGTGCAACAGTAGAGAAAAAGTTGGATAGCGTAGGGGTAAAAATTACTATTCCCACTCCAGTGAGTGCAACAGTAGGGAAAGGGTTGGATAGCGTAGGGGTAAAAATTACTATTCCCACTCCAAAGACTACAACAGTAGGCAAAGCGTTGGATAGCGGGAGGGTTAAAATTACTATTCCCACTCCAGAGAGTGCAACAGTAGGGAAAGCGTTGGATAGTGTAGGAGTAACAATTACTATTCCCACTCCAGAGATTGCAACAGTATAGAAAGTATTGGATAGCGTAGGGGTAAAAATTACTATTCCCAATCCAGAGAGTGCAACAGTAGGGAAAGCATTGGATAGCGAAGGCGTAAAAATTACTATTCCCACTCCACAGAGGGCAACAGTAGGGAAAGCGGTGGATAGCGTAGGGGTAAACATTACTTTCCCACTGCAAAGAGTGCAACAGTAGGGAAAGCATTGGATAGCGTAGCAGTAAAAACGTACTATTCCCACTCCAGAAAGTGCAACAGTAGGGAAAGCGTTGGATAGCGAGAGAGTTAAAATTACTATTCCCACTCCAGAGAGTGCAACAGTAGGGAAAAGGTTGGATAGCGTAGGGGTTAAAATTACTATTCCCACTCCAGAAAGCGCAACAGTAGAGAAAGCGTTGGATAGTGTAGGGGTAAAAATTACTATTCCCACTCCAAAGAGTGCAACAGTAGTAAAGTGTTGGATAGCGGGAGTGTTAAAATTACTATTCCCACTCCAGAGAGTGCAACAGTAGGGAAAGCGTTGGATAGCGTAGGGGTAAAAAATTACTATTCCCACTCCAGTCAGTGCAACAGTAGGGAAAGTGTTGGATAGCGTAGGGGTAAAAATTACTATTCCCACTCCAAAGAGTGCAACAGTAGGGAAAGTTTTGGATAGCGTAGAGGTAAAAATTACTATTCCCACTCCAGAAAGAGCAACAGTAGGGAAAGCGTTGGATAGCGGGAGGGTTAAAATTACTATTCACACTCCAAAGAGTGAAGCAGTAGGGAAAGTTTTGGATAGCGTAGGGGTAAAAATTACTATTCCCACTCCAGAAAGTGCAAAAGTAGGGAAAGCGTTGAATAGCGGGAGGGTAAAAATTACTATTCCCACTCCAGAAAGTGCAACAGTAGGGAAAGATTTGGATAGCGGGAGGGTTAAAATTACTATTCCCACTCCACAGAGTGCAACAGTAGGGAAAGTGTTGGATAGCGTAGGAGTAAAAATTACTATTCCCACTCCAGTGAATGCAACTTTAGGGAAAGCGTTGGATAGAGTAGGGGTAAAAATTACTATTCCCACTCCAGTGAGTGCAAATTTAGAGAAAGCGTTGGATAGCGTAGGGGAAAAAATTACTATTCCCACTCCAAAGAGTGCAACAGTAGGGAAAGTTTTGGATAGCGTAGGGGTAAAAATAACTATTCCCACTCCAGAAAGTGCAACAGTAGGGAAAGCGTTGGATAGCGGGAAGTTTAAAATTATTATTCCCACTCCAGAGAGTGCAACAGTAGGGAAAGTGTTGGATAGCGTAGGGGTAAAAATTACTATTCCCACTCCAAAGAGTGCAACAGTAGGGAAAGTTTTGGATAGCGTAGAGGTAAAAATTACTATTCCCACTCCAGAAAGTGCAACAGTAGGGAAAGCGTTGGATAGCGGGAGGGTTAAAATTACTATTCACACTCCAAAGAGTGAAACAGTAGGGAAAGTTTTGGATAGCGTAGGGGTAAAAATTACTATTCCCACTCCAGAAAGTGCAAAGGTAGGGAAAGCGTTGAATAGCGGGAGGGTAAAAATTACTATTCCCACTCCAGAAAGTGCAACAGTAGGGAAAGATTTGGATAGCGGGAGGGTTAAAATTACTATTCCCACTCCACAGAGTGCAACAGTAGGGAAAGTGTTGGATAGCGTAGGAGTAAAAATTACTATTCCCACTCCAGTGAATGCAACTTTAGGGAAAGCGTTGGATAGAGTAGGGGTAAAAATTACTATTCCCACTCCAGTTAGTGCAAATTTAGAGAAAGCGTTGGATAGCGTAGGGGAAAAAATTACTATTCCCACTCCAAAGAGTGCAACAGTAGAGAAAGCGTTGGCTGGCATAGGGGTTAAAATTACTATTCCCACTCCAAAGAGTGCAACAGTAGGGAAAGTTTTGGATAGCGTAGGGGTAAAAATAACTATTCCCACTCCAGAAAGTGCAACAGTAGGGAAAGCGTTGGATAGCGGGAAGTTTAAAATTATTATTCCCACTCCAGAGAGTGCAACAGTAGGGAAAGTGTTGGATAGCGTAGGAGTAAAAATTACTATTACCACTCAGTGAATACGACTTTAGGGAAAGCGTTGGATAGCGTAGGGGTAAAAATTACTATTCCCACTCCAGTGAGCGCAACAGTAGGGAAAGCGTTGGATAGCGTAGGGGTAAAAATTACTATTCCCACTCCAATGAGTGCAACAGTAGGGAAAGCATTGGATAGCGGGAGATTTAAAATGACTATTTCTACTCCAAAGAGTGCAACAAGGGAAAGCATTAGACAGCGTAGGGGTAAAAATTACTATTCACATTCAACAGTAGAGAAAGTAAATACTTCATATATGAATAAAAATAAATTAAATATTAATAGCAAATACAAATTAATTAACAATAAATAACAATTTTATATAATATAATAATTATTCATTTAAAAATACCCCAAAAATATTTATTAGAAATAATTACCTATTATTACAAATTATTTACCAATTAACAACTAAAAATGTATTTATAATTACAACAAAACAAAACCAAAAAATAAATAACAATTTATTTACTCACAATTAAATTACTTCCCACCCTATTCCCCTATAAACCCACAACAGAAAATAAATTAATATAATTATTATAATAAACAATTAAACTCTTAATTAAAATTAATTATCAATTATATTTTAATTAATTACCAATAAAAATGTATATATCAATGAATTCCAAATAAATACCAAAAATTAAATTTACAAATATAATTAATTATAATTAATTTACCTACCACCCTATTCCCCTATAAACCCACAACCCACTACAGAAAATACATTAATACAATTTACATATTTTTCAATTAATCAATTAATTAAAATGAATTACCAAATATATTTTAATTAATTACCAATTAAAAATTTAAATATAAATTATTTCAAAATAAATACCAATAAATACATTAAAACATTTAAATAATTAAATGTAAATTACTTCCCATCCTATTCCCCTATAAACCCACAACCCACTACAGAAAATACATTAATAAAATTAACATAATTATCAATTAATAAATTAATTAAAATATTTAACAATTATATTTTAATTAATTACCAATTATTATCAATTAACTATTAATTCTAAATAAATACCAATAAACAAATTAACATATTTAATTATAATTAAATTACTTCCCACCCTATTCCCCTATAAACTCACAACCCGCTACAAAAAGACATTAATAAAATTAACATAATCATCAATTAATCAATTAATTAATATAATTACCAATTATATTTTAATTAATTAAAATGAATTATCAATTAACTATTAATTCTAAATAAATGCCAATAAATGAATTAACATATTTAATTAATTATAATTAAATTACTTCCCACCCCTCTCCCCTATAAACCCACAACCCGCTACAGAAAATACATTAATGAAATTAACATAATTATCAATTAATCAATTAATTACAATAATTAACAATTATATTTTAATTAATTACCAATTAGTTATCAATTAACTATCAATTCTAAATAAATACCAATAAACAAATAACATATTTAATTAATTATAATTAAATTACTTCCCACCCTATTCCCCTATAAACCCACAACCCGCTACAAAAAACACATTAATAAAATCAACATAATTATCAAATAATCAATTAATTAATATAATTAACAATTATATTTTAATTAATTACCAATTAATTATCAATTAACTATTAATTCTAAATAAATACCAATACATAAATTAACATATTTAATTAATTATAATTAAATTACTTCCCACCCTATTCCCCTATAAGCCCACAACCCGCTACAGATTTATATTACGCAAAAATGAAATACCATAAAATTAATTAATTAAAATAATTTATAAAACAAATATACACTTTCCCCACAGATACTAAAATAAAAAATACTTTAAAAATGATTATTAACTTACTTACCTCAAATTTGATATTTCTGTTGTCTATATTCTGTCATTCTATATTTTTGTTGTCTATATTCTGTCATTCTATATTTTTGTTTTCTATATTCTGTCATTCTATATTTTTGTTGTCTATATTCTGTCATTCTATATTTTTGTTGACTATATTCTGTCATTCTACATTTTTGTTGTCTATATTCTGTCATTCTATATTTTTGTTTTCTATATTCTGTCATTCTATATTTTTGTTGTCTATATTCTGGCATTCGATATTTTGTCCATTCTATATTTATTGATTCGATATTTATGCTATTCTATTCGATATTTTGTAGTCTATATTCTGTCCATTCGATATTGTGTCCATTCTATATTTTAAAGTCGATATTTTTGTAACTCGATATTAAAAACTCGATATTGTGACTGTATACCGTAGTGGTGGTAGCAGAGAGTCTTGTGTGGATGGGTCGCGGTGTGTGGAAGTTGCTGGACGGGCTGAGATGGATGGCCTGGAGGGGGGATGGGGGTTGGTCATGGCACAACGGGGTACAGTCTTGGTCCTAGGCTATTGGGCACTGCTTACACTTACAGAGCGGGGAGTGCTGAGGGGCACTGGTCCTGGCTGGGGAGGGGGAGGTCTACCAGAAGGATACTGACTGTTGAGCGAGGTGGGGTTTTGCTTCTGTGATGCCTATCACATTGGGTACTTGGAATGTGAAGGGTTTGAACTCTCCCCAGAAGCGCCAGAGGGTTTGGAAGTATATCCTTGACCATCAATTAGACGTGGTGGGCCTTCAGGAAACCCACCTGGCACGGAAGGATGAAACCCGCCTTAAGCATAAGCAATTTCTCATTATTTATAGGTCCTCGGCTCCCACGAAACATAGGGGAGTGGCCCTTCTTTTCCGCTCGACCTTACACTTCCAACCCATGGGAGTGTGTAGCGACAAAGAGGGCCGCTGGCTCATGGTTAAGGGTATGCTCCTTGGCCAGCTGAGCACGTTTCTGGTCTTATATGCTCCCAATGTGGGGGAGAATGGGTTTGTGCAAGACCTGCTGCGGATTGTTGAGGACTTCGTCGAGTGGGCTTGGGTAGTGATGGGAGATTTTAATCTGGTTTGGCATAAGGAATTAGACAGCTCTCATCAATAGAGAACCGACACTGGCCTTTTCTCCGCCGAGACACAACGGAGGATGGGGGACATGGGCCTTGTGAACAGTTGGCGCTTTCGCCACCCCCAGTCTAGGGACTTTACTTTCTTCTCCCATGTTCATCATTCCTATTCCAGCTTAGACCACATTTTTCTGAGCCAATCCCTTCGGGGGCACCTGCGCGATGCCAAGATATTCCCTCTTTCTGTCTCTGATCATAGCCTGCTTACGACTTGCTTACATTGGGCGGCAGGCAGCAATGTTCAACGCAAGTGGTACTTTCCGGCCTCACTGGTCCGGGACGACCCGTCCTGCAAGGCAGTACGGACAGCCATTCGCGATTTTTTTTACTTTAACCACGAGAATGACACCTCTATTTTAGTTCGATCGGACGCCTTCAAGGCATCGATCCGGGGCAGCTGTTTGGCACTTAATGCCGCCCTTAATAAGCTGAGACGGACGGAACGGGAGGATCTGGAAAGGGAGCTCTCCGCTCTTGAGCTGGCGCATAAACAAAACCCCTCAATAAAGACGCTGAGGCCTCTGGCACTGTCAGGGGCAAACTCAAGGCTCATTATAATAACAGAGCGGAATTTACCCTGCTGAAATTGTGACGCCTCTCTTATTCACAGGGGAACAAGGTGGGGAAATACCTGGCTCACCAACTTAGAGAGAAGAGGGAGAGAGACTACGTGGGAGGGATCCGAGATGCGGCAGGGACCTTAATACATAGTGATGAGGCCAAGGCTGGCCTCTTCGGTGAATTCTACGCAGCACTTTACTCAGGGGAGACTCTTGACCCCGGGAGGCAGAGAGAGTACTTAGACGTGCTCCCGCTCCCTCGGGTGTCTGCGGAGTGGAAGGATCTGCTCTCTGCTCCCTTCACCAGGGAGGAGGTGTTGACTCCCATTAGGGCTCTGAAGCCCCATAAAGCCCCGGGAGCGGACGGCTTTACAGCTCTCTTCTATCAAACATTTGCCTCTGAATTGGCTGACTTTTTAGTGCAACTTTTTAACAACATTGCGGAGACAGGCTTGACTTTGAACTCCATGGCGTAGGCTATCATATCAATCATCCCCAAACCAGGGAAGGACTCGACTAAATGTTCCTCGTATAGACCGATAGCCCTCCTTAACATAGATGCCAAGCTATATTCCTCCATCATCGCTAACAGACTCCAGGATCTGATGCCGGCACTCATTCACCCGGACCAATCGGGGTTCATTAAGGGGCGCCAAACTCATGATAACACCAGGAGAGTGATTCATTTGATAGAGAAGGCCAACAAGTTTAAGATTCCAGCGGTCCTCGTAGGCCTTGACGCCGAGAAGGCCTTTGAACGGGTGGATTGGGGCTTCTTATTCCACACTCTGACGGCGTTTGGCTTCTCAGCCAAATTTCTAGAGATGCTCAAAGCGAACTATAGCATCCCCCGATCTAGAGTTACAGGTAACGGACACCTGTCGGCGTTCTTTCCACATTTGAGAGGAACTAGGCAGGGCTGCCCCCTTTCCCCCCTGCTTTTTGCTTTGAGCATTGAGCCCCTGGTGCTTGCTGTGAGGGAGAACCCGGATATTCGGGGACTGCCCTTCACTGGGGAACAACACAAGATCACCCTGTTCGCCGATGATGTCCTGTTGTCCCTTTCGGACCCCGCTCCCTCCCTTCCCCACATTCAGGACGCTCTGTCGCACTTTGAAGAAGTGGCAGGCTTTAAGGTTAACCACGATAAATCCTATATCCTTAACCTCATGCTCTCTTCAGCAGAGATGGACCGCCTCCGGCCACTCACACCTCTGCCGTGAACCCTCTCCTCCATACTGTACCTGGGGATCCGTTTGACTCCCACGATGGGGAAGCTGTACTCTGCTAACTTCCCTCCCCTATTGCAGAGCGTGCAGGGTGACCTAGCCCGTTGGCGGCCACTGTTCATATCTTGGCTGGGGCGGATTCATGCTCTCAAAATGACCCTTCTCCCTAAGTTCTTATACCTCTTCCAGGCACTTCCCATTGATCTTGAGAGGGACTTCTTCCGTCGTATCAAAACACTGATGCTCCACTTTATCTGGCAGGGAGGGCACGCTCGGTTTTCGTTTAACATTCTCCAACGCTCGAGGAAAGAGGGAGGGGTAGGCCTTCCCGACATGCAGTTATACTACAAGGCGGCACAATTGCGAGTATTGGTAGAGTGGTTCCAGCCTACCTCGGAGAAACATTGGTTACACATGGATAGGAGTGCAGCGGGGAGAACGATGTGGGACTTGATATGGAAGCCCAAGAGTGATAGGCCCCTGAACGCTTACATTAGTACGCCCACCGGCATGGCATTGAGGGTATGGGACTCGGTCTCTGGTGATGAACGTTGGACTTCATTCCCGTCCCCCTTTACGCCTATTCACTTTAATCCTGCCTTTCCACCTGCTGCAAGGGAAGGCCTCTTTGATGCCTGGAGGGAGGGGGGCTGTCTAGCTCTCACACATTTGTTCCTTGGCTATGCCCCGCTCACCTTTGACAATTGTATGCGGGACTATGAGATCCAACGGTCAGAAAGTTTCCGCTATACCCAACTGCTTCATTGGGCGCTGGCCCCCTCGGTCAGAGACCCCCTTCGAAACCTTCCTTTCTAAAACTTCCACCATGCGGGGGGTCATTTCCTTCATATATAGCCTTCTGCTTTCTACGTCCATCTACCCTAGACCGCGATACATGTCCCTGTGGGAAGATCTCATTGGACGGGATATCTCAGAGGCTGAGTGGTCCCACCTGTGGCATCATATAACTAAACACAATCATTCAGTGGAGCTTAGGGAGGCCCATCCTAAAACAATGATGGACTGGTACTTATATCCGGCTAAGTTGAGCCGGATTTTTCCGGGCTCCTCGGAGAGATGCTGGAGGGGCTGTGGCCTGCTGGGTGACTTTAGGCACATCTGGTGGGATTGCCCTGTCATCCGTCCCTATTGAGAGGAGATACTATCCCATATTAAGGAGATTCTGGGTTACCCGATTGAAGATACTATGGCACATATTTTGCTGGGCCTTCGGGATCCTAATCTGGAACACCAAACTAGGGCAGACAAAAAGATACTTTGGCTTTGTACTGGAGCTGCCAAACTGACCCTCGCAGCAGCCTGGAAGAAGACGGCAGCCCCAGCGCTCTCACTGTGGCATGCGAGATAATATCTCTCGGGCGAATTCCAAAAATTTTCATTTCGCTGGAGTCCCCTAGTTCGCTTTCTCTCTAAAGGATTGCCATCTGCGGTTTGCCCGCCTACGGTGCGAGCCCTTCATCTATTTCAAGTGTGAGTGTTGCCCATCCGGTTGACTGTGTGTATGTGAATAGAGCTACCACCACTGGGGAGGTGGGAGGGGTTTTGGTTGGGTATGGGGAGTTTTTCGTTTAGGATCTGGCAATGCCCCGACACTTGGCTGAGGCGGTGAGATGTACAAAGCGGTGAAGAGTGCAGGCCTCTTTTTATAGTTTTATCTCTGCAGGAGCACCTCTCAGGCCGATAGCCCTAACTCTGTTCTACTCTATCTCCGAAATGGGCTACACTCCATGTACTTTCCCTTGACTGGTGGCCTACTATGCCTCGGAGCTTGTGCATCCTTTGGTCCATGCCATCTCTACCGTCTGCATTTACGTTTGCCCCCTGCGAGGGAAGTTGTGCAGGATTGTCGCATGTTTTTTCCTTTGCTGTCTGTTCTATAAATACTAATAAAAACACCTTTGACAGAAAAAACAATCTATATATACAGGTCCGAGCATGAGCAGGCTGCAAAAATGAGGTCTAAATTGCACTACTGCAAATTTGTGGTTGTACAAGGTTTTGCAACTCGTGCGCTATTCTTCATTTCAACATATGCAGGGAGAGCGTTTGCACTATTTGCGCCCTGGATGGGTGCAAGATTCCAAGCTACAGTATCTGGTATCAAACACTCTTGATGTGCACTTCGATTATAAGCCCATTTTGACTGCAAATGGGAGTTTGCGCTCATTACAGGATTTGCGGCCCAATGGTGAGCCGAGTGTTCTATATGACATTTAACTATTGCTCTGAAATGTGAGTAAATATAACTGGTATATCTTGTTCGAGCAGTAAACAGTTTAATTAAGCAGCAATACTGCCTCCCGAGCCTTTAAGGTTGCTCTACCTCTGATGTCCTTGATCTGTGATTTGAGATTTGTGTTCGTTTTTGATTTATCCACCCTGCATCTCACAAGTGGCAACTCAGTCATAACATATGGCATATAATCCACAACGAAGAGGCTGGATGGAAAAATGAAGGGAAGAAAGATGCTGTCCTCGGAAGCTTGTTTCCGGTCCAGGGAAGGCATGGCTTGTCAGTTCAGGCTGGACTGTTCCCATGAGGCACAGGGTCAGACTGATTTGCATATGGCCATGTCTGAACTGGGGTGGTGTGGAGTGCAAAAAAACGATGGATTTGGGCCCAGATCTCTGTACTGGGGTGAATGTATGACATTGTTCTGAATTCTGTCCATCAACTGTGGTTTTTGCATTTGTCACCCCGAGTGGGATGGGTATGCTCAGACGTGAGTCCCATGCTCTCCACACCACTGGATTCAAGCAAGCCGGGCTGAAGACGGCTGGAATGCCAGAAACCGGTCCTCGGAAGCTTGTTTCCGGTCCAGGGAAGGCCTGGCTCGGCAGTTCGGGCTGGACTGTTCCCATGAGGCACAGGGTCAGACTGATTTGCATATGGCCATGTCTGAACTGGGGTGGTGTGGAGTGCAAAAAAACGATGGGATTTGGGCCCAGATCTCTGTACTGGGGTGAATGTATGACATTTTTCTGCATTCTGTCCATCAACTGTGGTTTTTAGGTCTCACCTATTCCATTCCGCAGGAATGAACATGCGAGTCTAATGACGTCAAACCAAGACTTAAACCCAAGGCTCCCCAAAAGCGGATTTCCAACAGTTCACGTGAATCACGTGACCACAAGCACGCGCATTTCCCCACATGAAAGGCATCAGCCTCCCTCCCACAGGCTTCCCCAGCGTGCGCTCGGCCGGACTCTGCCAGTTCTCCTCCCCTAATTATTCACTTCACTTTTCACGGCCGCAGGCCGTGACTCGCATTTCTACTTCCCCCTGGTCTCACATCAAAGGCATCAGCCTCCCACAGGCTTCCCTCCCACAGGCTTACAGGTTTACTCACTTCCCCTCTTCCACTCATAGCCCGAACCCGACCCAAAGGCATTGGAGCGCTTTATAGAGCAACAGTTACATCACACAAGGACACGTTCATAGCCTGAACCCGACCGAAAGGCATTGGAGCGCTTTATAGAGCAACAGTTACATCACACAAGGACACATTCATTTTTGTAGGCACAGGGAGAGCAAGTGACTTGCGCAGAATCACAGGACGTTCAATGGAGTTTCCAAACGCAGCTTCCCAATTCCAAAGCCAGAAGCTCAGGCCCGTGCCCCATATCCTCTCCCGGTCGGCACCTTAGAGGCTGGCGGGACAATTAGGCAGATACAAGATTCCTTCCCCTCGAGACCGTTAGTCGATCTCGCGACCCTGCCGGAAGAGCCAGTTCATCTACTCACCGCTGGCCCTGTCTTGGTGAACTTTCCGCCCCTCACGATATCTTCATCCTTAGCAATTATGAAGAATCTTAAATCCGGCTCACCACACGACCCCTGCCCAGCAAAATTTTTAGCTAAAATGGCCGACGTTGTCAACCCCATAGCCAACCCTATTCTAAATCTTTCTTTGAGTCAGGGAGCCTTGCCACATTCCTGGAAACAGGCCATGGTTATTCCTCTCCTTAAAAAGCCTAGCCTTGCCCCGGAAGTCTCGGCCAATTATAGACCTATCTCGCTCCTTCCAGCACTCACTAAAATCCTGGAGAAACATGTCCATAGCGTGCTCTCCAACTTCCTGGAGTCGAATGAGCTTCTCCACGCTTCTCAATCAGGTTTTCGACCGAACCTAAGCACTGAGACTGCGCTCCTGGAGGTTACAGAGATTGTTAAGGAGTCGCTGGATGTCGGAGGCAGGGTGATGTTAGTAATGTTAGACCTGTCGGCGGCGTTCGACACCGTCCCCCATGAGGATCTCCTCACAAGACTACATGACATCGGTCTAAGGGGGACGGTGCTCAACTGGTTTCGTTCCTTCCTAGCCAACCACCGACAAACGGTCTGGGACCCCCCTGGATCTGCCGAAATGTCGCCATTGGGAGTCGGAGTTCCTCAGGGCTCAGTACTGAGCCCTACTCTATTTAACATCTTTATGACCCCTCTGGCGGCACTGGTGGAGTCCTATGGGGCCCAGACCGTCTCATATGCTGACGACACCCAGCTTCTTTTCACCTGCCGCAAGAGCGAAGAATTCGATGGGGAAAGTATCCGTGAGTACCTTGGGGCTGTTTTTAACTGGTTCCAACTGAACAGCCTCAAGTGTAATTCAGATAAATCCGAGATACTTTTCTTTGGATGCCCATCGGAACCGGACTGGCATGATTGGTGGCCTGCCGACATGTTCCCCCCTGCTCACTCTTCTGAGTGGGCTAAGAACCTGGGTATTAAAATTGACAACTGGCTGACGCTCAAATCCCAGGTGTCGACCCTCACAGGTACATGATTTGGCATCCTCAGGATGCTCCGAAAGTTCTTTCCGCTGCTTTCCGAGGAACATCAGAGAACAACTGTCCAGGCCCTCATTGGATCCAGACTGGACTACGCTAATATCCTGTATCTGGGTCTCCCAGAATACCTCTTACAGCGCATGCAGGTGACCCAGAATGCAGCTGCACGGGCCATTTTTGGCCTGCATCGTCGAGCCAGTGCCTCAAACTTGCTGCAAACTCTACACTGGCTCCCCATACGGAAGAGGATAATATTTAAAGCCATGACTTTAGCTCATAAGGCCTTACACGCCACGGGTGCCAAATACCTACAAAAGAGGCTGGCCTTTTATCTGCCGACACGATCCTTAAGATCGGAGTCTCTGACACTTGCAGTAGTCCACCGCATAAAGAAAGCCCGTGTTGGAGGGCGGTCTGTCAGAATGCTGGCTCCCCAGTTGTGGAATTCTTTACCGCTGTCCCTGCGGTCCACTTCTAACCTACTCACTTTTAGGAAGGGTTTGAAGACCTGGCTTTTCACTGGCTAGAGTCTTTCTTAGTCTTCTCCTCCGGCTCTGCCTTCCCCTGTATTTTTGTTATGTTTTCCAGTTTCATTTTCTGGGTCTGAAGCACAAAGCGCCGGGACACTCCTTTGGAGTAGCCGCGCGCTATAGAAGTCCCATTATAACATAACATAACATAACATAACATAACAAACTCCAGCTCCACATTAGCCTGTCCGTGTACTCCAGCTCCACCCCAGCCTGTCGGTGTACTCCAGCTCCACCTTAGCCTGTCCGTGTACCCCAGCTCCACCATAGCCTGTCCATGTACTCCAGCTCAACCCCAGCCTATCCGTATACTCCTGCTACACCTCAGCCTGTCTGTCTACTCCAGCTCCACCTCAGCCTGTCCGTGTTTCCCAGCTCCACCTTAGCCTGTCTGTGTACTCCAGCTCCACCCCAGCCTGTCCGTGTACTCCTGCTCCACCTCAGCCTGTCCGTGTACTCCAGCTCCACCTCAGCCTGTCCGTGTACTCCAGCTCCACTTTAGCCTGTCCGTGTACTCCAGCTCCACCACAGCCTGTCCGTGTACTCCAGCTACACCTTAGCCTGTCCATGTACTCCAGCACCACCCCAGCCTGTCCGTGTACTCCAGCTCCACCCCAGCCTGTCCGGGTACTCCTGCTCCACCTCAGCGTGTCCGTGTACTCCAGCTCCACCTCAGCCTGTCCGTGTACTCCAGCTACACCTTAGCCTGTCCGTGTACTCCAGCACCACCACAGCCTGTCCGTGTACTCCAGCTCCACCCCAGCCTGTCCGTGTACTCCTGCTCCACCTCAGCCTGTCCGTCTACTCCAGCTCCACCTCAGCCTGTCCGTGTACTCCAGCTCCACCTTAGCCTGTCCGTGTACTCCTGCTCCACTTCAGCCTGTCCGTCTACTCCATCTCCACCTCAGCCTGTCTGTCTACTCCAGCTCCACCCCAGACTGTCTGTGTGCTATAGCTCCTCATCCAACCTCAGTGCCCCTTCTTTTTCCTGACGTCTTAGCTATGACTTTAGCTAAGCCAAGCCTGTCCCTGTGACCCACATTTAAATGTACACGTGTCACTCCTCACCAAGCCTGTCCGTGTGCCTCACTTTCTCACCCAGCATGTCCATGTGTACCACATCCTCATCCAACTTGCCCGTGTGACCACCTTCTCAACCAGCCTGTCCATTTGCCCTCGCTTCTAATCCAGCCTGTCCGTGTGCTGTCCGTGTACTCCAGCTACACCCCAGCCTGTACGTGTAGTCCTGCTCCACCCCAGCACCACCACAGCACCACAACAGCACCACTCAGCACCACCACAGCACCACTCAACACCACTCAGCGCAACCACAGCACCACTCAGCACAACCACAGCATCACTCAGCGTAACCACAGCATCACTCAGCACAACCACAGCATCAATAAGCGCAACCACAGCATCACTCAGCACAACCACAGCATCACTCAGCGCAACAACAGCATCGCTCAGCGCAACCACAGCATCACTCAGCGCAACCACAGCATCACTCAGCGCAACCACAGCATCACTCAGCGCAACCACAGTATCACTCAGCGCAACCACAACATCAGTCAGCGCAACCACAGCATCACTCAGCGCAACAATAGCATCACTCAGCGCAAACACAGCATCACTCAGCACCACCACTGCATCACTGGTTTAAATATGTTCTCTCATTCTTTCAAACTTTATTACAAATGTCACAAAAAGATGTTAATATTTCACTTCTGTTCTTCGATTTTCGTCACAATAAAATACACTGAACATAATCTTCACAAAAGTTATTTACAAAAGTTTAAGCTATTGCCATTATGAATTACTATCACTTTTATTTAAGTATAAATTAAAAGCCATTGTTATTTGTAATATCAATACATCTAAGTCACGTAAATACAACACATATTGCATTACAAATGGTATAGGTGTCACATTTGCGAAAGTTAAAACTATTGGCATTGTAAATGACAAAGCTATTAATTTCGCTACTTTCAAAACCAAAACTTAAATAAAATATTTGTCATTTACAATACCAATAGCTCACACTTTCCTAATGCGAGACCTATTGCATTGCAAATGCTTGTTGCATTTGTCACCCCGAGTGGGATGGGTATGCTCAGACGTGAGTCCCATGCTATCCTCACCACTGGATTCAAGCAAGCCGGGCTGAAGACGGCTGGAATGCCAGAAACCGGTCCCCGGAAGCTTGTTTCTGGTCCAGGGAAGGCTTGGCTTGGCAGTTCGGGCTGGACTGTTCCCATGAGGCGCAGGGTCAGACGGATTTGCATACGGCCATGTCTGAACTGGGGTGGTGTGGAGTGCAAAAAACGATGGATTTGGGCCCAGATCTCTGTAGTGGGGTGAATGTATGACATTGTTCTGCATTCTGTCCATCAACTGTGGTTTTTGCAATTGTGCTTGGTTGAAGGACAATGGGTATTTGACATTGTTCTGTCAGATTGTCTGTGAAAATTCAGCCAAATTTCACTGAAATTGGATTTGAATATCTAAATTTGGAAGTTTTGGAATCTCTGTTGGAGAGCATTATACCTCGTCTCTTTCCCATCAATGTAGTTAGTGACTTTTTCACATATGCTGTTGCAAGAGTTGCTGCCATCCTGCTAGGGATCATTTTGGCCTTCCATACCTCTCAATATTTCAATATGTTACAGCTACACTTTTGAGTGCAGCCAGGAGGTGTAAACTAATCACTTCCGCGCTGTACAGTCTGTGCTAGTGCCTTTGAAAGCAAAGTTAAAATTCAATGTGACCTTCCCGGCTTTTAGATGATTAATCTAGGCACCAGCATAACAATTCAAGAAACGAAAAAACATTAAGGACTGAGAACCTATTTGTCCGCCTCTGTCCACTGATCTTAATTTGAAAGTCTTTGCTTCTGTTCTGTTGATTTTATTGATTTATTTAACATCTGCTGGGATTTTTTTTACATGTTTTGTGCTTTGTTTGCAAAATAATGTCCTCATGTCTAGTTCATTATAAATGTTTTAATAAATGAAAATCTTGTACCGTCATTCTGAGTGCCTTGTTATTCATAGAGGTAAGATTGCACCATGCA
Organism: Lissotriton vulgaris; assembly: GCF_964263255.1. Lineage (NCBI taxonomy): Eukaryota > Metazoa > Chordata > Amphibia > Caudata > Salamandridae > Lissotriton > Lissotriton vulgaris. The sequence continues at coordinate 49,095,250 of NC_141694.1, read as the reverse complement.
AGTATCGAGACACCACTATATGCATTATATTCATGGGGAGGCATTACCGCATCAGTCTGCGTTCCATAGCCCAAAATCAGAGGTGGGGGTGGAGGGGAGGATAGAGAATGCACAGTACTATCACATACTTTGACAATCTCTGGCGTGGAAAAACTCAAATAGTGCTGCACAATTTCCACCATGGCACACCCTTTGTGTGGGGAAGAGTGGTATCTTCTGCTTGTACCTGTATTGGGTCAGAGCTGACTGGATCCTAGATCATTGTGAAGTCTGGAAGGCTGTGGAGCATGGCGTCAGAGTTCCTTGTCTGCTCACACATCAGTTACATCACCGCTTGCACCTTTTTGGGACTCCAAGATATCAGCCACCCTCATACAAGGGTGAGAAGATCCTCCAGAAACCATGAACAAAGCGCCAAGAGCATCACTAGCGGGCTTGCTTTACCGATACACAAATCTGGAAAAGAGAAATATAAAAGATGGAGACACAGCAAACAAGTCACACATCTGCATGTCATCCTTTCCTTGCAAAGCGATCTGTAATGAAGGAAAAGGGCCTAAACACTGACATTCTGGTGTAGCATTGTGAACCACATTTGGAAAAACTTGCCTGCATGAAGGCGATCAGTATGACAAAGCCTTCTTAGAACAGACATCTAAGGCCACTTCTTGCAAGTTGAAATCCAGATGTTAGTTATCAAAATGCGCAGCAGGTGAAATAATGACTTTCAAAGAAGGGCTGTTCCAGAAGATCTCGGTCTCAGATAATGATGAACACGGCAAACTACAGGTAGATCCTCCCTACAAATTGTGCTTGTTCATCGAAAACAGAGAGGTGGCTGTTAGGTTTCTTCCAAGCGACGTGAGGTCTGTCTCAAGAAACATGCATCAGCAAACCCAAACTGAGTAGGGGCATAAAGATGTAGAAGCAAGGACATCAGACTCCTTCAGCGGGCATTACACACCCCCAAATTAACAATCTGTATGGAAGATGTAGTTGGGAAATGGTCCTTGGCACAAGTTGCAAATATCTAGCACGTGACCCAGCAGTGCAGGCTTCTTTGTGTCAATACAGTTGTGGTGAATTTGAGGTCATGGCCATGCGAATGATTATTTAAAGTTCCCCAGCAGTCTGGCATTTACTGCCATGGAAATTTAACAGTGGATCCAACCTTGGTAGGCTCAGGAAAGTTGGTAAAACCTTTCTCTTTTTGGATAAGGATAGGTTCATGCTCTTTAGGCACATTAATTGGTGTGCATGTTCTCCAGTCACAGTAACTGGTTTGCCAGCTGTCCAGGTACTGAAACACACCTGCATGCTTTCTATGCACAGTAACTGGTGTGCATGCTCTCTATGCACAGAAACACATGTGTATACTCTCTAGGCACAATAACTAGTGTGGATACTTTCTAGGTACAGTAACAGGTGTGCATGCTCTTAAGCACAGAAACATGTGCATGCTCTCTGGGCACAGAAATACATGTGCATGCTCTCTAGCCACATTAACTGGTTTGCATGTTGTCTTGGTACAGAAACACATCTGCATTCTTTCTAGGCACAGTAACTCTTGTGCATGCTCTCTATGCACAGAAACACATGTGTATGCTCTCTAGGCACAATAACGGGTGTGCATGCTTTCTAGGCACAGTAACTGGTGTGCATGCTATACGCACAGAAACATGTGCATGCTCTCTAGGCACATTAACTGGTGTGCATGATCTCCAGTCACAGTAACTGGTTTTCATGCTGTCTGGGTACAGAAACATATCTGCATGCTTTCTAGGCACAGTAACTGGTGCACATGCTCTCTTTATACAGAAACACATGTGTATGCTCTCTAGGCACAATAACTGGTGTGCATGCTTTCAAGGCACCGTAACTGGTGTCCATGCTCTCTAGCATCAGAAAAACATGCACATTCTCTCTAGGCAATGCAGCACATGTACTTGCTCTCTAGGCACAGTAACTGGTGTGATTGCTCTCTAGGCACAGAAGCACATGCTCTCCTGATATAGAATGACATGCTCTCTAGGCACAGAAACACATGTGCATGCTCTCTAGGCACTGAAGCACATGAACTTGCTCTCTATGCACAGTAACTGGTGTGCATGCTCTCTAGGCACAGAAACACATGTGCATGCTCTCTAGTTACAGAAACATACAAGCATGCTCTCAAGGCACAGAAAAAACATCTGCATGCTATCTAGGTACTATAACTGGAATGCATCCTTTTTAGGCACAGAAACACATGTGCATGCTCTCTAGGCGCAGAAACACATGTACATGCTCTCTAGGAACAGCAAATGATAGGCATGCTCTCTAGGTACAGAAACAAATGTGCATGCTCTCTAGGCACAGTCACTGGTGTGCATGCTCTCTAGGCACAGAAACACCTGTGCATGCTCTCTAGGCACATATACACATACACATGCTCTCTAGGAACAGTAAATGGTAGGCATGCTCTCTAGGCACAGAAACAAATGTGCATGCTCTCTAGGCACAGAAACACATGTGCATGCTCTCTAGGCATAGACAAACATTTGCATGCTCTCTAGGCACAGTAAGTGGTGTGGATGCTCTGTAGGCATGGAAACACATGTGCATGCTTTCTAGGCGCAGTCACTGGTGGGCATGCTCTCTATACTCAGAAACACAATTGCATGCTCTCTAGGCACCGAAACACAGGAGCATGGTGTCTAGGCACAGAAACACATGTGCATGCTCTCCAGGCACATAAACACATGCAGATGCTCTCTAGCCACAGGAACACATGTACATACTCTTTGAGCACAGTAAATGGTGTGCATGCTTTCTAGGCACAGTAACTGGTGTGCATGCTATAAGCACAGAAACATGTGCATGCTCTCTAGGCACATTAACTGGTGTGCATGATCTCCAGTCACAGTAACTGGTTTTCATGCTGTCTGGGTCCAGAAACATATCTGCATGCTTACTAGGCACAGTAACTGGTGCACTGGTGCACATGCTCTCTATACACAGAAACACATGTGTATGTTCTCTAGGCACAATAACTGGTGTGCATGCTTTCTAGGCACTGTAACTGGTGTGCGTGGTCTCTGGGCTCAGAAAAACATGCGCATGCTCTCTAGGCACTAAAGCACATGTACTTGCTTTCTAGGCACAGTAACTAGTAACTAGTGTCCATACTTTCTAGGCACAGAAACACATGCATATGCTCTCTTGGCACAGAAGCACATGTACTTGCTCTCTATGCATGGTAACGGGTGTGCATGCTCTCTAGACACAGAAACATATGCACATGCTCTCCTGACATAGAACAACATTTACATGCTCTCTAGGCACAGACTCATATGTACATGCTCTCTAGACACAGAAACACATGTGCATTTTATCTAGGCACAGAAACACATGTGCATGCTCTCTAGTTACAGAAACATACATGCATGCTCTCTAGGCACAGAAAAAACATATGCATGCTATCTAGGTACAGTAACTGGAGTGCATGTTTTTTTAGGCACAGACACACATGTGCATGCTCTCTTGCCACAGAAACACATGTACATGCTCTCTATGCACAGTAACTGGTGTGCATGCTCTCTAGGTACAGAAACAAATGTGCATGCTCTTTAGGCACAGTCACTGGTGTGCATGCGTTCTAGGCACAGAAACACAGATGCCTGCTCTCTAGGCATAGAAACACATTTGCATGCTCTCTAGGCACAGTAAGTGGTATGCATGTTCTATAGGCATAGAAACACATGTGCATGCTTTCTAGGCACCTTCACTGGTGTGCATGCTCTCTATACTCAGAAACACATCTGTGTGCTCTCTAGGCACCGAAAGACAAGAGCATGGTGTCTAGGCACAGAAACACATTTGCATTATCTTTAGGCACAATAACTGCTGTGCATCCTTTCGCCCAGACGTGGGTCCCATGCACTCCACACCACTGGAGTCAAGCTAGCCGGGCTGATGAGAGGTGTTACCTCGAAACCGGTCCGGTCCTCGGATGCTTGATTCCGTTCTGGGAAGGACATGGCTTTTGTAGTTCGGACTGGACTGTTCCCATGGGGCACAGGGTCAGAGCTGATCTGCATATCGCCATTGTCTAACCCGGGTGGTGTGGAGTGCAAAAAAACGATGGATTTGGGCCCAGATCTTTGGACTGGGGTGAGTGTGTGACATTGATCCACACTCGGTCCATCACTTGTTGTTTTTGCAAATTCCGCCCTAAGTGCGCTGGGGATGCCCAGACGTGGGTCCCAGGCACTCCACACCACTGGAGTCAAGCTAGCCGGGCTGATGAGAGGTGTTACCTCGAAACCGGTCCGGTCCTCGGATGCTTGATTCCGTTCTGGGAAGGACATGGCTTTTGTAGTTCGGACTGGACTGTTCCCATGGGGCACAGGGTCAGAGCTGATTTGCATATCGCCATTGTCTAACCCGGGGTGGTGTGGAGTGCAAAAAAACGATGGATTTGGGCCCAGATCTTTGGACTGGGGTGAGTGTGTGACATTGATCCACACTCGGTCCATCACTTGTTATTTTTGCAAATTCCGCCCTAAGTGCGCTGGGGATGCCCAGACGTGGGTCCCAGGCCCTCCACACCACTGGAGTCAAGCTAGCCGGGATGATGAGAGGTGTTACCTCGAAACCGGTCCGGTCCTCGGATGCTTGATTCCGTTCTGGGAAGGACATGGCTTTTGTAGTTCGGACTGGACTGTTCCCATGGGGCACAGGGTCAGAGCTGATTTGCATATCGCCATTGTCTAACCCGGGGTGGTGTGGAGTGCAAAAAAACGATGGATTTGGGCCCAGATCTTTGGACTGGAGTGAGTGTGTGACATTGATCCACACTCGGTCCATCACTTGTTGTTTGTGCATCCTTTCTAGGCACAGTAACACATGTGTAGGTTCTCTAGGGACAGAAACACATGTACATGCTCTCAAGGCACAGTACACATGCACATGCTCTCTAGCCACAGAAACACATGTGCATGCTCTTTAGGCACAGTAAGTGTTATGCATGCTCTCTAGGCACTGAAACACGTGCATACTTTCTAGGTACAGTAACTGGTGTGCATGCTCTCTAGGCGCAGAAGTGCATGTGCATGTTTTTGGGGGAGAGAAACAAATGTGCATTCTCTCTAGACACATTAACTAGTGTGTATGCTCTCTAACTACAAAAGCACATATGCATGTTCTCTAGACACAGCAACCGGTGTGCATGCTCTCTTGGCACAGAAATATGTGTGCATGCTCTCTAGGTACAGAAACACTTGTGCATGCTCTCTAGGTATAGTAACTGGTGTGCATTCTCTCTAGGCACAGAAACACATGTGCATGCCCTCTATGCACAGTAACAGGGGTGCATGCTCTCAAGGCACAGAAACACATATGCATATGCATGCCCTCTAGGCACAGTAACTGAGGTGCATGCCGTCTAGTCAGAGAAACACATGTGTGTGCTCTCTCGACACAGTAACTGGTGCGTTTCTAAATCCATTTTGTCTGCTGATTGCCTTCTTGGAAATGGTTTGGATTTAATCCTGTCAAGCTCAGTGGCAAATCTATTCCCCTTTCATTTGGGGACCCTGTAAACTTAGAGTCAGTACTTTTAAAACCTTGGTGTGCATGGTTGATAGGCACAAAAACACATGTGCGGGGGCTGTGGCGCTCCTGCAGCTCCCCGCGTACATTTTTAGGTTATGGGCTGTGGCTCTATGAAATGTGTTTGCTGATTGCTGATTGCAGGCCCCACAGGGCATTATGTGGTGCTCCTCTGGGAGAAGTGAATAGTAAATGAGCATCCCTCCCACTGTGCAATGATCAGTAATAACCAGGCTCCTGCTTTTTTGTTGATGTTTTATTCCTTCTGGGGCTGCCTCGTTCCACCTGGGGCACCCCACGTGTCTCCTTCATCAGGGGAAGCACAGGGATCCCACCCCTGTCTGCCGCGGCTGGCTCTTGTGGCAGCCGTCCTTTCTCCCCAGACACAGGCACGGGGACGAGGGCAAGCCCACCACAGATGGGGAGAATGCAGCATCTCCCCGCTTGTCAGGGCCCGGAGTTGGGATCTCAGACCCCTGGATGACCTCTCAGGAGTGCAATGGAGCTCCCCATATCTTTGTAGAGGTGGGGGCCCAGAGTTGGGGATCTCATGCTCCCATTGCTGAAACCTGGCACAGAGATTGGGATTCCTGGGCCCTTTTAGCTCTGGGAGGGGGCCCCTCGCACTCCTTCTCGCAGGGAAAATTTGATTTGACTCCTGACAGCGACTTCTGAGCCCTGGACCACCCCGGCAGCATGAATTGCTCCAGCAGAGGAACTACACATGCTCAAACTCTTGCTGGGGGAGGGGTTAAAAGGTCAACTCCTTCGCTGGTGGATATCTGGGGCCCTGGTAGGCCGCTTTGCTCCATCTTGGGCTCATTTTGCTCCTGGTGGCGAGCTTCAGCTTTCCCAGGGCCTCCTGGCCTTAAGGTGATGAACTTTGCAGAGAGCTGGTTTCACTGGCTTCCTGCACTAGACTCTCCTTCTCTCCTCTTGGGCTTCTCTCCTCCTTTGTGTAGAAGTCCAGTTCTTTTCCCCAACGAGTCCCCAGGAGATGTAAGGGGGACCAGCTTCCCTGGGCCTTGGGAGATCCCCCCTGGTCCTAGGGGCAACTGTAGTTGAGTCCTTCGTCCAGATGGATGTCGGGGGTGCCTCCTTCCAGTTGCCCATGGTTGGTGTGAGCGGAAGGTTTGAGATGCGAGGCACCCCATGCCTATCTTTGGGTGCTACATCACCTCTCCGCCCCTGTACCAACCCTCCCGTATGCCTGCTGGAAGTTTTTTAAAACGGCATCACGCAGGAGTACTAGTCACATCTGCTCTGGGGGCCTCAGCTCCACCTCTCACTGACATCACTGCCAGGGCCTTTCCCTATAAATCTTCAAAGGGAGTTCCCTCCTGTGATGGCTCCAGATGTCTGGGCTCCCTACTGTGTTTGGACTTGGGTTTGTCCATCACTGGTACAGTGTGACAGCTGATTGATTGATGCAGACCCTTCATTCCCACCCCTTTCCTCCTCAGAAGCTGAGTCAAGTACAGTTAATTGCTTCCTTTGTGTGGGGAGGTCTTTGTTCCTGGAGAGAAATGTAATTAACTGGGCACCGAAGGATGAAAAAAAGCCTGGGTCTGATCCTGAGCTAAGCCAAAGAAATATGACAATCCTGGATAAGCCATAAGCTGTACAGATATCCTCTTGGAACTCTCAACCTTGAGTTTGGCATACAGATGCCACCCCAGTTTGATATGTCACTGGTAGGCAAAAGGGAAATAAAACTGTATTCTAACACAGTCATCCCCATAGGTGTAAAATTGAGGGTCACTGCTGACAAGACAGTGAACCACACACTTTCCCTGAGAGTGTACACTAACATTATGAGGCCCACCACAGGTCAATATCTAATCCTGCAGAGTCCTCTATGTGCCAGGCTACCTGTGTGCTGGTACCAGGCTGCGTACAACAGGAGCCAAGTGCCCCTTACCCTTGCTGCGTCGCAGCAGCCTTATCTTAAAAGGAGAACACTGGAGGTAAACATGTACAGTCCATTTACCCTGCGTTTGCTGTGGGTGAGTTGCCAGGTATGAGGCTCACCCACATGTAAAAGGTCAAGCACTAGGCGATCAAAAGCAAAACATCTGGGTTTATTAGATGGGCAGAACCCATTGTCTCACACATGTTATTATTGGTAATTCTGCATCAAAGAATAATGCTGAATTACCAAAATTACTCTGACTACTCTGGCATAATTAAAATTACTCCCATATCTAACTCTTACACACTGTTCTCCCCTATTTGCAATATGATGAGAAAAATCTTGTATGATACTCATTCTCAACAAGGGTACTTTTTGTGGATGTAAGCAATAGAACCAGATACAGAACTTTACAATGGTACTGTAGGTGCCTAGCACAAGAGTGGAATGGCCCTGCCTTCCTCAAAGTTGTCAATAGTGGCCTATCACTACAGTACGGTACAAAGCCCTTTCATCCCTTCTAAAACACTAGAATGGGATTCATACAGCACATCGGTTCTTAGGAATTGCAAAAGATCCTCTGGAGTGTTTTTGTAGGAAATACCACATGGGTATTCAAATCTATACACACAATACTTTATTTTCTCTTTATGTAAAGAACATGGAGCCATATGTGATGGACTGGGTTAGTAATTTATGACTCATTCCAACACATATTATTGGCCCTGATCATTACAAGCACATAATTATATGTGTTAGCAGATCAGAGCTTAAGCCCTACATGGAAGCCCCCATCAGAGCAGGTGAACATTAGAATTCAAGTGGCAAGTGATCTCAAGAAAATATTAAACCTAAATAATTTGGCATTGAGGTCTTCAGGCACATCCACGTGATGCTTAATAAAAACTTCAGGAAAGCACTAAACTCATAGCTGTAAATGTTGACTGCTTCATGTAACCACCTCCATCCATCACAGCCAGAATACCCATAATTACTAGGGTGGTCCTCCTGAGCCTGCTGACGCCGTTGAAGAGCAGAGCCGTGTGATGCATTGCTTTTCAAAGGTCATCAGCATCTTCCAGACCCTTAGAACGGTGTGATTTGGGAATTTGTATTTAGAGGATCAATTAATCACACAAAAGAAAGTGGTCGCTGCCACCGCATCCAGCTTGATAATACTATACTGCTGATGTCTCAGAAACACAATATGTAACAAAACTAGTGGTCTCAAAAGGTGCCCCTCAAATCCTCGTTATAGCAATAATTTATGGTAGGAGTGAAAGCGTTCTTTTGGGTCCTTTTTGTCTGTAGTCATTTTAGAAGTGAAGTTTGTGATTATCAACGGGCTTACCCTTTGGTGTGTGGGTACACATCCCTCCCTAAATCCCTACCCAGTGCTTAATTTGAGATAGTGGCTTTCAGTGCCGGCACCACCACTTAATTGTCAACATGGGTGTTTGTGAACTTCTGCCACACGTTGGAACTGTCTGGCTAATTTAGAAATTTAGAGATGACCACAACAGCAGTTAATTATTAATTCAAACTACATTAAAAATGACTACTACCTGCCCCCAAAGCCATTCATATATCTTTGGGGGTCTGGAATAGTCCTGAATTGTCACACTTATAGGAGTGTCATGGTTAGTTGTTACTATTACTGGCAGCGCTGGCAGGGGCAATGTGCAGTGCACGCTGCAGTGGCCTCCTGATGAGAGCCCTGGCACTTATTTTGTTTTCAAACTAAGCACTGCCCACCTAACTCTCCCTAGACCCCTCCTTAGTCCTCCCTAAAACCCTCCAATTTACCAGTAAGTGTGCCTCTTTTTCACCCACTTCCTTTAGTCCCTCCCATATTTACTACTAAGTAGGAAACATACGTGTGTAAAGAACTCCCCATAGAAAAGACAGGAAAAGTGGAGGTGGAGATTAGGGGGCAGATTTACGAGAAAGTGACTCTATGCATTCCGCAAGCCATTTGGCTGCACCGCACTGAGTCACTTTCAGAGCACAGGAATGCAACATATTTACAATGATATGTCGTATTCCTATGCTCTCCCCTGCGATAGTGCACAAACTGCTGCCATGCGCCGGTGCAGGCACCCTTGCACCATGGTGCGGATTGTTTTCGTGCATGAAGAGGCACCTTGCTGCATGAAAACAATCATTACAGGCATTTTCCTCTTTCAATGTGTGCTGTACAATGCAGCACGATATGAAAGAGGAAAAAACAAGGAGAAATTAAAACATATCACCTCGTTGCACCTCACTATGCTGCCCCTAGGGTGGCATAGCATACTGACGCCTTTCCAGATTTACGATTCCTCGTAAATCTGGAATTGTGTCTGGTTCCTTGGGTGTTGCGTGGGAACGCCCACAGTAACACTCGTGGAACGCCCCTTTCACGCAAAGTGCTGCGTGTAAAGGGGCCGTATTTACAAGGACAAGAAAAGCCATGTAAATATGGAGCAATGAAATACACCACCAGTACCTCACAAAAAGTGACATACTGGTGGCCCAGGAGGCTGGTAAATCTGCCCCCATGTTTGTGAATAGCAGTTAGCTGTTCTTTAGTAGGACTTTGTAGTTAGAAATTGCAGCTAGTGAATAGGCACCTTAGAGTCATGTAGAAAGCACTAGTCTGCATATGAAGAACCCAAGCACCCAAGGCAAGCACCTTATGGAAGCACTCATCTCCCCACTGAATGCACATAGTTGCAGGTACCAGAATACTGGTCCAAACCTATTCTGCCTGTCCACCTATTCAATGGTGGCGGCACCGCCGGTCTGTGTGTTGTCTTCCCTGTAGCTGAGCTCCGCCTGTGGCGCACCCCAGCTGCTGCTCTGCCTGCAGCGTACCCCAGCTGCTGCTCTGCCCCCTCCCCCCCCCGGCTCTCTGCGTTCCACCCATGGCCATAAGAAGGGAAGATAAAAAAAATGCCAAGACAGGCCAGGTGAGTTGCAGAGCAGCACACTGCCCGTACAGAAGTTAACCGTCATACCACCAACCAACCGTAGGGCAGGGTGCAGTCTTCTGTGGTCACTCGAATAAGAATTTGACAGGCCTCTTTCAGCTAATCCGCAGCAACAGTGTAGTCTCAGGGCACTTATTGTGCCACCCACCTAAGTAGCCTTTAAAACATGTCTCAGGCTGTTGGGACTTCTCCTCTCTGCCTTGCATTCCACACAGAATGTTCCCTGCGTGGAACACTTGTAACATTATGCGTTTTGTTTTACCTTGTTTTCATCTTCCTGTTTGCTTCCGTCTTTTCTCTTCTGTATTCTATTTTCTCCTTACCTTTCCCTTTTCTTTTGTTTGTACTGTGGCAGCAACTCACCCACGCAATGGATCGTGTTTTGGCTCCTCCTCCTTTCTTACAGACTGCTGGCACTCCCCCTGTACCGTGGGAGCAGTGGAAGGACACTTTTGAAGCGTATTTGGAAGCTATCGATGGCGATACCTTTACTGGGAAAAAGAAAAAAGCTCTGCTTATCTATAATCTTGGCACTGAAGGCAGAAACATATTAAAAACTTTGACTCTTGAAGTGGTCAGTATTACTGTTAGTGGTGGTGATGCTTGGGAATCACTTTTAACTGATGAATATGCCTCGTTGATCAAAACTCTTGACAAGAAATTCTCTCCCAAGAGGAACGTTGTGCTCGAACGCCATAAGTTTCTTCAACGTGCCCAAACCCCTGGTGAATCAATTGACGACTTTGCAGCTGCCCTTCGCATTCTGGCGATCAACTGCAACTACAGGGAATTCAGAGATGAGATCATACGTGATCAACTTATTGAGAGGACTTCCAACAAGAAAATTCAAGAGAAACTACTTGCTTCTGGCGATCCTGATTTGGAGACTGCTCTCACTTTAGCCAAAAGTATTGAGCATTCTCCATTTTGTGTTAGGGAAATAAATTCTCCCTCTTCATCAACGCCCTCTTCTTCTGCAGATGTCAAACTATTGAATTCAAAACCTCCTGCCAAATTTAAAGCCTCTGTTTTGCCTAATGTTACCCGTTCTGTTCCATCTAATGTTTCTTCCAGACCCAGATCTGTGCAAAATGATTTAATATGCTTTCGTTGTGGCAGTAAGTCACATTTGGGTTCTGCTAAATTTGGTTTGCTCTCAATCAAACCTGCTATAAATGTGGGAACAAAGGACATTATTCCCGCATGTGCAAAGCTACTTCTACGAACAAGCACCTTCCCTCTATAAAGAATATTTCAGGGGAATCTGATGAAGAATGTTATGAACTGTTGATATTGTCTGCTGCTTCGCATGAGGCCGGGGTAGTAGAACTGTCCGCTTTGTCTGGTCTTCGGAAAAGGAAGCCTCCTTCTTGTTCAATAGCTGTGGATGGAGTAGTCTGCAAGTTCCTTGCAGACACTGGTTCTCCTTTTACTTTGTTGAATTCTACTGACTTTAGCAAACTATCTAATGTACTTTTGGAACCTTCAGTATCAAGATCAAGATTTTTGCTTATAATAGCAAAAGGGTTGAAGTTTTGGCCAAATGTTCTGCTAAACTTGAGTTTCATGGTGATCACACTACCAGTGTAGTGTTCATAGTTAAGGATGGTACCAATTTGTTGGGGTGGGATGAACAGGGAGATTTGAACATTGTTTTGGATCTCAACCATCCAGACATGGTAATATCCCACAGAGAATTATGTGAGTTTTACTCTTCAGTTTTGGCATCACCAAAGACACTTGCTGTATCTCATGTGTCTAACACCAAGTGGGCACTCATGTTTCCTGAAGTTTTTAGTGGGGAATTAGGCAAACTCAAGGGTTTCCAACACAGGATAATTTTAAAAGAGGGTGCCAGTCCTGTTGCCCATAAGGTGCGGAAAGTGCCTTTAAGCTTAAGTGCAGAATTAAAGAAGGAATTGGAGCGTTTATGTGCTGCTGGTGTGATTGAGCCAATCGAGGGTTCTAAGTGGCTTGCTCCCATAGTTTTGGCGAGGAAATCTGACAAGTGTTTGAGGATGTGTGTTGACCTGCGTGATCTCAATGCTAATATTTGGATCGACCGGCAACCACTCCCAAATATCAACGAAATGTTAGCCACCCTCGAAGGTGCGAAATTTTTCACCTCCCTCGATATTTCATCCGCATATCATCAGATTGAGCTGTGCCCTAATTCCAAGCACCTTACCTCTTTTGTAACTCCGGAGGGAGCTTATCGTTACATCCGCATGCCATTTGGTTTAGCTTCAGCCTCGGCTGTTTTTCAGAGGTTAATGAACAACCTGGTCAAGAACATTTCTGGTGTTGTCTTTTTCCAGGACGACATTCTGGTTCATGGCAAAACCGAACTTGAACATGATGAGCGTGTTAAACTTGTTCTCAGCATACTAAGGTCCAGTGGGTTAACTTTGAGGGAAGACAAATGCAAATTCCCCTCAAGACGGGGTGGACTATCTTGGTCACCACATTTCCCAAAATGGGGTTGAACCAAAGGTCAAGATCATTGATGCCATCCAAAATGCTCCTGCTCCTACGAACAAGGATCAATTACGTTCATATCTTGGTCTGGTGGAGTATTACTCCAAATTTGTTAAGATTTTCTCTTCCAAAACCGCTGCTATGCGTAGCCTACTCAAGAAAAATGTCAAGTTTGTTTGGGATGATGATTGTAATAGCAATTTCAATGTCATCAAGCAAGAGATTATTGGTGCTCGCCCTCTGAAATTGTTCAACATCAATGACTTGTGCATTCTTTCCACCGATGCAAGTAATGTGGAGTTGGGGGCTGTCCTCATGCAGAGAAGGGGTGATGGTCGCGAGGAAACTATTGCTTTTGCCTCCAGAACCTTGAGGGGTGCTGAGGGAACTTACTCTACCATTGAAAAGGAGGCTCTAGCACTGTGGTGGGGAGTTTTGCATTTCAAAATTTTTTTGTGGGGCAACAGGTTTATCTTGAGAACTGACCATAAGCCCTTGATTTATCTATTCACGACCAAAGGTGGTGGCAGGGCAACTCCAAGGATCTCCAAGTGGCAGTTCAGGTTGCAGGAATTCCAATATCAGCTTGAGTATGTGGCTGGGGCGAAGAATTTGGTTGCTGATTACTTATCCAGGCTACCCCTTTCCAATGGTGATGACAGCGTTGCGACTGATGATTTGGAAGTGGTTTGTGCGGTTGGTTCTTTATGTGACTCTGTTGGGTGTGCTCTTTCGGAGTATGAGTGGTTGGAGGGGATTGCTTCAGATTATGACATGCAGATTGTTATTGATCTCCTCTGCAAACCTTGGCCGTGTGAAAAAGCTTGTCCTGCCGCTATTATTCCTTACTTGAGAGTCAAGGATGAGTTGTCTCTTGTTGATGGAATTTTGAGAAGAGGTGGTCTATTGGTTGTTCCTGTTTCAATTCGTGGGAAAATTCTTGGTTTAGCTCATGAGGGTCATCCGGGCATTCGGTCCATGAAGCGCAGGGTGAGGCAGGATTTTTGGTGGCCATCTGTAGACAAGGATGTTGAACACTTTGTTCGTGAATGCTGTGAATGTATTGTTAGTGATAAGTCACAAGTCACCCGTCCTTTGCCTGTTGAACTTATTGTTGTGAAGAGTGTTCCTTGGTCCAAGTTAGCTTTGGACATTGCTGGACCTTATGGTCTCGTTGGTTCGACTCCCAAATTTATCTTGGTGTTGATTGACTATATGACCAAGTGGCCTGAGGTAAGATTTGTTGATTCCATCAGTTCTTCTGTGGTGGTTTTATTTTTACGTGATGTTTTCTCTAGGGAGGGTTTTCCTGAGGAGATAGTTTCGGATAACGGTACGCAGTTGGTTTCTGCTGAAATGTCTTTGTTTTTCAAGGAGGTTGGAATTAAACATATTTGTACGTCACTCTATCATCCTCGCAGCAACGGTTTGGTTGAGCGTTTCAATTGTGTTGTCAAAGAGCATCTTCAACTGGCTTTGGTGAATGGTTTGCAGTGGCGTCAAGCGGTTAGCGATATGTTATGGGCTGTGAGAACCACTCCGCATGTTTCGACTGGTGTTGCTCCTTTTACTTTGTTGCGTGGTAGAGTCGCTGGTACCAAGTTGAACAAAGAATGGATGTCCAGGAGGGTTGTGGATGCTGCTTGTTTAGCTAGAGTAGCTGATGTCAGGGTTTCGGTTCAGAGCAGGTATGATACTAAATCGGACGGGTTGTCTTCTTGCAAGGTGAAGGTTGGTGATTGGGTGAGGATAAGGAAACCTGGGTTTCTCCGTAAGGGGGAGACACGGTTTTATTCTCCTAAGAAGGTGTCTGCAGTGAAGGATTATGTGGTGGTGTTGGAAGATGGAAGGGTTTGGAACAAGAGTATGGTTTCTATCGTGCCTGGCCCCATGGTTGAGAGTGTCGGGAAGCGGTTGGGGGCTAGCGTTTCCCCTCCTACTCCCAAGGTGGGTAAATGTAAATGTATTGTAAATGTATTGCGATTTATATAGCGCACGTATCACCCGAAGGCATCAAGGCGCTTGCCTTGGGAACCCGTCCTGGTATTCTCCTGTGAGATAACCCCAGCAGGGTATCCACAAGGTGAAAGCCAGGCATCCCGCCGCGAGGGGCCGTAGTGGAGATTAAGCAAGCCCAGAGTCGCAGAGTGTGAACCCATGAGTCGAGTAGGCACCGGAAAGAGAATTATCGAGTCCATGGAATTTTTTGAGCCCAAGACCCGCCGAGGGGAGGAATTGAACCCTGGTCCAGGACCGATCTCAGCTTCCGCGTCTGCCGCCTCTAACCCCTGAGCCACACTTCTCCACGGGTGGTGTTGTGCACTCTGAAGGAAACTTTCCGCGGAGGGAAACTTCTTCCAGGGTCAGATCTGTTCTTGCTAAATTTCAGGACTATGTGATTATGTAAATTCCTGGACCACATGGTGGGTGCAAAGTAATGTTTGTGTTGCACTAACCAATGTTTGCTTTACATTATGAATCGATGCGTTTTGTTTTACCTTGTTTTCATCTTCCTGTTTGTTTCTGCCTTTTCTCTTCTGTATTCTATTTTCTCCTTACCTTTCCCTTTTCTTTTGTTTTCTCTATGAAGAAAGGGAGGTGTGTTGGGACTTCTCCTCTCTGCCTTGCATTCCAAACAGAATGTTCCCTGCGTGGAACACTTGCAAGATTCTTCCCTTGGCAGTTGCTGCCGGGGAGCTGCTGTGGCTAGACGCTTAATAAAGTCCTGGTACTCACTTACCTGTCGTGTGGACTCCACTTCTCTTCACAGGCCTTCCATGGCAGCCTGTTTGTGCCGTTTTGAACTGCCATTTTGACCTGGCAAGTAAACCTTTTGCCAGGAGTAACTTTCCTCTTTAATACATATTAGGTCACCCCTAGGGTAGGCTCTAAACAGTCCAAAGGGCAAGGTGCATTGTATATAAAATATTGGACATGTGCTTTACACTTTTACACTTCCTGGTAGTGAAAAACTCTCACATTCATAATTCCAGTGGCGGATGGCAGGGAACGGGGAGGGCTGGGCAGGCAGGTTGGGGGGAATAGTGGGGTGAAGGGGACAAAATACTCTGAAAAAAAGAAAACACTTACTTCTTCGCCCCACGCCTGCCTACGTCTCTTTTCCCTCATTGCTGACTCTGGAAGCACACAGGCTCCCCTGAGCCAATCACAATGCTGCAATGCAGCTTTGTGATTGGTCTGAGTGCTGTAGTTCAGTGCTCAGACTGGGACAGGGAGCCTGTGCATATTCCCTTGTCAGGCTGTAATGCAGCCTGGGTGGGGAACATGTAAAGTGCACAGGACTGTTTGGCCGGCCCGAGATCGCTGGCCAAGCAGCCTTGCACAATTAGGGTGCACAGTCCACTCCTCCTCCCTGAGCCACCGGCCCGCCACGCCCTAACCTAGCCCCACAGAAACAAAAAATAAAATGATAATAACTTTTTTATTTTTATTTTAGTTTTCCCTTTTCCACCTCTCTGAGAGTAGTGGGTTGATGCGCCTTCGCCTTAGCGGAAGAGCCGCCCCTGCATATTTCACTACTGCAAGGTCTGTCTGTCACTTTGGATATCATTGGTTTAAATTATTACAATTAATAAGTGATAACTTTCAATCGGGAGCAAGTAGAAATGTAGAGTTTGTTTTCTAAAGACTTGTAATTCAAAACCCTATTTGATGGTAAAGTTGAATTGTACGCCACAATTCAGAAAACGCCCCTTTTAGAGTGTTGGCATTTTCTTGTCTCAACCATTCGGTGCCTGCAGCCTGTATCCTGGTTCACATGACTAGGTGTAGCTGGCAGTGGTCTTTGTGTATTGCTCCGAGAGAGCGAGACAAAGGAGAGAAGTAGCTGTCCAGATGGGCCATCTCTGACTTGATGAGGGGGAGCTGTCACCTACCACACTTGCAAATCACAAAGGCTCTGCCCAGCACACTCACAAAGGGTTTTGACACTAATCTTTTGTGAAATGAATATGGAAGGGTGCTGCACTCAATTCACATAAATCAAAATCTTAATCCGGTATGTGTGCTGTACTGGACTAGTGCCTGCAAACTATGTGAAATGAATGAATATGGCCTGGTGTTGTGAGTCACCAGGACTCCAGTGCGCACTAAGTAGTGCGTACTGGAGTCCTGGTGACTCACAACACCAGGCCATATTCATTCATTACTAATCTTTTGTGACCCTAAACAATCTGAGGCCAGGGCAGGGAGGCAGGAAATTTCAAACACCTCTTAGGGGGGAAACCTTCAGAACCTTCTCCTGTTTCAAAGTGGGCACAATACCCTCAGTCCCAACTCTTCAGTACACCTATGGACCTTTGGAAGACTCAGAAGGACTACTGTGCTGCTCTGCCAGAAGGACTGCTACTCTTTCGTCCTGCTGCCCTACTACCCTGCTGCCTTGCTGCCTGACTGAGGACAGGACCTGCATCTTGATCCCAGGACTACCAGAGTGCCTCAAAAGGCTAGTTGGCTCCTTGACAACCACACAGGACTCTGCACCACAACCCCACAGCTCCTCAGAACCACTAGTGGGCGATGCATCTTCGACACAGGACTCCACATTTCAAGCCCCTCGTCAACAGCACCCTCAATGATGACACAGGGCTCTGCATCACAGACTTGTAGCTTCCTCGAGCAGTGCATCCTCAACGCGGGGTCTCACAACGCTCTGCAAACCAGGATTTAAGGTACTTTGTTCAGCTAGCCTAACTTAGTCCCTGTATCTGCCCTGCACTCCATTGCAGTCAGCTTGAACTTGTTGCTTTGTTCTGGTCCGGCATGACCATATAATCACAGTTGACACTTTGTGCTTCTAGGCACTATTTTTACTACAATCTTTAAAATTACATATCTCTGTTTCTACTGATTGCATGTTTGTCATTGTGAGAACAAATCATTTATTAAATTGTACTCCATTTTTCTAAATTGGTGTGGGATATTTCTTATGTTGTGTTTTTACTTTATTACTGTTTGAAGTGTTGCATAAATCATTTACACATTGCCTCTAGGTTAAGCCTGCCTGATTTGTGCCAAGCTACCAGAGGGATAAGCACAGTTTAACTTTGTGTGTGACTTCACCCTGACAGAAATTATGTATGTGGGGGTTTGCCCCCTCAACCAGTAACCCCATTTTCAACAACACTTTACACCCCAATCCTAAACATAAGGTTGTCCGAAAAGCTGCACGCTGAAAAATGTCCATGTTTAACCCTTTTGCCATTTTGCAAATTATGAAGTAACAGTAAATCTGCGACAAAAGTAGATTGTTTTTACGCTCTCCATTGTGAATACAATCCACACTGCCTGCAATTTTTATGTTACCAAAACACAAGCTTCTTCTGCCTGTGAATTCTTGTATTTCCCGTTCCGGAATGGGGGTGTGAGAGTAATCTCTTGGCGAACTGGCCATCTCTCTTCCATCTGCTGCAAACCCTAAGTGCATTATTCCCGTCACCTCGGTATCCATCCACTGTGTGCCTGCACAGATTGTAATTTCATGCTCCACTGTTACTGTTCATTTGTGAAACATATGAATCACATTATCATTGTTTAAGGTTCTGACAGTCTAAGTAGCTCCCGCCCCCTGGGACGGCGGCTACCAGGTGTCTAGGTGACAGATTTAATTTCTGATGGCTTAACTAGGAACATGTAACCCCACAAGAAGCTTCTGGCGGCTTTATCTTTACTGCTGAGGTGTCTCTGAACCTGACATGGAGGCGTATGGGAGTGAGGTGTCTACTGAAGCACAGCTTGCTGGTTTGCTGCTGCCTTTGCTGTCACTTGCCGTGAATCGCTTTTAAAGGGGCCAGCCAGTGAATGATGTCACAATAGATCTCAAACCCCCATCTGAAATCATCAAACAAGTGAATATTTGCGAATGTCTTGGCCGAATTTGGGTTTATAATCGCCTTCCTAGAAATGCATTGTTTTACCTTCTAGTAAGAATCTATTTTAGGGAAACAAGGTCCCTTTGTTGCTTATTCCAGGTCAGCACGATGAACAGTAGACAGATATAAGGCGAGGTTTGGTGCTTGCAGAGCCCAGATGATGTGCTGTGTGTTGTGATGTGGTGTGTTGCGTTATTGTGTGATGTGGTTAGTGCAATGTAGGGTTTTGTAGCAGGTGCTGGTTGTTATTTCTTAATTAATAAAAGAATGAGTGCTGGTGCCCAAAGCTCTGCTCAGAAGCCCACAGTCGGTGCTTTTAAATACCAAGGCTGTGTAGTCTTGAATCAACCTGATGCTTCTTTCATGCACTACCAGACAGCCTCTGCCCTTTTTATCTCACTCTTACAGGTTCCGTCCTTCTCCCTTTGTGACATTTTTGATATCTTTCTCTTCCTCCTTTCCCCTTTGTGTGTTTTTCCTCTTTTGCTCTTGATAAATATCTGATGAGGTAAAGGAAGTGTAGGCCCCCAAAAATAAGTGGCGGTGGTCCCCACCAGCTTAAGTTAACCAATGCTAGCTGTATATAATGCACTGGAAAGCTTCTGAGAGTTATTTTCATGTGAATGTTATCAGCCCAGCTCTTCCACAGTATCTCTCTCAGAGGTGCCAGAAGTGGACTGCTTGGCCATCAAAACCCTGTGATGGCCCCCCGAGGCCTCAGTGGACCCAAGCCATGGAGGCAAGATCATAGAAAGCAATAAAAAGCCCCACTAACCACAACAGTTCTGGATGAATTTACCATGTTTGTGAGTATAGCTCTTCAGCTCTTTGCACCAAGCAATGCTGTGCATGCGCGAGCCAAACCCTAAAATTTGATGAATCAAGCCACGCAAGGCCACTCTGCGTGGCCTTGCTTGGCTTGATAAATCAGGAGTTAGGCAATGCAGAGCAAATGTAAATGTAAATGTAAATGTAAAGCTCATTTATATCGCGCTAACAATCGCTCCAAGGAGCATCTCGGCGCCAATAAAAGGACAACCAGATGTAAAGGTTGCCTTACTGCTTAAGGAGACCAAAACCGGAGTCACACTAGTGCTCTGGCAGTTAAGTCTGGAAGATTGTAAATCCAGGTTTTCAATTGTTTGCGGAAATCAGCTTCCCTGTCCAGTGTTCTTAATGGAGGGGGTAGGGCATTCCATGCTTTGGCACCCAATACCGTTAGGGATTTGCCCCCGCGGGTTTTGAGTCTGAAACCTGGAATGGTCAAAAGATTGGCATTTGAGGACCGTAGTGCGCGATTTGGACAGTATTTTACAAATTTTTTCCTTAGGTAAATGGGGCCTGAATTATGTACAGCGCGAAAGGTGATTGTCAATACTTTGTGGAGGACCCTTTTAGTTATAGGCAGCCAGTGTAATACATTGAGGGCTTTGGTTGCTGAGGATTTTCTTGGCCATTTCAGAACCAGCCTTGCCGCCGCATGCTGTACCATCTGGAGTTTATGGGTGACCACCTTATTGGTACCAGCATACAGGCTATTGCAATAGTCAATACGAGAAGTAACTAATGCAATCATGACTGTTTTCCTTGCTTCGAGGGGCAGAAAGTCAAAGAACTTTCTGAGCAGTTTTATTACCCAGAAGCAAGTGCCTGCCACTTTTGACGCCTGATGTTTAAAGGATAAATCGGCGTCAAACTGTACCCCAAGGTTACGAGCCGAGGAGGTAGTGTGGGGTGGTATTTCAGCCTTCTCGGGCCACCACAGTCTGCGGATGAATTCATTATTTGGGCCTATGGGCATGATCTCGGTCTTGCCTGTGTTACATTTTAAGTGTTTTTTCCGCATCCACTCAAAGGTGGCCGTTAAGCAGTACTTAAGTTTTTCCTCCCAGACCTGGTTATCTTTGTCCATGACCAGGATCAGTTGAGTATCGTCGGCATATGCTATTACATCTATGCCGTAGGACGATATCAGCTGTATCAGGTGTCAGGCTCCGACACACGTCTCCTCGGGGCTGTGTTGAAAGTCCTATACCCGCTCTTACGCAACCAACCCGTGACCTGGCATAAATCACAGACCAGTAGGAGGGTTCCGCAATCGCGGGAAAGGAAGGGGACAGCGGGGAGGGAGATCTGCAACGACAAAGACAAGGGATTTAGTTTCACACCCCTCCCTATCTACCCTAAAACACAGAATCACCCTATCGGTGAATGGGACTCTTTTCACTCTAGTAGTCATGCATACCTGAAAAGGAAAATTCAACTTCTTTAAATGCAGGAGAGGGAGGGAAAGTCCTATCAGTGGTATCAATCTAATAAGGAAAGAACAAAAGGATGCACATGAAATATACAGCAGTTTCACCAGGAAATAAAGGTTTCTTAATACACCTCACATACCAATTCTTGATAATGTTCAGCCTTGTTCCACTCTTCCGTTAAAACTAGGTACCCCCCTGTTTCCTCTCTCCTGTAGTGTAAAATAAAACACAAACAAGTTGCCAAAAGAAATAGAGAACAAACGATAGATGGAAGGTTAATTGCACCTTGGAAATGTTTCTTCCCGCAAACCACTTAGAAGCTGTATTATCAGTATTGAAACTTGCACGTGTCCATAAATCAATAGTCCAGTAACCCCCACTTCACTGTGAGCGTTGTTAATAGTTCCCCAATGTACAACGTTAACTAGCCAGTCCCGACTTGTTCTCTTTGATGTGTATTAGGATTATCCAGAGGATTTCCCTCCCTGCGAGAAAACGCAGCCACGCTTCTCTTTCCAAGAAAATCCACACAAGTACCTCAAAGGGGGAACAAAAACGGGTAACTGACGAACACCGCCGTGTCCGTCCACTCCTACAATACACACCACACAAGTTCGAATGGTTTCTGCTTCCGTGTGTTCCCAGCCGGGAAACACACCGTAACTCCTACTCACGAGTACACCAGGAAAACACGACCTCACTCCTCTCCGGTTCACCTCAATTATCGGCTCCGATTCCTCTGTAAGTTTGGTTTATGTTTCCTGGTCTGCGCGGCTAACGTCTCGCGCAGTTTCATCCTTGGCCCCCTGGGATTTGTGGTTCCGGACATTGAGGTCTTCAAACCCCACGCATTGCGCGGACAGAGGCCTTCAAACCTCACGCATTGCGCGGACAGCGGCCCATAGAGACCGATTCTGACATCAGGGGTGCGGTATAGACATTGAACAATGTCGGACTCAGACTCAAACCTTGAGGTACTCCCGTTGACAGTGACTTCTCACTGGAACGGAATTCCCCCAAGGTCACCACTTGTCGCCTGTCACTAAGAAAGTTTTTTATCCACTCTAAGGCAATGCCTTTAATGCCAGATGTTATTAGCCGGTCTATTAAGATAGCATGTGAGACCGTGTCGAAGGCCGCCGACAGGTCTAATAGTATCAGGACGGCCTTCTTGCCTTGATCTAGAGCTGAGCGGATAGTTTCAGTAGTGAACAGGAGAGCCAAATCGGTGGAATGCTGAGTCCTAAAGCCAGCTTGGTTAGGGTGCCATGCCTCATTCTCTTCCAAGAAGCGTGTCAGCTGTTTGTTCACTGTGGACTCAGTGATTTTACACAATGCCGGAAGTAATGAAATCGGACGTAGATTTGAGAGTGTGGTGGGGTCGTGGAGTTGTTTTTTTTGTAAGGGTTTTACAACTGCCAGTTTCCACTCAGGGGGGACGTAGGCCGTGGACAGTGAGTTGTTAAAGATAGCATTTATGTCTGAGTTAACAATATCAGCAATGAGATGTAGGAGTCCTATAGGACATGGATCAAATGGTGATCCTGACTTGGTTGCCAAGATGGCACGTTTTGTCTCCTCCAGGCTGATTGTACGAAAAGCTGTAAGCTGGGTGACTTCCTGCCTTGTATTTTCGTCCTCATATATTTGATCGAAAATGGGAGCCTCAAAGTCTTTCGTCAGACCCCTAACCTTTCCCTCAAAAAAGTCTGCGATAGAATCACAAAGCATTTGTGAAGGAGGGATGTCCTGCATTAGACATTTGGGTTTACTAAAGTCTTTTACGATATTAAAGATCGCCTTCTGTTTACTATAGGCTGTTGCTATGGCTGACGTGAAGTACTTTGTTTTAGCCTGTTTGATTAGTGCGTGGTACGCTTTCTTGGTCTTTTTATATTTGCTGCGTTCTGTGCTGAGGTAGTTTTTCCGCCAGCTACGTTCAGCCCGTCTTAGTTCCCCCTGTTTGTTTTTGAGCTCTAGGTCAAACCAAGGGGCGGATCTCTTCTTTTTCCCGGGTTTGAGCTTGCGTCTTCCCTGTCCGGTCATACTTTTTAGTACCGTCATCCATTCCCTAAAGGTGTTTAGGTTTGGGGATCCTGCTGACTTAGGTCTACAATCTCTAGCTATTTAAATTAATTCGGGGTGCTTCATAGTGGCTTTCCAGTCCTCTTGTCTGGCCTGGTTACTTTTGCAAATCACAGTGTTGCGTTTCTAAGCCCCGAGAAGGCATTCCATGGGCATGAGTGAGTGTTTCCTCAGAACACATTCCCAGTTTTACCATTGCTGGTACACCTGGGATTGCGCTAAAAAGCTCCTCATGTTAGCACAGGAGAGGTATAACCAGGGGAAATATCTTTATTTCTCCTTGTTACTCCCTCTTTTCTAGTGTGCTACATTCTGCAGCACACATACATGGAGGAATGGGCCTCAGGTCATTGTTTTTGTGCAGCAAGGTGCACTGTCCTTCAGAAAAACAATTGTGCATGCAACGTGAGCACCCTTGCACCAGCCGGGTCTGGTGGCTCAGTGGACTGATGCGTCCATTGAAGGGGCATGTGCTCGACCTCATGGTCACAGGTTCAAATCCCGGCGGGTTCACTCAGCCTTTCATCCATCTGAGGTCGATAAAATGAGTATCATTGAGTTGGGTAACAATAAACATCTGTTATTCAGCGCCAAGACACCTACGGGTAATTGTGCGCTTTACAAATACACCTGTTATGTTATGGTGCAAGGGTGCCTACATTGGTGATCTGAAGCCCATTGTGTGCCAACGCTGGGAAAAAGACAGGAATGCGCTGTATTGTACTAAATACGGGGCGGTCTTGCCTTTTCCTTGTAACTCAGCATAGCTAGGTAACTTGCTGTGCTGGGTTGTGCTACTTTTAATAAATATGGCTCTTAATTTTATTTGTGTTTTATAGTATTTATAATGTTTAGAGCAGTTATTGGTTGCTTCCTATAGTTTTAGGTGTGACGTTAGCTTATACCTTTCGATTTTAGTATATAAATGACACATAATATTTACTTGTAGTGGCTTTCACCCAGCCTTCTTCATCCAATGGTCAGTGTTGTGACATTATCATTTTTCCTCCGCCCCCTACAACATAGGGCAATGGATCAGCCCACTTCAGCCACTGGTTCACTTTACTGTGAGTGACAGCTTTCTTCTCTTTCACAAGGAGCACATCAACACACAATGTAGTTCCCTTTATTGCTGGGAACTACTATAGCAATATGCGCTTTATGAACCCCACATTTTTTTTAGCTTTTTGTTTAAGATTTGCAAGTGTCCATTATCTCCCCCAATAATACATTTTCGCAAAAGCCATGCCTACTCAAATGTTCACAAATCTCAAAGTCTAGCAACCAGCGCAAGACTGATTGGCTTTTCAAACCTTGTTTATTAAATATATCTGTGCAACCAGGTAGCCAGCATCCTTGTATTTGATAATGAGGTGATATAGGCTGGGCGTCATTCTGTTCACTGTTTGTAGGAAATGAAACAAATATGGACAGTGAAAGGGGCTGCGGCCCCAGCTCTTGGCCACCCATTAGCCTTATCTGCGCTGCATACAACATGTAATGAATGCATGAATTAACTTGATATGCGGCACATGTGTCAAAGAAAGGTTTGCTACTGAATCTGCCCAGGGTCAGACTGGGACTGAAAATATGTCCCAGGCACCAAAATTAAAGCCCTCCATATATCCCCTATTAACGAATCAGATAGCTAAGAAAAATGGCCCATGGTTGCAAATTGGGGCAGTTTTGAACTTGTAAATATGCGCCTGCTACCTGTTTTACAAGGTATGGCAGACTGCATGGATTCCAGCTTTCTGCAGGCAATAGAAAAAAGACCCACAAACAACCAAACACGACCCACACACTGACCTGTCAGACTAGCCGTTCGGGCACTGACAGATAGCCCTACAGGCCTGTCCGACACTGCCCGGTGCTCAAACCCTTGCTCTAAATCAAGCAATGAATGAGTGTGTGGATGCAGGGAAAGGTCTTGGGAGGAAGTAAGCGAGCTTGCAATTAGAAAATCTCTTTTTTTGTGCCTGGAACTCCACCCTGTTAATGAATGAGGGAAATGAATACAGTGGACAACAAGGGAACGTGTAAGAACTGCTGTCCCCAAATTTCAGATAGTGCTTCCAGCCTAAGCTTAATTAGAGGAGTCATACCCTGAAATAAACAGATCCGAGGCATCGTACAAAGGTTATTGTAAAACATTGTGCTAGTATTTCTTGTGACGTCATGATTGGTACCACAAGGGTGGACAATGATAGGATTAGCTTTTACTGGAAAACGAACGGACGCCTGGAAAAAGGATACAACCCTACCAAGGAAAAACTGATTTGGAAAAGAAAAACACCGGGCACAGTACTATTTACTATAGAAGGGTATATGAACTCCAGATATCTATGTGCTTCAACTCTTTTTAACCCCTTCGACGCTCATGACGGAGCAGTTCCGTCATGAGCGTCGGTTGGGCTGTGCTCATGACGGAACCGTTCCGTCATGACCACGCCCTTTTTTTAGAACCTTCAGCACAGCGCGAAAGTTAAACATCATCAAGAGAAAAAAGTTTTGATCATTAACTTTGTCTTTATTCTTTTTTATAACAATTATTTTTCATATTAGGTAGAAAAAACTTTCACATCTGATAATTACATATACAAAATTGATAAATACACATTCCCAAGAGTGATAATTACAGCCACATATCCATATTAATCTAATCCTATAATGTCAGCATTAGACAACCAAATCATTGAACATCATAAGTAAATTTTTCATCTGGCACAATTTGATAATTGGAAATTTATGATGAATCCATTGCCAATATTTCAATGATTTACTCGCATAGTTTAATTATGGATTAGAAACAACGTGCAGAGATTGGTGACATACGTTGAAAACCAAAGCGTTTCCGACTATGCCTTCATCAGGACTCCGTCACAGTGGTTTACTCCGCTTATCTTTTATATACCGAGGATAGAGCTGGTATGCAATCATGTGATTAGATAAAAATAATTGCTTTTTCAATGCGGGAAACTTGGTTTAAGGAGATATATTCAAGGGCCTCTATATACTTCTTAAAAAGTCTGAATGGTTACAGGAATGTTGAACTCTCCTATTATAACCGGGTTAATAGCAGAAAAGTGCCTCAGTATTCGGATGCCTTAAAGTCCAACTCTAACTATTGCCTGAAACTTGGATTGGATGCACCTTATATCGTGGGACAAAAAAGATCTTGAACACACAACGTTTTTACACGATCAAATTAGTAGAGCCTGATTTCAGCAGGTAATGATTTGCTCATGTCTCAACACGATATACGATTATTGGCACCTGATACCCATCACCCCCCGGACTGGAAGTACAAGGTTGTCATAAACTTGCTGATACTTTACCAACAAACTTTTTGTTCATCATTTTTCTCATTGGCTGGGGAAGACCATAAAACCTATCTGATAGAGAATGTGCTTATGGGTGCTGTATGCTTCGGTGAAAAGTGGCGCATTTACCCCCAGTATCTGTTAAACACATAGGTAGAGTCCCAGTATTGTCTACGTCTCTTGTGAGAACCCCAGGATGGGTCTGGAAAGTATGTGGTTATGTGAGAAGACCTCACAGCTTTGTCAATTTGTTTCTTTTTAATTTGGTTGGCTTTGCAAACCCTCAAAGTCTAGAAGCTTTGCACCTCTTCCAAAACTTTTCAGTATTCAAACCTCTTGCACTAGGTTTTCACGTCCTTCATCCCTAGTTTTCTGGTTGAAACATGACATATAGATCTGTAAAATACTATGGACACCCTGTCCAAAATAAACTTAGCCATAGGCCTTCAAGGTAGAGTCTGCAATCATCCTCTATGTAGAATATGTAGGATTTCTATGTTGGATCCCTACAGTTTCTCATAATATAGCAGTACAAAGATCAACTCCATATTGAGTTACTTTGAGCCGGAAATAGAGTTTGAGGGAGAGGGTACTCGGATGCAAAGCCAACGGAGTACCTACTACTCCAAACTGAAGTTCAGCCTGCCTCATTTAGAGTGGGGTGGAACTCCATAATGTCAGCAGCACAGACTACTCTGCCTCTACCGCTAACTTCCATTTCTGATGGCCCGACATACCAAGGGCCATTGGAGGTTTGGTCGTAAATTAAATCCTGCTTTCGTATTTTGTGTTTGAAAATCACAAACATATATTGAATATTTGCCATAGGGCTCTGTCATGTTGACATGACAGGTGTTAGAAATGGGATTTCTAGTTGTCTAAGGCTTGCGCCAAAGCCAGGCAGAAACCACCACTCTAGTCAGGACAAGGGAGTCACACGCCAAGATAACCCCTGCTCACCCCCTTGGTAGCTTGGGACGAGCAGACAGGCTTATCCCGGAGGCGATGTGTAAAGCGTTTGCGCGCGCACCCAGCAACAACACCCAAGGCCCACCATAAAGGAAACTCCACACAAGATTATATATAAAAATAGCCTTTGTATTATCCCAAACACATTAGATAATAAACACACACTTTACAATGTGCCATAGGCACGGGCAGAATTTACAGGGGATTATGTTCATGGGACAGGGGCACGTGGGCCACTGTCAGGAATAAGCACTTTTAGAACTAGCACTCGGTAGAATTAGCACTTTGTACATAGAACATATCATAACATTAGCACCAAATAGCAAATGTAGCACACAACCAGTAATCACTGGTAAAAGGTAAGTACAACCTACGCAATGCTAACCACCTTAGGAAAATATCACACAGGGAACCATGAACTCACTAGCATAACTATACTAGGAAAAACAACTACCTAAGCATAAAAATACATTTAGGGGTATAGGCCAGAAGCTTTACACATGATGCAGAAATCACATTAGGCAGGAAATCACATCTTACCAAAAATCACATGAGGGAAAAACACGTACCCCACGCAAGGGCACCACACATAAACTGTCCCCAGGCCAACTTGGCCTCTCAGGGGCTGAAACGCCCTGTGTCCAGCAAAGTCAGGGCAGCCTGTGCAGGCAGCAAAAGAAGATTCACAAGGGCCTAAACCTAGTAGCTGCCCACTAAGTGCTGGGCAGCTGTAGGACCTGAGCCTGGCACCAGCATGACTCCTGGCTCTTCTTCTGGGCTCTAGATAAACAATGGGGCCCAAGAACACGTGGGAGCCTCGTGGGCCCAAGACACAAAATAACTGGGCCCTCAGGAGCCTCTCGTGGGCTCTGAATACAAAAATGCGGCCTTGGAGCCACGTGGGCTCGAAATACCCTGTGTCCCCTGTTGAGCCTCCTGGGCTCGATGAAGATTCTGCCACCTGGGGGAGCGGCCCACTGCCAACCGGGGCTGCTCTTCCCTCAGTAATGCCCCGAATTTGCTGGAGCCTCGCGGCTTGAACAATAATGCCGCCAGGAGCCTTGCAGCTTGAACAATAATGCCGCCTGAAGCCTCACGTGGGCTCTGAAGAAATGCTGAGTTGTTGGAGCCTCTCAGGCTCGAAAGCAATGCCCCCGCTTCATTGGAGTCCCTTGTGGACTCTGAGGAAATGCCCCCACTTCGTTGGAGTCCCTCGTGGACTCTGAGGAAATGCCCCCGCGCGGAGAGAGCACACTGGGGGGGGGGGCGGGGCGGCACCGGCAATGTGCCCCGACACCCCCCTCTACAACAGTGAACACCGGACCCCACTCACCAGCTCTCCAGACGACGTTTCTGCTCTCCCTCCTCCGTCGGTGGCTGTGGAGCGCTCCTCCACGACGGGGAGCTCTGGTCTTGCGGTGGCTGCTCTCGGGAGCTTCTCCTCTCCCGGGGAAGCTCCGACCACGCTCTTCTTCCGGCTTCCGGGTCAGGCCCCGCCTCTGTCTCGAGGAGGGCTGCCTGACTTCCGGTGCAAGCCGGGCTGCGGCGGTGACATGGGAAGGCACACGAGGGGTAGGTTCCCTCTAATTTGAATATACCCAGCGGGGTAGGCACCCGCAAGAGAATAAAACATGGGGTAGGCTCTCGGTTTAGAACCACAGTCCCTGGCGAGGTGGGCACTCGCAAAGTACTCCTATCTGGGCATGGCAATGAGCGGGGTCGGCACCCGCGCCGGTAATCAAGGTCCTGGGGAATCCCCACGCCGGGGAATCCCTCGTACAGTGATCGCAGCTCCCTGCTGCTGGGGGAATTCTGAAGCTCTGCCCCTCTCAGGATGCAACTAAGCGCCCCCAGGCGTTACAAAATGCCCAGAGTCTCAAGTCCAGGACAAGTTCCTTTTAGAATGCAGGACAAGAAGGGGGGCAAAGGCTGGGCCCAGGGGCCAGTTCACAGGGCCCTCCAGGCAGGGAGGCAGCACCCAGTGGCGGTCCTCCTGGCTCCCAGTAGCAGCAGCAGGCCCCCCTCAAATTAGGATCAGGAAGAACCTTTACATGGGGTCACAGCCCCTTTTTATACACTCAATTCCTTTGTCTGTGTCTGCAGGGTGGGATAAAAACCAGTCACAGCTGGTTCTGGAGCACTCTGATGTGCTCAGCCCCTTTTCTCATTCCCTAGTCAGGCTAGGGTCATCAGTCGCACCACAGGGGGTTGAGCCAGCATTGTGTGGGGAAAGCCCAGCCTATTCAGGTCCCAGGTGCACTCCTCCCTCACATAAGTCATGCAGATCTCTCCATTAACCACCGGGGCAGACCCATCCTGACTCCTAGAGCCAGGCTCGCCAGCCAGCTCCAGCCAATCACAAGCCAGACAGCCAATTCACATATATTACACAGACAGGCCATTTTCTAGAAGTGGCACTTCCACACTTTGTACATTCACGCCGCACACATCATTGCGCAGCATTTAATCTCATGAGTCCGCGCATACCAAACTCGAGCCTGTACTCCACACGCATCAGGAACTGACATGGACACATACATTCCCCATGCATTCTTATGGGAGGGCAGGCCAACCTCACTACACGCACACACTTTACCCTGGGACACAGTGGGAAAGTGCGCAGAAGCCAAAAATCACTAACACCAAGTCATAATTAAAAAGCAAAAAGTTTAGGGGTGAACCTGCCAGAAGGGCCAAGTCAAACAACAGGGGTTCCTGTCAATGCACAAGAACTAAATTCTGCGGGCAGGTGCTCCCTCAGGCTGACCGAGTACTTTACGTCATCGATTGACAGAATAAATCCCATCCGCCAAACGCGAAATCAGGTCCATTGTCTGTTAAACCTGCCAAAAGATTAGGAAAGTATCTAGGACCATTTTAGTGTAAATCTGATTTTGGTATTGATTGACTATCTGCTGCTATTCAACCTTGAACGGGCAGTTTCTGATAGCTGATTCAATCCTTCCAATGCTTTCTTTTATCTTTTCTTCCTTTCTTCTTCCCTTTTTCTTTTCTTCCTCACTTTCACCCTACTTTCTCTCTATTTCTTTCTACCTTACAATATTAATCTCTTCTTGGTCGCACCTTGTGCCCTTTCTATAATATTTGACAATATAGGACTCTCATTGAAGACCACCCTCTCTCCTTTCCCCTCTGATACCTTTCTCTCACCTTTTCTCTCATCCTGCTATCTCTCCTTTCCAAATATACTATTATATTCCCCTCTTACTCTGTTCTAACTCCATTTATTTTCACAAAATTCCCTCTTTCCTTCTTTTGTTTACTCTTCTGTTTTTCTATTTTCTTAACTTTGACTTTTCTATTTCCCCACTCCACCTCCTTTCCTTGTTCACTACATTTATCTCTCTCACCTTTTCTGTCGCATCCTTTCTCCAAATCATTCTCTATGTACCGTCGTCTCCCCTCCTTTCTACAGTACAAATTGTTTATTTTGTAGGCAGTGACCATACACAACCCCTTTGCCACCCCTTCATCCAGTCCATCAGTGCCTAAAATGGATAATCAAAAGTGCAGGCACTCATTACCCCAGAGTACCTGTTTACTGCAGAAAAGTGCTGGCACTGTCCCTTTAAAGTTATTGCACAAGTGCTGAAAGGTACAGGTACTCTCCCTTACAAATGAAAGAAGTGCAGGTCCTCAGTACCGGACAGTACCTGCTCATTTAAAGCACTGGTCTTGAGCTGTATTGTTGTTTTCATAGCAGAGTATTTTCCCCAAAGAGGTTCGCTTGTTCTGTTGCTTGAACGAGCTGGCACGCATGCAGAAGGAGTTTGTGGTTCAATTACAAAATCAGCTCAAAATCCTTCCCCTTCTCCAGAGGGTTAGTCACCACTTGACCCAACGTGTGCTCATCAAGCAGGACAACATGGTTATGTCCTTGCCCTTGTGCGTGCCCTGGGTCTCTGTGATGGCGGCGCCGCGCCTGCTAAACAAGATGGCCGTGCGCTGAGGAGGCAGGGGCTGATTAGCTGTGGGAGCCCGAGGCCTGCTGTGCCTGCTGGCTGATGGAGGGTCAAGTGGGGCGCCTGGTATTCATGCACAGACAATTTACTCCAGATTGGAGGACTCTTGCTGCAAATCCTTAAGGAAAGCCAGTGGAAGGGACTGGAAATCCTCATCTAGTGAGCGACCACTCCCCCCACCCCCCTTAACATTAGGCTGGCGGAAGACTTCTGGGAACCTCTTTCTCCGTCTAACAATTTTTTTTATAGCAGTGCATTAAAGTCATAAATGTGCAATAACCCAGTCTCTGTGAAATTGTTAATCAAAAAAGCTAATTTTGAGTGATTCCATAATGCAGCATCACAGCGTGCTTATCTCTGTGCAGAAAATGTAGGAGTGGCAGAAGCGAGGAGGTCCCTGCCTGTAGGTTAGTGAATAGCACATTGTAGTATGGCAGTAGTTGTACTGTAGCACTACTTAAAGTACTACAGCATGCAGTGTGTGAATAAGGCCCATAATGTACAGAAATGCCACAGAAGACAAATAGTTAATAATTGTATGCAATTGCATGTATGTGGTATTTCTATAGCGCAAACCTAGGCAAAAGGTTGTGGGGAGTTGTACAGGGTCAAAGACAAATGTGTTCAGAGGAAAATGTATGCTAAGTCTATCTAAAGTGGAGAAACGGCAGAGCAACAGGCATAGCAGATTAATGCAAAAGATTCCAAGATGGCCTCCCACTTTATCAAAACAAAGAAAACACACTGTCTGTTCTCAGTTAAAAGGGTAAACCAGAGACATAACGAGGCAGATAGAGCGTATAGCAGACAGAATCACCTGCTGTTGAAGTATGTCTTAATAGGTTCCAACACCCAATGAGACATCTTCATAGAAAGGAACATTATGGAATGCCTATTGTTAGTTTTTTCTGTGCTCTGGGTGATGACCCCTTTAATGCCCTTGACACCTACTGTTGTAATAGATCTGATTCAGCTCCAATGTGATCCCACACATGTGATTTGTAAAAATTCCAGTCATGGATGTCATTTTGCCCCTCGCACACCCTGGCACTGCCTTTGCTAAACCTGACCTCAACGGTGGGAAAATCAGCGTGAATATCACAGGGACAGGCGCCCTTATGAGCATTGAGGTTTTCTGCTCATTCACTTCATACCAGTAGCAGACATTAACCTATTATTTCCCATTGGTGCAAAAAAAATGAAGCGCCTGAAGCTGGGACAGGACCTTCGCTGGCACCCGCAGTTTGCAAAAACGCTCTTAAAGGTATGTTGTACGTATACTTGTGGGGGAGGTAAGAGTGTGGCTGTATGTGTGAGCGTGTGTATGTGTGAGCACGATTATGTGAGAGTAAAAGTGAGTGATAGTGACAGGTAGTAAATGGGAATGAGTGTTAGTAAGTATGAGTGAGTCAGAGTGAGAGAATGCGCAATAAGAGTAAAGTGACTGCAAGTTAGTGAGTGGGTGAGTGAGAAGAAATAAGAATGAGTGTGAGAGAGTTGGATTGTGAGTGAGAATGTTTGAGAATGAGTGTAACTGTATGAGAATAAGGGTGAGTCAGAATAAGAATGATAAAGTATGAATGAGTGAAAATATAGGGGAATGTGTTGCTATGTTAAGTTATTTTAAGGTGTTCTAACAGCTATACAGGTATCCTGTTTCTGGAGGTAATATTACCAAACTAAGGGGCATATTATCAAGCAGGGCATTAAAAATTATCGCCGTTTTAGCGGCAGAAAACTGCCACTAAAACAGCGATAATGGGTTTAATAATATGCCCTGGAGAATTCCAATAGAAGCCCATGTTCACACTAGAACAGCGGTACAAAAGGGGGTGGTGATGGACGGAGCATCTGAATCAATCAAACACTCACACCCAGTCAAAAGATCTGGGTTTAATCCATCACCATTCTTTAGCCCACTCTGCCACCCCAGTTCAGACATGGCTATATGCCAATCAGTCTGACCCTGTGCCTCATGGGAACAGTCCAGCCCGAACTGCCAAGCCATGTCTTCGCTGGACCGGAAACAAGCTTCCGGAGGACCGGTTTCTGGCATTCCAGCCGTCTTCAGCCCAGCTTGCTTGAATCTAGTGGCAAAGTGAGCAGGGGACTCAATTCAATTCAATTCAATTCTTTATTTCGGCATGAATACCATAAAAGAACAATACATTACAACAATAAAACATTCTTTTAAAGTGCATAGCATACTATAAAATTCATTCAGTTTTCATGTGGATTCTAAAATCAAGAATTAGGATGTCTTAAAATTCATAATAGTTATTCTAACTCAATAGGAACAATTATGGGTGACAGAAATAAATTTCATCAAAGTACAGGCGACAGGAATAGAATTTCATCAGTTGTCCCTCAATTGTTACAAAAGGTAATTTTTGCATGTCTACAACACTTTTGGTATATTACATTTTACAGTTTAAGACCCAATTTTTTTCTTTGAAAAAAGATACTGTGCAAGAATCTACTAACACTAAATACGATAGGTTGGCTAGTATTGGTCAAGAGAATCCTTAGGGCCTGGGAACATGATCTTACACCT
The DNA here is from genome assembly GCF_964263255.1 of Lissotriton vulgaris. Classification (NCBI taxonomy): domain Eukaryota; kingdom Metazoa; phylum Chordata; class Amphibia; order Caudata; family Salamandridae; genus Lissotriton; species Lissotriton vulgaris. The sequence goes on along the minus strand of NC_141694.1, from coordinate 49,061,233 downwards.
AATGTTAAACATATGGGCTTAATCCATCTTCTTCTAGCCTGGGCATATGTTGGGCAGAAGAAGAGGATATGTAACTCGTTTTCTTGTTGGTTACCTCCACACATGGTACATAATTCACCCTCTGCATGATTCACCGAGTTTACACCACCAGACCAACGAACCAGTGTAGAACCGATTTGAAGGTTACCATATCTGAATTTCAGAAATAAGGTCTTTGCTAACGGTGGTTCTATTTCGTCCAGAAATAACTCGAAGAATGGATCATCTTTAAAGTTAAGGAATCTTGTTACAAGCGACCCATTAGATGGAGCGTTTTTGATCATACCCGTAATATACGACCAAAAGCACTTTTTTACCATGGTTTTTGAGTGTGGTGGAAGTAGATCTGGTTGTTCCCAGTAATGTGACAGTCCTATTAGGGTAAACCAGAATTTAACATGTTTAAACCAGGGTATCACATTGAAGCTGTCAAGCTCCATGATTTCAGTTAGCCCATTTTTGTATGCTTGCAACTCCGGTACACGCCAGAGCCTAATCCATAACAATAAAAGACGTAGAATAATGTGATGGTCCGTTCTACGAAAGTTTAGATCAAGCTGGAGTGGAACCAGAGGAGTACTCCTAGGAACTCTAACCAGACTTCTCAGGAAGTTGTTGTCCAAGACCCTAAAAGCATCTTTGGATCCTGGGCCCCAAATTTCCGAACCGTATAATACAGCAGATTGAACCTTGTATTTAAAAAGTTCAACTGCTGGAGACACGGCCTTGCTAGTGCTTAGACCTTGCTCTCTGAGAATGGGTTTAGTGTTCTGGCTAAACAGCATCCTACATTTTTCCAATTGGGCTTTCCATGTAAAATTGGAGTCTAATATTACCCCCAAATATCCAAAATGCGGGACTGATTCCAGTTTTATTCCATTTAAAGTTAGACAGCCCTTGTCACTTTTAGTTGGATTTAGGACCATACACTTTGTCTTTTTCCCATTTATCTCCAGTCCTTTCTTGTTACAATAATCGAATTGAATTGAAAAACCTTTATTTCGGTAAGAATATTACCATAAAAGACAGTCACATTACACATATGTTAAAATGAGTTGTACAATGAATATAAAACGCATAAAAAATGCATAAAAACATTCCTTGAAAAAAACTACATGTAGTACAACAGAACCATATTCAGCCCCCGGTTTTAGAGATATTTCCTTCTGGTGAACCAAAAGGCGCCCAGGTATTTGGCCATTGCAAATACAATTTGGTGGGACATATCGGTTTTTAAAACTCTGTAAGCCTGCAAGCATTTGTAGAATCCCAAGTTCCTGCATATGGGGAGAATCCAGTACCTTCGAATCCCCTGGTAGGCAGGGCAAAAGAAAAGAATGTGGAGCTCGCTTTCATCGGTGGTTCTGCAAGCAGGGCATGTACTGCAGGGATCATGGTTCCATTTGGCCGTAAAAGTTTTAATTGGAAGAGAGCCATGCCTCCACTGAAGATATAATTTTCTCAGTATGTTAGGATAAATTTTATCTAGAGTCAGTTCCATATTGTAATTCGCTTTATGGGAGAAAAAGGACTCTGTCAAAGACCCAGGATCTAGATGGTTGAGAGTCTGTGAGAGTTTAAGTTCTCGATAGGACCTGGCTAGATCTTTTTTAGAGATGGTTTGGCACTCGTTCTGAGGGTCGGACCACATGCCTGAGAAACCTGCAGCCACCAGTTCATGCTTAATGTGGGCGAGCCATTTGATTTTTCCTACGCCTGGTTTGGCTAGGATCTCTCGTAAACCTTCTCTGTAGCTATCCAACTCAGGGGTTGACCATAGTCTACGCCAAAAAGCCAGTGGGCGTAGAGCTAGCTCCTCATTAAGTGGTCGTAAGCCAAGGTCCATCCTCAGCGGGACGAGAGGGGTGCTCAATGGTAACCCTACTAGGTTACGAATGAATCTGTTTTCCACCATCAGTAGTTTGGATGTATTTACGTGTCCCCAGAGTTCAAATCCATAGACGGCGGCCCCCTTGGCCTGGGATTTGTAGATCTGTAATGGGGGGCCAATCGGCCTGACCGAGGATTTATTATTTGCCATGAGCTTCATTACACCTCCCGAATGCTGGGTCAGTTTCAGTGCCGCTTTTTCCAGGTGGGAGCTCCAGGTAAATTTATCATTCACAATGATTCCTAGGTATTCAAAGGTTTTTACCCTTTCTAGTTTGGTGTGTAAGATGCTGGGACGGAAATGAAGTTTCTGTGGTGGGTTGAAGACCATGAATTTAGTCTTTGTTGCGTTAATTTCTAGCCCTTGAGTTCCACAGAAGTCCACAAAGCCATCAAGGGTACACTGAATACCTTTTGCCGACTTTGATAGAAGCAGTGTATCGTCTGCGAACATGATGGCTGGCACCCTCTCGGAGGCCAATTTCGGTGCATCGGAGTTGGTTACACCTGCTAAATGGGCAATTACCCCATTGACGTAGAGGCAAAACAGGGTTGGTGCGAGGACACAACCCTGCCTCACCCCCCTGCCAACGGGGAACTTCGCAGACAATTCTCCCATCCTGCCACATCTAACCTGGGCGTAATTTTTGGAGTGGAGGCGTATTATCATTTTCAGGAGACCGTCAGGGACCCCCAAATTGTCAAGGACCTCCCACAACTTGTTCCTTGGTACCAGGTCGAACGCTGCCCTGAGGTCCACAAATACCGTGTAGAGGCTGCCACCCTCTAGTAGTACTGTTTTCCAGTGTATCATGGACAGACGAAAGACCTGGTCCACTGTGGAGACCTTTTCCCTGAAACCTGCCTGGAAGGGACTCAAGATGTTATAGTCCCTGATCCACTCGTGTAGGCGGTTTAGCAAAAGTTTCGAAAAGAGTTTCTGGGAAACATCGATTAGGCTTATGGGCCTATAGTTTGCAGGGAGCAGGGGCGAACCCTTTTTGAAAATTGGCACGATTTCAGCCCCTGGCCAGGTGGATGGAATTGGCAGGCCCTTCAGGATAGCATTAAATAGTATCCCCAGATAGGGGGCCCAAACACTGGGTTCATGTTTGTAGAGATCTCCTGGTAGCCTGTCTAGGCCTGGCGCCTTACCAGCAGACAGGGAGGAGATTGCCAGTGTAATTTCTTCTAAAGTGAAGCCCTCGATCCCAGTTGTCCAGTTTGTAGCGACAGAGGGCTCTCCACCATATTTGCTACTTCCCTTGTCGCTGTCATGTGGGAGATATAGGTTTTTGAAATGTTCCTCCCAGACCGATGGTGCAATACAAGCCTCGACAGCTGCAAGAGGTTCGGGCGAGCCATGCCTAACAATTTGCCAAAATGTCCGCGAATCTTGGTAGGCAAGGGCGGCTGTGATCTTTGTCCAATTCTCCTCGTCCCATTCTATTTTTGCGGTGTGGAGGGCAGATTTATAGGAGAGACGTTTCACCCTGATTTTGGCTGGAGATTCTCGAGCTTTCAGTGATTCGAGAAGGAGAGTTTTCGCTTGTCTGCAGGAGGAGTTGTACCAAGTCGCTCTTCTCTTTTTGGGTTTGCGAAGCCTGGCCACTGGGTTCAGTATATCTGCAAGGTTGTTACATAGCTCTGAGTGGATGTTCCCGAGTGCAGCCAAGTGAGCCTGAGGGTCCAGGCTACTCATGATGTTAGTCTCTGATTCGCCCCCCAGTGAGTTCAGACAGCACTCTACTTCTTCCAGGGCAGGTGCGGTTAGAGCATAGAGTCTTTCAATGTTGGATGGATTTTCCAGCAGTTTGGTCCATTTGATTTTGCGTCTGTTGCTGGTTAGCACTAGGTCGGACTGGGGTGGTGCAATGGGATCTACCTTTTCTAGCTGACGATAGGGGGTCTCGAACTTTAGTGTGAGCAGATTGTGATCACTATCATATCTAGGGATGATTCTAAAGTCTTTCACCCTCTTCCAGTCTCTGGTAGGTATCATTATATAATCAATCCTTGATTCGTGTCCCAGCCTGTTAAAGGTGTTTTTAGGGGGAATATCACCCTCCATCCGGCCATTGCATGCCCTAAGAGAGTGACTGAGTGTGAGGGACATTATCTGAATGGCAAGAGGGGAGCATGTCTTTATGGCTACATCTGCCAGGGAGGGAATATCCCACAGTTCATCCTCCTCGGCAGATATACCTTCCACGTAGGCGGGGAGTGGTTCGAATTGATTGTTAAAGTCGCCACCTATTATTAGAGGGGAGGAAAAGTTGTGTGTATCGAGGAAGTATGCTAGGTCTTCCACTGTGCCTGATATTGCAGCAACCCCAACTGGCCTTGAATAGAAATTTATCACTACCAGTTTCCCTCCGCATGGCCAATCTAGGGCAACACATTGGAAGTCACAAGAGTTGGTTTCCATGGATGTGGCCCTACATGCCAGGTGGGACCCCACCCAGGTTGAAAGGCCTCCTGAGGGGCGGCCTTTGCCCCCCCATTTTGCTTCAATACTAAAGGTCGCGAATCCCTGGGGGCTAGGACGTTCTCTGGCCCAGGTTTCTTGTAAGAGGCAGATGTCATAGCTCTCTACTAAGTCTCTCCAGTCAGGGGTGTCTAGTTTGTTTGCCAGCCCAGCCACGTTCCAGGATAGAATAGAGAGTGTACCGTGAGTCTCTATTGTACTTCTGGTGTTTGATGTTCCCCGGTGCCCTAATGCTACTAATTTCCCACACTGGTTGGGTGGGGTACTTGAGAGTAGAGCACTGTTTGGTGTGTGGCTCTGTGGAATGGGAGGTTTAATATTCAACCCCTGGTTGAGGTCAGCCATTTCGCCCATAGCAGAGCAATTAGTGTATCTAACTGCCCCTAGGCTAAGGTCACTTGACCCTGTGTGTAATGGTGTTGATGGGAGAGAGCCACACACACACACAGGTGTGTCTAAAGTACTGATTGGTGGTGCATTGTCTGGGGTGTGGTTGGTAGTTTGAATGGGTGAGGGAGGTGTAATGTTTGCTGGATGTGTAAGTCAGTCCACCTCCTCAAGACACCCATATCTATTGGAGGTCGGGATCCCATTCCAACCTCCGTGGGTATCTACCCACCAGTTACTTTGTGCTCCCCAAGTGTGTTTCCTCGACTGCATCCTGCTCCAATTCCCCCCCTGAGCTATTGGGGGACGTGGTGGGTAGAAAAAGGTGAGTGGTCTTGCTATTATTGTTGTCGATGAGCTATGATTGGTCCATGAGTGAATGGCGTGAGCGGTGTTAGAGTCCTCAAAGGTGAGTATCACACAATCTCCAGGGGAGGTCTTTTGTGTAGTCCCTACCCAGGGTACCCTCCGTACCATGAGGATTTTGCTCCTTAGATGGTTGGGGATTGGTTTGTTAGTTTCCAACCAGTGGATCACCTTGTTCTTGAGAGAGTCAAAATTTTCGTGCTGATTATATACCAGTTCAGTTACCCCAGTTAGCACCACAACATAGGGGCTAACCTCTGGGGGGAGATCTACAAATCCCCTTGATCGAATGAAACTGGTACTAGCTCTCTGCGATGTTAGTGGATTAGTGCTCTGGCCATTGTGTCTAACATTGGGGTGCTCGGTCGGGGCAGATGTGCTTAGGGCAGGTGCGGCTGAGGTGGATGGTATTGCCCCACTTGGGGGATTAGTGACAGTAGCCTTGGATCTGGGTTTGGGTATGGGTTTGACCTTGGGTATAGTATTAGAAGTATTAGGGGAAGAGCATGCGGCAATTGGAAGTATGTTAGTCGAACCTGGTCTCTTAGCTTTGGGGGGAGGCCGCGAGATTACTGCTGCTTCTGTGGTAGAGTCCAAATTAACGGCTGGGGGAAGGTTTATAGTTGTACATGTAGAATTGGAATTCCGCATGGTGACAGTTGCCAGGTTTATTATACTTTTTTCGATTTCTAGAAGCTGTGTCTCTAAGTGTGTGAATCTCTTTTCTATTGGGGTGAGTAGTTTTTTTAATGTTTCCCAAACAATAGTAAGAAATTCAACATCCTTCCCTTTGATGGAACATAGGGGGATTCCTGCAGCATCGCTTTCTATGGTGAGATCGTTGTTTTCCTGTATAATTGCTGTGTGAGAGGAGGTGCCTTCTCTGCATGTTGTTTGAGTTGAGGATTGCAGTGTTGGCGATTTATCAAGGGGAGGTGCCTTGGTTGGTAGCCGTGCCTTCGCTACTTTAGCCTTTTTTCTAGAGTATGCCGAAGTAGGGTTGCGTTTCCTTTTATTCTGTGTGTGCTTTTGTGCTTTGAATAGGCTACCATCCTTTTCTTGTAGGGCAAAGGAAGGTTCAAGTGTTGAGGGAACACCCTCAGCACAACCTTCCTTTTGATCTACATTCTCGCCCAATTGGGTGAGTGGGGGGGAGACTGATTTGTCTAAATGGTTCCCCTGTGATAATGGCAATCTTGCTACTTTTATGTCGTGAATATCGGCATTGGTAACGATCAGGGTGGGTATAGGACCTAGCGGACGTTCAGGACTTTTTGCACAGGCAATATGGCCAAGGGAGGATTTTTTAGCAGCAGTCAACTCCACTGAGAGTCGTCTGGCAGCTTCAAGTTCTAGTGACACCCTGTGTTGCATCTTGGTTATTTCGTTATCAATTGCGGTGTGGGTCCTGGTGATGAAATCATCCAGTGTGCCATTTTTTAATTTTGATTTGGCTGCTCTGTCTCTAAACTCTCGGGTAGCCATGCTGGGTTGGAGTTTAGAGGTCGACTCGAACATCGAAATGGGGTGGCCCAGCCCAGTCTCTAACAGCCTCTAACGGCCCTGTCTTTGCCCAGTCTTAGCCCGGGCTGCGTCCCGCGCTGCGGGAGTGCGGTGGTATTTTGTAGGTGGCGGTTTAGGCGGGGGGGCGGGCCAGCAGGGAGAGCGGACCGGAAGCTCTTCCTTGGTCTCGCAGGGACTTCTGGGAAATGAAGTCCCTGCACGCTCGCAGCCCCGCTGGTGCCTCGCGCCCCTTACCGCCTTGCCGCCACGGACCTTCCAAGTGCTCCCACGAAGCTGCACACACCGGGGCTCACCAGCGAAGCGGCACCCGCGGAGCGGGTGCGGCGAGGAGTGGGTTTGGGCGCTGGGAGCCTCGTGTGCTGAGAGAGCGCGCTGATGCAGTGGATTGCCTCCTTCACAGACCCTCCTTCAAACAGTAGGTGTCCCACGAATTGGGAAGTGCAGGTACGCTTTTAAGAAGTCCTTTGGTGGGCGGGGGGCGGGCCAGCAGGGAGAGCGGACCGGAAGCTCTTCCTTGGTCTCGCAGGGACTTCTGGGAAATGAAGTCCCTGCACGCTCGCAGCCCCGCTGGTGCCTCGCGCCCCTTACCGCCTTGCCGCCACGGACCTTCCAAGTGCTCCCACGAAGCTGCACACACCGGGGCTCACCAGCGAAGCGGCACCCGCGGAGCGGGTGCGGCGAGGAGTGGGTTTGGGCGCTGGGAGCCTCGTGTGCTGAGAGAGCGCGCTGATGCAGTGGATTGCCTCCTTCACAGACCCTCCTTCAAACAGTAGGTGTCCCACGAATTGGGAAGTGCAGGTACGCTTTTAAGAAGTCCTTTGGTGGGCGGGGGGCGGGCCAGCAGGGAGAGCGGACCGGAAGCTCTTCCTTGGTCTCGCAGGGACTTCTGGGAAATGAAGTCCCTGCACGCTCGCAGCCCCGCTGGTGCCTCGCGCCCCTTACCGCCTTGCCGCCACGGACCTTCCAAGTGCTCCCACGAAGCTGCACACACCGGGGCTCACCAGCGAAGCGGCACCCGCGGAGCGGGTGCGGCGAGGAGTGGGTTTGGGCGCTGGGAGCCTCGTGTGCTGAGAGAGCGCGCTGATGCAGTGGATTGCCTCCTTCACAGACCCTCCTTCAAACAGTAGGTGTCCCACAATAATCATAAAAGGAATTTAAGAGAGACTGGAGACCTTTTTTTGTCTGGGAAATTAGAATGGTGTCATCCGCAAACAACAGGGAAGTAACTTTTTCACCATTCAACTTGGGAGAGTCGTTGTTACATCCTTCCAAGTATGACGGAATGCCATTCACGAATAGCGAAAACAGTGTAGGAGCCAGTACACACCCCTGGCGCACACCTCGTTCGATTGGTATTTTGGGGGTTAGCAGGGGACTCACGTCTGAGCCTACCCTGCCACACTTATGGCGGCCAAAAGCGGTACAAAAGGGGGTGGTGATGGACGGAGCATCTGAATCAATCAAACACTCACACCCAGTCAAAAGATCTGGGTTTAATCCATGATTAAACCCAGATCCTTTGACTGGGTGTGAGTGTTTGATTGATTCAGATGTACCGTTTTTGGCCGCCATAAGTGTGGCAGGGGATGCTCAGACGTGAGTCCCTTGCTCACTTTGCCACTGGATTCAGCCAAGCCGGGCTGTAGACGGCTGGAATGCCTGAAGCCAGTCCTCTGAAGCTTGTTTCCGGTCCAGGGAAGACATGGCTTGGCAGTTCGGGCTGGCCTGTTCCCATGAGGCACAGGGTCAGACTGATTTGCATATAGCCATGTATGAATTGGGGTGGATGAGTGGGCTAAAGAACGGTGATGGATTAAACCCAGATCTTTTCACTGGGTGTGAGTGTTTGATTGATTAAGATGCTCCGTCCATCACCACCCTCTTTTGTACCGCTTTTGGCCACCATAAGTGTGGCAGAGAATGCTCAGACGTGAGTCCCTTGCTCACTTTGCCACTATATTCAAGCAAGCCGGCTGAAGATGGCTGGAATGCCAGAAACCGGTCCTCGGAAGCTTGTTTCCGGTCCAGGGATGACATGGCTTGGCAGTTCGAGCTGGACTGTTCCCATGAGGCACAGGGTCGGGCTGATTTGCATATAGCCATGTCTAAACTGGGGTGGCAGAGTGGGCTGAAGAACGGTGATGGATTAAACCCAGGTCTTTTGACTGGATGTGAGTGTTTGATTGATTCAGATGCTCCGTCCATCACAACCCCTTTTGTACCGCTTTTGGCCACCATAAGTGTGGCAGGGTATGCTCAGACGTGAGTCCCTTGCTCACTTTGCCACTGGATTCAAGCAAGCCGGGCTGAAGACTGCTGGAATGCCAGAAACCGGTCTTCGGAAGCTTGTTTCCGGTCCAGGGATGACATGGCTTGGCAGTTCGGGCTGGACTGTTCCCATGAGGCACAGGGTCAGACTCATTTGCATATAGCCATGTCTGAACTGGGATGGCAGAGTGGGCTAAAGAACGGTGATGGGTTAAACCCAGATCTTTTCACTGGGTGTGAGTGCTTGATTGATTCAGATGCTCTGTCCATCACCACCCTCTTTTGTACCGCTTTTGGCCGCCACAAGTGTGGCAGGGTATGCTCAGACGTGAGTCCCTTGCTCACTTTGCCACTGGATTCAAGCAAGCCGGGCTGAAGACTGCTGGAATGCCAGAAACCGGTCTTCGGAAGCTTGTTTCCGGTCCAGGGATGACATGGCTTGGCAGTTCGGGCTGGACTGTTCCCATGAGGCACAGGGTCGGGCTGATTTGCATATAGCCATGCCTAAACTGGGGTGGCAGAGTGGGCTAAAGAACGGTGATGGATTAAACCCAGGTCTTTTGACTGGATGTGAGTGTTTGATTGATTCAGATGCTCCGTCCATCACAACCCCTTTTGTACCGCTTTTGGCCACCATAAGTGTGGCAGGGTATGCTCAGACGTGAGTCCCTTGCTCACTTTGCCACTGGATTCAAGCAAGCCGGGCTGAAGACGGCAGGAATGCCAGAAACCGGTCCTCGGAAGCTTGTTTCCGGTCCAGGGAAGACATGGCTTGGCAGTTCGGGCCTCGACTGTTCCCATGCGGCACAGGGTCAGACTGATTTGCATATAGCCATGTCTGAACTGGGGTGGCAGAGTGGGCTAAAGAACGGTGATGGATTAAACCCAGATCTTTTGACTGAGTGTGAGTGTTTGATTGATTCAGATGCTCGGTCCATCACCCCCCCTTTTGTACCGCTTTTGGCCGCCATAAGTGTGGCAGAGAATGCTCAGACGTGAGTCCCTTGCTCACTTTGCCACTATATTCAAGCAAGCCGGCTGAAGATGGCTGGAATGCCAGAAACCGGTCCTCGGAAGCTTGTTTCCGGTCCAGGGATGACATGGCTTGGCAGTTCGAGCTGGACTGTTCCCATGAGGCACAGGGTCGGGCTGATTTGCATATAGCCATGTCTAAACTGGGGTGGCAGAGTGGGCTAAAGAACGGTGATGGATTAAACCCAGGTCTTTTGACTGGATGTGAGTGTTTGATTGATTCAGATGCTCCGTCCATCACAACCCCTTTTGTACCGCTTTTGGCCACCATAAGTGTGGCAGGGTATGCTCAGACGTGAGTCCCTTGCTCACTTTGCCACTGGATTCAAGCAAGCCGGGCTGAAGACGGCAGGAATGCCAGAAACCGGTCCTCGGAAGCTTGTTTCCGGTCCAGGGAAGACATGGCTTGGCAGTTCGGGCCTCGACTGTTCCCATGAGGCACAGGGTCAGACTGATTTGCATATAGCCATGTCTGAACTGGGGTGGCAGAGTGGGCTAAAGAACGGTGATGGATTAAACCCAGATCTTTTGACTGAGTGTGAGTGTTTGATTGATTCAGATGCTCGGTCCATCACCCCCCCTTTTGTACCGCTTTTGGCCGCCATAAGTGTGGCAGAGAATGCTCAGACGTGAGTCCCTTGCTCACTTTGCCACTATATTCAAGCAAGCCGGCTGAAGATGGCTGGAATGCCAGAAACCGGTCCTCGGAAGCTTGTTTCCGGTCCAGGGATGACATGGCTTGGCAGTTCGAGCTGGACTGTTCCCATGAGGCACAGGGTCGGGCTGATTTGCATATAGCCATGTCTAAACTGGGGTGGCAGAGTGGGCTAAAGAACGGTGATGGATTAAACCCAGGTCTTTTGACTGGATGTGAGTGTTTGATTGATTCAGATGCTCCGTCCATCACAACCCCTTTTGTACCGCTTTTGGCCACCATAAGTGTGGCAGGGTATGCTCAGACGTGAGTCCCTTGCTCACTTTGCCACTGGATTCAAGCAAGCCGGGCTGAAGACTGCTGGAATGCCAGAAACCGGTCTTCGGAAGCTTGTTTCCGGTCCAGGGATGACATGGCTTGGCAGTTCGGGCTGGACTGTTCCCATGAGGCACAGGGTCAGACTCATTTGCATATAGCCATGTCTGAACTGGGATGGCAGAGTGGGCTAAAGAACGGTGATGGGTTAAACCCAGATCTTTTCACTGGGTGTGAGTGTTTGATTGATTCAGATGCTCTGTCCATCACCACCCTCTTTTGTACCGCTTTTGGCCGCCACAAGTGTGGCAGGGTATGCTCAGACGTGAGTCCCTTGCTCACTTTGCCACTGGATTCAAGCAAGCCGGGCTGAAGACTGCTGGAATGCCAGAAACCGGTCTTCGGAAGCTTGTTTCCGGTCCAGGGATGACATGGCTTGGCAGTTCGGGCTGGACTGTTCCCATGAGGCACAGGGTCAGACTCATTTGCATATAGCCATGTCTGAACTGGGGTGGCAGAGTGGGCTAAAGAGCGGTGATGGATTAAACACAGATCTTTTGACTGGGTGTGAGTGTTTGATACATTCAGATGCTCCGTATATCACCCCCCCTTTTGTACCGCTTTGGCCGCCATAAGTGTGGCAGGGTATGCTCAGACGTGAGTCCCTTGCTCACTTTGCCACTGGATTCAAGCAAGCCGGGCTGAAGACGGCAGGAATGCCAGAAACCGGTCCTCGGAAGCTTGTTTCCGGTCCAGGGAAGACATGGCTTGGCAGTTCGGGCCTCGACTGTTCCCATGAGGCACAGGGTCAGACTGATTTGCATATAGCCATGTCTGAACTGGGGTGGCAGAGTGGGCTAAAGAACGGTGATGGATTAAACCCAGATCTTTTGACTGAGTGTGAGTGTTTGATTGATTCAGATGCTCGGTCCATCACCCCCCCTTTTGTACCGCTTTTGGCCGCCATAAGTGTGGCAGAGAATGCTCAGACGTGAGTCCCTTGCTCACTTTGCCACTATATTCAAGCAAGCCGGCTGAAGACGGCTGGAATGCCAGAAACCGGTCCTCGGAAGCTTGTTTCCGGTCCAGGGATGACATGGCTTGGCAGTTCGAGCTGGACTGTTCCCATGAGGCACAGGGTCGGGCTGATTTGCATATAGCCATGTCTAAACTGGGGTGGCAGAGTGGGCTAAAGAACGGTGATGGATTAAACCCAGATCTTTTGACTGGATGTGAGTGTTTGATTGATTCAGATGCTCCGTCCATCACAACCCCTTTTGTACCGCTTTTTGCCACCATAAGTGTGGCAGGGTATGCTCAGACGTGAGTTCCTTGCTCACTTTGCCACTGGATTCAAGCAAGCCGGGCTGAAGACTGCTGGAATGCCAGAAACCGGTCTTCGGAAGCTTGTTTCCGGTCCAGGGATGACATGGCTTGGCAGTTCGGGCTGGACTGTTCCCATGAGGCACAGGGTCAGACTCATTTGCATATAGCCATGTCTGAACTGGGGTGGCAGAGTGGGCTAAAGAACGGTGATGGGTTAAACCCAGATCTTTTCACTGGGTGTGAGTGTTTGATTCATTCAGACGCTCCGTATATCACCACCCTCTTTTGTACCGCTTTTGGCCGCCACAAGTGTGGCAGGGTATGCTCAGACGTGAGTCCCTTGCTCACTTTGCCACTGGATTCAAGCAAGCCGGGCTGAAGACGGCAGGAATGCCAGAAACCGGTCCTCGGAAGCTTGTTTCCGGTCCAGGGAAGACATGGCTTGGCAGTTCGGGCCTCGACTGTTCCCATGAGGCACAGGGTCAGACTGATTTGCATATAGCCATGTCTGAACTGGGGTGGCAGAGTGGGCTAAAGAACGGTGATGGATTAAACCCAGATCTTTTGACTGAGTGTGAGTGTTTGATTGATTCAGATGCTCCGTCCATCACAACCCCCTTTTGTATCACTTTTGGCCGCCATAAGTGTGGCAGAGAATGCTCAGACATGAGTCCCTTGCTCACTTTGCCACTATATTCAAGCAAGCCGGGCTGAAGACGGCTGGAATGCCAGAAACCGGTCCTCGGAAGCTTGTTTCCGGTCCAGGGATGACATGGCTTGGCAGTTCAGGCTGGACTGTTCCCATGAGGCACAGGGTCAGACTGATTTGCATATAGCCATGTCTGAACTGGGGTGGCAGAGTGGGCTAAAGAACGGTGATGGATTAAACCCAGATCTTTTGACTGGGTGTGAGTGTTTGATTGATTCAGATGCTCCGTCCATTACCACTCCCTTTTGTACCGCTTTTGGCCACCATAAGTGTGGCAGGGTATGCTCAGACGTGAGTCCCTTGCTCACTTTGCCACTGGATTCAAGCAAGCCGTGCTGAAGACGGCTGGAATGCCAGAAACCGGTCCTCGGAAGCTCCGGTCCAGGGAAGATATGGCTTGGCAGTTCGGGCTGGACTGCTCCCATGAGGCACAGGGTCAGACTGATTTGCATATAGCCATGTATGAACTGGGGAGGCAGAGTGGGCTAAAGAACGGTGATGGATTAAACCCAGATCTTTTGACTGGGTGTGAGTGTTTGATTGATTCAGATGCTCCGTCCATCACCACCCCCTTTTGTACCGCTTTTGGCCGCCATAAGTGTGGCAGGGTATGCTCAGACGTGAGTCCCTTGCTCACTTTGCCACTGGATTCAAGCAAGCCGGGATGAAGACGGCTGGAATGCCAGAAACCGGTCCTCGGAAGCTTGTTTCCGGTCCAGGGAAGACATGGCTTGGCAGTTCGGGCTGGACTGTTCCCATGAGGCACAGGTTCAGACTTATTTGCATATAGCCATGTCTGAACTGGGGTGGCAGAGTGGGCTAAAGAACTGTGATGGATTAAATCCAGATCTTTTGACTGGGCGTGAGTGTTTGATTGATTCAGATGCTCCGTCCATCACCACCCCCTTTTGTACCACACCAGAACAGCGGCGCCACCACCAACGTGACATGTTCACCCCAGAACCTGGGCTTCTATTGGAATTCACAATGCCATATTATCAAGCCCATTATCGCCGCTTTAGCGGCAGTTTTCTGCTGCTAAAACGGTGATAATTTTTAACGCCCTGCTTGATAATATGCCCCTAATGTGAAACCCAAGAATCTTTTGAAAATACAGTCACGTTTTTATCACCTTACTAGTGCTATTGCCCTTCAGAAAGGCGTTAAAGACCCACTTGTTCAAAAAGACAACTACTTTACTTTAAATCGTCAGTGGGGTCGAGGGCGGCCTACCGGTGGTTACTTGTTGTGTTCCTTTCTTTAAAAGAGCTTAGAGACTGGTGATTGCGCTATATAAAACTATAGTAACATAACATAACATAACATAACCTTACGAGACCACAGGAGATCACAAGTTTTACACAATGTGGCTGGGAGAGAATTCCACAGCTTAGCGGCTGTGACTGAGAAAGAACTGTGTTCCTGCTTGGACCAGCGAGCTACCAATCAAGAGGCCTCCGTCGATCTCAGATTTCGATTAGGCGGATAGTGAGGAATTTAAGCAGGAGTTAACTAGGACCCGTGCCTTAAAAAGATCTATGTACTTCAGGGAGCCCTGGGCCATTCTTACTATCTCACTCTCTGGTTGGTAGATCTTGTAGTTGCCTGAGAGGTAAGTGGCGTTAACACTGATCGGCAATTTGATGACAGTTTAGTGAACTAAACCACACAAGGAGGACAGTTTTATGGATTTAATCAAAATTCAAAGCCAAATTAATGTAGATGAATCTCAAAAACATATTATGAAATACAAGATTACCAAGGGAAAACCAAAGCGTTGAATAGTGTTAAGCCGCAGCAATATAAGGCATACAAGAAATTCAGTTGCCATAATACAAACATAAAGGAATAGGCCCTGGTGCTTAGTAAGTACGCCTCGGTTCTACTCTCTATACATGGATAAATTTAAAGTCACCTAACGTAATTCTCAACTAATTCAAGAGAAACCAAGTTAAATCAGGAAACTGCCAAGCCATGTCTTCCCTGGACCAGAAACAAGCATCCTGGGACCGGTTTCGGGTACATAACCCTCACCAGTGGCAGAGTGAGCAAGGGACCCACGACTGGGCATACCCTGCCAACTAAGGGCGAACAAAGCAATACCAAAGGGGAGGGAAGACATGGCTTGGCAGTTGGGGCTGGACTGTTCCCATGAGGCACAGGGCCAGACTGATTTGCATAAGGCCATGTCTGAACTGGGGTGGTGGACTGAGCTAAAGAATGATGATGGATTAAACCCAGATCAATTGACTGGGGGTGAGTGTTTGATTTGCTCAAACGCTCCATCCATCATCCCCTTTGGTATCACCTCTTGAATAGAGGCACTCTCCTACTTTGCTAGCGCCTCCTGCACTTGCCAAAAATTCACTCTCACGCCACTCTATCCTTAATGCAAAATGCTCCTTTCTTTTACTAACAACGCCTTGAAACAGCACCTGCAGAGAAGAGAAGATGCAAGGCAAGCAAACTTTCGCGTTGAAGATTAAACATTGAAGACCAAATTCTTAATGCCTTTATACAAGATAACTTATAAAGCAGTCAGTGTATCAGGTAAATTCATGATTATGTGTATGCGTATAACTTCAAAATAAATATAACAATATAAATGTTACTTACGTAATTGATCCTCGATTACATTGTGCAGAGCATTTTCTAATAATTGCAACTTAACATGAAACATACATGTAAATATGTCTTAGAACTACATTTGTACATGGTTAAAGTAAACATTAATATACATGCTGCTCTAAATCGCTAAGGTTTCCTCAGTGAATACAATTCAGTAATACATTGAGCACTTCACTTTCCGTTAATAGAATTAGGCACACAGAGTATATAATGCTAAATGCATGCATATATTTAATGCGCTTCTGTGACGTGTAAGTGTGGGATCAAAATTACGCAGCTCCATACATTACATAAATATTTAAAAGCTGTCTCTTAGACACCGGTGACCAGTCTAAAGGATGCAAAGCAACAGATGTGGAGGTGTAGCGTGGCTAACCCAGAGCTAGCTTGGCTGCAACATTTTGAACGTTGGAGCCTTGTTAAAAATCCAATCAGGCAGTGCAGAATTGCAATAATCCAGTTGGCTCAAAATGGGTTCCTGGACCACCACAAGGTACTCAGAAATTGGAAGAAACTGCAGGGCAGATTTACAAGAAAATTACGCATCTCTGCTTTAGAGCAGGGATGTGTCAGTTTCCTTGCGCCTGCGTGCAAAACCGTCGCGCCACCATGGATGCATTGTATTTACAATATGACGTACCATGGCGCAAGATTGACAGAAATTCTGATGCATCTGTTGGCCCAAAAGTCACACATTGCTGGAATTGTGTCACAAGCAGGACGCAACTCCAGCAATGCACGGGGAGGCCTATACTTATTGTGCTGCATCACTCCTTACGCCTGCTTCAAGCAGGCATAAGGTTTTGATGCAGTGGCGTCCTAACAATGGCGCAGTGAAATCTTGTAGATCTCACTGCATCACTTTTACGAGGCTTTCCTGCATGGGAACTCCCACCCTGCATACATTATACCTGACGCAGGTATAATGTGGCGCAGTGCTTTACAACGTGATGCATCTCCCTAGATGAGTCACGTTGTAAATTGGCGGCAATGTGGTGCATTGTTTATGCCACCGCTGCGTTACAAAAACTGACGCAATGGCGGCGCAAAAGTGACGCAAGGGGCTTGTAAATCTGCCCTGCAGAATTTTGTGTATACCCTTGAGCAGGAAGAAACAGGTAGTAGATAGATGATTACCCTGTTTAGAGAGGCCGAATGTGAGTACAAGTGAGTGTGAATGAAATGAGAATGAGAGGGTCAGAGCGAATGAGAATATGGAAGAGGGAGTGCTAGTGAGTGTGAGTGAGCAAATATGACTGATTCAGAGCACGAATGAGTGAAAATGAGAGTGAGAGCAAAGGGGGAAAAGAGAGAGAGTAAGAGTGAAGCCAGAGTGAATGTGAATAAAATAGTCTCATTGAGAATGACTGAGAATGGGTTTGAGAGAGTGGCTGTAAGTTGACCCTGGCATTCTAAAGGCAATTCTTGGCTTATAGAGGCACCCATAGCCAAACACTAGCCCAGGTATACTGGAGGCCATTCCTAGCAGAAGGACACCCTGTAACAAAATATTGGCACTGGCATAGTAAGGGCAATATTTGGCATAAGGGACAGTCATGGAAACGGCTAGCACTGGAGTTCTGGAGGTAGTGTTTGGAATATTGGGCACACCCTGGTAAAATACTAGTACTGGCATACTTGGGATAATTGTTGGCATATGGACGCCTATAGAAACATGCTGGCACTGACAACCTTGAGGAAATTCTAGGCATAGGGGGCACCCATGGAAAATGCTGGTGCTGCCACATTTGAGGGAATTATTTGCATAAGGGAGGACAACCATGGCATAAAGGTAGGTGGGGTAACCATGACAAAATGCTGGCCCTGACACACTAGTGGTAAATTCTAATATAATGGTCACCCATGGTACGTGGATGGCATTGATAGGAAAATGTTGACTTTGGTATATTGTATGTAATTTTTAGGAGAAAGAAGTACCCATATTTTCTCCCTGGCACAATTAAGATAATTGTTGACATATAGGGGCACCCATAGTATGTCTTGAAGAAAATGAGGTGATCTCCTGCAGAGCATCAAGTTTCAATGGCTTGGCCCATAAAAGGAATTAACTATTTAATTGGGGCATTTTCAGAGTCTATGGCGTTTTAAGAACTTTATAGGAAAATTGCGTTTTAAAATGCACTATTAGACCTCCCCAAAAATTACGCCGAAGAGTTCTGATTCACTTTGCTCACTCTTTACAATTTAGGGTTCGTTTTTACTATGCAGGGTAAGTTGTACATCACACCATTTTTAAAGATCATGTTAGCAGCCCGATATATGTGGTGTCTAAAATATATCTTTGAGTTTTGTTGTTATAGAAATCATGTAGCTATTATGGAAATGTCCACTATCCTACTGTCATCGGGGTTAAGGTCATGTGCCATCACTTCCTGTGGCATCACATCCTAGGAAGATTCAGGGTCAAAGGTCCCACGATGTCACTTCCTGTGAGGAAGCTAAGGTGAAAGGGTTCGTGGTTTCATTTCTGCTACCCCAGGCATTTTGCTGAATTGATGTCCCTGATTCCAGTCTGTCTAAATGTAACTAACCTGTAAGTCTGGTTAGTCTAACCAGACTTAATTTTGCTTATGTAGACTGTTACGTCACAGCAGTACTGCTACATCACAATGATATGTCCGATGGAGGAAGAAAATGTTTGTAATAGCAGAACTTTTTTGAGAGAATCCTGATTTTGGCTGACAAAGACATATTAAATGTAGCTTGACAGTTGGATTATGAGATTAATGTGAGACTTTGCATAAAACCTTTCATGCCGACACATGACTAAAATTAATTTAAAGTCTGCATATTCAAAGTTTACAGCTCTGCTTCGATGTTTTCAGTTTCTTGATCAGTGCGTGCAGGAGGTCTGTGAATAATTACAGGTTCGCTTCATTTCATTCTTAGCCTCATAAATAATAAACAATAATTAAAGTCTAAATAAGCCCCCTAGAAATGCAGACTCTAATCCTAATCTCACACTGATCCCCGCAACAGCTCCATCACCCACTGAGCTATATCCCTCGCTCTCCCTCAGGTGTCCTACCCAAGCTGCATATCACTGCTATTGGTACTGGATATCAAATTAAATCATTTATGGTTAATAATAGTTTATTGCGCGTATGGAAAAGGATATCAAGATGCCTGGATGAACTGTCAAAATAGTAATTAAATGGAATGCAGCAAAACACATTACTAAAAATAATTAAACCGGATAATAGAAAAGCCATGGTGTAAACGTGAGTGGGGCTAAACAAATGCATAAATTATATGTAAAACTGTAAGAGTGCTTTGGGGGCTCACCTGGAAAGACTCTTTAGAAAATAACGGAAGTTATGGGGTTTAAAGCACTTAAATCCAAAAATGTTACTGAAAACTGAACAGAATTTGAACGCAACTTTATAGGGAAATTTGTGTATTCAGCATCAAGAAACATTGGGGTAGATGAAGGTAAAATTGTTTTTTAATTGTGTTAAAATCATTAATTAAATTGAGTGCTTTACACAGACCATACTTTAGATACAGCATACAGACAAGTTGTAGTAACTTGGGGTGTCATTAGGATGGCGGACGGAAACGTATTCTGTCCGCCATGGTCACGGCAAAAATACTCCCGACCGCTCCGCGGATAACCCGCGGTAGCGATTAGGATATTACTGACAGCAAACACCGACCGCGGCGGACGGATCACATTAAACACCGACCGCGGAGGACGGATCACAAGAAAGACCGCCGCAAGCGGACGGTACCACAGAAAGACCCTCTGCCGTGGACGCATTCACCGCGGAAACAGGCCCAACCGCCGCAAGACCTGCAGAGGTTCCGGCCGCACGATTAGGATAACCCCGCCATCCCAATGGAACTCACCACCTCCCACGACCGCCACAGAAAAAAATCATCGATAAACGGAGCATGACTGCGGAAGGACCAAACAAACATCACCCCTGCTGTCAAGCCGTATCAAAAATGGCGGACGGAAGTAAATAGAAAACACACTAAACAGGACACACCCACCTGAAACACCCACCCCCAACAACTACACACCCCAAAGACCACCCCCCCCCCCAGACCCCAGAACAAACAAGAGCACCCAAGTCACCACACCCACACACCCACAGAACACCCGACTGGCAACAACCATTGGGACACAACAACCACACAGAGTATAAAAGGAATCCCTCCCATTACCACAATCATTTGCATCACAGCACAGCTGGAATACAGAGGCAGATTAGCAGAAACAGCAGACACACACAAACACACATACAACCTGCACACCAACACACCCACCACACAAACCCCCACAACACCATCCCTACATACCACACACCTGCACACCCCACCCCACCCCACCCCATCAACACCTTGCACATCACACACCATGGCACCCAAGAAAAATCCCAAGTTCACAGAGACTGAGTTGAAGGTCATGGTGGTGTTCGGTAACCTAGTCCAGCAGACCACCTTGGCAACCAAAACCAACATGTGGGACAGGATAGTGACCAGAGTGAATGCTTCAGGGAAAGTGCCACGCACCGAACACAAGATCCAGAGGCGGTGGCACGACCTCAAGGCAAGGGTGAAAGGCATCAGGGCTAAGAACCACCTGCGGGCACACCAGACTGGCGGCGGCACTTCCCCGGAGCCTATACCATTTGCTGAATGGGAGGAGAAGGTGCTGGGCAGCACTACAACTCCCAACAGGCCCCCATGTCTAAATGGAGGGTGGGGGTGGGTCCCAGCACTACAAATTCCAACAGGCCCCCATGTCTACAGGGAGGGTGGGGGTGGGTGGGGGAGTGGGTCCAGCACTACAACTCTCAACAGGCACCCATGTCTATAGAGAGGGTGGGGCTGAGAGACCAACACTACAACTCCCAACAGGCCCCCATGTCTACAGGGAGGGTGGGGGTGGGTGGGGGCTGGGTCTAGCCCTACAACTCCTAACAGGCTCCCATGTCTACAGGGAGGGTGGGGGTGGGTGGGTCCAGCACTACAACTCCCAACAGGCCCCCATGTCTACAGGGAGGGTGGGGGTGGGTGGGGAGGTGGGTCCAGCACTACAACTCCCAACAGGCCCCCATGTCTACAGGGAGGGTGGGGGTGGGTGAGATACCAGCACTACAACTCCCAACAGGCCCCCATATCTACAGGGAGGGTGAGGGTGGGTGGGAGGTGGGTGAGAGACCAGCACTACAACTCCCAACAGACCCCCATGTCTACAGGGAGGGTGGGGGTGGTTGGGGGGTGGGTCCAGCATTATAACTCCCAACAGGCCCCCATGTCCCATCCCAGAGCAAGATGGAGTCCGCCCACCATTTGCTGACCAGTGCATCTCCTCCTACAAACCTACAGGTAGGTAGCCATCTTCACAGGGGCACCATCCAATAGCAGGACCGGACCACACGTATCCAAGTATTGTCTCCCCACCCCCACACCACCATATTGCCCAGTACTGTCTACCACACCAACATGATGACACCAACAACCATGTCCTGATTCCATAGTAATTTGTAATGTAACAACAACAAACCTCTCATGTCCACAGCATTGATTGTTAAATTCTTGTCCCTCAGGTGATCGCAACTTGACAGGCGAAACCAGCAACCGCCAGCACCAGTCGCCCCCCCCACAGCCAGGACTCTCCGGTGAAGATTCCATGGATACCTCGGGTGCAGAGGACGATGCTGGCCCATGCACACTCCCAGGGCCATCAGACTCCCAGGACATCCCTGCCTCCATCACCTTGGCCAGTGTCACAACACCAACACCTGCCATTGTGAGCTGTGCAGCTACCACCACCACCACTCCTGCCTGTGCCACCCTGCCTGACCCATCGGCCGATGATGGGCCATCAACATCTCAGGCTAGCAGGGAGAGTGGACGGGGGAGGACACAGGTGAGGCCACAGGTCACAAACAGGAGTGCAGGTGCAAGGCGAGGTCGGGAACAACACCCAGCCCATCCTGGGACAGAGACCCTGGATGCCATTGCCAGAGTGGAAGCCTCCTACGAGCGGTCGCAGGCACAGGCGGATCGGGCACACCAAGACTCACTACAGACCTGCCAGCTGTTGCGTTCCGTGGACACCCGAATGGGACAAATTGTTGACCTCATGGGCCACCAAACAGCTCTTTGGAGGGAGTGGTTATCCCACGCCACACCACCTCCCCCTCCCCCAAGTGGCCAGCGGGACAGGACACCAACACCACCTCCCCCTCCCCCACGTGGCCAGCGGGACAGGGCACCAACACCACCGCCAACATCACCTGAGGCCACTGACTGGGATGTGATCACTGAACAACCTGCCCCCACAGCTGGTCCCGCTCCCGCTCCAAGACGGAGGGGCCGTCCGAGGCTGGATCCAGCTGAGAGCAGTGGCAATGCAGCATCCACCCGCTCGAAGAGGGGCCGCCACTGACTTCACCCTTCCTTGAGCCTAGCATTCCCTCAGCGAACTATCTTGCCCCACAATGCCAAGCATTGGGACACGTCTGTTGGACTAGGTGTACATCACGGATCACTGAAATAATATCGAGGGACAAAATATCGACTTGCAAAAATATCGTGGGCAAAATATCGACAGTCAAAATATCTAGTTTGTATCTACAAACAGGTAAGTACAAAAATATTGAGTACAAAATATCGTTTACAATAATATAGTTGTAAAAAATATCGACTTTATTAAAAACAGTGTTAAATTAAAATAATATTAAAATGTAATTACTAAAATATACTTAAAAATACTTAAATTAACTTATAATAAAGAAATAATAAATAAAAATAATAAAAATAATTTTTTACAATCTTATTTGTTAAAACATATATATATATAGTAACATAATATAATTAAATAAGATACTATAATATTACCGTACGATACCAGGAGGTTAAAAAATACTATTCCCACTCCAAAGAGTGCAAGCGTAGGGAAAGCGTTGGATAGCGTAAGGGTTAAAATTACTATTCCCACTCTAGTGGGTGCAACAGTAGGGAAAACTGACCCTGAACCCTAAAAATACCCCTTTACCCAAAAACCCAAAACTGACCCTGAACCCTAAAAATACCCCTTTACCCAAAAACTGAAAACTGACCCTGAACCCTAAAAATACCCCTTTACCCATGAACTGAAAACTAACCCTGAACCCTAAAAATACCCCTTTACCCATGAACTGAAAACTGACCCTGAACCCTAAAAATACCCCTTTACCCAAAAACTGAAAACTGACCCTGAACCCTAAAAATACCCCTTTACCCAAAAATTGAAAACTGACCCTGAACCCTAAAAATACCCCTTTACCCATGAACTGAAAACTGACCCTGAACCCTAAAAATACCCCTTTACCCAAGAACTGAAAACTGACCCTGAACCCTAAAAATACCCCTTTTTCCAAAAACTGAAAACTGACCCTGAACCCTAAAAATACCCCTTTACCCAAAAACTGAAAACTGACCCTGAACCCTAAAAATACTCCTTTACCCAAAATTAATTAATATTATTTCATTACCAATTAATTATTAATTAACAATAGCAATAAAGTAAATATATTAGCACATTAGCTGTAATTAAATTAATTTAATAATTAATATTATATTTTCCCAATTAATTAATTAACAATAACTAAAAATTATATATATAAATAAATTACTCTAATTAATGTAATTAACTAATTAAAATTATTTAATTACCAATTAATTACTAATTAAAAATATGTACAAAATTATATTAATTAATTAACTAATTAATATTATTTAATTACCAGTTAATTATTAATTAAAAATATTTACAAACATATATTAATTAATTAATTATTATTAAATTACTCCCCACCCTTATCCCCTATTAACCCAACATCCCGCTCCTAAACATTAACTACAATTTATATTACTATTAATAATTTTTTTTTTTTAACCTTTTTTCTACATAATATCGAAATTTTTTACTTTGACTATTTATATATATTTTGTCTTGTCAATTTTTTTGAGTCGATATTTTTGTACTCAATATTTTTTTATCATTATTTTAATCGATATTTTGACCAACGATATTTTTGTTGTCGATATTTTATTATTGTCGATATTTTTAACTCGAGATTTTGTCCATTCGATATTTTGGAGTCGATATTTTGTCTGTGCACCGTACATCACACAATGTGGTGTCCCCACTGTGTTTTCATCTGACATGACCTTCAACTCTCACTTCCCCCAACACCTATTTGTAAATAGGCACAAACAGTAAGCCACACCCTGTAAATAAACACCACGTAAACACTCAATGCTGTGTGACCTCCATGTTTTAGCACCATCAGTGCTGCAGCAATTCATCCCGGATGCTGCACTCCCTTGAAACCCATTGTTCATGACGAGCTCAGCTCGTCATAAGCACACGAGCAGTGTACTGCATGACGAGTTGAGCTCGTCATGAGCATCGAAGGGGTTAAACACAGGTTTGTCTTAGTAGTTGTCCTTACCAGGTGCACGGATCAATGTTCTTGAGAATCATGCCTCTGTGGGAGTGACCTAGGGATAATGAGAGAACAACAAGCACAGGTCAGGAAACTAAATCACACCCATCACACCACACCGTACGCAACATTCCACAAACCACACTCATTACTAATTAGGTGGATCACAGGACACACATCAGGGAGGATTGCATGTACACCATCTCCCACACCCATTTGCAAACAGAACATACCAGAACAGGCAGCATTCACACACCACATCTACACATCACCAGCAAACATACATCACGCTTTGAACACCAGCACAAGAGGTAGTTACTCACATTTAAGGAAAGTAGCGAGCAATGAGCTGACGCCTTTGGTCCACACCTTCTTCCTCCCCACTCTCCTCATCACTGGACATGGGTGGTATGGGAGGCGGAGCAACCTGTTGGTCTGCAGGGTCCATGATCAGTGCAATATTATTGCGTAAGGCCAGGTTGTGGAGCATGCAGCAGGCAATCACGATTTTGCATACTTTTCGGGTGAGTATTGTAGGGCCCCTCCGGTTCTATCCAGGCAGCAAAACCTAGACTTCAGCAGTCCAAATGTACGTTCCACCACCCGACGTGTCCTCCCATGGGCCTCATTATAGCGCATTTCACCTGGGGTAGTAGGATTCCGTAGGGGGCTCAGCAGCCACGGTCGGTTTGGGTACGCAGAGTTGCCTAGGTGGGGGGATGACAGACACATACATCATTACCAGGATTGGTGGGAACAGCATGGCACACATTCAATACAGTAGTCATCACAGCACACTCACCTACAAGCCACGCACATTCTTGACGCAGATTAGCCATCAGTTGGGGGACAATGCTGCTCCGCAGGATGTGGGAGTCATGTGCAGCCCAGGAAATCTTGCACACACATGGGAGATGATGTTGTCAGCCAGGCACACCACTTGCACATTAATAGAATGGTAGTGCTTCCGATTGCGATAGGCGGCTTCACGTGCCTGTGGTGGAATCAGACCAATATGTGTGCCATCAATGGAACCCACTACGTGTGGGATCTGGCCCAGGGCATAGAAGTCATATTTCACTGCAGCCAGCTCTGCCGGACGTGGAAAATCGATGTAATCATCCTTGGAACGCATCATGGCATCCAGCACATCCCGCAGTACCATGCTGAACATGGATTGGGACATCCCCCGGCATGACCAACTGTGTACTGGAAAGTGCCTGTTGCGAAGAAGTGAAGGGCTGCCATCACCTTTGCTGTGGGTGTAATTGCCCCTGGATATGGCCTGCGTGGCTGCAGATGAGGTGACAATTGGGCTACAAGGTCCTGCAATCTACGTCTGTCCAGCCGGAATTTGCGGATTACCTGCTCTTCAACCATGTCCTCCAGCACAGTGTATGGTCGATGCACATTTGGAGCCCTCCTGTGTGGGAATAGATGGGAGCAGATGTCAATTGACCAACAACGCACAGCTGTGCCACACTATCACATCTTGACCAACACAATACAAATAATACATGTTGCAGACACTGATTGTGTGACGTGACCGAAATATAAGGCACTACAGCTGACTACACAAACAATGTACACCCACAAACAGCATCCTGTGTGCAAACATGTCCAATGTTACGTGCACACATTTTGAAAGAACAGCCAACATCACATGACTGAGTGCCCAAGTGTGGACAAGCGTCCCCACAGACACACATGGACGTGCACACACAACACGAACATGGACCACGCCCTCCTTGTCATCATGCACCCATGACCCCACCTACAATGCTCTGCATCCTCACATGACAGGCATGGGCATACAACAGGCCACACACAAACGCATACATAGTATGCATGTATACCCCCATCAATGTTACTTGCACACACAAACCACACACTCACGACAGCTTCAGAATGTGGGTACACAGCCTTGATGTACTGTGTAGATGTGTACCAAAAGAAACGTGTGACCTCAAAACCAAGACATCAACACATAGCCATGCACATCTGACGCAACTTAGGCTCACATCACTGGCCTTTGTTCACCACTGGCAAGGTCAATAGTATGACCACACATGTAAGCAATGGACATAAATGAGACGTGTATACCGGCCATTGACATGGCATAATGATTCTTGACGCATTCCGGACATGTCCTGACACACATGTACAACTATGAACATTACATGTGTGCAGAGACATGCATTGTGTGTACACACGCCATCCGGGTATGCCTTCCCCCAACACATTGGGGGAAGGCGTACCCGGACGCCTTGATACTGCAATAGTGCATAACATTTGCTGCCCGGTCAAGGATCATCACGGTCACATCCCGCAAACCGCATGTGCGCACTACCGCGACGGTGCATCTTTTTAAAATCATCACTCACTGGCATCGCAATGGCGGAGCACGCATTCCGTGTGGGCGGGGCAGGCTAACACATACATTTGAATGTACAAGTTGAAATGCCAGTTGGTATCCCCCCTTTCAGTCACATAGCAGCACCCACCGCAGACCGCCGGGTGCGGGCGGCCACCCACCGCCGGGTGCGGGCGGGGGGTGACCGCCGGGTGCGGTCGGTGGGACTGCCGGGTGCGGGCGGTGGGTGACTGCTGGGTTTGGGCGGTGGGTGACCGCCAGGTGCGGGCGGTGGGTGACCATCGGGTGCGGGCGGTGGGTGACCGCCGGGTGCGGGCGGTGGATGACCGCCCTGTGTATTGATGTTAGCCTGGCATGGTTGGCCCTGGTCGGTCACCCACTGCCGGGTGTGGGTGGTGGGTGACCACTGGGTGCAGGCGGTGGGTGACCGCCCTGTGTATTGTGTTAGCCTGGCATGGTTGGCCCTGGCCGGTCACCCACCGCCGGGTGCGGGCAGTGGGTGACCGCCCTGTGTATTGATGTTAACCTGGCATGGTCAGCCCTGGCCGGTCACCCACTGCCGGGCCTGGCCGGTCACCCACTGCACGCAACCAGCGGTGGGTGATCGGCCAGGCGTGGCGGTGGGTGACCGGCCAAGCCCGGCGGTGGGTGACCGGCCAGGGCCAACCATGCCAGACTAACATCAATACACAGGGCGGTTGTAGGAAGGTGGATATCTGACTATGGGTACCCCCAAACCTTTTGCCTGGTGTTTAGCTGGTTTTTGACATAGTTGGCCTGGGATCCTGCTATTCAGGGCCCCAGGCTGATTGCTCTCTCCTTAAAATGGACTCCATGTACCTTAGGTGCATACACAATTGGAACTGGTTCACCTTATAGGCCCCTGTAACAGTGTACCATAGGTACCCAGGGCATAGGTGTTTCCAAGGCCTACCAGGGGCTGCAGCATGTATTTTGCCACCCCTGGCCTGGCCTCCATATTTGACACAACTGGCTGATCACTCAGCTGGGGTAAGTTGGTGTAATCACCTCTTACTTAGATATAGTATCCCTATATCTACCCTTAAACTGGACACATATGTTCCTATCAGCCACTCCTATGGAAGGCCTCTTCAATCCTGGAGGCAGAGTGCTTGGAAATATGTGAGATGGTACTCTAGCATGAGCTGAGCCTGTCTGCAGCTGTCGGGAACCACTCCCTAAGCTGTTCCGGGATATTGCCATACCATATACTCTTAAGTGCATTATAATCCTCGCGGTTAAATGCTATCTTTGGTTTGGCTTTATCAAAACATGTCGAGTAAGGTGTCATACAAATTGGAATACTATCCCCTCGACAGTTCTGTCGACGGGGATAGCATTCCACCCTTCTAGAGGGACACGACATGTGTGTAGCCTTAACCCCGGTTAAAGTTAACCAGAGCCTCAGATCCACAAAATGGATGCTTCTGCCACAGACACATGTCTGACCTCCTGCTGCTGACCGAAACTCAGCAGAGGAGGCCTGGACAAAGGCTTTCCTGTCGCAGGGAGGTGTCACACCACCCCAGACAGGAGATAGTGGATTGTAGCAGGGAGGTTTGAAAGAAACCAGACAGTGCCTGGGGAGCACAAGGCTTCCCCTTGCATAATCCGGTCAAACCGGTTCTGGGGCATCCCAGCCCCAGCTCCAGTGTGACCTGGACAAAGGAAAGGGGGTGTAACCGCCCCCCTTCCTGGTCCCACCCATAGGGAGGGACCTAGCAGGAGATCCACCCACCAGATTCGAATAAGAGTGGGAGCAGTGCCAATGCAACTCAGATCATCCTGAATCAACTTTAAACAAAGAAGAAGACTGGACTTCGACATTCTGCTGCTCAGAAGACTGAAGAGAATCTCCCTTGTGGGCCTAGGAGTGGCCACCCTGTGAACACAGGTACCAACCAGCAACTCAACGTCTGCTTTGCCGCTGCCTCCCGCCGGAGCCCGAGCCCAGAGCCCAACAAGAACCAGACTCCCAGACCTCTCAGAGCCCGATCCACAGTCCCTGCAAAGAAGGGACCCGTGGAGGCACCGAGTGACGTGGGACCGGACCTCTTGGAAGACACTCGAAAAGCTGACTGCGCAGCTTCTGAGGTATCCTCGACGTTGTGCTTTGGGGACTGAGAACCCCCACCATCGAGCAGCCCTTGCACCGAAGATCAGCTCCCCAGCATCTCCACGATCTGCGTGGGGCCCTTTTGCATTGTGCCACTCGACGCGCCATCCCGGCCACTAGCCACGTGGTCAGCGGCCATCTTGGCGACGAAACCGACAAACTACACAGCGGGTATGGTTGCTCCAGACTTGCCCAAGCTCCTGTGAAAAGGAGCACTCGCTCTGACCTTGCTGGTCTGAGTATTAAGCATCTTTCAATTCCTGCGTGGCTTGCATTAGCCAAGGCCTGTTTGCTCCGATCAGGTCGCCGACACCGCCAACAGCGAGAAGCCTGCGTGGAACAGCTCGTGACTGACTCCTGGACATCCTCGACCCCCGGTGTCCACGTGGCTGCAGAGAGAAGCTACCCAACAACGCCTGTTTGCACCCGACATTGCCTGGTTCCAATCTGGTTCCACGGTAGTCACTGGCTAGTGACTTTGAACATTGTCCCCTCTGCTTTCAGGTCTTCACAACTTCAGATCCACTCTTGGATCCACCGGAACTCTTCACATCGAGCCGCCTGCAGCATCTTCAGCTCCAAGCACCATCGACCAGCGTGACGAAACCCGACACTACTTCGACCCTGTGCACCCGCTTCCTGTGGGTGAGGTAACTCAGCTCCGCCGGTGTTCCTACACTGGTACACATCTCAAGGGCCTGTGTCTTAAGTTTCAGCGTTCTAGGTCACTCGGAAGGTTCCTAACTCTTTAACTTTGTACTTTTTACGCACCATAGACTTTACATTGGAAAGTGCGTGCACTTTGAACACTGTACCCGAGTCCCGCGGGCCTTTCCCGACTTAGTCACTGCTAGTCTCGAATAGCTCCAGCGATTCCCAAGGCCCTAGGCCTGTTCCCTTTCCTATTGGTATCTCTTATACCACTTTCTTAGTATATGGTTTAGGTGCCCCCTAGGGCTCATCCATATTGTGCAACTTTTGTGTATTTTAAACTGTCTTGTGATTTAACGCTTGTGCTTCTGTGCTCATAAAGAGTCCAGGGGATTTTATAGTTAATAAATCAATATATATTTTCAATATATATCTGTGTGGTGTCCTTTCATTTGGTATTCAAGGGGGTTGTGTATGGTAATACAGCTGGCTTCACATGCCTTTCAGAGTTTAGCCTAAGACTGCTTTGTCCACGTTACCACTAGGATAACTGGTCTACAAGGTTGAATTACAACCAATCATCATAAGGGTTGCTTGGCATGGTACAAAGTGATCACTAAGAATAAGTGAGCATTATATACCAGGCCAACTTCTCACATTGGTGAGCAGCGGATTGGGATCTGAGCTTGCTGTTGTTTTACCATTACAATCTTTGAGATTATCTTTTGAAAGATCATACAGGTACCTGCTAGGTACATATAAAACAAGACTAGTATACTTAAGTTCTACTGAACTTAGTTGTTGTAGAGCAAAGGGAGTAGCACACCCTGACTACAACTACTAGATAGGTTTAGTAGGTAAACACCAGTGTAGGTAGATTGCAACACATCCACCCACACTAGAGCAATGTCTGGAGCAGAGGGTTCCACTGGGAATGTCTCTGTTGAGAGTGACCCTCCAAGGGCACCATCCAAATTTGCTATTTTTTCCTTTAAGGAATTAAGACAGCTTTGTGTCTTAAGGGGTCTGAAGACAGGGCCTTCCTCTACTACAGACCACCTAAGAGAGCTCTTAGACCAGTCTGAGACTCTAAAGCCCTCTTAGGCAAACCCCACAGGGGATGCTGAAGGAGGCCATCCTTCAGAGGATGACACTGTAGACACCCCTGTCCCTATCATCCTGGTAGATGAGGAAGCCCCCATCACTGGAGCTCCTCAGGTAGATGAGGAGGAGGAAGAGGAAGAAGAGACAGAAGAGGGGGGGAGCAGTGAGTCAGATGATGACAGAAATAGTCAGGTGCTGGTCAGTAGACTGAACCAGGCTAACTTAAGCCTATTTGGGACTGAATCAGGTAACAACCCATTCAGACCCCCAGGTGGACTTAACCAGAAGCCTAGGAGGAGAAGGACTCACTCAGGTGACTCTAACAACTCCCATGCTTCTAGAGGTTCTCATGGTCACTCCAGAAGGGAGATGACTAGCCCTCAGAGAAGGGAACATGAGGCCAAAATGAGAGAGGCTGAATTGAGGATCCAGAGACAAGAATTAGAAGTTGCCCTGGCCCAAGAGAAACGTGCTAGAACAAGACAGCCTAGAGAGAGTGGATTAGGATCCACTGGTGGCAGCACTATCCAGAAGGATAAAGACAGGTCTTTTGATACAAGAAACCTGAGGAGGATTGTGCCCCCCTACAAAGCTGGGGATGATATCCACAAATGGATGACTGCACTTGAGAGAGCCTGCATGGTACAGCAGATCCCTCAGGAGCAGTGGGCAGCAATCTTGTGGCTCTCCTTTGAAGGTAGAGGCCGAGACAGACTCCTCACAGTTAGTGATGGGGATTCTAGAAACTACCTGGTCCTGAAGAGTGCTCTGATTGATGGGTTGGGCTTAACCACTGAACAGTACAGGTTAATGTTCAGAGATACCCAGAAGACACAGACTCAGGACTGGTCTGAATTTGTTGAATGTGCCACTAAGGCTCTGGAAGGCTGGTTGCTGGGAAGTAAGGTTACTGACTATACAGGATTATATAATTTAATTATGAGAGAGCAAATCTTAAGTAATTGTCAAAATCAGCTTCTACATCAGCACCTGGTTGACTCTGATCTGACCTCCCCACAAGAATTGGGTAGGAGGGCAGACAAATGGGTCAGAACCAGGATCAGGCCTAAGAACCAGGGTGGTGGCCAAAAGAAAGAGACTACCAAGCCTCAAGAGAAGGGTGGGGATAAAAGTAAGGAAAGACTTCCCCAGGGCCCCAAAACTCCAAGAATGGGGGTGGGTCCCAAGACACTTCTTCAACCCAGAAAAAGCCTTATTGTCATACCTGTAAA
Source organism: Lissotriton vulgaris (assembly GCF_964263255.1). Lineage (NCBI taxonomy): Eukaryota > Metazoa > Chordata > Amphibia > Caudata > Salamandridae > Lissotriton > Lissotriton vulgaris. The sequence continues at coordinate 49,029,640 of NC_141694.1, read as the reverse complement.
CAGGTGGGGCATTACAAAACAGATAGCTGTTGTCCCAAGAATGGCAATAAAGAGAATATACCTCCAGGTAAGGCTCCAACACCTCCTGTCACTGTTAGCAGTGGTCCCCCAGGTGGTGGGAGCACCCCCAAGAATTTGGGTGGGTTTACTTTTGGTGGACAGGTGGACTTTGGTCTATCCAGGTTCCCTAACTCAGATACTCTTGTCTATGAGACTGGCATGGGGTTTGCCAATTTCACTGCTTGCCCAAACACTTTGAGCAAGTATAGGCAGGAGCCCCTCATCAATGGTTTGAACGTTGAGGCCTTCAGAGACACAGGGGCTAGCATCACCATGGTGGCTGAATGTCTAGTCCCCTCAAGGCAACTTTTACCTGATGCCAGATATCAGGTGACAAACATTGATGGCATAGAAACCAATCATCCCATGGCAGTAATCAATCTTAGCTGGGGAGGTGTCACTGGCCCAAAGAGAGTGGCAGTGTCAGCAAACTTGCCTGTAGATTGCCTACTGGGTAATGATTTGGAAATCTCAGCCTGGGCTGAGATTGAACAACAAACCCATTCTAAAATGGTAAATCTCAATGGGAAGGTTAGTGGGGCTGTGATGGCTACAGCGACAATCCAAGATGTCCTTCCTGAAAAGGTTGGTAGGGCTGAGCAAACCTCAGCCCCATCTTTAGATAACTTCCCTCCTGAAAAGAGTAGCAGGGCTGTACTAGTAACAGCCCACACCCAAACTGAGTCTCCTCCTGAAAAGGTTGGTGGGGCTGTGATGGCCACAGCCCAAACTCAAACTGATACATGAGGAGTGAAGCCTGAAATGATGGATCACTCCACCCAAACAGAGAGCATTGAGGAGGAAGAGAAATCTCCCTCCCACCAGACTTTAGGAAAGGATCAGCCTCCTCAGGGAACTGATCTTACCCCTGATGAAGGAACTGTCCCAGAGGTTGTTAGGCCTGGCCTAACAGAGCCTCTGATGGCAGTGGACCCTTCTCAGGTGGGACCCAGTCTGGAGCAGGTAACCTGCCCCTCTCTACCTTGCCTTACTCAGCCCAGGGCTGCAGAGGACAAGAAGGACAGTGAGACCCAAAGGGCCCCCTGTCAAATAAAGCACCCCCATCAACAGATTAGGGGCACCGAAACTAGTAGCCCTAGTGAGGTGCAAACTTTAAAAACTCCTGAGGGATCCCCCTTAAAAGTAGTTAGGGACCTCCCCCAGATGGATATTGTTGGGCACAGCCAAACCTGGGACCCTCAGGGCCCAAACCTGAACTGTCCCTCCAGTAAACCAAACAGAGGGACCCAGCCTCCAGCTTTAGGTAGCCAGAGGTTGACCCTGAGAGCACAGTGCAACTCAGTCAAAGAAAGAAAGGCACACATGGTGGAGAGTGATTGGAGGAAGCTGAGCCCTACAGAGGAAACTCACTTCAGTACTCCATCTCAACACCAGCCTTTGACTTTGCAAAGACACACTACAGGTAGAGATTCCCTATGGTGGAGACCCTCAGATACCCTTAGGGTGAGGGATTGCTTAGAGGACCAGGAGACAGGGGGTTACCAAGCCAGAGCTGGTACTTCCTTATATGGCCACTTAGGCAATATAGGCTTACCTGGTCAAGGATAGCCTTATCTCCTTTCGTTTGGGTGGGGGGTTATGTAGGAAGGTGGATATCTGACTATGGTTACCCCCAAACTTTTTGCCTGGTGTTTAGCTGGTTTTTGACATAGTTGGCCTGGGATCCTGCTATTCAGGGCCCCAGGCTGATTGCTCTCTCCTTAAAATGGACTCCATGTACCTTAGGTGCATACACAATTGGAACTGGTTCACCTTATAGGCCCCTGTAACAGTGTACCATAGGTACCCAGGGCATAGGTGTTTCCAAGGTCTACCAGGGGCTGCAGCATGTATTGTGCCACCCCTGGCCTGACCTCCATATTTGACACAACTGGCTGATCACTCAGCTGGGGTAAGTTGGTGTAATCACCTCTTACTTAGATATAGTATCCCTATATCTACCGTTAAACTGGACACATATGTTCCTATCAGCCACTCCTATGGAAGGCCTCTTCAATCCTGGAGGCAGAGTGCTTGGAAATATGTGAGATGGTGCTCTAGCATGAGCTGAGCCTGTCTGCAGCTGTCGGGAACCACTCCCTAAGCTGTTCCGGGATATTGCCATACCATATACTCTTAAGTGCATTTTAATCCTCGCGGTTAAATGCTATCTTTGGTTTGGCTTTATCAAAACATGTCGAGTAAGGTGTCATACGAATTGGAATACTATCCCCTCAACAGTTCTGTCGACGGGGATAGCATTCCACCCTTCTAGAGGGACACGACATGTGTGTAGCCTTAACCCCGGTTAAAGTTAACCAGAGCCTCAGATCCACAAAATGGATGCTTCTGCCACAGACACATGTCTGACCTCCTGCTGCTGACCGAAACTCAGCAGAGGAGGCCTGGACAAAGGCTTTCCTGTCACAGGGAGGTGTCACACCACCCCAGACAGGAGATAGTGGATTGTAGCAGGGAGGTTTGAAAGAAACCAGACAGTGCCTGGGGAGCACAAGGCTTCCCCTTGCATAATCCGGTCAAACCGGTTCTGGGGCATCCCAGCCCCAGCTCCAGTGTGACCTGGACAAAGGAAAGGGGGTGTAACCGCCCCCCTTCCTGGTCCCACCCATAGGGAGGGACCTAGCAGGAGATCCACCCACCAGATTCGAATAAGAGTGGGAGCAGTGCCAATGCAACTCAGATCATCCTGAATCAACTTTAAACAAAGAAGAAGACTGGACTTCGACATTCTGCTGCTCAGAAGACTGAAGAGAATCTCCCTTGTGGCCTAGGAGTGACCACCCTGTGAACACAGGTACCAACCAGCAACTTGACGTCTGCTTTGCCGCCGCCTCCCGCCGGAGCCCAGAGCCCGACAAGAACCAGACTCCCAGACCTCTCAGAGCCCGATCCACAGTCCCTGCAAAGAAGGGACCCGTGAAGGCACCGAGTGACGTGGGACCGGACCTCTTGGAAGACACTCGAAAAGCTGACTGCGCAGCTTCTGAGGTATCCTCGATGTTGTGCTTTGGGGACTGAGAACCCCCACCATCGAGCAGCCCTTGCACCGAAGATCAGCTCCCCAGCATCTCCACGATCTGCGTGGGGCCCTTTTGCATTGTGCCACTCGACGCGCCATCCCGGCCACTAGCCACGTGGTCAGCGGCCATCTTGGCGACGAAACCGACGAACTACACAGCGGGTCTGGTTGCTCCAGACTTGCCCAAGCTCCTGTGAAAAGGAGCACTCGCTCTGACCTTGCTGGTCCGAGTATTAAGCATCTTTCGATTCCTGCGTGGCTTGCATTAGCCAAGGCCTGTTTGCTCCGATCAGGTCGCCGACACCGCCAACTGCGAGAAGCCTGCGTAGGACAGCTCGTGACCGACTCCTGGACGTCCTCGACCCCCGGTGTCCACGTGGCTGCAGAGAGAAGCTACCCAACAACGCCTGTTTGCACCCGACATCGCCTGGTTCCAATCTGGTTTCACGGTAGTCACTGGCTAGTGACTTTGAACATTGTCCCCTCTGCTTTCAGGTCTTCACAACTTCAGATCCACTCTTGGATCCACCGGAACTCTTCACATCGAGCCGCCTGCAGCATCTTCAGCTCCAAGCACCATCGACCAGCGTGACGAAACCCGACACTACTTCGACCCTGTGCACCCGCTTCCTGTGGGTGAGGTAACTCAGCTCCGCCGGTGTTCCTACACTGGTACACATCTCAAGGGCCTGTGTCTTAAGTTTCAGCATTCTAGGTCACTCGGAAGTTTCCTAACTCTTTAACTTTGTACTTTTTACGCACCATAGACTTTACATTGGAAAGTGCGTGCACTTTGAACACTGCACCCGAGTCCCGCGGGCCTTTCCCGACTTAGTCACTGCTAGTCTCGAATAGCTCCAGCGATTCCCAAGGCCCTAGGCCTGTTCCCTTTCCTATTGGTATCTCTTATACCACTTTCTTAGTATATGGTTTAGGTGGCCCCTAGGGCTCATCCATATTGTGCAACTTTTGTGTATTTTAAACTGTCTTGTGATTTAACGCTTGTGCTTCTGTGCTCATAAAGAGTCCAGGGGGTTTTATAGTTAATAAATCAATATATATTTTCAATATATATCTGTGTGGTGTCCTTTCATTTGGTATTCAAGGGGGTTGTGTATGGTAATACAGCTGGCTTCACATGCCTTTCAGAGTTTAGCCTAAGACTGCTTTGTCCACGTTACCACTAGGATAACTGGTCTACAAGGTTGAATTACAACCAATCATCATAAGGGTTGCTTGGCATGGTACAAAGTGATCACTAAGAATTAGTGAGCATTATATACCAGGCCAACTTCTCACAGCGGTCACCCACCGCCCGCACCCAGAGGTGGTGGGTGACCGTCCAGGCCCAGCGGTCTGCGGTGGGTGCTGCAATGTGACTGAAAGGGGGAGTACCAACTGCCATTCCCACTTGCACAATCAAATGTATGTGTTAGCCTGCCCCCTCTGCGCGGAATGCGTGCTCCGCCATTGCGACGCCAGTGAGTGTTGAATTTCAAGTGATGCACCATTGCGGTAGCGCGCACATGCAGTTGCCGGTGTGTGACCGTGACGGTCTTTGCACATGTAGCCAATGGAAACAGGTAACGCGGGGCGCGTAAGCGAATTCAAAAATAGCGGAAGCCGTGCACCGCCACAGCAGGGCCAGTCATTGGCTCATTTTGAATGAGGCAGCCCGGGAAAACCAATTGCTGCAGACGTGTGCCACTGATGTCAGCTCAGGGCCCTATAAATGTGTGAATTTCTGCAGCACACATCCACTGCTTCCAGCCACTGCTGCCTGCACCCATCACCTCTACCTGCTGCTGCTGAGCAATCCACCAACTGCTGCCTGCACCCATCACCTCTACCTGCTGCTGCTGAGCAATCCACCAACTGCTGCTGTTGTGCCACAGTCCTGGACCTTGCCATGCCGAGAGTGCGAGAGATCCGGTCTCGTCCCTTCACCGCAGCGGAGCTGGATGTCCTTGTGGACGGAAGTCGATCCCCGGGGTCCACCACCGCAGGACCGGATCCCTGATGCCTTCCGACGAAGGAATTCACTTCTGGGCAATAGGTAAATTTTGCGAATAGACAGGGGAGGAAAGGGAGTCACAGAGCCTCGCTAAGCAGCGACCATCCCGCTTTGCGGCTCAGCCACGCCCCCGACAACATAACATTTTAAACTCCATAAACTACTAAGATTCATCAGTTATAGTTATCTCTAGTAACTATAATTGGCGCCCCACTACGCGCAGTTATGTCATCAATTATATCATTTCAGACGTTGCAGTGATGTTATCAGTACAGTCACTGAGCATGTCATGAGTGATGTAATATGGGAAGTAATTAGCAGTGCATGGAGAGGAAGTGAGTTATAGTTACCTTAGGACACAAGTTAGAGTGCCTTTCTGCTCATACACTACTCTTGAAAAATTGCCCTGATACTGGTAGTGCAGAACATCCTGTACGAACACATATTTTTTAAAGCTCCAAAGGGTTCCGAACAATTCCATCCATCTTTTGTTTGGTCTGAATTGCTATGATCTCGGCTCGCCCACGCTGCAGTCCCTCCACAGGCTTCCAGTGAAGGAATGAGATGATCAAATCGTCATGGTTCATCCACAAAGCACTGCATGGTGGACCACAGGCTACCTCTCCAAGCTCTTCCTACCTTATCAGCTGTCCAGAAGTCCAAGATCTGCTGACCACAGCTAACTGTCCAGTCGATTGTACCGATACAAGGTCATCTGCATGCAATTCCCTCCTCCTGCACCTCAGACTCGAACCTGACTTCGTCAGACTAAAAACACTGCTGAAAACTCGCTTTCTTTTGCAGTCATAAAGTTAACCTACTCCTGTCCATAACTGAGATTTTAGGAAAGTTCACTGATTAGTAAGAATAAATAAAGTCTTTGTATTATAATTAACAGAAGATATGATGTAAGTCTACAGTTTGGTGTGTTTATTGGTTCAAACAGGCCTTTCATAATCTCATTTGATAGAGCAATACACTGTTATGATATCGCTGAGGTCATAGAAAAATACACATGTACATTTAGTGCTTTAGTCTCAAGAAGTCCTGGTTCAGGGAGGCCACGGCCTGGCAATTTGGGCAGGACCCTTCCAATGAGGCACAAGGTCAAGACTCACATACGGCTGGGTCCAAACTGAGGTGGCATGATGGGCAAAAAACTACGGATTGCGATGTGGTCCAGATTGATTGCCAGTGGCTGAGATTAATTCAAGCATTCCATCCATCACCTTGTTGCTTTTGCATTAGTTTCAAGAAGGACAAACATGATCTAGGTAGTTCTTAATTCCAGTTACCTGTTGAAGCTGAATGAGCAATGTCTATTGCGGCCGACACATGCTTTGTCACAATGGACTGTTTCAAGGCAAGTTATGACTTGAAGGTAAAACGTAATATTCAGGTCTTGCGAAAAGATATAACAACAATGGAGGAGTGCCCCCTGGAAGGGAGAATACAGAAAAGGATTCCTTCTGTATCTAGAGCTTAAGGCTCAGGTTAGCACTGAGTGCCCCAGCCCTATACCGGACAGTGTTTGTCCTTGTAGAAGACCCCTCACTCACCAACCTGGTTGGTGACATGCTTCATCATCGGGGTCCCACCCCATAGGCCGAGTGCCCATAGGGTGTGCTGCGACACCTGATTACAGTGGAGCGGGTTTCTTGATTATATGTGCAGAAAAAATGACTGTGATATGTGTATTAAAAAGGGCCAAGACTACTCACTCCAAGACTTTATTCCTGAGTGCTTAGACCCTGTTAAAAGCAATGTGGCACCTGTGCCTATTTAGGAAGGCTTCGGTGTCTCGAGAAGTGTGATAAGTTAAAAATAGCGAAGTGTGCTATGTGATTTAATTAAAAGTTGGTCTACATGTTTCAACCATTTTAAAAATTATTTGGTTTTCGTCAGGACCATGAGTTATGAGCGGGGTGGTCCGCACACGCTAAGGCGCGTCCAGCCCTCGTTCAAATGAAGACCACAAATTGTGGTCTTGCGTAAAAGGGTGTTTGATCCTGGTTCAGGAAAAAACCTGTAAGAGAAAAAAACTTATAGGGTTGGGTTAACGTACTGGGGAAGACAAAACAAGGGTACACGGTTAACAAGTAATGTGTTTGGTGGGTTCACCAAAGATAAGGTGACAGGAGAACACCTTATATATCAGGTCGTACCCATGGTCTATCACTAATGATAGACGGTAGTGCTCAAACAGTAATTATTAGAGCATAGATGTGTTTAAAAGGAAAAACAAACAGCAGTTTGTAAATGTGCCGTTTTGCCGGGAAAAGTGAGGAGGAGGTGTGGGAGAGCGATCGCCACTAGAACGCGGTGTCAGAGCACATTCAGGCACTGCTGGAAGTGATCGACAACTAAGGAATTGTGCCGCAATTAAGCGGGTTACTGTCTTAATGAAAATTAGGAAAGAGTGAGATTCTTGCTCAGCTTACACTTGAAGCGGTAACTATCGCTTCATGGGCATCGGGTAATCCAAGACGGCAAGTATCCGTCACCTGCAGAGTTAGAAAAGTAACGGGCGAAAATACAGTTAGATTCCGCCTCAATTTGATACATCTAGTTTAAGGCTGACGTATCTTACCGCATGATCTGCATCATGCATTTATCTAAAATAAGCACTTACTTGCGGCTTCTGCTCATCTTGAGTACAAACCTACTTGGTTGCTACTCGCGAATGCCCCGTGGAGTGTTCACATGGATCAGCGGTATCAAGAAGTAAGCTCTGCGTTACTTCCTGGATGGGCGTGGCGCTGGTCCGGGGCTTGGGGCGGGCCAATCAGAGCACAGGGGCAGATCAGTGGCTTCCGCTGTGACGGTTGCTACAGCAACCGCATTGGTGGATAGACGAGATTCTTAAAGGGACCACGTCCACATGGAAAAGGACGGGGCCCCTAAAGAGACCCGGTCAGGTCAATCCTTAAGTTTTAGGAAAAACAAAGGAAAAACCTTTCAATACACCTTTCAATGTTTTTCCTTTGTTTTTCTTAAAACTTAAGGATTGACCTGACCGGGTCTCTTTAGGGGCCCCGTCCTTTTCCATGTGGACGTGGTCCCTTTAAGAATCTCGTCTATCCACCAACGCGGTTGCTGTAGCAACCGTCACAGATATGGAGTTAATAATATTAAATCTATACCTCTCTAGGGATACTTAATTTGATGATATATTGGTAGCCGATTTTGTGGATGCGATATGGTGTGAACTCTGTCCTGTGACATACAACCACGCAGCCAATGAATGTGATTTCTTTGAGACACCATAGTACAATGCAATGCACCCTTTTTGCCTGGTTCACTCAATGTACGCTAATGAAAACGCAGCACAATATACTACATACTGCACTCCTGAATGATTCACTCAATGTAAGCTACTGCGACCGCAGCATGATACCCTACATACTGCACTCCTGAATGACTCATGCAATGTAAGCTACTGCGACCGCAGCACGATACCCTACATACTGCACTCCTGAATGACTCATGCAATGTAAGCTACTTCAACCGCAGCACGATACCCTACATACTGCACTCCTGAATGACTCATGCAATGTAAGCTACTTCAACCGCAGCACGATACCCTACATACTGCACTCCTGAATGATTCACTCAATGTAGGCTACTGTGACCACAGTACGATAGCCTACATACCTTAGGGTCCCATTTGTCCGAAAAAACAAGAATAAGATCTGGAAGAATGAATACGTTGATGTTTTCAAACTCCTCCATAGGGAGATTCAGGCCAAAGACAATTCCAAGGAGGAGGAGTGCAAGCTGACCAGGAGGCCAAGGGTGCCCATTAACATGGAAAATTGGACCTCTGCTTTCTTAATTTACGCTAGCATTTGTTGTGAGTGTCATTTAGACAGGGCAATCACTTTGCTGAAATATACATAGAAATCCTTCGCAAATTAAAAGATGCATTTTTGGGGAAATGCCTGGGTGAGCTATGACGAGGAATCTCGGGCCAGGGTCAGTATTAACTCGGTAAAGCCATGTGGGGAGGTGGATTCAGCACTGTGGAGGCAGTGGATGTCGTCTACTCAATCCTCGGCATCCACACATACAGCAAGTGGCATGCGAGTGATGTACCAGTCCTTTCAGCCCAATCCCATTCCACAGGGAGTGAGAGGTGCGGGATATTCTCAGAAACCACCTGGACCCAGAAGTGGGGCATGCTGAAACTTTAATAAGGCAAACCTGTAAGTTTAAACACGAATGCTCAGAATGCGGGGGACGCCTTCCTATCACACAATATTTCACTTTGGCCAGTCCGGCAGAGCAGTGGAAGGCCTCTAGAGGACCGGGGGCAGCCTGGAGCGAAGGGCCCCTACCACACTTAGAGTGAATCTCTGGGTCCACGGCTCTCGGTTTATGCTGACAAGGAGGCAGTATTGCGGCTACAGTGGGGTTTCACTGAGGGGTTTTGCGTCGGCTACCAAGGTCCGAGGGGGCGCAGATGGGCAGACAACTTGAAGTCGGCAAGAGAATTTCCACATGTGGTGGCGGCAAAGCTGGATAAGGAAGTGACTAAGGGTAGGATTGCTGGTCCGTTTTTCGAATGGCCTTTGGATTTGATTATTTCCCTTTGAAGTGGTGCTCAAAAAAGAGCAGGGAGAATTCAGTACGATTCACCCCCCATCTTGGCTTGAGGGTGGGCAGGTCAATGACTTAATTGCTGAAGAGGTTTTTAGGATGCTATAAGCCTTGGTGGATGATGCCATCCATCTGGCATGAGGGTGTGGGCGAGGGGCCAAAATGGTGAAATGCAATGTCAAGTCTGCATTCAGCTTGCTGCCCATCTACCATGTAGATTTCTCTCTGCTTGGAATGCAATCTGGGGGTGCTATTTATGTGGATAAAGTCCTGCCGATGGATTGTGTCATGTCTTGTGCCTTGTTTGAGCTGTTCAGTACCTTTCTACAGTGGGTTTTCACCAAAAGCAGCGTACACCACGGGGTGCCTCAATATCTTCAGATTTCTTGTTTGTGGGGACGAGAGCTTCGGCTGACTGTGTTCGGGCGTTGTACTATTTTGAGGCATTAACAAAGGAGTTTGGGGTGCCTTTGGCACCCATAGAAAATGGCCGGGCCTAGTTGCATGCTGACGTTACTGGGCATTGAACTGGATGCGGTAGGTGGCCTGTCTGCCAAGGAGTAAAGTGGAAGAGATCCAGGTACAAGTGATTGCTGAACACAAAATTGACTTAGGTTTCCTGAATTTTGTGTGCAAGGTGCGGAGAGCAGGGAGGACCTTTAGCAGGCATCTCGGCATGGCCACAGGGTGAGAATCTCCTTGGGTGTCCAAGCGGACTTTTCTGGAAGAATTCAATGGTCTGTCATTGGGTTTTTTGTAGTAGAACACGGTCTGTCAGGTCCAGATCTTTTCAGTTGCAGCCGAGACTTTGGGTTTTGGCCTATTTTGGGATGTACGTGGTGCACAGAGAAGTGGCCACCACATTGGTTGAGTCAGGGACAAAGCATTGCCTTTTTGAGTTTTTTCTGCTGTTGGCACTGGCTGGTGAGGGAGATGATTTGAAGAACAGGACGGTGCTTTTCCAGGTGGATAATATCACTGCGGTGGAACTGGTGAACAGGCAAATAGCGGGAGATCTCAGGGTGTTATGGCTTTTGCAAAGGTTCGTCTTTGTGTGATTGCGGCTTAATGTAGTTTTCAAGGCAAAGCACGTACCCCGGACCAGCAATTATATAGCTGATTCCTAGTCTTATTCGCAGTGACGTCGTCTTCACTGCCTGGTGCAAGGAGTGGAGGAATTCAAGACAGAGCTGCTGGCGAACATCTGGGCCTGGGGAAAATGAGAGTGATTGAACTGGTCAAGAAGTCATTGGTGGAAGCTACCAGGAGAAGCTACAGGCTGACATGGAGTGAGTTTATGGAGTTTTTGAGCTTTTCTTCAGAAGTGATGTGCCTTAACCATCATGACACTGAGCAGGGAGTGTTGAGTGTTGTTCTTAGTTGTATTGATAAAGGCCTGTCACATATGACTATTATGTAAGTACGGGCGAAATTTGCGAATTCTCGTTCCGCAAATTTGCGCGAACTCGAATTTGCAATTCGCAAAATCCGCGAATTTTTGTTTTTTGGCGTGTTCGCGGGGCTTTTTGCGTGTTCGCGGGTCGCTTGCACGGCGAAGTTACCCATGCGGTCGTGTATGGGCGCGGCCATCTTGTTTGAGTGACTTGTTTCCATTTCCGGGCACTAGTTGCATGCTCGCGTCGTATGCGGCACGTGATTACATGTTCGCGGGCGTTTTCGCGTGCTCGCAAGGGAAATATCGCGCGAACTTACCCACGCGGTCCTCAATGGGCGCGCCCATCTTGTTTTTCATTCATTGCTATGGTTCTGTGCATGCTTTCTAATCCTCCTTTCATCTGTGCAATCCTTTGTTTCTTTGGACTTTTTTTTATCTTTTCTACTATATATCTATCCCTCTTTTTTTCTAGATCTATATTTTGTGTTTTTTTCAACTTTTCGTTACTTTTAAAGTTACTTTTTTAAACTTTTTTTTTTCTTTACTTTTTCCCTATTCTTTCCTTTTTTTTTCTTACTGCTGTACAGGACCATGGCAAAGGGAGCCGGGAAGGAGAAGGAGAAGGGGAAGGGTCCCGCACCCCGTACCCGGCTCCCTTGCGGGCAGTTACAAGGGGAGGAAGTGATGGCCAGAGAGATATTCAGCCCGGTGGAGGTGGCCGCAGAGATCTTTTATGTGCAGCGCCACCTCCCCAAGACCGTGGCAGCAGGGGGGAGGCTCGCATCAGGGTATGGCCTCCGGGAGCGTCGCCAGCTGTGGGAAAAGGTGTGCCGGGCCATGTGGAGGGAGTCAGGGGTCCGGCGCACCTACCAGCAAGTGACGCACCGGTGGTCCGACCTCCTTGACCGTGAGCAGGACCTGCTCCAACTGCTCGGTGTGGAGATTCCTGGCCTTGGTGAGTAGCTATTTAATAACCACTTTGTTTTCTTCTGCTCTGTGTTATATTGCTAATATATGTTTTTCCCGAAGAACAAGAATGCTGCCAATTCTATTACATTGCAGGTAAATAACGTTTAGATAGCTTCTGTGATTGCAGGTGCTTGCCTGCTCAGTGGCATTGCTACTATGCTTACTTGTTTGCAACTTTGTGCTCATTTGGCCTGAATATGTATGAGTGTAGTACTTTACAGAACTGCGTAATGCTAGAGAGACTAGAGCCTCAAGTCTAGTCCTTCCTTTGTACTCCGGCTGCCACTAAGAAGAAGAGATAGTGATAGATTGATAGGTTCAGGTTGAGTATATGAGGACTTGTTATTAGTAGTAGTAGGACATTTTTTAGTGCTCTGCAATCATGATGACGGACTGTGTCTGTCACGTCGCGTGCTGCTGAGTGCTGACAGTTGTAGTAGAACCTTTTTGTTGTTGGTTTAGTGATTTACATAACTTTCCAAGTAGACGGTCTGCGAATCCAGCAATACTGTACTAGTATCCTCCTAGTTGATCAGATAGGTCAATATATGTAGTGCAATTGGTACTAATTTGTTTCCCCAAGATAATTTAGGTGGTCAAAGAAATCAAATATTTCCAAAAAACAATCATCCATGTTTGTGTTTATTTCATGATCATCAGCACCTTCCAGGGGCAAGAGGACAGCACCACCCCAGACTCCGGCAGAACAGAGTGGGCAGTAGGAATGGTCCACTGTAGGCTCTTCTGCTGGCCCCAGTAAGTAGTTCTGTTTTTAAGATAATTATAATTCCCTAACTCTATTTTTTACAAAATAGTCTTTGATCTTCTTGTAGACTGTTTCTACATTTTTATCCTGCCTCTCTACCATCAGTCTCTGTGCTACTACTATTTACTATTATTTATGAGTCGGTCTGTGTAGGTAGCTAAGCTTGCCTAGTCGGCAAACGGTGGTAAAAAAACTCTGATCCAGCAATAGCTCTAGAGGCACTCAGTGCAGTCCTCTGGGTTGCCCTTGCTGTTTATTCCAGTCTTCTTAATGTTAGTGCTTTGACAATTTCCAACAAGAAAATGTCAATGTCCACAGAGAAAAAGCTAGTTTTTGTCTTTTTGATTTGATAGTAGCACATACCTTACCGCTAGTGTTTCAGGGACTATTCTGCACATACAGAAGTATGGACAAGAGAAATAGGACATTGTTGATGATAGGTGCAGTTCGACTTTCCACATACCTCAGTCAGAAGTAACTGTGCGGGACTCGGGAGCCCTCACCTTGTTGGAACTTCAAGTCCTCCTGGTGGTGATGGGGAGTAGTTGGTTCTGTCTGTAATTATAAAAATGTTGCACGTTAAAGAGTAAGCATTCATCAGTTGTGCCAAAAAGAGTTGCATGTTATGGCTAAGCATATAAGTTAACACCCTCCCCAGAACCGGGACTTCTTTTCAGTCCCAATAATTAAAAATTGTTTAACATTTTCTCTTCCATTACGAGACGAAGTAGGGGGTGGTGTATGGCATCTAAAAATATGACATGTTTTTCTAGGCGTCACAACATCTGATGCAGCACTTGCCACCACCAGTGCCGGGGCCAGCAGCGCGGAGGGGTCCACTCAAGCGGGGGCCCCACCAGGAGGAGCTGAGGGGGATGGCTCAGCAGCGGCGGATGGTGGTAAGTTATTATTATACTCCTTACTTATTGACATTTTATAGTAGGCTCGCAAAGGAGTGTATAAGGTACTGTACAGTAGAAAGTACACTACTACAAGTACACTGTACTGTTAAGACCAGTTACTGATTTAGAACGACATTTTTTTTTAGCCAATCACGGAGAAGTCAGTCACCCTTGACTTAGCAATAGCATTAGCGGTGGTAGTTCTCGAGTAAGCAATGGCCCCCTGTATTTGACTTCAAATCAGCTGGGAAACTTTTATCGTGAAGCCAAGTCATATCAAATGAACTTGAGGGATGTGATGAACGAAAAGGGAAAGAACTTAGGGTCAATGGAAGGATGAGCGAGTCGTAACATTTATGACTAAAGAATGATACGTGTTTTTGAATGCAGGCAGAGGTGGCTGATAGGAAGGAATCAGATGCATGGCTGCTTGAAGCAAGGAGGGTTGGAGGAGAAAGAAAAAATGACTGCCTGTGTGGGTCAATCAGAAAATTCATATGTGGTGTGCATTGCAATATATAATTTGGGTGAAACTCAAATGCAAGTCAAGACGGTGGTTTACCAAATAAAATGAAAAGGGTGGTATTTGGTTGTTGAGAAAAAGTAAAGCTGTTACAGTTGAGACATTAAGAAGAATGATAGACGTTTACTTTGGAAGCGTGGATGGTATCTTCTTCCTCATACATAGCAGAGGTGTATGTAGAGCAGACGCTCAGTGCATGAAGAGTGTTACTTTGTTCGAACAGCTTGTCCGTGCCAGAGTAGCAAAGCAGAGGAAATCCGAATACTACAAGTTGTGATTGTTCTGAAACTCTCCCTTGCCTAAAGTAACAGTACAGTAGTTTACTTTGCAAGCACAGCATATATTGTGTATGTATTGTATAGTTGACAATTATATCAAGTCAAGTCCCTTCCTCCGGTATTTATGGTTACCACACTCACTCCCTATGTTCATAATTTTCTTTCTGCTGTGTTAATCATGGGTGGACTATTGCTGTTGTTCACTCAATCTATCAGAATAAAGCACCTAAAGTCATGCATCACATAAGCAAAGAGATCATGTGATCGTCTGGAGACATGATCAGAAATTGATAATCTTCATTTTCCTTTTGTAGTACTGAAGGCCCAGGGGGAGGGGCAGTTCGAAATATAAATTACATTGAGCAGTAGCCCTTGATGCAACCGATTATGGCCAGTGCCACCCCTATACAAAAGTAAGAGCTTCCCTATCTCCACCTGCATATACTGCTTAAAGTAATGCATGCAAGTCTGCGTCATCATGGCTTGTGTCTCTTTTTCTTGGGTGCAAGCTGACCTAGCTGGCATTATGCTGGCTACCACAAGTTCACGTACAAGTAATTTCTTTCTTAAAAGTAGAGAAAAAAACACGAATACTGGTGTACTCTCTGACTCTCTGACTATGTATTGAGTCCATAGTGCTGCCTGGTAGTAGAATTCCTGAAACTCCCACTGTTACAGGCCTACAAAGACGGCGGAAAGATACATGCCAAAATGTTATACTGTGCTTGCAAATACCTAGTGTTACTGTGAGACAACTTTCTGTTGTTGTTAAAGAGTATTGGTTACATTATTTTTCTTTCTTTCTTCATATAGATGCTCCCAAAAAGCTCACCAGAGGGTAGATGGCTGTCCGGGCCAGGGCCCGGAAGATGGAGGCCATTCGTGTTGAATATTGCCGGCTGTGGGCTCGGGAAAACGAGGAGGGAACATCAACAACCTCCTCCAGCACTGCCCCAGTGTCCACCAGCCAACAGCCTCCATCCCAGCGCCGTGCTGGAACAGCCCCCCGCCGCTGCTCAGCTGCAAAAAAAACCATCAGCAGCTGGCCCCCTCAGAGCCTGGAAGGCACGCGTGCGCCGCCTAACGTTACGAGTGGACTTCCTGGAGCGCAAGGTGGACGACCTAGAAAAAAATAAGCTCCGGGACCTCCGCAAGGACCGCCTGCCCAAACACCGCCGGAAGTGACTGTGTCCCTTGCCCCTTTTTTAAAGACTGTTGGGGGTGGGAATCAGGAGTTGGGGATTATTTATTTTTGGACTACTTGAAATGGACAATTGTTTGTGTTAGGGAGGGGTGGGACTCATTTATTTTTGTTAGGGGAAATACATCATTATTTATTTTACATACTTCAACATAGTGTACGTTTTGATCTTATTTTGTGGGGTGGTGGGCGGGAGTTACGGCACGTTTGGTTTTCCTCAAACTTACCAGCATGAATTATCTAAAACGTCCAAAAATGTTCAAAAGTGCCACTAACAGAGTTAGTGAATTCAATTGGCCTACTAGTACTTTACTTGTTCTACTATCAGTCTCTCCTCCGCATCCTAGCCCATCTTTCTACCTCCCCAAAATGCTTATTTTACCTGTGATTCATGATTGAGAATAGAGCTAGGCACAGCGCTGGCTGCATGGCAAATGGTGATTACACCATCCCGGACCGAAATTCCATTGTTGTGATGTTAGTAGGAGTGGTACCACACTAGCAGTAGCAGCATATGAAAAACAAAGTTAAAAAATGAGACATTGATTGGCCTGAGAGGAGTATTAGAAGGAAGAGTAGCCTAAGCAATGCTGAAGATAAGTATGGGGGAAAAAGAATTGCATGGATGATTATGGCTACAACTAGAACAGTGACACAGCAGCGTAACACAACAAGTCTTCTTGACATGTAGGAGGATGATGTTGACGATGGATCCAATCGATGGTGGGCATGAAATTTAGGATTTATTTTAAAATACTCATTGTTGTTTTTTAAACCAGAATTACTATATCCTAGGATTCATCTAGCTGCCTTAAAATTGAGTTGAGGAGGTTGCTTGCACCTTATCCTCCCCAGCAAGTGTGTGGAATTATTGTTGTAATTTACTCACACCTCAATGAAAACCACACAGCCCGGGGGAAGAGGGTTATGGTTTGAAACTTGGATGGGAAGGGGGTTTGTGGGGAACGTTTTGTTGAGAGAGGAAAAAAATAACACAGCATGGACAAACAACAAATGAAGATAAACAAATCTTTGGATACAAAGCTATCCCTAAATCTTTTAAGGGACATAAAGGAAGTGCATGCACTACTGCATGCATGAAGTTGTTTGCTAAACGGATAGGTTTCTGAAAAGTAAGTAGTACTTTCTACAATCATACAATGTACTAACTATGAAGAAACAATGTGACAATACATTTCACTTGCCTATCTGCTCTCAGAGAGAAGAACCACTTAGTACATTAAATTAGTTTAAAAAATAGCAAAGAAAATACAATGGCTGGAGGAATGAATTGAAGCAGAGAGCAAACAAATGCACAGAGTCACACTCATAGAAGTTCACAGCAATACCATTACTTAAAAGATAAGTAGAAATGAAGATGGATACTGTAACTGTATGTTGTTGTAGTTGTCCTGTTGAAGTTGGGAAGTTGCATGCATCCAGCCATTCCTCTTTTTCGCGGTGCTCCTCCATTCCATCTGACGCTACGCCGATCAATGTTGGGGACCAGAAGACACCTTGTTCACTGCCTGCCTGGCGGATACTAAATTGTGGGTCGCTAAGCCTGAGGTCATCCTTTTTGCCAATGCACAGGGTAAAAGCCGGCTTGTAATTGTTGATGGAAAAACAGGAAGTGATATTAAAACACCACGGAGAAAAAATATACGGTACGCTGTGTAGTGCAAAAATACCACTTGCAGTTTCAGAGTCGACAGTATTACAAAACATACAAGCATCATTTCGAAAGTGCGTACTCTGAGTCTCCTTTTCAAGGATAAATAAGTGTGGGCGAAATTTGCGGATCTTTCCCCTCAAGCTATGTGTAAAGTGTAAACAGCGATTTTAGAACCCTAACACTAACCCTAACCCTAACTCTAACCCTAGGCCCTAACCCCCTTTTCACCATGGATTTTGTCCAAACCACTTGCGCCCGATATTAGACCTTTTCAGCAATGCCCCGAGACCCGCCAACCCACCCGCAAAAAAGTAGAACCCCCCAAAACAGGCAAAAAGCAAAAATGCTAAATCTCACACTTAGAATATTTTCGGCCTTCCTTCGATTCAGTCCAAACAAGCTCTGCAGCTAGGCCATAACTCGCCTTTTCCACCATGGATTTCCTTAAAAACAAATGCAATCAAAATTAGACTGTGCCAGCAGTGCACCCAGACCCCAAAACCCACCCCCAAAAACCTAGAACCCCCCCAAAGAGCCCCCCGAAAACAAGGTAGTGAGCAAAAACTGAAAAACCTTTTCACCATGGATTTTGTCCAAACCACTTGATTCCGATATTAGACCTTCCCAGCTATGCCCCCAGACCCCTGCAGCCACCGGCAAAAAAGCAGAACACCCCCAAACAGGCAAAAAGCAAAAATGCAAAAACGGGGACTTATACAAATTTAGGCCTAGTTCCCAGATCACTCCGTGCGCGCTCTGCAGCTAGGCCCTAACTCCCCTTTTCCACCATGGATTTTCTCCAAACCACTTGCAACTAAAATTAGGCATGTCCAGCATTGCTCCAAGACTCCCCAACCCCCCTCAAACACCAGGAACCCCCCCAAACAGCCCCCCGAAAACATGAAAGTGAGCGAAAAGTCTGAAAACGGAAAAACCTTTTCACGATGGATTTTGTCCAAACCACTTGATTCCGATATTAGACCTTCCCAGCTATGCCCCCAGACCCCTGCAGCCACCTGCAAAAAAGCAGTACACCACCAAACAGGCAAAAAGCAAAAATTTAAAAACGGGACTTAGAAAAATGTAGGCCTAGTTCCCAGATCACTCCGTGCGCGCTCTGCAGCTAGGCCCTAATACCCCTTTTCCACCATGGATTTTCTCCAAACCACTTGCAACCAAAATTAGGCATGCCCAGCATTGCTTCAAGACCCCCAACCCCCCAAACACCAGGACCCCCCCCAAACAGCCCCCCGAAAACACGAAAGTAAGCGAAAAGTCTGAAAACAGAAAAACTTTTTCACCATGGATTTTGTCCAAACCACTTGATTCCGATATTAGACCTTCCCAGCTATGCCCCCAGACCCCTTCAGCCACCTGCAAAAAGCAGAACACCACCAAACAGGCAAAAAGCAAAAATGCAAAAACGGGACTTAGAAAAATGTAGGCCTAGTTCCCAGATCACTCCGTGCGTGCTCTGCAGCTAGGCTCTAACACCCCTTTTCCACCATGGATTTTCTCCAAACCACTTGTAACCAAAATTAGGCATGCCCAGCATTGCTCCAAGACCCCCCACCCCCCCAAACACCAGTAGCCCCTCCAAACAGCCCCCCAAAAACTCAAAAGTGAGCGAAATGTCTGAAAACGGAAAAACTTTTTTACCATGGATTTTGTCCAAACCACTTGATTCCGATATTAGACCTTCCCAGCTATGCCCCCAGACCCCTGCAGTCACCGGCAAAAAAAGCAGAACACCCCCAAACAGGCAAAAAGCAAAAATGCAAAAACAGGGACTTAGAAAAATGTAGGCCTAGTTCCCAGATCACTCTGTGCGCGCTTTGCAGCTAGGCCCTAACTCCCCTTTCCCACGATGGATTTTCTCCAAACCACTTGCAACCAAAATTAGGCAAACCCAGCATTGCTCCAAGAACCCCCAACCCCCCCAAACACCAGGAACCCCCCCAAACAGCCACTGAAAACACGAAAGTGAGCGAAAAGTGTGAAAACGGAATAACTTTTTCACCATGGATTTTGTCCAAACCACTTGATTCCGATAATAGACCTTACCAGCTATGCCCCCAGACCCCTGCAGCCACCCGCAAAAAAGCAGAACACCCCCAAACAGGCAAAAAGCAAAAATGGGCCTACCTTCAATTCAGTCCAAATGCGCTCTGCAGCTAGTCCCTAACTCCCCTTTTCCACCATGGATTTTCTGAAAAACAAAATGCAATCAAAATTAGACTGTGCCAGCAGTGCTCCCAGACCCCAAAACCCACCCCCAATAACCTCAAAGCCCCCCCAAAAGCCCCCCCAAAAACAGGCAAGTGAGCAAAAACGGAAGAACTTTTTCACCATGGATTTTGTCCAAACCACTTGATTCCGATATTAAACCTTCCCAGCTATGCCCCAGACCTCTGCAGCCACCCGCAAAAAAAGCAGAACACCCCCAAACAGGCAAAAAGCAAAAATGCAAAAACTCATACTTGGAAAATTTTCAGCAAACCAGTCAACATCGGTCCAAACGCGCTCTGCAGCTAGGCCCTAACTCCCCTTTCCCAACATGGATTTTCTTCAAATCACTTGAAATCAAAATTCTGCTATCCCAGCAGTGCTCCCAGACCCTCCCTCACAAATCTAGAACACCTCCAAACAGCCCCCCAAAAACACGCTATACTGCTAGGCCTCAGTTTAAATTGTGTCAAAACTCTGTCTGCAACTAGGCCCAAACCCCCCTTTTCCACCATGGATTTTTTTCAAACCACTCGCAATCAAAATTAGACTAGCTCAGCAATGCTCCCAGCCCCCCCCCCCGACCCACCCCCACAAATCTAGAACACCCCCAAACAGCCCCCCAAAAACATGCAATACTGGTATATTCAAAACATGGCAAATTGCGCTGTTCACAAAACATTGCTGTTTTCAGCACTTCCACTACTTCGATCCTCTTGAAACTTACCTGGACAGTCACTTGTTCCAGCGATTCACAAGAATCTCAGCAAGGCAGAACAAAATCGAACCACTGCACTCTTTGAAGAAGAAGACGAGGAAGAAGGTCTACGACTAGTTTTCACTTAGTTTTCACCCAAACACACGCGCCCGCAAAACACCCAAAACGGCCAAAATTCTGCCAATTATGGACCAAAGAACACCAAACCCCCCTAAAACCTTGCCAACATCATTATGAACGAGCCTGCATCGGGCCCGAGCCCTAGACTCTGCGTGAACCATACCAACTTAAACCCAAAAACGTAAATCGCACTGAACCCCAAACCCTAGATATACTTTGTCTGTGTCAAAGAGCCTAGGTATGCTACATTAGGAGGATGCTTCACTCAGTGGTGCCTGCCTTGACCGTCTGCATGGCCCTGCCGCAAGCATGGGCCAACAATTCATTCCGCTCTAGAATTTCCGATTTTTCAGTAATTTTGCGAGATTTGCGAAATTCCGAAAAACTGCAAATTTTGCAAACATAACGGATGTTTGGCCCACGCTTGAGGCAGTGCCATATAGACGGTGAAGGCAGGCACCACTGAGTGAAGCAACCTGATGTAGCATACCTAGGCTCTTTGTCAGACAGACAAAGCATATCTAATTGTATGCAGCAAGCCACATAGCCCCAATTTTACATGAACTGCTGTCTGGAGTGGACTCTGCCTGGCATAACAACAACCGTACACTGCCTTGACCTCGACCAATACATACCATGAATAGACAGACATATAGTTCTGCTGTAGTTGTTGTTGTAGACTGGTTTACCTGTTTGCCACTCACGAATTGGCCATAGTTCTTCCGTAAACCGACGCTGATGATCCATCCATCTGTAAAGAAAAAAGATATATTATTTAATCAATCATCATGGTATATTGGCAAGTGAGTCCGCTCCAAGGACATTTTGCATATTGTGAAATGCAACATAGTGGCCCCTGAATTTGAAGTACAATTTGAATTAAACAAGGTAAAAAAACAGAGTAGTTGACATGAGTTACAATTACTGTGTAAAAGATTAAATAATAACTAAGACAAGACATATGATTCATCATTTCATGCACAAAAAACAAACAGCAATTGGTTTCAACAGAGCCAGACAGCCATTGCTGTCCACTGCATGCCATCTTCTCATTTATTCATTACCTGTTCTACTATTTGTCCGCATCTTGTTCTTAAAGTGAAGGGCCACAGGGCAGCCTCTCCTGTCAATATCAGAAGTAACTCTGTCAGCAATCAGCAAGCATGTAGTCAGTCAGTAATTTCAGTCCCACTTGAGGGGACTAGCCATAATCCATCCATCTGCCTTGAGGGAAATAGATAGGGAGAGTCTGGAGGAGGAGTATAAAGGAGCATGATTGAGTTGTGAACTTGTGAACCTCAGGAATGCAGACTGCGGCACCTTCTAATCAATAAAGAAAATAAGATCCCATGCCATCCATGCCCTCAACGATGTTTAAATTCAAGTCAACCCAGAGAAAGACTAGGCCCATGCACCACTGAGTACCCCTGGGCATAATGGTTGAAAGCAAGGCAAACTGGGTGCAGGCCTGAGCACATTGCCTGGCTTCAAAATGGCCCCTTGACCCCCATCACATGGCCAGGCCCTGCCTGTACCAGGCCACAAAATGGCCCCCACCCACATGGCCAGGCCCCAACACCACCCCAAAAAGTCGAAAAACACACAGAAATCACCACAATCCATTGCCATCCATGCCCTCAATGATGTTTAAATTCAAGACACCCCACAGAAAAACTAGGTCCATGCACCGATGAGTACCCCGGGGCATAATGGTTGAAAGCAAGGCAAACTGGGTGCAGGCCTGAGCACACTGCCTGGCTTCAAAATGCCCCCTTGACCCCCACCACATGGCCAGGCCCTGTCTGTACCAGGCCTCAAAATGGCCCCCACCCACAGGGCCAGGCCCCAACACCACCCCAAAAAGTCGAAACACTCACAAAAATCACCACAATCCAATGCCATCCATGCCCTCAATGATGTTTAAATTCAAGACACCCCACAGAAAGACTAGGTCCATGCACCACTCACTACACCTGGGCATAACGGTTGAAAGCAAGGCAAACTGGGTGCAGGCCTGTGCACACTGCCTGGCTTCAAAATGGTCCCTTGACCCCCAGCAGCATGGCCAGGCCCTGCCTGGACCAGGCCTCAAAATGGCCCCCACCCACATGGCCAGGCCCCAACACCACCTCAAAAAATAAAAAAACACACAATAATCACCACAATCCAATGCCATCCATGCCCTCAATGATGTTTAAATTCAAGACACCCCACGGAAAGACTAGGTCCATGAACCACTGGGTACCCCTGGGCATAATGGTTGAAAGCAAGAGAAACTGGGTGCAGGCCTGAGCACACAGCCTGGCTTCAAAATGGCCCCTTGACCCCCACCACATGGCCAGGCCCTGCCTGTACCAGGCCTCGAAATGGCCCCCGCCCACATGGCCAGGCCCCAACACCACCCCAAAAAGTCAAAAAACACAAAAAAGTCACCACAATCCATTGCCATCCATGCCATCAATGATGTTTAAATTCAAGACACCCCACAGAAAGTCTAGGTACATGCACCACTGAGTACCCCTGGGCATAATGGTTGAAAGCAAGGCAAACTGGGTGCAGGCCTGAGCACACTGCCTGGCTTCAAAATGGCCCCTTGACCCCCACCACATGGCCAGGCCCTGCCTGTACCAGGCCTCAAATTGGCCCCCACCCACATGGCCAGGCCACAACACCACCCCAAAAAGTCAAAAAACACACAAAAATCACCACAATCCAACACCATCCATGCCCTCAATGATGTTTAAATTAAAGACACTCCACAGAAAGACTAGGTCCATGCACCACTGAGTACCCCATGGCATAATGGTTGAAAGCAAGGCAAACTGGGTACAGGCCTGAGCACACTGCCTGGCTCCATGCACCACTCACTACACCTGGGCCTACTGGCTAGTGAGGCTTTACAGGCACCCAAAAAAAAATAAAAAATCAACATATAACAGTGAGCTAAAATTCCATGACATAAATGAGAATTAAGTTAAAACAAATCCCAGAAACAGTTGTATCATGCACCCATGACTAACCCTGGGCCTACTGGATACTGTGGCTACCCACAATAAATATTTTTTTTAAGTTGTGAAAAAAGTTTTAAAACTGTAGTTGCCTCAACTTCAATGCCCCAAACAAACAACACCAACTTACTTGTAAAATCTCAAGTCCAAAAGTGATCCAAACTCCAAAGTCCAAAAAGTCCTCAAATACAAATATCCAGCAGCAGCCACAAAAAGTAATCCTTCCAGCTCCAGATCCAAATCAAAAGTGAACAGGACATGGACAAAGCACTGGGAGGAGCCTGCTGGACAGGAACAGGAAGTTGGAGACTCTGGGGCATTTCCTTCCTCCCACCGCCTCCCCCAAAAAATGGACTCCTTGCACCAAAAAGTGCAGCCAAATGTCAATCTGAGGAGTTATTTGATCAAAATCATCATTTTCGCAAGGTTTATGCTTCCTGCTGTGGATTTCTTGTGCAGAATTGCAATTTTTGCAATTTCGGGAACACGAGCTGTTCAAATCTCCCGTCGGAAGTCAGCTGCGCGCCGCATCTACGTGTTCGGCATTGTTTACTCCCGCAATGCGTGATCGCGGGCCTTTATGACGTACTCGCGTTGTCAAACTCTCGCTGTGCAAGATGGCGAGCTGCGATAACGTAATAGCGTTTGAAAAACTCTCGCGCGATCACGCAGCAAGATCGAAAATGGCGCAGCACACGCAAATCGGGAGAAAAACAACTCGGCAGACTCAGAGTCACGGTAAGTCAACGCCGCGCGCGCGATATTGTATTTTTCAAGCGCGACCAAGCAAAATGATTTGCAGCTTGCGAATTTGCAGATTTTTGGCCAAATTTGCGCGATTCGTGGATCGCGGAATTTTCAAAAATCCGCAAATTGGTCCGCGAAACGGATTTTACACCCATGCATACTATTATGGGCAAATTGTCTGGGATCTCTTGTTATGGTAAACTGTATTTAGGTGCCAAGGAAAAGATCTGGGCAAGATGTTCAAGGGGTGAGGGCAGGAAACGTGGGGTAGGGAGAGGAGCCCTGTGTGATGCTATTATGTTTGAGTTTTTGCAGGAGCTATTGGGGGTTTTGCCATTCTGCAGTTATGATCCATTTGAGGTTTCAGTTTTCAGGCTCTGCATGAGCTGGGTGTTTTGGGGGTTTTCAGGTCTCTGAACTGTTGGGAACAGCTTGCAAGGGAGGGGTTTTGTACGAGGAGGTACGTTTAGATCACAGGAGTTTGGGGATTTGGCTGTGACAGTCTATAAAAACATCAGGTGGGCAGTGGTCGTTGGGTATATCACTCCCTCCCAAGACCTCTGCGATGCGCTATCCTCCTTCTTCTACAACAAAATAGCCGACATCCACAACAGCTTCGAGAATACCCCCAGCGATCAGCCCTCCCCACCCCCTCAGATCCTACTCCGCCAACTAACAACCTTAGCAACTGGAACCCAATCACCACTGAAGACACCACCCGCCTAATGAACTCAATCCACTCTGGCTCGCCAACTGACCCCTGCCCACACTACATCTTCAACAAAGCTAACTCCATCATCGCACCCCATCTCCGTGATGTCATCAACTGCTCGTTCAACTTTGCCACATTTCCAGATAGCTGGAAACACGCCGAACTCAGCGCCCTTCTGAAGAAACCCACAGCAGACCCCTCGGAACTTAAAAACTACCGACCCATATCCCTCCTCCCATTCCTGGCCAAAGTTATTGAGAAAGCCGTCAATAGCCAACTCGCCGCATTCCTTGAATCCAACAACTCCCTCGATCCATCTCAATCTGGGTTTCGAGCCAAACACAGCACCGAAACCGCCCTCATCGCTGTGACTGGCAACATCTGAACACTACTAGACAACGGAGAAACTGTGGCCCTCATTCTACTCGACCTCTCCGCCGCTTTCGACACAGTTTGCCACAGCACCCTTATACAACGCCTCAGCAACATCGGCATACAAGGAAAAACCTTGGACTGGATCATCTCATTCCTCGCTGGGAGAACTCAAAGAGTTCGACTTCCCCCATTCAACTCAGAGGCCACTGAAGTCATCTGTGGCGTACCACAAGGATCTTCACTCAGTCCCACCCTCTTCAACGTTTACATGAGTCCTCTCGCCTCCATCGCGCGTCAACACAACCTCAACATCATCTCTTACGCCGACGACACCCAGTTAATCCTTTCCCTCACCAAAGACCCCAACACCGCCAAAACCAATCTTCACGAAGGCATGAAAGAAGTAGCCGAATGGATGAAACATAGCCGCCTAAAACTCAACTCAACACGTAGGCACTCCGGCAAAGATATCCAAACACTCTAGCACTTAATGGTATGAATGTGCACCAGCCCCTCATATGGCTAGCTCGAGCTGGCGCTCATACTTAGATCGTCACATCGCGGATGTTCCTCGCAGATGTAATTCTATTAAGGATCTGCCTATATGCTAATTCCCTCGTAAAATTCCCTCATAACTAACCAGGGGAGCACCTTCACAAAGACCAAATAAAACGGCAAAATCACTCGTGCACTGTTCTGAGTAGACTAATATACTCTGTCACCCAGGTACTTAAGACTACGAGTTTGAAATAATCCCACACCTACTGGTCCTAATAATTCCTCATTTAAATATTCTGTTCCAGGTTGACCAACGGGCTACTCTCTGGAATATAATAACTTCTGAACATTCCCCATGTAAGTAATCTGGAGCTACTCACGTCATTTATGACGGTTTATACAAGCATCTCTCTGATACACATTTCCCTTCTTTTCCAGCCCCCCTTTTGTCTTGATAAAGACCCGCCGCGACCACCAACTGGGGCGCATCCTGGGTCGAAACGTCGACGCTCTTCCTTTTGGCAAAGATAATTCCAGGAATATGGACAATAATTCCTTACTTTCCTTGGAACCTTTACTATGATGAAACTGGCCACAAAACGATAAAAAATACATCGTTCTACACTTTCCCTGGTCCTCCCCCTCCCCTCCCTTTTTTTGTAAAATGTATTGATTTAATGTCTTTGTATATAAGTGTCACTATATGCTTCACACTTGTCACTTGAATCACCACAGTCACTGCACTTGTGTTTGATAATTATTTGCTAGTAATGTAGTGGAATGAAGTAATTCCATTTTACTGTTTCATTGGTTCTTGTTTTTAATATATATAAAAACTTTGAATATCAGAGAGTTCTGCTTGTTTGTGTTTTAGAGCTGTTCTTAGCCTAACCCAAAGAGATTGTACAATACCCAACAGAACCACTTTTTTGTCAATCACATATACCCAGGTTCTGAGGGACACAGGGTTACCCCATTTTGTCAAAACATAAAACTCAACTCAGACAAAACCGAGGTGCTCATCCTAGGATCTTCCCCCTCTGCCTGGGATGACTCTTGGTGGCCCTCCGCTCTGGGCACAGCACCCACTCCCACAGACAATGCACGTAACCTTGGCTTCATCCTAGACTCCTCTCTCTCGATGTCCAGACAAGTCAATGCAGTCTCATCCTCCTGCTTCAACGTACTTCGCATTTTCAAAAAGATCTTCCGCTGGATCCCCCTCGAGACAAGAAAGACTGTCACCCACGCACTGGTCACGAGTCGACTGGATTATGGAAACACCCTCTACGCCGGAATCAGAGCAAAATTACAGAAAAAACTCCAACGCATCCAAAACGCATCAGCAAGACTCATATTAGACGTCCCTCGCCAAGATCACATCACCGGACACTTAAAAGACCTCCACTGGCTTCCCGTCAACAAAAGAATTACGTTCCGCCTTCTCACCCACGCACACAATGCCCTCTACAATCTAGGACCCGAATGCCTCAACACTCGACTGTCATTCTACAATCCCACCCGCCAACTAAGATCGTCCAATCAAGCCCTCGCCGCAGTCCCGCGTATCCGAAAATCCACCATGGGTGGCAGATAATTCTCCTTCCTTGCTGCCAAGACCTGGAACTCACTCCTCACTCACCTCCGCCTTACTCAAAACCACATCTCCTTCAGAAAAGAACTTAAAACATGGCTATTCGACAAATAATGAACCCTTCCCCAAGCGCCTTGAGACCCTCTGGATGAGTAGCGCGCTATACAAATGCACGAACTTGAACTTGAACTTGTAGGGAGGTCTGCCCTGTCAAAGAATGGCGTTTTTTCTTTTTGTTGCTCAGAAGGTGTTCAGAGGTAGGCTGCTTATTACAGGAGCAAAAAAAGTCCCATATCAAACGTATTGCCCCGGTGATAAAAATTTACGAAGCGAAAATTAACACAGCCATATCATATGGCGCTGATGTGTGGGGGTATAAAGATTTGTCTCTCCTTGTTAAGGCACAAAATAAATTCCTGCGTAATTTGGTGGGTCTTCCTCAATCTACACCCACCAAACCATTGCTGTTAGATTTGGGTTGCAAACCCTTCAATGACTTGGCTCGGTTCCGTCTGGTGGCCCTATGGCGACGGCTCTGGACTACTCCTGAGCTTAGCCTTTTTGCCAAGGAACTGGATAAAGTTAGGTCTCTGTGGGGGGCTTCCCAAATCCCCTGGCTAAGGGAAGTAAAATCTGTGCTGGATGAGATGGGTCTCAACCACCTCTGGTCCAACCCGGGGGACTCCCTTTTTCCCTCTAAACAGGATTTTAAGGATTTATACTGGGCCACAGTAAAACATCTAGCAGTGGCCCAGTCGGATGCTTCTAACCTAATTGGGCATTTTCTGGTACATAAACTGACCCTTCTCTAGAATCCTACTGGGATGTGATCACTAAAACACTCGACCGGAAGTTATACCACCAGTTCCGTGTCGGATCACTCCCAGTCAATTATTTTGCCGGAAAATGGTCTGCGAATACAAACTATACCTGTCCTTGGTGCCCTAATCACCCGGAACGCATGGGTCATTTTTTCTTTGCATGCCCAGCCTACCGTGTACCGCGGTTAAAATGGCTTAAACCCATATGTATTAATCTTGAAATCAAAGGGTTCTTAGAAGCCATGAGGATATTTCGCACTAACACATCTGAGATGGTGGTGGTTGGTGTGGCCAAGTATCTAGGCTGGGCCTGGATTATTCGAACTAGGAACTCCAATGTCTCTTAATGCCTGTTTTTTACACATTTTATAAAGTTGATAGTTATTATAACTAGAAGTCTTTATTAAATTGTCTAACAAACTGTTTAATATCTTTTTAAATGAGGAAAACTTTTAGATGATGATTGTTACTATGGTTTTACAAAATACTGGTGTTTTTTTTATGTACTGTCTTTTATGAATTGATATTCGAAATAAAGACTTTTGAACTGAACTGAACTGGTATTTTGTCGTACGACAGGCAGCTGGGTCACAGCTTTTCAGTTATTGGCAGTGTTACACATGGCTTTGCGCAAACTAGGCTGGGATCCAGCTAGCTTCAGCACTCATTCTTTTCGGATTGGAGCAACAGCGGCGCATTTGGGGTGGTCTTCGGGCAGAATTAATCAGATGGAGGTCGAGATGCTGCGAACTATATATGCGAAAGTAGTGGGGACTGCTAGCTTGGGGGAGAAGGGCTATTGGGGTGGGGGGACTTTGAGACCTGATCTAATTGTTTTTCTTTTTCTACTGCAGGATGTGTGAGCAGGCCAGGAATCAAGATGGTTACCTGGATTGTGGGACATTCCTTTGTGCACTGGGCAGCAAAATATTCGGAGCAACACATTTATGGACGAAACCTGCTTTTAAGGTGCAGCCTTCATGAGGTTCTGTGGTGGGGTAAAGGGAGGATGCATTGGGGTGCGCCTAAACCATGGCTCACAAAGTTGGTTCGGAAAAGAGGCTGCCAGGAAATGCTTTTGATTAATCTGGGGGAAAGTGACTTAGTGCGCTTGTCTGGACTGACATTACTCTATCATATGCAGAGGAATTTGGAGGCGATCAAAAGGAATTTTTCAGGAACATGTGTTGTTTGGACTGAATTTGTTCCCTGCAGGGGCTGTAAATCATGCTACAATTGATAAGGCTTGGAGGAAGTTGAACATGACAATGAGGGTTTTCTACCCGGCACATGATATCAAGGTGGTTGTTCATGTAGGGATTAAGGAGGAGGAACCAGGTCTTTTCGGGGATGATGTAGTGCACCTTTCATACTTAGGGAACGAGAACTGCATGTTGGAATTGCGCAACATAGTCGACGCACTGTAGAATGAGTCAATTTGGTATCACAGATCTTATTAATGAGAGGCGAAAGGTGCATAGGATTGCTGGTGGGGCAGGCAACTGCCTTTCGGGGATTTACTGGTTGGCGGTACTTTGGAGGGGTGGTGAGACACCTACAGGCATATCCACCCCTCGGGGGGTGGGAGGATGCACAGGTGACTGATGGCGGTGCCCAGGATGCAATTAGCAACAGAAGGAGCTTCAAGGGTGGATGTTTGCAGGGTAAGTGAAGGAGAGATTGGGTATATAAAATGAGGTCAGCAAGTGAAAGGGGGAGAAGTGAGGCAATGAGATGGTATATCTGAAGAAGGCGAAGCCGGTGACTGGGGAATGGTGTGGGGAGAATGAAGCTGTGTGGGTTATGTCAGGATTCATATTTTGGAATTATTGTTAATGTAATAACGTTATTAGTATATAAGCAACTTTGTCCTAATACATGGCCTTTTACGCTACTGTACCAGCATGGATTGTGGGTTATTGCATGAAAGGACCTCGACTCAGCTGCCTTGGGGAATGGTCTTTGGAAAACTTACCCTTTGTTGTCCGGATTCAATGCAGACTAACAGAGATAACTAAATTCTGGAGTGAAAAGTTTGAGGGTGGGAGGGACAGCTCAGCAACTGCTCAAGTTCCACCCTCCCCTCGTCCCCACCGAGGCCCCTGTCACCCTCCTGTGATTAGTTTCACTTCCCCTTTTGCAATTTAATTCTTTTTACATGTTTATTGCTGTTCAATAATTCCTGCTGTTTCTGCTCACTCTCCACTTTTCTTCGGAAGGTCCTGGCTCCCTCGGGGGCTACTAGGAGTGTTAGGAAACTTTTTCTTCAATAATTGGCTGCGAGTGCAAGTGGTGTGTTCTAGCAGGGACTGCATAAGTGGGACTGTTTCTGCTTTGCTTCGATTTGTTTTCTACGTTGTTTTTAATCTTTAAGAAAAAAAGACACCCCTGATGGAAATGAAACGTTTCCGAGATATTGCAGTGGCGCTTATTTGCTGAGTAGGGCTGTAACCTTAACATTTCGTGCATTTTCTCTATGAGGATGTGTCCTTCATGAAGACGAGCCCTTGGTCAGTAACTCCCACAGGCCCTTGACATTTAACACAATATTTCAGGCCCAGCCCTTGGACTACGGCCTTCAGACTAAGGCCTCTCTCCGAGCAATGTCTCTTTGTTTACGAGATTATCGCCCCCCGCGAAACTGAATTTAGTGCTTTCTGTTTTGCATTTAGATAAGCAATCTTCCTTTTTTAAATTACATACAATTTCTATTATTCTTTTACAGTTTACATTTTGAAATCATTTCCGAGTTGAGCAGTTTGTCAGACTTTCTTGATGGTCCAATCTTTTATGGAAGCCACAACTGCAATGCACTGCATTGTAACATTTGGATAGCGCCTCATAGCTCTGTATGGGCCCCAGAGCGCTTTTGGTGGATGAGTAAAGCTAGTTAATGCTTTGTACTTGTTTGGTAATGTGAGGGTTTATAATGTGGGCGGCATGTGAAAGGTTTTAGTGTCGCAGTTGAGGGTCTACTGTGCACAATTATAGCTGTGCTTATGGTTGACGTTAAGCGGAAAAAAGATGACATTACATTGTACATATACTTACCATTTTCGTGTGCACATCTGATCTATTCATAAGAGGCCTGAATCGGCGCACCGGATGCCCCAGTTACTTACTGGTAATCTTCATTCCTCTAAGTCTTCTTTAATGCAGTCCTTAGGCATACAATACCTCTCCTTTCTGGCAACCAGTTCCCTAGCAAAAACCAAATATGTTCCCCCAAGATGGCCTCCATTACCTGGGAGCCAGCACAAAAGGGAGGAACTAACGAAGCACTTCCTGTAACATACCACGCAAATGCGACAAGACAAACAGGAACACAGAAAATAGTCAATCGCTATCCTCGGGCGGGAAGCGGGGGCTCAGGACTGCATCAAGGAAGACCAGGACTCAGGGTAATGAAGGTTACCTGTAAGTAACGGGGCGTTGCCACCTCGTCCATCTTCCTGGATGGGTCCTTTTTTATGAGACAATACTCAAGCAAACCGGTGACTGTTTCCAGACCCGAAGGCGGAAAAAAACCACATCAGTGACCACCAAGGATGCTGAAGCAAAACAGAATTTATTACATTATGCAAGAGAAACTGTGTATTCAAGATACAAAAGCAGAAGCACCCTCCACTGCAGACAGGAGATGATCCCTAAAGGAGGAAGAAAAATGCCCACCCTATTGTATACGATAGCGGGACAGAAAAGTGTGATGGGAACTCCAAGTCGCCGCAGCACACACTTCATGCAAGAGGAACCTCGAAAGACCGCCGAAGAGGTAATGACGCCCTAGTTGAAAGACCTTGCACCTGCAGGAGAGAAGAAGACACGGACTCCTGGTAAGCCCTCATGATGGCAAACTTAATCAAGTGCGAAATGGAAGCAGTAGAAGGGCGTGAACCCTGATTTGGAAGACCAAAGGCAATAAAAAGAGAATCAGCCCGCTAAACGAAATAAGAAGTGTTCAAATAAATGGACAGAGCCTTACAAAGATCCAGCGGATGTAAACAAAATTTTCCAGCTGAAGAAGGGTCAGGAAAGACAACTGGAAGGACAATGTCCTCTGAAAAATGAAACTGAGATGGAACCTTAGGAAGGAAGCCTGGGACTGGCCAAAATACAACGTTATCCAGAAAGAAACAGGTAAATGGAGAAACCAACATCAATGAACCAATTTTTCCCACCCTTCTCTCAGAACACACAGCAACCAAAAACACCACCTTCTCCATCAGAAAATTGAAGGAAACCGCATCCAGGGGCTCAAAAGGAGGACCAGTGGCAAATCCCAGGGAGGAATCAGAGATTGGGAAACCATCCTTTGCAGAAAGAAACCCCTACGGAGCCAAGAGACCAACGGCACAATATCGGAGAGACCATCCCCTCGAAAGGCCCGAAGAGTAGGGCTTTAAGGGTAGATACAGCCAAACCCAAGGTGAAGCCATCCTGGAGGGCTTGTGAGAAAACTGGATGGAGGTGGACACACCCTCAGGAACAACCGAGGTCCAACAGGGTAAGTAAGTAAATTCTTTATTGCTTGATTAATAAAAATCTTTGCAATTGGTCTAAAAAGTACTTGGTGCATAAAAAGCGAAAGATAAAAGTTAGACAGTTCATACAGTCACATTAGTATAAAAACATTTCTTAATTAGCAATGTCAATAAATATGAAAAAGAATTAGTATGTGCAAAAATGCATCTTGTGCTATCCTTAAGTAAGGAAAAGTTAAAGACCCAGTGATACCTGTGAGGCACTGTCCACGAATGGTTTTTGTAATTGAGATAACAGGAAAGAAAAAAACTCCGTCAAGCATTCGCAAGTGGAAATTTCTTTACATATAAGCGTTTTTCGCAGGTTGTGGTTTTTCCAGTTCATAGACTAACGGCTGGGTTTAGCGCGACGTTTACTGATTTCATGAAGCGAACCAGTCTGCAGGCTAGTTGAATGTCCTCCCTGTTAAAGCAAGCCAGCAATGCATGTCGGCGGGTTCGCAGGCGTTTTTGGTTCCACAGCTGTGTTAGATGTCTCCTTCGTTCGATATCTAGGGCTTTGCAGCTGCATAGCAAATGCAATACGTCCTCCTTTGTATCTTTGCAAAGTCTGCACTTTGTATTGGAATCTGTGCGTCCGGGGGTAGATGTTCTTTTGATGGTATTACCCCCATTCTCGACTGCAAAAAGGTTTCTTTTGCCGCCCTTGAGAAGGCAGTGCCTAGGTAGGCCTGTGGTTGTAGCCTGGTGTAGCTCTGGATCACGAACCATCCGTGAGTCCTCCTGGTTAGAGCTGCTTTGTCTTCTTCAAGGGATTGAATCTTCACAGTTTTGTTGACAAAAAACGATTGTAACATTTTTGTGTGCAGCTTGCTTCCCAAAGGTCTTTTAGCGCAAGGGTGTTTATTGCTGCCTGGAGATAAGCCATTGCAGGGCTGTCCTCGTCTCTTTCCAGCTCTTTCCAAAAGTAAGAATTCAGGGTGCCCATCTCAGCACTCTTTATTTTGTGCCAGCATTTTACATAAGCACCCTTACGTGCTAATTGTTGTTGCTGTAGGCCGAACTCAAGCCTTAGTTGAGCTGGGGAGGTGTACGGTGGGAGACTGAAGAGTATTCAAATCGATTTTGCTACTACTTTATCTAAGGTGGACTCGTCTCTCCCTCTCATACATTTGCTACCATAGGTTATCGATGGCAGTAATCTTGCTTGTAGAACGTCTAGCAGGGGGATTAGGTTTGGTCCAGCTATTTTGATCTTAATGCTCTTTAATGCAATGGCCAGTGATATCCCTCTGTTTAAATTGCCTTTTTTTGTTGTTTGAAAGATCCTTTTGAGTCGAAAATTATGCCCAGATATTTATAACTGTTTCCATCTTCTGATCTCGCAGAAACCACTGTGGGTGTCGCTTTTAAAATTTTTGATTTAATGTCATCACCTTTGATTTTCCTGGGTTTATACTTAATCCGTTCTTATCTGAGAAATTGATTGTTGTGTTGATGAGGTGTTGAAGGCCAACAGGGGTTTGGCTTATTAGTATCAAATCGTCCGCGTACAATAGGTTCGACAGATATAACTGCTCCTCAGCCACACCCATAAGATTGAGATGCTGCATGGAGGAAATTTCCAGAAGGGGACGACTCAGAGGTGAAGGAGAAAGAGGAAACACCCAGGGACAAACAACTGACAACTGCAGAAGCAGAGGGAACCAAGGCCTTCTTGACCACCGAGGTGCTGCCAAAAGAACATGCGCACAATCGGAAATCATCTTCTGCAACATGCTGGGAATCAACAGCACTGGCAGAAAACAATACAGTAGACTCCCAGGCCAGGGAATCCAAAGCGCAACAGTGGCCCAAGCTCTGCAAGAGGTAATCAAGGAGCAGAAGAGGGGGAAAAGGGCATTGCACTCTGTGGCAAACAGGTCCTGCCAGGGGCACCCCAGCCTCAGACATTACCCTTGAAAGACTCTGGGGGAGAAATACACAGAGACAGACATTTGTATTTTGTATGGGGTATTTCTAGAGCGCAAACTGTCGCTCCGGAAGGAGCATCCTGGCGCTGAAAGACTAGTGAGCAAATCTGGTGAGAGGCTCTAAATGGCCGCCATTACAAAACCATCCGGCAAACTGAAGATCCAGGTTTTTAACTGTCTCCTAAAGGCATTTTCCTGTACAAGTAATCTGAGATTCAAGGGCATGGTATTCCAGGCCCTAAAGACCAATACTGTGATAGTCTTTCCTCCTTTGGTTTTAAGCTTGAATCTCGGGATGTTGATTAGATTACCTCCCGATGACCTCAAGCATCTCAGCGGATCATATCGAGTGAAACGTCTCATCAGGTATTTTGGGCCTGTCTTGTTGAGGGATCTAAAGGCGGTTAGCAGGATTTTAAAAAGGATCCTTTTGTGTAGAGGTAGCCAGTGAAGGGTTCGGAGCGCAGTAGAAGCAGAGGATCTTCTAGGTAATTTCAATACTAATCTCGCTGCTGCGTGTTGAACGCTCTGTAGCTTTTTTAGTGTGGATTTTTTAATACCGGCCATAAGTCCGTTACAGTAATCTAATCGGGATAATATAAGGGCCACTGCGACCGATTTACGAGAATCTATGGGCAAGAAGTCAAAACACTTTTTAAGGGATTTAATAATGCTGAAACAGCATCCTGTTGTGTTCCTTACATGCTGATCGAAAGAAAGAGAGGAGTCAAATAGGACCCCTAAGTTTCTTGCAGTTTCGACTGAAGGAGAGGTGCGGGAGAATCTTCCGGCCACCAGTCCTTGGAGCAGAAGGAGGCCTCTTTTCCCAAAGGTAGAATCTCTGTTTTGTTAGCATTACATTTTAGATGGTTGTTATCCATCCAACGGAATACATCCGTCATGCAGGTCTTAAGATTTTGTTCTGCTGTAGTGGAATTTTTATCCAGAAAGACCACGAGTTGGGTGTCATCGGCATAAGATGTTACAAATATGCTGTATGACTCTATTGATGCAATAAGTGGATCATATAGATATTGAACAATAAGGGGCTTACGATCGAGCCCTGGGGGACCCCCGTTAAGACCTTTTTGTCCTTGGAGAGAAAAGGAACCAGAGAGACCGATTGAGATCTATCGGTCAGGAAGGATATTATCCAAGACAGGGCAGCGTCTGTTATCCCTATACCTCTTAGTCTATCAATCAAGATTTTGTGAGAGATGGTATCAAACGCTGCCGTAAGGTCCAACAAAATCAGGACAGCCTTACTACCTTCATCCTGCAGGAATTTAATGGAATCAGTGAGCTCCATGAGCGCAGTTTCGGTCGAATGTCTTGGACGAAACCCTGATTGTTGCGGGTGTAAAATGTCATGGGTATCTACAAAATTCTTTAATTCTTGGTACACTATCTGCTCTGTTATTTTTCCTAGGACTGGAAGGAGTGATATTGGGCGGAGATTTGACAAGTCAGTGGTGGATTTATTAGGCTTCTTCATTAACGGCTTGACAATCGCTTTTTTCCAGTCAAGGGGTACGATTCCTGAGCTCAATGACGCATTAACAATGGCATTAATAGTGGGGTTAACTATATCAATTAACTGATGGAGTATCTGGGGAGGACAGGACTCGGAGGGTGCTCCAGACTTACAGGCCATAATAACTTCTCTACTTTGAAGAAGGGAGGCAGGACATGGAGAACCTTCAACCATTCTCCCTCCCCGGAAGAGACTAGAGTCAGATAAAGAAGATTCAGCTCTGCCGACAGCCCCTTCTCCTGGTCCAAGAAAAAGAGGGAAGGAATCACATCCTAGATGACAAACCTAAGACCTTGTGACCTGATTATCCCTCTGGATAAACACTCTTCGACCACTGATGGAAGGGAGAAAAGGAAACAGAGCTGCCCGGACTGCAGCCAGCTCCCCCCTGCTCCACAACACTTAGGCGGTAAGACTCCCCAGGACTGCACTCCACCCAGACTGCTGGCATCAGTGGAGATGATCACAGAAGGGGGAACACTCAACTGATGACCCTTGTTGAGGTTGTCCAGGCTCAACCACCGCTAAAGGTTATGCACAACTGGCGAGTTACTGGAACCTCTAAATCGTGAGACACCAAATTCAAGTGATGCAGAATATGATGCACCATAGAATACAGATGCAGACAGGTCCAGGAGACCAGAGCCAAGGTGGACGTCATCTCTCCGTGACTCCTTAACATCAGTCTCACTGGAGCAGACGGGAGAGACAGGAGGGTAACATCAGTTTGTCCCTGCGGGGGGAGAGGACACACACTTCCTCTGCAAGCCTTTGAAAGAGAAGAAGAGGGAATTAATCAATTGTCGGGGTAAGGAAACACCTAAATACCTCGAGAGCTCAAAATACCCAACAGTGGAGCCAGCAGCTGGGCAAAAACTCTGGGTGCCAATGTCAAACCGAAGGGAAGAGAGCAAAACTGGTAATGGCAGTCATCCACTGTAAACCGTAGGTATTGTTGATGAAGAGGACAGATTGGGATGTGCAACTATGCATCCAGCAGGTCGAAAGATGCAAGGAACAGACCTTGTCTTAACAGGGGAAAGAAACTCTGTAGGGTGACCATTTTGAAAGTTCCTGTGATCAAGAACTGATTCAAAGCCTTTAAATCCATCACAGGGCTGTAGTCCCTTGAAACGGAGAATGGAGTAAAAGCCCAGCCAGTGCTCCCTCTGGGGATCCTGAATAACTGCCCCTTTGTCCAGTAGTTGCTGAATTCCATTCAACAGAGCAAGGCAATGCACCAGATCCTGTGGAAAAGGAGTCTCATGGAAGAGTGATCCTGGACTCTACACAAACTCAGACACTACTCGTAAGTATCAGGCATCCAAAACATCCTTCTGCATTGGTTTTGAAAGTCCAGAGGGCACCTTCCCACGGGAGAGGCACCCAGGCAGTCATGCTTTGGGATTTGGGGGCTGGCAGCAAAGGAGGAAGACTGGAACCGGGGTTTGTCTAGATACCGAGTGCCCCAACCGCTACCACTATCATGAAAGGGCTGGGATGAACACCTTTAAAATGCAAAGCCTCTTTCCATTTGAAAGGGTCTCACTGGCACCATCAATTACTTGTTCTCCACAGATTTCTTGGCCATCTCTTAAAGCTGTTGCCTGAAACGCTCGGGACCCTCAAAGGACGGTCTCATCAAAATAGCTTTTTTAGCTGCATCAGCTTTCCAATTGTGCATCCACAGATGTCTACGAGCGACAACAGCCACCCCGGAAGAAGCTGCAGATGCACATAAATTATCGAAGGACAAGTCAGATAAAAAGCAAACCTGCTGCTCACTCAGTGCCAGAAGATCAGAACAATCGGAACCCTCAGATGTATGATCAGCGAAGGCCTGAAAGTCTTTGTGCAAGAACTGAACAGTATACGTAATGTAAGTATTTGTACGAACTGAGAAATTGGCTGCATCACAACATCGTTTAACAGCACTATCCACCTTCCTCTACACCGCATCAGGGGGAAAGCGTTCTCGGAAACCCACATTCCCCTGAGAGGAAATGCCAGTCATCAGATTATACACATTGACCACAAACAGAAATTCATCTGCAAACTTGTCCACAGGAGAACGCTGTGACAGAAACCTAGGAAAAGCTGACATGTCCATTTCTTTCCACTCATGCGACAGCACCTGCTGGATCGCATCATGTAATGGCACATTCTCAGGCTCCGCACGGCTGATTATTTGCCACCAAATGATCCTCACCAGCCGATGGACAAGCTGCAAGGAGACTCAAGTTTTCCCTAACATGCTTCAAGAGATCTGCCAGCTCAGAACCTTGAACATATTCACCCCGCCGGCTCTCCTCCTTACGATCACCCCACCATCTTTTGCCTGGGAATCTGAGGTGGAGGCTGCCCATCCTTAACACTTAATTGAAGCTTCAGTTAAGGCAACCTTAAAGGCTGCCTCAACTGAAGCTTCAATCAAGTGTTGCAGCGACTGTAAAGAGGGCGGCACAGAAGGAGCAGCGTCTTCCTTAAAGGGCTCCATAGTACTCAAACTCCAATTAACAACTAAACCAACCTCCCAGGATGACTTAATACGAGGAAGGCACAAACAACTTTCTGTTTTACACCGGTGACCCAGAAAAACCAGGGCACATGACTTCGCCCAGCAGGGACAGCTGGAGGAGGCATCAACCCTATGTTCTCCTCATGTGCCTTGCGGAGGAAAAGAGCTTGCTAATAACTAAACCTCCGGCCTGCCAAAAGAGCCCTTCTGTGAGTACTGGCAAAGAGGTATACCAAAGATGCCTGCTACAGCAGGGGCGACTGTGGTATGAAGTTAGTAGGTTCGCTCTTCCGCAGGCGAGTGGGCATAGGTCTCTCGAGGTCAACATTGTATTGTTTAAACTCCATGCGTTCATTTAATTGTTGATCCACGCCCCGGGAGCGGAAGGGCATCTGCAGGTCTCTCTGCAACTTTATCAGTTATGGTGGAGATTTGTGGGCGTCGGACAACCCCAGTCATGGATGGGATTACCTTGCAATAAATCTTCCTTTTCAACATTGCTACGCCTTCGCTTGTGATCACTACATATTGGCGATGATTGGAGTAGATTTTCACACCCACCTACTCACTCTGGATTATTTTTTCTTTTTTCCTCGGATCACGCTACTTGGTTTAGTTGCTCAACGACTTATCGGAGTCATCCCATTGGAATGTTCTGGTTTGGATTTCTTCCGCTTTGGTGTAGTGAATATTCTTCATTTGTGTCGATGGGGCCTCTCTACGGTTGATTTCACTCACTTTGGTATAGAGGGCCTCCTCCAATACATGATAAGTCTTATTCCAGTTCTCTTAGAGATAGAGCTAAGTCCCAGATCTAACCTTAAGGGGAGCAGTGGGGTGATAGCAGACCTGTCAGTTGTCGCATATATCGGTTTTCTACCACCACCAAGGCAGCCGTATCCCTGTGGCCCCCCAGCTCTGCGCCATACAAGGTTGGAGGCAAAATTGGGTACCTCGGTGCATTTTTACTATTTCCCCTGTTATTTGTTCTCATTTGAGCCTACACTGTGCTATGTGGGTGTGCCATTCAAGTTGCTCTTTTAGGGTATATGCCCTTCCTATCACAGTTAATTCACATGAAAAATCATTACGAATAGCAACCCAGCTGGCTGCTGCATAATCTGCAACGTTTCCTTTGTCTTCGACGTTTCTACTTCCTTCTGTACAATTCCCTGTGGCCAGTTTCTGCCTGCTACGTCATGCCCCGGCCCGGTTCTGCGCAGTAGATTTAAATTGTAAGCAGGACGGACAAGGGGGTGGCTTGAGCTGCACACCATTGTGGGCCTGACCGTGGCTGGCTGCAGGCAATAAATCAAATACTTTAATCGTGATGATTGTTTGTCTGGGTCAGAGACCGTGAGTGACAATCATCACAATTAACATTTTTGATTTGCATAGCTGCAGTGCCAAGGTTTCAGACTGCTATGTGTGACATTTTCATAATTACAGTGTAATTATGAGTGATGTTTCACTTTCAATGAGTATGAATGACACTTTCTTGCAAGAAAAAGACAAGCAATGAAGGCGAGGGAAACATATAAATATAAAAATTAGACCCATGATTTGAGCAACAAGAAACTCTAAAAAGATCTACAGTGGCTGACTCATAAATACAATGAAATCATGAAAATGACACAAATAGAAATCTGAAATATTGGCAGCTATGGCACTGATTTAACTATTCTGTGCATTCTGGGAGTTGTGGTCTTGATATGCTCCTCAGTGGACCACTTTGCATAAATATACTTGAAAATAAAGATACCTAAAACGAAAGCCTTGGATTGTGTAAACATGGTGTCCTGCTGGCTGACATCCTAAATATCCAGCGTTTCATTTGTCCAGGTTGTGGTGTCTTGCACTCTATTTTAACGGAATGGGGCACATTTTCCATTATTCAGACTTTACCCAGAGTAAGAGAGCTAAAGGCAAAGTAAGGAGAAAAGAGTAAAAAAGGGGAAAGCATGGACGAAAAAAAAACCTGTAAGAGAATAAAGCTAAAAAAACAAGCAGTGTGGGGGTGGTGGAAAATGGCAATAGTTATCCACAAGTCTAGGCACCCCAGCTTTCAGCTGCTCCTGAAGTGGGTCTCTAAGAAAACGTTGGACCCCCTGTGATTAATATTATTTTTTTAAATTAGACACTGTCTCTATCTTTACCTCATTTTCAATCGTTGACAGTCCATGTCTCCCTAGTTCAGGGCGTCCGTCCCTCCTTCCTGGATGATTTGTCCTCACTCCCTGGGAGGCCTGGCTTTCACAGGTGCTCTGTGTTAGGGCTCCACGACTCCTTCCCTTTCCGAGAATATATTGGGCTCCCCTGTCACAGTCTTTGTCTGCTGATCTTTTAGGTACGATGTGATATGCCTGCGAGTTCTGCATCCTCAGGGCCCTGGGATTATCTCCCGGTTTTGAAAGGCCTCGTTCCCTGGCCTTTATGCAGCGGCCAACTCGGTTCCCTGCTGTGGGAAACACTGTGTGGAGTTTGTTGCCTCGCTGATGCCATTTACAGAACCACGGTAAATACCCCATCAAAGTCAAGTCACGTGCAATGCCTCAGCAGGACACGTCCTTGACGTGGCACACAGCCCATGAAAGTGACATTCACCAGGCCTATATTTCACAGTCAGTGATTGTGCTGTCTGGCATTACTGAGACTGCAGCGTCAGAAAGAAAATACGACTGGTCGTCTAAAAAACTTCACACAGGTCACTTTATCCCAAACACGCGAAGTAATCCT
This sequence comes from Lissotriton vulgaris, assembly GCF_964263255.1. Lineage (NCBI taxonomy): Eukaryota > Metazoa > Chordata > Amphibia > Caudata > Salamandridae > Lissotriton > Lissotriton vulgaris. The sequence goes on along the minus strand of NC_141694.1, from coordinate 48,988,156 downwards.
AGCCTGCAAATCTGGCGCTCCCTCTGACTCCTGCCCCCCACGAATTCTCCATCAGCTAATTGATGTGGTGAATCCCATCATAAATGGGATTGTAAACTCCTCTCTCAACTCAGGTATAGTTCCACGAGAATGGAAACAGGCAGTCGTGAAACCTTTGATGAAAAAGCTCAATAAATCCACCACAGACCTTGCCAAATTACGCCCAATCTCTCTCCTCCCAGTCTTGGGTAAAATCACTGAACAGATGGTCTACAAAGAGCTAAAAAGCCATATAGAAACCTATAATGTCCTCCATCCCCAACAATCAGGTTTCCGACCTCATAATTCTACGGAAACGGCATTAATCGAACTGACTGACTCCATAAAGCTACTGCAGGATCAAAGAAAGAACGCTGTTCTGATTCTATTGGATCTCACAGCAGCGTTTGATACCATCTCGCACACTATACTGTTAGACAGATTAAAAGACATTGGGATCTCAGATGTGGTACTAGCGTAGATAACATCCTTTCTAACAGATAGATCTCAAACCATTGCACTAGGCCCTTTCCTCTCTAAAGAAAAAAAGGTTTTGTCTGGAGTCCCTCAAGGTTTCGTTCTGAGCCCTCTACTATTTAATGTTTATTTGGTCCCTCTTATTTCCTTGATTGAATCATACGGCATACTTGTGACATTGTATGCCGATGATACTCAACTTATTGTGCCACTTGACGAAAACTCCACAAATGCTGAACAAAACCTCAAGAACTGCCTGAAGGATGTATTCCACTGGATGGAAAAAACCCATCTTAAATGTAACGCCAACAACACAGAAATCCTCCCTATGGGAAAAAATGTCAATTTCTGTCCCAGCATATGGTGGCCAGAGGACTCCACTGCTCCCCCTCAGACTGTGGTGACAGCGAGAAATCTCGGCGTCCTGTTTGACACCGAGTTATCATTCGATCAACATGTTAGGAATGTGGCAGGAAGCTGCTTTGGTATCATAAAATCTCTTCAGAAGTTCTTTGACTTCCTACCCACTGACTCAAGAAAGGCAGTAGCAGTGGCTTTAATCCTCGCGCGCCTCGACTATTGTAATGGTCTGATGGCGGGGGTGAAAAAATCCACGCTGAAAAAACTCCAAAGTGTACAACATTCAGCAGCCAGATTAGTACTAAAACTACCAAGGAAATCTTCAGCATCAGCTGCTTTGAAAACCCCTCATTGGCTACCTCTGCATAAAAGGATACTATTCAAAATCCTAATCATCGCCTTTCGGGCATTTAATAGCACAGGCCCAAAGTATCTTACCAGGCGTTAGCCCCACTACAACCCTTCCAGGACGCTACGATCCTCTAATGATAATCTGATAAAACTAGCTAAATTTAACTACAAAACCAAAGGTGGTAAGACCCTAACCTATCTGTCCTCTAGAGCCTGGAATTCCATGCCCAAGAATCTTAGGTTTCTGACTCAAGAATACCAGTTTAGGAAGCAACTAAAAACCTGGATCTTCAATCTCCCAGATGAATATGTCATGGCCACTATCTAATTCTGCCTTAGTAATTGTTTGCACACTATCTAGCCAGCGCCAGGATGCTCCTTCCAGAGCGATAGTTGCACTTTATAAATACATAATACAAATACAAATACAAAAATACAAGACTTCTAAAGTAGAAAGTGAATGATCCCATAATAATGCAGCACATTCCAGGAAGGTGACAGGGACTGCCCCTCTAACAATAGATCAAGCACCCATTTGGTGGCCTGATATATAAAGTCAACAAAATAGCAAAAGCTGCATTCAGTGCCATGGAAGTATTCAGTCAGAATTAAGACTCTTACGGCCAGATTCATCAATGTCCCGAATTGCGAGTCCTCAATAGCGATTATTAAGGAATCGCTATTAAGGACTTGCAAATCGGGATTCATGTAGAAATCGCTAAATAAATTGCGATTCCTACAGCCTCCTTATTGCGATTAGCAAATTGCTAATCCCAAATAAGGAATAACTCCCCATTCATTCCTAAAGGCCCATAGGAATTAATGGGGAGTCATTCCTTATTTGCGATTAGCAATTTGCTAATCGCAAATAAGGATGCGATTTCAAGGGTGCCAGGGGTGTCCAAAGGACACCCTGTAGCACCCCTGAAATGTCAATGTAGACTGATGTTGCGCACACACATGTCCAAAGGACATGTGTGTGTGTAACATCCAACTTAGAAAAATGCACTAAAGTGCATTTTTCTAAGTTTTCGCTATTTACCACGAAGTCTGACTTCGCGGTAAATAGCGGCCAAAAATAGCGAATTCGCAATTTAAAAATGGTTAATGAATTGCATTTAGGGAATCTCAAATAGAGATTCCTTTAATACAATTCCTCGCAATTTAGCGATTTCGCAATTAGCGATTTCTGCATTTGGGATGATGAATCCCAAATGCAAAAAATGCGCTCGCAAAGGGCCAGATTCTCAGAATCTGGCCCTTTGCAAGCTCATTTTTCTTTGATGAATCTAGCTGTTAATGTTACATCAGGGCTCTTGGCCACAATGGTGGACTCCTCTGCAAAAGAGCACAATATATGTGCGGCCTGTTTTGTGCTGCACCACATTGCATTACATCTCATTGACCTTTGCACTGGAATGTAGGCAAACGCAGGATTTCAAGCAGTGTCAGTGATCGAGCATAGGGACTGGAGGTGGGCCCGAAGAATAGGGTGCTGGTGTGCCCTTTCTTCTGAGTGCCCTGGCTGGGAGCAAAACGGGGAGAACTGGCAGTTGTTAGTTACTGATGAGCTGTGGTTAGTGTAACTCTTCCGGTAATGTCAATCTGAGACCCCATATCAGCCTGTCACTGCACTAGACTAAATATTCATTTGCCGCCCTCAGTGCTATCCATGAGCCATGCGTAGCTGGGTAATGCTACACCACCTCACCCACATTCTTCCAGCAGAGCACGTCATAGTCATGTGAGGCAATCATGCCAGTCACCCTCTTTTTTGCACAACGTCAAAGTCCTGCCAAGCCCATGCTGTGATGTCATAGCACGTGCTCTGAAGCCTCACGTGGGCGCCAATTGTGCTGCATAAATTTTTACAGTAAGTCCGCATTGTATGGCTTTAAAAGTCTGTACGTGCTCTCCAGTACAGTCAACAGCGACACAGGGACTTGCGTACAGCGCCACTAGCAATAGAAGTGGAAGCCATGAATAGAGAGCATACTGCCTAATGCCAGAATAGTAACCCTGTACATCTGCATTTTGAGAAGACATAATGTTACTTTGCTGCACAGGGAACCTCCAAGTAGATTGTGAAGTGGATGTACAATGCAGCTTAAACCATAACTTCTCTCACTCGTGTGCCATCCTGCTGCTGGTGGAACATTCTCATCAGGAAACATACCGATTTAGGCAAGCAAGAGGGAACCTATTTTTATTATGTAATAGGAGGTGGCCTTTGAGGCGAGAGGGGGCCCTTTAGAACGAACCCTACTTCTACAGTGATAAAGCTGTCGGGCCAAACTCTTACAATGTCCTTCGCAGACATCTTCATCAAAGCTCATTCATCCCTCCATCTACCCATTCATTCATCCATTTATCCATATATCCATCCATTTAAATGGGATCACTCGCCATAGTCACCTCCATGTTCTTTCGAGATTCAAAAGGCTGCGCACATGCGATGCACATGTAGTCAAGTCAAGTCAAGTCAAGTCAAGTTAAGTCATGGATATTTATTGAGCGCATGCCTGTCATAAAGTGTCCTACAAGTTGTCACACAAGTCACGTGAACTGTCACATAAGTGCCCATGAGGACAACCTATGCTTCATGTTCACGGTTGGGCTAAATGATTGGTGGTAGGGTCTGTAACTATGTGCTGCTGAAACAATGGCAGTGGGAAATGCCAATTATTAACCCTCAATGTAAATAGACATACACATCTGCTAATCTGCTTCACATAACACTCAGACACATGCCCTGTGTCTTCTCTGTGTGGATTCCGGGACATGTAGCAGAAGCAGGGTGTAGGTACAGGTTACCTTCAGACGAAGCACATGCCCCAGTCAATGGCTACTAAGGGCTACTACTCGAGGGCACATCTGGGCCTTTGAAGCCTTGTCAATATCTAAACACTGCTAGATGGAGTTACCAAATGATATAGCAGGCAATATTAAATCAGCCCAATAAGGTGTGGAGCAATAGAGCCCTTGCCAGCGGGGCTGGCACTCTTAATCCCAGTGGAAGTAGCTGTAGGAGAGTAGGGTCTGCAATCCTATGATCACCCAGATTTTTTGCTTTTGTTTCACTGGTTTACGACTTTCTCTGGCTGTGGGCCTGCCAATCAGACCCACAGCCTGGCTGTTCTCTTTCTAAATTACGAGATGTACCCTAGGTGCATATACCAATTGGTACTGGGCCACCTTATCAGACCCTGTAACTCAGGGCGTAGGTGTACCCAGGGCCGCCAGGGGCTGCAGCATGTATTATGCCACCCCTGGCTGGCCTCCTAAATTTGACACAACTGGCTGCACGACAGCTGGGGCGAAGACGTGTAATCACCCTTTGCTTTAGATATAGTAGCTCTATATCTAACCATACAATGGACACCCGAGTCCCTATCAGTCACTCCTATGGCAGGCCTTGACAATCCTGAAGGCAGAGTGCATGGGCTCGTGTGAACTAAGCTCTGGCCCGAGCCGAGCCCGGTTGCAGCTTGCGGAATCAAGACCCAATGGCTGTTCCATGATAACGCGTACCATATAGGTAACTTCGGTGTCGCGTTATCAAGACATGTCGAGTAAGGTGTCATACAAATCGGGATGCTGCCCTCTCATCAACTCTGGCGACGAGGTTAGCATTCCGCCCTTCTAGAGGGACACGACATGTACGTGACTGTGAACCCCGGTTAAAGTTAACGAAAGCCTCAGCTCCACAAAATGGATGCTGCCACCACAGACACAAGTCTGACCTCCTGCTGCTGGGAGTCCTTCCAGCGAGGAGCACTTGGACAAAGGGTTTCCTGTCGAGGGCAGTGTTCGCACCGTCCCAGACAGGGTTTGTGTATTCTGGGTAGGTAGGGCTTTTGCGAGAAGGTGACTGCGGAGTGGCACCCCGGTGCTCACTACGCATCTGCCGGTTAGAACCAGTTCCAGGGGCGACAGCCCTGGCCTGGGGAAAGTCCGGCAGGGGAGAGGGGTGTAACTACCCCCCTTTCTGGTCCCACCCTTAGGGCAGGACCTAGTCATGTACCCACCCCTTTCTTTAGGATAAAGGCCGGAGCGGGGACCCTTCCAAATTAGATCATCTTTGAATCAAGAATACTTTCTACGAAAGGACTTCAAGACTCTTCTCAAGATTTCTCCCTTGTGGCTAAGGAGTAGTCACCCTGCATCAGCGGGCACCATCTAAGAACTCTGCGGTTTGCTGTAAGTCCTTCCTCAAGGAATCCGACGGCCCAGCTCGACGAGAACCGGCTTCCCTGGCACCTCTGACCTCTACCCACGTCATCAGCTCAGCTGTGATCTGTGGGTGCGACGAGACCTCGAGGGACCGGCCATCATCAGAACCTGCACGCTCTTAAAAACCAGCACGACCATCGAGGTAACTCTCTGGTGAGTGCTCTGGGGTCCGAGAAGCCCCGACCCTGAGCCGCTCCAGCACCGAAGTGCAGTCTCCCAGCATCTCCACGATCTGCGTGGGGCCCTTCTGCTCGCTGCTCAGCACGTTGTCTGGTCACTTGCCGCTGGCTCGTGCCCTTCTGTGACGACGACCAAGAATCAACACTGCCGGTCTGGTTGCTCCAGACTGGCCCCTGCTTCCATCTTTTGAGAGGCACCCCGGACCCTCCTGGTCCACCCAAGACGCCGACAGCGACATCCGTCGTGGGACAGCTCGCACCTCCACCGTGGTCGCCGACAACGCCTCCTGGTCCGAGAGACTGCAGAGCCTAGCGTCGCCCACTCACCTGGTCGAGGTGACGGCCAACCGGTGCCTTCCTGGTACCCTCTGACTACTGGCTAGTAGTACGAACTTGGTCCCCTCTGCTTTCAGGTTTCATCAATCTCTACGAACTATTCAACACTGGTCGCCGGCCAGCAACTCCTTTTCTTCCGGCTCCTGGCTCGTCAGCGAAGACCCCGACGCCTGTAAGACTTGTGCAGCCGCAGCCCTCGTGGCTAGGTAACTCGGCATTTCGGTGCCTGCATAGCCTCCTTACTCTAGGGTCCCGAGTCCCTCGCTTCCGACTTGCCTTAACCTTTCCGTGTCCTAGGACACTTGTCTTTAAACTGTGCACTTGAAGTATTTGCTAAAGAGATTTGGTTTGTGCTTAGTACCCTGTCCTCATAAAGAGTACAGGGCTGTTGTGATCCTTAATAAATATACTGTTTATTTTCATAACACTTGTGTGGTGTCCTTTCACTGGGTGTTCAAGGGGTACATGTGTGGTAAACAGCTGGCTTAACGCGCCCTCTCGAGTCTTTAGCCTTAGACTGCTCGTATCCATGCTACTAGGATAGCTGGTCTATAGGTTGACTTACAACCAAACACCATAAGGGTCGTTGGAACGATACATAGCGGTCGCTAGAATAGCGAACGTTGCATATCGGGCCAACTTCTCACATTGGTGAGCAGCGGTTGGGATTTGAGCTTGCTGTTGTTTTACCACACGTATCCTAAGAATATCTTGTTGAAAGATCGCACAAGTACTGCTAGTACATATAACTAAAGCTTAGAATACTCTGAGTTCTACTGAACCAGCTGTTGTAGCTCCTCAAGGCTTAGCACACCTTGGCTACAGCTCTTAGCAAGGGAAAAGTAGGAAAACACATAGTGTAGGTAGGTGCATCACTTACACCACACTAGAAACAGTATGTCGGGCCAAGGAGGAAACTCTGAGTCTCCCCTTGTGTCAGTTGACCCTCCACAGGTCATCCCTTCAGGATATACTGTGCTGAGCTTCAAGGAGTTACGACGATTGTGTCACTCCCGGAAGATTCAGCAGGGGTCTAACCCCACAACGTCCTTTCTGATTGGTCTCTTGGAGACTTATGATGCCAGGAGAGCTGAGAAACTTCGTAGCTCTTCTAATCCAGAAGGAGACATGCCTCCCCTCGAGGGAACCCAAGACGATCCTGACCTCATTCATCTCGCAACCGAGAACGAGGATGTGGAGGAGGATGAGGATGAGGATCTCTCTGGGGACGAGGCAGATAAGGGACAGGTAGAAGTCGTCAGACTAAGCAGGTCCAACTTAAGCAAACATGATAGCGGTACTGGGGGACCCCTGGGGCCACTATCAGGTCAGCTTAACATGGGGAATGGACGAGCCAGATCTCTATCAAGAGGCTCTGGCAGATCCCTTCATACCAACGGCTCTCACAACTCTTCTCAAAGAGGGATGACGTCCCCTCAGAGGAGAGTGTACGAAGCGAAGGAAAGGGCAGCTAATCTGCGGATCGAAAGGGAAGAACTTGCCCTGGCCAAAGAAAAGCTTGCTTTCGCTAGAGAGCAACAGTTAAGTGGGGCAGTCCCCACTGGTGGCAGCAATGTACCTAGTAATAGGGAAAAGAGTTTCGATACGAAACACCTTGGGAAGATAGTGCCCCCCTTTAAGCAAGGGGACGACATCCACAAATGGATTACTGCTTTGGAGAGGGCCTGCACTGTGCAAGGCGTTCCCCAGAGTCAGTGGGCAGCTATCTTGTGGCTCTCCTTTGAAGGTAAAGGAAGAGACAAGCTCCTCACCACAAGGGTAGAGGACGCTAACAATTACCAAGTCTTGAAGAATACACTCGTTGAAGGGTTCGGCCTAACCACTGAGCAGTACAGGGTGCTGTTCAGGGATACCCAGAAAACGCAGTCTCAAGACTGGTCTGATTTTGTCGATTGTGCCACTAAGGCTTTTGAGGGCTGGTTGCTGGGCAGTAAGGTTACTGATTACAAAGGATTGTATAATTTGATGATGAGAGAACAAATTTTAAACAATTGTCAGAACCAGTTGTTGCATCAGCATCTTGTCGACTCGGATCTGACCTCTCCTCAAGAATTGGGGCAGAAGGCGGACAAATGGGTTCGTACGAGAGTTAAACAGAACCAGGGCCAGAATCAAGGTGGTCAGAAGAAAGCAGACCAGAAGGGTAAAGATTCTAAGGGGGAACAAAATGACCAGAAGTCTTCGACAGGTCCCCAACAACCCAAAGAGGGTGGGGGTCAGGCTCCCCAAAAGAAGAAAGAAGGCCAATCCAAACGTTGGTGCCAGTACTGTAAAAGTAAGTCTCACTGGTTTAGTGAGTGCACCAAGAAAGGAGGAGGGCAGACTCCTGCCACTGCAGCCCCTAAGGCACCTGTGCCCCCTAGTACAGTCAGCAGTGGTAGTGCGCCTCCCAAGGGTTTAGTAGGGTTAACCCTGGGTTCTGAGGGGCGTGACAACTTAGTTGGCACACTCACTCAGGCTGTCCTTGTCAGTACAGGGGACGCGGACGTATCCCCTGACGTAAGCCCCAATACTTTGGGCAAATACCGACAGACGCCTTTCATAAATGGAAAGATGGCTCAGGCCTATAGGGACACTTGTGCCAGCGTCACCATGGTGACGCCTAACTTCGTGGACCCTGGACAGATCATGCCAGGTACAGAATTCCTGGTGACCAATGCAAGCAATGTCACTACCAATCACAGTATGGCAATTGTAGCTTTCTCCTGGGGAGGGGTAACTGGCCAAAAGAAGGTTGTAGTTAGTCCAGACCTCCCAGTGGATTGTTTGTTGGGCAATGATTTGGAGTCGTCACAATGGTCAGAAGTGGAGCACCGGACTCACATGGAAATGTTAGGTTTGCCAGCACATGTGTTCGCTGTGACTAGGTCGCAGGTCAGGAAATGCCCCACTGAACAGGTGCTGGATCCTGGAACAACGGACCAGACACCTCCCAAGAAAAAGAGCAGTAGGGTTAAGGCTGCGCCTTCCCCCTTGCCCCAGGTCGAGGATCAAGTCTCAGAGGAGGCTGACCTACAGGAATTGAGGGAAACTGAGCCGAGAGAGTTCGAACTTGACCAAGTTGAATTCTTGGGCTCAGGGGGACCCTCAAGGGAAGATCTGGGGAAGGACCAATTAGACTGCCCTTCTCTTGAACCCCTCAGACAGCAGGCTGCTGCTGAGGCTGCTGGGAACGCCACAGGTACCCACAAGGTATACTGGGAAGATGGACTCCTGTACACTGAGGCAAGAGACCCCAAGCCTGGCATGACCAGGAGGCTGGTCGTCCCCTTGTCTCAGCGTGGTTTCCTACTTACCTTGGCCCATGAGATTCCCTTAGCAGGTCACTTAGGCCAGACGAAAACGTGGGACAGGCTTGTCTCGCACTTTCACTGGCCTCACATGAACGAGGATACCAAGGAGTTTTGCCGCTCCTGTGTCACTTGCCAAGCCAGTAGTAAGTCAGGTGGCACGACAAAGGCCCCCCTTATACCAATGCCTGTGGTGGGGGTGCCCTTTGAACGGGTGGGGATCGACATCGTCGGTCCCATGGAACCACCGACAGCATCAGGGCACAAGTTTATACTGGTGGTAGTGGATCATGCCACCAGGTATCCTGAAGCTATTCCCCTTAGGACCACTACAGCACCTGTTGTGGCAAGAGCCCTAGTTGGAGTATTCTCCAGAGTGGGCTTCCCTAAGGAGGTCGTCTCCGACAGAGGTGCAAACTTTATGTCGAGCTACTTAACTGCTATGTGGAAGGAATGTGGTGTCAACTACAAGTTCACTACCCCCTATCATCCACAATGCAATGGGCTTGTTGAGAGATTCAACAGGACCCTAAAAGGGATGATTCATGGACTACCGGAAAAGCTTTGGCGTAGATGGGACGTCCTGATCCCCTGCCTCTTGTTCGCCTACAGAGAAGTCCCACAGAAGGGGGTTGGCTACAGCCCTTTTGAACTTTTGTACGGGCATCCTGTAAGAGGACCCCTGTGTTTGGTGAAGGAAGGATGGGAGAGACCTCTCAAAAAGCCTGCAGCCAACATAGTGGACTATGTGCTCGGCCTCCGCTCGCGGATGGCTGAATACATGGAAAAGGCATCCGAAAACCTTAAGGCCAGCCAAGAACTCCAAAAAGCTTGGCATGACCAAAAGGCTGTCTTGACTGTTTATCAGCCCGGACAGAAGGTGTGGGTGTTGGAGCCAGTGGCCCCAGCAGCACTCAAGGACAAATGGTCCGGGCCCCACACCATCCTGGAGAAAAAGGGAGAGGTCACCTACCTGGTCGACCTGGGAACTCCCCGGAGCCCCCACAGGGTGCTTCATGTCAACAGGCTAAAAGCATATGTCGACAGGAAGGACATGAGTTTGCTCATGGCCATAGATGAGGGACAGGAGGAGGAGAGTGATCCTCTCCCCGACCTGCTCTCTCAGAATCCTGACGATGGCTCGGTAGATGGTGTTGTCTTTTGCGGCAGCCTCTCCGACCATCAACAGAGCGACTGTAAACAGGTTCTTCAGTCGTTCCGACATCTGTTTTCTCTGACACCCAGTCAGACCGATTGGTGCACCCATGAGGTCGACACTGGTGACAGCCTGCCCGTAAAGAGTAAAATCTACAGGCAGCCTGATCACGTCAGAGACTGCATCAAAAGCGAAGTGCAGAAAATGTTGGAGCTGGGAGTCATTGAACCCTCGGATAGCCCTTGGGCTAGTCCCGTAGTTCTAGTGCCGAAACCTCACACCCAGGGTGGTAAGAGAGAGATGAGGTTCTGCGTAGACTACAGGGGTCTCAATGCAGTCACTAAGACTGACGCCCACCCAATACCAAGGGCAGACGAGCTTATTGATAGGCTGGCTTCGGCCAACTACTTAAGTACGTTTGACCTGACAGCTGGGTATTGGCAAATCAGGTTAGCTGAGGACGCCAAGCCTAAGACAGCATTTTCAACCCCTGGTGGGCATTATCAGTTCGTGGTGATGCCCTTTGGTCTGAAAAATGCACCTGCCACCTTCCAACGGTTGGTGAATCATGTCCTTACTGGGCTGGATGACTTCTGTGCGGCATATCTTGACGATATTGCTGTCTTTAGCTCCACCTGGGAGGATCACCTGGTCCACCTGCGGAAGACGTTGGAGGCACTGCAAGCAGCAGGTCTCACTATCAAGGCCACCAAGTGCCAGATAGGGCAGACACAGGTTGTATACCTGGGCCACCTTGTCGGTGGAGGTCAGGTTCAGCCACTGGAGAGCAAGATACAGTCAATCAGGGACTGGGCTCCTCCAACCACCCAGACTCAGGTTCGAGCTTTCTTGGGCCTGACTGGATACTACAGGAAGTTTGTCAGGAACTATGGGTCCATCGTGACACCGTTAAATGAACTGACAAGTAAGACAATGCCAAAAAAGGTTCAGTGGACAGCGAGCTGTCAAAAAGCATTCGATGACCTAAAGCAGGCCATGTGCACGGCGCCTATCCTCAAGAGTCCGGACTACTCCAAACCATTCATTGTCCAAACAGATGCTTCTGAGTTGGGTGTGGGAGCTGTTCTTTCTCAACTGAATTTTGATGGTCAAGACCAGCCCATTGCTTTTATAAGTAGACGGCTGACCCCTAGAGAGAAGAATTGGTCAGCTATTGAGAGGGAGGCCTTTGCTGTGGTTTGGGCCCTGAAGAAGCTGAGGCCATACTTGTTTGGCACTCACTTCAAGATTCAGACCGACCATAAGCCCCTCTTGTGGCTAAATCAGATGAAGGGTGAAAACCCCAAACTGCTTAGGTGGTCCATTTCCCTACAGGGGATGGACTTCACAGTGGAACATAGACCTGGTACTGATCATGGCAATGCCGATGGGCTCTCCAGATATTTCCACTTAGAACAAGAAGACTTACCTGGTCAAGGTTAGTTAGTTGTTCCGACGTTTGGGGGGGGGTCATGTAGGAGAGTAGGGTCTGCAATCCTATGATCACCCAGATTTTTTGCTTTTGTTTCACTGGTTTACGACTTTCTCTGGCTGTGGGCCTGCCAATCAGACCCACAGCCTGGCTGTTCTCTTTCTAAATTACGAGATGTACCCTAGGTGCATATACCAATTGGTACTGGGCCACCTTATCAGACCCTGTAACTCAGGGCGTAGGTGTACCCAGGGCCGCCAGGGGCTGCAGCATGTATTATGCCACCCCTGGCTGGCCTCCTAAATTTGACACAACTGGCTGCACGACAGCTGGGGCGAAGACGTGTAATCACCCTTTGCTTTAGATATAGTAGCTCTATATCTAACCATACAATGGACACCCGAGTCCCTATCAGTCACTCCTATGGCAGGCCTTGACAATCCTGAAGGCAGAGTGCATGGGCTCGTGTGAACTAAGCTCTGGCCCGAGCCGAGCCCGGTTGCAGCTTGCGGAATCAAGACCCAATGGCTGTTCCATGATAACGCGTACCATATAGGTAACTTCGGTGTCGCGTTATCAAGACATGTCGAGTAAGGTGTCATACAAATCGGGATGCTGCCCTCTCATCAACTCTGGCGACGAGGTTAGCATTCCGCCCTTCTAGAGGGACACGACATGTACGTGACTGTGAACCCCGGTTAAAGTTAACGAAAGCCTCAGCTCCACAAAATGGATGCTGCCACCACAGACACAAGTCTGACCTCCTGCTGCTGGGAGTCCTTCCAGCGAGGAGCACTTGGACAAAGGGTTTCCTGTCGAGGGCAGTGTTCGCACCGTCCCAGACAGGGTTTGTGTATTCTGGGTAGGTAGGGCTTTTGCGAGAAGGTGACTGCGGAGTGGCACCCCGGTGCTCACTACGCATCTGCCGGTTAGAACCAGTTCCAGGGGCGACAGCCCTGGCCTGGGGAAAGTCCGGCAGGGGAGAGGGGTGTAACTACCCCCCTTTCTGGTCCCACCCTTAGGGCAGGACCTAGTCATGTACCCACCCCTTTCTTTAGGATAAAGGCCGGAGCGGGGACCCTTCCAAATTAGATCATCTTTGAATCAAGAATACTTTCTACGAAAGGACTTCAAGACTCTTCTCAAGATTTCTCCCTTGTGGCTAAGGAGTAGTCACCCTGCATCAGCGGGCACCATCTAAGAACTCTGCGGTTTGCTGTAAGTCCTTCCTCAAGGAATCCGACGGCCCAGCTCGACGAGAACCGGCTTCCCTGGCACCTCTGACCTCTACCCACGTCATCAGCTCAGCTGTGATCTGTGGGTGCGACGAGACCTCGAGGGACCGGCCATCATCAGAACCTGCACGCTCTTAAAAACCAGCACGACCATCGAGGTAACTCTCTGGTGAGTGCTCTGGGGTCCGAGAAGCCCCGACCCTGAGCCGCTCCAGCACCGAAGTGCAGTCTCCCAGCATCTCCACGATCTGCGTGGGGCCCTTCTGCTCGCTGCTCAGCACGTTGTCTGGTCACTTGCCGCTGGCTCGTGCCCTTCTGTGACGACGACCAAGAATCAACACTGCCGGTCTGGTTGCTCCAGACTGGCCCCTGCTTCCATCTTTTGAGAGGCACCCCGGACCCTCCTGGTCCACCCAAGACGCCGACAGCGACATCCGTCGTGGGACAGCTCGCACCTCCACCGTGGTCGCCGACAACGCCTCCTGGTCCGAGAGACTGCAGAGCCTAGCGTCGCCCACTCACCTGGTCGAGGTGACGGCCAACCGGTGCCTTCCTGGTACCCTCTGACTACTGGCTAGTAGTACGAACTTGGTCCCCTCTGCTTTCAGGTTTCATCAATCTCTACGAACTATTCAACACTGGTCGCCGGCCAGCAACTCCTTTTCTTCCGGCTCCTGGCTCGTCAGCGAAGACCCCGACGCCTGTAAGACTTGTGCAGCCGCAGCCCTCGTGGCTAGGTAACTCGGCATTTCGGTGCCTGCATAGCCTCCTTACTCTAGGGTCCCGAGTCCCTCGCTTCCGACTTGCCTTAACCTTTCCGTGTCCTAGGACACTTGTCTTTAAACTGTGCACTTGAAGTATTTGCTAAAGAGATTTGGTTTGTGCTTAGTACCCTGTCCTCATAAAGAGTACAGGGCTGTTGTGATCCTTAATAAATATACTGTTTATTTTCATAACACTTGTGTGGTGTCCTTTCACTGGGTGTTCAAGGGGTACATGTGTGGTAAACAGCTGGCTTAACGCGCCCTCTCGAGTCTTTAGCCTTAGACTGCTCGTATCCATGCTACTAGGATAGCTGGTCTATAGGTTGACTTACAACCAAACACCATAAGGGTCGTTGGAACGATACATAGCGGTCGCTAGAATAGCGAACGTTGCATATCGGGCCAACTTCTCACAGTAGCAATGCTCAGAAAAGTGCAACAATGAATAGTGATACACTAAACTATCCATACACTTACAAAAGTAGTTGCACTCACAGCGCTTTAAAGAGTCTGCATCCGTAAACTCTCTCCTGTGTTAAACAATCAAAATGATACTTGGACGTCATGGGGAAATGCTCTTCAAGGATGGTGAGCTGTAGCACTAGTCTTCCACAGGCCTCCCTTGTGAGGTGTTTTTTAGATACAAATTGTTCATACTGACTGCTGAGACATGGTTAGATAAGTCCTTGTCCGCCTCAGATTCCTCCAAATTAAATTCAGGTAATTTACTTTGCTTTAAAAGTTAATGCAATCTAATATGTAATGAAAAATGTTTTGAAAAATGCTTTGTTTTGGCCTTTCTGTCTCCCAAATTTTCTGGGGGGGAGAACCCCCCCAAACTCCCCCTAGAAGTTCCTGCTCACTACACATGCTCGCTACACACCATATGGGGGCAGGACTCACTTTTACTTTGTTCTCTCTGATTCACTACTCATGTCTATTTTCGGTGCTCTATGTAAGAATGTCTAGGGGTACATATGACTGGGTGTGTAACCTGGTGCTCTTTAGGTTCATCATCTAATATTTACTGTGCTTTGAAAGTTGATACAATTGAATATGTAATGAAAACTGTGCTGTAAAATTCAACATTTTGGCCTGTCTTTTTCCACAAATTTTCGTGGGGGGAAAAAAAAAACCAAACCCCTCTGCTAGTGGTCGGGCTCGCTCGCTGCGCTCGCTCGCAACGAGCCGGATGGGGGCTGGTCTGGCTGAATTTGTCAGGGCTGCTTTCAGTTCCCATAGCGAGGTTTCCTCATTCTTCAAGACATTAATTGGCTAGCATGCTGCAACTTCTGAGAGCGTGCGCATGCCCGTTCTCCTACATCTAGCCCACAGTCCGTGCTTCCTGAAGCACATACATATCTGCACTGCACCCTGGGAGCTCCATATCTATGTCAAAAGCGCGAATACTTGTCCTCAATAGTGTGCGCGTTCGTATTTGATCTCCGTTTTCGTTAGCGTACCTTTTCCCATGCATGCATGTGTCTTCATTTCAAGGCATAACAAGTCTTCCTGGCAACGATTAATGGAAAGCATGTACATGCCTATTTTTTCCATTCTATAAGCTGGTCTATCCATGAGGGTCAATCTGTTAGCTCAGTTAGTGTACACAACGAGGATACTATTGGTCTAATAAACACTGGCAATAACCCTGGAAAACAACCATTCAAGAAATCTCTAATATGCTTTAGGTGTGGATCAAAATCACACATAGTCAATTCTCCTAATTGTCCTGCTATCAACAAGAGAAGTATGACCTGCAAAAAAGTGGGACATTTTCAAGCTGTTTGTAAAAGTGCAGAAAAATCATCCAAGGTTAACAGCATTAAAGTTTCTGAAGATGTTCACAGCTATTCTGAGAAACTTAGTAACATAGTTCTGACAATTGAATGCAACACCCTGCTTGGAGTAGGCAATGTAAAGGGTCCATGGTTTGAGCTCATATTTGAGATGTACAACATCAAGTCATGGCTGACTCTGGGTCATCGATCATAATCTTATCTGATGTCACTTTTAAGAAGAAATGGAAAGGTTTGTAGTACTTTCTCAAACAGATGTCAATCCCAAAGAATTAGGGGAACCTGAGATTAATACGCTTGGTTATTTTAAGTCAAAAGTAATGTGCTTGGGTCAACATACCATTACTAAAGCGTGTGTGACAATTAGAGGGAGAAACGATACCGAGGAGGCAAGATGGCCGCTGTAGCGCTGCAGTGAGAAGTCGCATCTTACCCCCTCTCTGACCTATAGTCTAAATGAGGAGGCAGATGACTCAGGGACTATAGGAATGCAGTCCACCCTCCAAACTGTAAGGATTCATCAAGGCGAGAGCGACGGAGGGATTTGGCAGAGGGAAAGCGGCGTTCTTGCCAGAGCTGTATCCCTTTGGAAAAAGACCAGGGCTCTGTCTATCGCATTGGTCGAAGCGCTACATTGTCTTCTGGCCGAGAGGGGGATGGCGCAGCGCGGTAAGGAGAAACAACAGCCGCCGCTTGGTAGCACGAGTAAAGAGGCTAGCCAGAGGGACGCAGCAAAGCTGGGCGCAATCCCTAAAATCAAGATGCTGATGCCCCCCGCAAAGAAATCCACACCGGCTGCCCTAACGTCATCTGCCGCGATGAAAGTGCAGCAGCGCAAGCTGGATAAAGCGCATGAAAAGGAAACAAAGCTGACGCGAAGCGCCGCTGCTGCCGCTCGAAGTACCGGGAATCAGGAAGGACCGGCCCGGGGACTGACGGATAAGAAAAGAGCCGATAGAGATAGAGACCTTACCTTGAGACAGCCCTCGGTAGCAGAGGCGTTTGGGTCATTGGCAAACACGGGGGAAGTTGGAACAGCGGCCGCAGGCAAACCGACTGGAGCTGCGAACAGGAACGTCCTCGAGGACGCCAGCGGCTGCGTTGCTAGGCAACAGGGATGCGTGGACCTCACGCTTCCCGCGGAAATCTCGGCAACCTCGGCAGCAATGGCAGACGGTTTGCAGAAGGAACCGGAGAGCCAAGGTGAACTGGGGAACGCCGTCTGGAGGGTAAGAGAGGACACTGATGGGGCAGAGAGCCACAATACCTCCCAAATGTTGAATGCTTTAAAGGAGGTGGAAGCGGGGATGTTGGGGGGACAGAATCAGCAACAGGGGCCCAAGGAAGCAGAATGGGGGAGCCTGGTGAGCCTTGATTCCCAGAAAGAATTAACAGAGCCAGACATTGTCGAGGGGGCTGAGGGAGACAGGTTCTTCACAGTCCCAGAGGGTTCCGAATCTACCATTGCCAGTAGTGATGAGCAGAAAGAATCTTCAGATCCAAGTCTCGGCACGGAGGACAGCGGAAGCTCTAGAGGCTCCAGGGGGTCCAGGGGGAGACGCACCCTGAAAAAACACAAGGTGGGAGCAAGGCGGGCTGGGTCCCCTCTGAGCACTCATAAAAAACTACTATGGGACTACTCAGCTACATCTAGCATGTATAAAGAGGATGGGCAAGATGGACAAGGAGAGGGGGAGAAACTTGACATTATGTTTGCCACGTTAAAACAAATCCAAGTAGAAGCCAGAGCGGAAAGCAGAAGAGCTAGGCACGATACCAAAGTGAAGAGTGGTATGCGTTGAAGAGAGAACTGGCAGATTGGAGGACGAAGTAACGGACTGGAATGTATATAAAGCGGAGCAGGAAAAGACTGTGGAGGACTTGCAATGGAAAGTGGAGGAGTTGGAGAACCGCCAGAGGCGTAATAATGCTAGGCTCCTTGGGATAGAGGAAGGGGTGGAAAAACAAGATCCAAGAGGGTTCGTCATCAAGTTGCTAAAAGGGGCTTTTCCTGATGTACCATGGCAGTGGGAGATGGAAGTCCAGAGGGCCCATAGATTTCCACTCACCAGAAAGAACAGGCAGGATGGGGGTACAGATACACTCCCAAGGGCTATGTTGGTGTTCTTCTGGAACTTTCTAGCAAGACAAGAACTGATGGACAAGGCCAGGCCAGATTCCAAGAAATCTTTTGATGGTGTAACATTCTTTGCCAGGCCTGATTTTTGTCATGTGACAGTGGAGAGGAGATGGCGCCTCAGACAGTTAATTGCAGCATTCCAGAAACAAGGGGCAGAGGCGTACCTAATGTTTCCGGCAAAGCTAAAAGTTATATCTGCAGGACGTATGAGAATGTTTTTTTCTGAAATAAAGGCGGGGGAATTTCTGGCAGAATTAACAGAACAATGCAGAGATAGGAGTAAGGAATCGGCAAAAGGGAAGGACTAGGGGGAAAGGAAAAAGTTGAACAGGGAGGACTGCATTGCAATCTGTTCTAAACTGAGTCATCACGGATACTAAGGGAGGGAGAGGGAAGGAGAGGGGGGGCGACTCTGCAACGCACAGCGATCACGCATAGGTCAGTTCTGACCTATTTGCCTGTGCTAGGGGGGGAGGGAATCTGGTGGGTGGGAGGGGGTTAAGGGGGAGGGTGGTGCTGGGTGCGGTGTTGGTGTAGGAGGAGAGAGACATGCAGTACAGATTTGGAAGATACACAAAGGAGGGAGACAACTACTGATTAGCTTCATAGGAGGAATGGGAGAGTTGGCAAAGTTAAACTTGTTTAATGGCTGTTAGGATAATCACGCTCAATATTTGTGGGTTAAATAATGCAGAGAAAAGGCAAAAACTAGCCGCAGCATTACGATTTTGGAGATCTGATATAGTTTGTCTACAGGAGACGCATGTGGCTAGGAAAGATAATTATATGCTGGAGCAAATGGGGTTTGAGGTGCTGGCCTATACAGGTCAAGAAGATAGGAAAAAGGGGGTGGCGATATTAGCTAGGAAAGGGGCTGTAAAAGTTCAAAGGAAGAAAGAGGATCAAGAAGGGCGATGGGTCTTGTTGGATGTGGAAACATTGGCTGGGAGATTCACAATTACCTCAATATATGGGTCAAATGAAGATGAACCTGAACTGCTGGAATTTCTGGATGGGGAATTAGCACTGTGGCCGGAGCCTGTAGTATGCTGTGGGGACTTCAATATTAATGGTTTGGATGGCTTAATTGAGAGAGATGGGGGTAAATACCGGGGTAGGAAGATAAGGACATATAAGGCAGTACAAAATCTAGCTCGACACAACGCCTTGGTGGATATGTGGGCTGAGAAAAATCCCATAGGCACAGGCAGCACCTACTATTCAGCTCCTCATAGAAAGGTTACTAGACTGGACTATTTTTTCATCTCGAGCTCACTGATGGGTAGAGCTGATATTGAACGACTCCCTAGGTTAGTGTCGGATCACAATCCGTTGGTTTTAAGCCTGACATTTTTTAGAGAAAGGGATAGGACGCACAATCAATGGACATTTGAACGGGGGCTGCTAAAGGAGGAGGAGTATGTGAAAAGGATGCAGGAATGGATTACACACTATTGGGACATAAATAGATATTCGGCATCAGCGGATATGGTGTGGGATGCTTTTAAAGCTGGAGTTAGGGGAGAGACACTAAGTTATACTATACTAAAAAATAAAAAAGAAAGGGAGAGGATAGAAGAGAGGATTAGAAGTCTGGCGAGTTTAGAGGAGGGTCTAGTGGGTGCAATAAGTAGACAAGAACCTATTGAACAGATTTTATTGGATATAGAGGTACAGAAAGCGGAGACAGGAGTAACGATGGCGCAGAAGGCAGCAGGGAATTATCTAGCAAAAAAAGAAAAATGTTATGAGTTCAACGAAAGAGTGGGTCATTTATTAGCAATTAGAACCAGACAAACATTAGCTGCAGGGGAAATAAAAGAAATCAAGGACAGCACAGGGACTATAGTTAATAAGGTGGAGGAAGTGCAGGAAGTCTTTAGGAGGTTCTATGAATTACTATATGAGCAGGATGCAAGTAATGATCTGCCAAGGATACCAGAATATTTGTCACATACACCACATAGAGGGTTAAGTACGGAAGATAGAGAGAGATTGGACCTTCAGTTAACGCTACAGGAGGTAAGAGAAGCAACATTTAGCCTCCCCTCTGGCAAAGCAACAGGACAAGATCAGATTCCTGTTGAATTTTATAGGACCTTTTGGGATGTGCTGGGAACAGACATCTGGACAATATGCTGTATGGCGCAGGGGGGTAGGGTAGTTCCACAGTCCTGGGCCGGGGCGGATATAATTGTAATATTAAAAAAGGATAAGCCTCTAATAGAGCCAGGCTCATACAGGCCAATAACGTTATTGAACGCAGACGCAAAAATATTCTCTAAAACACTAGCAAATAGGCTTAGTAGGGTTATTGAGAGTCTGGTGTCCCCGGATCAGCATGGCTTTATACCAGGCAAGGGGACTACCCAGCACACCAGACAGATGATCACCGTCCTGGATGCAACCGAGGTGGCAGGAGACCCTGTCGCGGCTATTTTTCTGGATGCTGAGAAGGCTTTCGACAGGGTCTCCTGGGACTATCTGTGGAAAGCCCTGGAATGGGCTGGGTTGGGTGAAGGCTATATAAAGGCAGTTCAGGCACTTTATAAGAACCCATCGGCTAGGATAAGAATCAACAAATCATACACAGAGGTAGTACGGATCCGACGCGGGACTAGGCAGGGATGCCCAGCTTCACCTCTACTATTTGCTATATACCTAGATCCGCTACAAAGAAGGCTGACAAGTAATCACAGGATCCCCCCAGTCAGATTACACGAGCAGGAATATAAGTTGTTCGCCTATGCGGATGACGTCGCAATCATAACATCAGCGCCAGGGGGGGCCCTAATAGAAATAGAGCAAGAGGCAAAGAAATTCGGGCTTTTTCGGGATATCTTATAAATAGAGGAAAGACGCAGATAGTGCAGAACAGGTTTGCCAATTGCCAGGATACCAGAGTAGTTCCGGAAGCAATGTATTTGGGGATCAGGGTATCAGCGGAATTGGATAGAGTCGTAGAGATTAACATAGAGCCACTCTTAGGGAAAGTTAAAAGAAACTTAGAGAGAGTCAATAATTTACATCTGACGTTAATGGGGCGAATTAATATGATTAAAATGGTTACGTTTCCGAAACTTCTATACATCCTTAGAGCAATCCCCTTATATGTTGATGGTACATGGTTTAACAAAATAGAAGCAATTATGAATAGGTTTATATGGGCACAGGGGAAGACACGAAGGGCGTATCGTTTCTTGACACTCCCAAGGGAGAAGGGGGGTTGGGGCGCACCTGATTTTAGATTATATTATTGGGCAGCAGTTCTAGAATACGCACAAGGGTTATTAGGACGGGGATGTGGGAATGCTTATGAAGCAGTTCTGGGTAAGGAGGCAGGGAACGCCTTGGTGAATACAGTGGATTATGTATACTTCAAACATACTAGGTTCAAGACACTGAGCGCAATTTATAAAATCTGGAAGGCCGTTGGAAAAAAGCTAGGAATTGGGAGATATAACAGATATCTTAGGCTATACTCCAATAACGATCTTCCCTCAGAAATCTTCAGGGATACAGTCATGAAGGAATGGGATGGTAAGGGGATTAAAAAACTAGGTGACCTGCTGGATGCAGAAGGGGTGTTCTTTTCATTCCAAGAAATTCAAACTAAGTCTAATATCCCAGGATGTAATTTCTTTAAATATTTACAACTCAGGAGTTACTTTTATAAGAAACAGGGCGGGACAGTAGGGATGTCTTATTGTAGGATAATGGACTACTTGGAGCGTAGTACACGGGCAACGATTAGACAACGTTATGCTGAATTTTATGCATTAAAAACAGACGATAGAGAGAAATTCTCCAAGAAATGGGTGGAACAAGTAGGGGCGCACCCTGATGGTCTACAAAACTCATTAGATCTGGGACGGTCGGTTTTGTGCTCGGCTACGCTACAGACCCAGCACTATAAGACGATTTATGCTCTCTATCACACACCTGCAAGAATTGCCCAGTGGGGGGGCACTACGGGCATAACATGTCCAAGATGTAATTCAAGTAGTGCCAATATTGTACATATGTTTGCACAATGTCCACAACTCTATACATTAAAACTGGCAATCGAAGAATTTATGGACGTTTCTCTAGGGATAAAGACTAAATTGTCGGAAGAATTGATAATGTTAGGGGTGAATATAAGAGACAGCAATGAACACCCAGAATTTTTGTTTATGGCTACGGCAGTTTTAAGGATTATTATTGCAAGGGCTTGGCTTGATAAGACGGCACCCACATTTCAGACGTGGATAGCAAGGCTTCTCTCCACATATAATTTAGAGAAGGCAATTTATGATAGGAAAGGCAGAAGGGCAAGGTCATTGGGGGGTAAGATCTGGTTACCCATAGAGAAATGGAAGAATAGGAGCAAGTAGAGGCTTAAAATATAAGAAGACTGATTTTGATTGTACTTGAATTTTGTATTTGTGTTTGAATCTTGTGAAATATCTCTATTATTTTTCTCTTTTTTTATGGTCTGTACTGCTAAAATGTATATTGGTATTATTGGAAAAATGAGGGGGGGAAAAATTCAATAAAAATAGAGGGAGAAACAGTTTAGGCTGGCAAGATTTGGCCAGAACGGGATTGTATCTAAAATCTGGATTGGATAATCCTGTGGTTCTCTGTGATCTTCCAGAAGGTTATGTTGAGGATTACATGTAT
Source organism: Lissotriton vulgaris (assembly GCF_964263255.1). Lineage (NCBI taxonomy): Eukaryota > Metazoa > Chordata > Amphibia > Caudata > Salamandridae > Lissotriton > Lissotriton vulgaris. The sequence goes on along the minus strand of NC_141694.1, from coordinate 48,965,700 downwards.
ATTGTAGATACTGTAGATACTAACAACTCTTCTTTTCCAGGTACTTCTTACAACATTGATACAATTATCAGCCAGTTTCCCACAGGTTTTTCTGATAAAGTGAGGACTGTACTAGGTTTTGAACACAATATTCGTTTGAAACCAGATGCTCAACCTGTTGTACATACAGTCCTCTGTGTTTCAGGGATGAAATGAAAAATGTTTTAAAGAATCTTTGTACTGAGGGAATAAATGTACCTTGTGATTCCTTCTCATGGGTGTCTCCCATTGTAATTGTGCGGAAAACATCTTTGGGCTGACTTGCACTCTCTTAACAGCAACATTCTTGTAGACTGCCATCCCCTTCCCAAAATTCATGACCTTTTGGCCAGTATGGGGCAGCTCTACGTTTTTTTCCATAATAGATTTGCGGTCAGCCTTTCACCAAATTCCCCTCAGCGTTGAGTCTCAGGAACTTACAACTTTTGTACCCCCATTTGGTGCATTGAAGTACCTCAGACTGCCATTTGGTTTCTCCTCCGCTGCTAGCGTGTTCCATAAGCTCACGGACACCCTCTTCGAAGAAATGCGGACGACATTCTGATGTTCGCCAGCAAATGCCTATATTGACATCCTATCTAAAGTTCTTTCAAAGTTGAGCAGCACTAGGATGACCATTAGACATGAGAAATGCAAGTTTGGTATTCAGAAACTGGACTATTTAGGACACACCTTAACCCCAGTAGGTATTAAGCTCAAATTCTCTTTAATCAAAGCAATATGTGATGCTGCCCTGCCCAAAGATTTGGATGCCTTACGTTCACTCTTGGACTTGGCTGAATATTATGTATGATTTGTTCATAGGTATGCTCAGACAGTGGAACCTCTGAGAGCATTGCTAAAAAAGGGTGCAAAGTTCAGTTGAAACAATGATTTACATAGCACTCTTGACAAAATTAAACATCTAATCGAGGATGCAACTTTTTCAGGATGGCTGCAAATGCTTTGTGAATGTGGATGCAAGTTTGTCTGGACTTGGTGCTGTACTCGGACAATGGTGGGTGGTAAGGAACTTACCATTGCATTCGCTTCCAGGACACTGCAACCTGCTGAGACGTGATACAGCACTATTGAACGAGAGGCACTCACATGGCACTCACATGCATCTGTGTAAAACACAAGTTTATATCATACATTTGGGTATATGAGTTTGAGGTTTATACATGAGTTTGAGGTGAATACAGATCACAAGCAATAAATGTACATTCTTAATGGTGGAGGTGAGGTAATAGAAATTTCCAGGTAACCAATGTGTCCCCCACTCGCACCCTATCCATGCACCCATGTTCCTTGTATGTCGTGTAACTTCTTTTCTGTTCATGCTAGAGAGACGCAAATACATTTGCGTCCAACGTTAATATGTCAGCTATCCAGCCATGCATAAATATCCTGTTAATTAGGCTTCTAGGCCTATGGTGCCAACGTCTTTACATGGTGCACTTTCACGTTTTCCTGCCACGTTTTCTGGCCCAGTCGAGTTAGGCCCCTAAACGAGGCTCCGAGTTCTTTTCTCCTTCTGAATGCTGCCGTTAGGTATGCATCCCTGACCTCTGCCTTACTTCCTGCCTCAGACGAGCGGTGCCCGGCTCGGCCTGGTTCGCTTGCCAAGATGATGTTTTACCTACAAGCTATCTGTTCAGCTTCCTCGAAAACACATTCCAGTCTAGTGAAATAGGTAAACATATTCCCGGCTGCAGAGCAAAGGGCCCTGCTTTCCTGTCTCCATACAAGTAATTTACTGCTCCTGTTACCATGGTAGGCCCATGGCCCCCGCACTCTACATGAAGATGCGTATGCACGCACTAGCATTCAGTGTTGAACGGCCCCTGCCCGAGAGACCTTTTACTCCAGACACTACATCCTCAAAACATACGATATCAGATATGCTATAGGTACAGGTCGTTTTGACACTCCAGACATTAGTCTCCTCTACTCGTGCAAAAGTCATAGCCCCAGTTCTCCCCGGTTACACGTCATGCTCAGCTGCGCGCGCATATAGGTCATAAGTTTCTGATGATTCTGCAACTTTCTCTATGCATCCACCCACTTGTGACGTTTTATGTGACGATTCTCTGACATGTCCAGTGCACGCCCATGTGTACGCCTTCTTACACGCCTCCTGTTACGCACATGTGTTCTTATCACCTCTCTTTTCACCTGTTACGCCTACTGTATTCACTCCCATGTATACTGTTTTACTATATATATTGTGTGATGCTAATAAAATGTTAAAATGTCCCTTCCTGAACCTGAGTGGTGATGGAACCCGATGTCCCATGCTTCGAAGCATTATATTAAAGCCCGTATGACTCAGATACCACGGACTCTGCCTCTCATTTGAGCTATCCTTATGACTTGTAATTATATGGCAAAAACAGATACGGTAAACTTTATTTACCACATAATTTGGCGCCCAAACAGGAACCCCCCCTTCCCCACTCGCCGGTGATGTCCCGCAGGCCTTGACCCCTTCTACAGCCGCGACGGAACCAGTGCACTTCTGCGGGTTTTCCTGCTATTCTCCCTCGGGCCTACGGAGGAGACGGTGACTGCGAACCAGCATCCAGACGAGGCGGTGAGGAATGCAAAGGATCCCGACCAGAGCCCCTAGTCGAGAGAGCAAGGTCCGAGGTATTCAGAGGCCCACCTGTTCCGAAGCGCATGCGGCGTAGTAGCAGCCAGATGTTGTAGCAGTCCAGTTCAGTCCAGTTTCCGAGGCCTTCAGTTTTGCTTCCCGGTGAGTACCGTTGTTGGGAACGCATCTAGACGGGTTCATTAATTTGTTCCCGGTCAAGACAGGTCTGGGTACACAGGCCTGGTCCAGACGTGTTCACTTAGGTGAATACGGTCCGACGTGTCTCTTTATGGGACCGGTATTGTCTGTACTGTTTAGCAGTGCATCTAGTAATCCAGTAATTCAGTAATTCAGTAATTCAGTATTCTAGTGTTGCAACTCGAGATTCCAGTGCTTATGTGTTTTCTATGTATCAGGTAAAATGTTTTTATGTGGTTTTAATGTTGTGGTATGAATGACTGTTTTGCTATTCATTACTGTGTTTTACTGTGTCCACGTTTAAAGTAATCCGACCATGCCACTGTTTTCGAAGTTACGTCAGATAGGGACCAGGAAAGGGATATTAGAAGAAGCAGTTCCTGTTCCGTCTAGGGACACTCCTGGACATTTTATGTATAATAAGCATGGCTTAGATGCCATACTGTACCTAGATTTATGGGCAGACTACACTAAGGGTCTGGAAGAGAAGTATAGATGGCCTGTCTCAGGGACATGGGATGCTGATTGCATCATGAGAGTAGAAGAAGCGTTATGGAAAAAGAAAGCCAGACAATCCCAGAAAGATGCCATAGAATTATGGCGTAAAGAAGCGCATAGAAGAACAGAAAAAGAACTCAGAAAAGCCGAAAGAAGTAGAGAAGAATCCGAAAAAGCTAGAGAAAAAGAGTTACTAGAAGAAGGAGAACGAGTCAGAATAGAACACCAGGACAGACAGAGAAATGCACTTATTACAGGACTGTATCCAGTTCTTGCCGAGGGCCTGCCTAAGGCGACCCCGGAAGCACCCCGTAACCTGCCACCACCATTGGCCCCGACTAAACTCCGTCATAAACAAACGCAGCAGATATTTTCCTTTCTTCCTATTTAGATGATGTTGCTCCAGCATATACTAACGTACCCGTACCACCCGTTAATAATGCACAGCAGCCTGCTCCATCTGTTCAACCCACTGTTCAAGCCACGACCCCTCCACGCTCCCAAGTCACGCTTCCCGCGCCTGTTGTTACTTCCCCTACAGCTACTGCTACTGTTACTGTCCCACCTACTATTGGTCCTCTTAATCCTTTCGCGACAGATGTGACCCAGAGTCCGTCTCCAGTACATATGCCACCTCATCCCGCAGCTTCAGTCCAGTCAGTTCACGCCCAGGCTTCCGCTACAGGAGGCGCAGCAGGAGGTCATCTTCGCACCCCACCACAAGTTAAACGAACGACGCTTAGAGAATTAGCATTACAGCGTACACCTAGAGCAGCTACATTCGAAACCCTTAGACAATACATTACGGATTGTAGATATGACCCAGTACCTGGTAAGGGGGACATGATGTTATCTTCGCTACGTCTACGACGCGTCACAGATTATTTGATTCTTTTACCAGAAATGACTAACCATCTAGACAATATATATCACTTTATAAGAACAGGGGAGAGACCAGAATGCATTCGCGAGGCCATGGCACATCAAAAGGTCGAGACACAAAGTATGATTTTACGATTTCTGATTAATTGTTTGATAAGGGAACGAGATCGACCAGGTACAAGCCAAGAAGAGAAGGACATGTTGATACATTGGAGTAATAACATAGCTGATGGTAAACATGATAAGCAAAATTGCATAGATTCTATGTACAGAAAGATCCGTAAAGAGATAGTGAAAATACACGAAAAAGAGAAAGAAGCTAGGGGAGCTGAGAAAGAGAGTGAAACCGAGGAGGAAGAGATAGATAGCCCTGAAGAAGAAACGCCAGGAACAATAGCGTACGTAGGTAGAGTGAAACTTCCTAAACAGTATTCTTTTGATAGACCTTTTGACAGACCCATTCGCCTAGAAAACAAGAAACGCTTCCTTTATCCCATACCAGAACAATGTTCTCTTGAATATGTATTTCAAGTTACTGATAAACTACTGAAAGAAAGAATAGGTTACCATGAACTTAGTACAATGCGAGATCAGGAATTAGCACGGTCAGCAGTCCAATGGGCAGGCAAGGATAGCATATATAAAGATGATTCAGTAGCACAAACGTTTTTGACCCTTTCCCCAGACGAACAGCGACTTGCTGGTATGTACATGATCCAGCATCTCATTTCGCTATATGAGAGTCAGCATTCTGATCCAGGGCCCCTATATAATATATTGGAAGAATTACTGCTAAAAAGATGGAGAGGCCTAGGTACCGATTTAATTAATATCATTCTAGAACAACGACACAAATCCAGAACTTTCTTGACTCCACACTTCGTTTCTGTCCCACCCCCAGTAAGACAACCGTTTCATATGGATAGACAGAATCCCTTACGAGAAGTGCACCCCGTCCAGGCCGCAGGGGGTACGCTTCAGCGAGTATTCGTATACACACCCCTAAGCAAAATGGAACTATTAGAAATGAAGAAAATAGTGCCCTGTCATGATAAAGATCCGGCAGGTTTTCACCGTGACATAAAAGACATGTTACTAATGGGAGATTATACATATTCCGACATTCTGAAAATGTTAAAGGTATTGTTGCCGGCTCGTATCTACGAGAAACTGAAAGAGAAAGAATGGGAGGTGGGAGATAAAAAGATTAATTGGGCTGAATTAGAAGACGAAGAAAATGGACGTACCCCAGGTTTAGGTCTTGGGGAAAAAGCTAAAGCATTACCAGGATTATTAGTACAGGTTTTGCCGAGGTTATTGACAATTAAAAAGGAAGACTGGGATGCAATCTCAGCCTGCAAACAGAAACAAGACGAAGACACTAGTGATTTTTATTCTAGATTCGAAAAATGTTTTATTATAAATAGTGGCCTGAAAACAAGTAGCGAATCATATCCACATCTTTTTGTAACCAAATTAGTCGAGAATTCCTTACCACAAGTTAAAAATAGAGTACTGAAAGTCGAGAGCACATGGCAAGCAAATACCCCTTCCCAGATGTTACAAATGTTACAGTATCACCAGAACAGAATTAGAGAGGAACATGATCATGAACAGAGACGTATGAGAGACACGAAAATGAAAGTACTAGTTGCCCAATCTGTTCCAGCTGACGGTCATAAAAAGGGTACAGCACCGCCAGGTCAATCCGCAGCTCCCGTTAAAGGGAACTGCAACTATTGTAAGCAGCCAGGACATTACATAAATGAGTGTTTGGTTTTGAAACACAATATTGCTTCAGGCAAAACGAAAGAGAGACCACGGCCACCTAGACAGGTGGAAATGCCAGTCATCAGATTATACACATTGACCACAAATAGAAATTCATCTGCAAACTTGTCCACAGGATAACGCTGTGACAGAAACCTAGGAAAAGCTGATATGTCCATTTCTTTCCACTCATGCGACAGCACCTGCTGGATCGCATCATGTAATGGCACATTCTCAGGCTCCGCCCGGCTGATTATTTGCCACAAAATCATCCTCACCAGCCGATGGACAAGCTGCAAGGAAACTCAAGTTTTCCCTAACATGCTTCAAGAGATCTGCCAGCTCAGAACCTTGAACATATTCACCCCGCCGGCTCTCCTCCTTAGGATCACCCCACCATCTTTTGCCTGGGAATCTGAGGTGGAGGCTGCCCATCCTTAACACTTAATTGAAGCTTCAGTTAAGGCAACCTTAAAGGCTGCCTCAACTGAAGCTTCAATCAAGTGTTGCAGCGACTGTAAAGAGGGCGGCACAGAAGGAGCAGCGTCTTCCTTAACAGGCTCCATAGTACTCAAACTCCAATTAACAACTAAACCAACCTCCAAGGATGACGTTATACGAGGAAGGCACAAACAACTTTCTGTTTTACACCGGTGACCCAGAAAAACCAGGGCACATGACTTCGCCCAGCAGGGACAGCTGGAGGAGGCATCAGCCCTATGTTCTCCTCATGTGCCTTGCGGAGGAAAAGAGCTTGCTAATAACTAAACCTCCCGCCTGCCAAAAGGGCCCTTCTGTGAGTACTGGCAAAGAGGTATACCAAAAATGCCTGCTACAGCAGGAGCGACTGTGGTATGAAGTTATTAGGTTCGCTCTTCCGCAGGCGAGTGGGCATAGGTCTCTCAAGGTCAACATTGTATTGTTTTAACTCCATGTGTTCATTTAATTGTTGATCCACGCTCGGGGAGCGGAAGGGCATCTGCAGGTCTCTCTGCAACTTTATCAGTTATGGTGGAGATTTGTGGGCGTCGGACAACCCCAGTCATGGATGGGATTACCTTGCAATAAATCTTCATTTTCAACATTTCTATGCCTTCGCTTGTGATTACTACATATTGGCGATGATTGGAATAGATTTTCACACCCACCTACTCACTCTGGATTATTTTTTCTTTTTTCCTCGGATCACGCTACTTGGTTTAGTTGCTCAACGACTTATCGGAGTCATCCCATTGGAATGTGTGGTTTGGATTTCTTCCGCTTTGGTGTAGTGAATATTCTTCATTTGTGTCGATGGAGCCTTTCTACGGTTGATTTCACTCACTTTGGTATAGAGGGCCTCCTCCAATACATGATAAGTCTTATTCCAGTTCTCTTAGAGATAGAGCTAAGTCCCAGATCTAACCTTAAGGGGAGCAGTGGGGTGATAGCAGACCTGTCAGTTGTCGCATATATCGGTTTTCTACCACCACCAAGGCAGCCGTATCCCTGTGGCCCCCCAGCTCTGCGCCATACAAGGTTGGAGGCAAAATTGGGTACCTCGGTGCATTTTTACTATTTCCCCTGTTATTTGTTCTCATTTGAGCCTACACTGTGCTATGTGGGTGTGCCATTCAAGTTGCTCTTTTAGGGTATATGCCCTTCCTATCACAGTTAATTCACATGAAAAATCATTACGAATAGCAACCCAGCTGGCTGCTGCATAATCTGCAACGTTTCCTTTGTCTTCGACGTTTCTACTTCCTTCTGTACAATTCCCTGTGGCCAGTTTCTGCCTGCTACGTCATGCCCCGGCCCGGTTCTGCGCAGTAGATTTAAATTGTAAGCAGGACGGACAAGGGGGTGGCTTGAGCTGCACACCATTGTGGGCCTGACCGTGGCTGGCTGCAGGCAATAAATCAAATACTTTAATCGTGATGATTGTTTGTCTGGGTCAGAGACCGTGAGTGACAATCATCATATTTAACATTTTTGATTTGCATAGCTGCAGTGCCAAGGTTTCAGACTGCTATGTGTGACATTTTCATAATTACAGTGTAATTATGAGTGATGTTTCACTTTCAATGAGTATGAATGACACTTTCTTGCAAGAAAAAGACAAGCAATGAAGGCGAGGGAAACATATAAATATAAAAATTAGACCCATGATTTGAGCAACAAGAAACTCTAAAAAGATCTACAGTGGCTGACTCATAAATACAATGAAATCATGAAAATGACACAAATAGAAATCTGAAATATTGGCAGCTATGGCACTGATTTAACTATTCTGTGCATTCTGGGAGTTGTGGTCTTGATATGCTCCTCAGTGGACCACTTTGCATAAATATACTTGAAAATAAAGATACCTAAAACGAAAGCCTTGGATTGTGTAAACATGGTGTCCTGCTGGCTGACATCCTAAATATCCAGCGTTTCATTTGTCCAGGTTGTGGTGTCTTGCACTCTATTTTAACGGAATGGGGCACATTTTCCATTATTCAGACTTTACCCAGAGTAAGAGAGCTAAAGGCAAAGAAAGGAGAAAAGAGTAAAAAAGGGGAAAGCATGGACGAAAAAAAAACCTGTAAGAGAATAAAGCTAAAAAAACAAGCAGTGTGGGGGTGGTGGAAAATGGCAATAGTTATCCACAAGTCTAGGCACCCCAGCTTTCAGCTGCTCCTGAAGTGGGTCTCTAAGAAAACGTTGGACCCCCTGTGATTAATATTATTTTTTTAAATTAGACACTGTCTCTATCTTTACCTCATTTTCAATCGTTGACAGTCCATGTCTCCCTAGTTCAGGGCGTCCGTCCCTCCTTCCTGGATGATTTGTCCTCACTCCCTGGGAGGCCTGGCTTTCACAGGTGCTCTGTGTTAGGGCTCCACGACTCCTTCCCTTTCCGAGAATATATTGGGCTCCCCTGTCACAGTCTTTGTCTGCTGATCTTTTAGGTACGATGTGATATGCCTGCGAGTTCTGCATCCTCAGGGACCTGGGATTATCTCCCGGTTTTGAAAGGCCTCGTTCCCTGGCCTTTATGCAGTGGCCAACTCGGTTCCCTGCTGTGGGAAACACTGTGTGGAGTTTGTTGCCTCGCTGATGCCATTTACAGAACCACGGTAAATACCCCATCAAAGTCAAGTCACGTGCAATGCCTCAGCAGGACACGTCCTTGACGTGGCACACAGCCCATGAAAGTGACATATTCACCAGGCCTATATTTCACAGTCAGTGATTGTGCTGTCTGGCATTACTGAGACTGCAGCGTCAGAAAGAAAATACGACTGGTCGTCTAAAAAACTTCACACAGGTCACTTTATCCCAAACACGCGAAGTAATCCTAGCCTGCAAATCTGGCGCTCCCTCTGACTCCTGCCCCCCACAAATTCTCCATCAGCTAATTGATGTGGTGAATCCCATCATAAATGGGATTGTAAACTCCTCTCTCAACTCAGGTATAGTTCCACGAGAATGGAAACAGGCAGTCGTGAAACCTTTGATGAAAAAGCTCAATAAATCCACCACAGACCTTGCCAAATTACGCCCAATCTCTCTCCTCCCAGTCTTGGGTAAAATCACTGAACAGATGGTCTACAAAGAGCTAAAAAGCCATATAGAAACCTATAATGTCCTCCATCCCCAACAATCAGGTTTCCGACCTCATAATTCTACGGAAACGGCATTAATCGAACTGACTGACTCCATAAAGCTACTGCAGGATCAAAGAAAGAACGCTGTTCTGATTCTATTGGATCTCACAGCAGCGTTTCATACCATCTCGCACACTATACTGTTAGACAGATTAAAAGACATTGGGATCTCAGATGTGGTACTAGCGTAGATAACATCCTTTCTAACAGATAGATATCAAACCATTGCACTAGGCCCTTTCCTCTCTAAAGAAAAAAAGGTTTTGTCTGGAGTCCCTCAAGGTTTCGTTCTGAGCCCTCTACTATTTAATGTTTATTTGGTCCCTCTTATTTCCTTGATTGAATCATACGGCATACTTGTGACATTGTATGCCGATGATACTCAACTTATTGTGCCACTTGACGAAAACTCCACAAATGCTGAACAAAACCTCAAGAACTGCCTGAAGGATGTATTCCACTGGATGGAAAAAACCCATCTTAAATGTAACGCCAACAACACAGAAATCCTCCCTATGGGAAAAAATGTCAATTTCTGTCCCAGCATATGGTGGCCAGAGGACTCCACTGCTCCCCCTCAGACTGTGGCGACAGCGAGAAATCTCGGCGTCCTGTTTGACACCGAGTTATCATTCGATCAACATGTTAGGAATGTGGCAGGAAGCTGCTTTGGTATCATAAAATCTCTTCAGAAGTTCTTTGACTTCCTACCCACTGACTCAAGAAAGGCAGTAGCAGTGGCTTTAATCCTCGCCCGCCTCGACTATTGTAATGGTCTGATGGCGGGGGTGAAAAAATCCACGCTGAAAAAACTCCAAAGTGTACAACATTCAGCAGCCAGATTAGTACTAAAACTACCAAGGAAATCTTCAGCATCAGCTGCTTTGAAAACCCCTCATTGGCTACCTCTGCATAAAAGGATACTATTCAAAATCCTAATCATCGCCTTTCGGGCATTTAATAGCACAGGCCCAAAGTATCTTACCAGGCGTTACCCCCACTACAACCCTTCCAGGACGCTACGATCCTCTAATGATAATCTGATAAAACTAGCTAAATTTAACTACAAAACCAAAGGTGGTAAGACCCTAACCTATCTGTCCTCTAGAGCCTGGAATTCCATGCCCAAGAATCTTAGGTTTCTGACTCAAGAATACCAGTTTAGGAAGCAACTAAAAACCTGGATCTTTTCTTTCTCCCAGATGAATATGTCATGGCCACTATCTAATTCTGCCTTAGTAATTGTTTGCACACTATCTAGCCAGCGCCAGGATGCTCCTTCCAGAGCGATAGTTGCACTTTATAAATACATAATACAAATACAAATACAAAAATACAAGACTTCTAAAGTAGAAAGTGAATGATCCCATAATAATGCAGCACATTCCAGGAAGGTGACAGGGACTGCCCCTCTAACAATAGATCAAGCACCCATTTGGTGGCCTGATATATAAAGTCAACAAAATAGCAAAAGCTGCATTCAGTGCCATGGAAGTATTCAGTCAGAATTAAGACTCTTACGGCCAGATTCATCAATGTCCCGATTTGCGAGTCCTCAATAGCGATTATTAAGGAATCGTTATTAAGGACTTGCAAATCGGGATTCATGTAGAAATCGCTAAATAAATTGCGATTCCTACAGCCTCCTTATTGCGATTAGCAAATTGCTAATCCCAAATAAGGAATAACTCCCCATTCATTCCTAAAGGCCCATAGGAATTAATGGGGAGTCATTCCTTATTTGCGATTAGCAATTTGCTAATCGCAAATAAGGATACGATTTCAAGGGTGCCAGGGGTGTCCAAAGGACACCCTGTAGCACCCCTGAAATGTCAATGTAGACTGATGTTGCGCACACACATGTCCAAAGGACATGTGTGTGTGTAACATCCAACTTAGAAAAATGCACTAAAGTGCATTTTTCTAAGTTTTCGCTATTTACCACGAAGTCTGACTTCGCGGTAAATAGCGGCCAAAAATAGCGAATTCGCAATTTAAAAATGGTTAATGAATTGCATTTAGGGAATCTCAAATAGAGATTCCTTTAATACAATTCCTCGCAATTTAGCGATTTCGCAATTAGCGATTTCTGCATTTGGGATGATGAATCCCAAATGCAAAAAATGCGCTCGCAAAGGGCCAGATTCTCAGAATCTGGCCCTTTGCGAGCTCATTTTTCTTTGATGAATCTAGCTGTTAATGTTACATCAGGGCTCTTGGCCACAATGGTGGACTCCTCTGCAAAAGAGCACAATATATGTGCGGCCTGTTTTGTGCTGCACCACATTGCATTACATCTCATTGACCTTTGCACTGGAATGTAGGCAAACGCAGGATTTCAAGCAGTGTCAGTGATCGAGCATAGGGACTGGAGGTGGGCCCGAAGAATAGGGTGCTGGTGTGCCCTTTCTTCTGAGTGCCCTGGCTGGGAGCAAAACGGGGAGAACTGGCAGTTGTTAGTTACTGATGAGCTGTGGTTAGTGTAACTCTTCCGGTAATGTCAATCTGAGACCCCATATCAGCCTGTCACTGCATTAGACTAAATATTCATTTGCCGCCCTCAGTGCTATCCATGAGCCATGCGTAGCTGGGTAATGCTACACCACCTCACCCACATTCTTCCAGCAGAGCACGTCATAGTCATGTGAGGCAATCATGCCAGTCACCCTCTTTTTTGCACAACGTCAAAGTCCTGCCAAGCCCATGCTGTGATGTCATAGCACGTGCTCTGAAGCCTCACGTGGGCGCCAATTGTGCTGCATAAATATTTACAGTAAGTCCGCATTGTATGGCTTTAAAAGTCTGTACGTGCTCTCCAGTACAGTCAACAGCGACACAGGGACTTGCGTACAGCGCCACTAGCAATAGAAGTGGAAGCCATGAATAGAGAGCATACTGCCTAATGCCAGAATAGTAACCCTGTACATCTGCATTTTGAGAAGACATAATGTTACTTTGCTGCACAGGGAACCTCCAAGTAGATTGTGAAGTGGATGTACAATGTAGAGCTTAAACCATAACTTCTCTCACTCGTGTGCCATCCTGCTGCTGGTGGAACATTCTCATCAGGAAACATACCGATTTAGGCAAGCAAGAGGGAACCTATTTTTATTATGTAATAGGAGGTGGCCTTTGAGGCGAGAGGGGGCCCTTTAGAACGAACCCTAGTTCTACAGTGATAAAGCTGTCGGGCCAAACTCTTACAATGTCCTTCGCAGACATCTTCATCAAAGCTCATTCATCCCTCCATCTACCCATTCATTCATCCATTTATCCATATATCCATCCATTTAAATGGGATCACTCGCCATAGTCACCTCCATGTTCTTTCGAGATTCAAAAGGCTGCGCACATGCGATGCACATGTAGTCGTCATGGACATTTATTGAGCGCATGCCTGTCATAAAGTGTCCTACAAGTTGTCACACAAGTCACGTGAATTGTCACATAAGTGCCATTGAGGACAACCTATGCTTCATGTTCACGGTTGGGCTAAATGATTGGTGGTAGGGTCTGTAACTATGTGCTGCTGAAACAATGGCAGTGGGAAATGCCAATTATTAACCCTCAATGTAAATAGACATACACATCTGCTAATCTGCTTCACATAACACTCAGACACATGCCCTGTGTCTTCTCTGTGTGGATTCCGGGACATGTAGCAGAAGCAGGGTGTAGGTACAGGTTACCTTCAGACGAAGCACATGCCCCAGTCAATGGCTACTAAGGGCTACTACTCGAGGGCACATCTGGGCCTTTGAAGCCTTGTCAATATCTAAACACTGCTAGATGGAGTTACCAAATGATATAGCAGGCAATATTAAATCAGCCCAATAAGGTGTGGAGCAATAGAGCCCTTGCCAGTGGGGCTGGCACTCTTAATCCCAGTGGAAGTAGCAATGCTCAGAAAAGTGCAACAATGAATAGTGATACACTAAACTATCCATACACTTACAAAAGTAGTTGCACTCACAGCGCTTTAAAGAGTCTGCATCCGTAAACTCTCTCCTGTGTTAAACAATCAAAATGATACTTGGACGTCATGGGGAAATGCTCTTCAAGGATGGTGAGCTGTAGCACTAGTCTTCCACAGGCCTCCCTTGTGAGGTGTTTTTTAGATACAAATTGTTCATACTGACTGCTGAGACATGGTTAGATAAGTCCTTGTCCGCCTCAGATTCCTCCAAATTAAATTCAGGTAATTTACTTTGCTTTAAAAGTTAATGCAATCTAATATGTAATGAAAAATGTTTTGGAAAATGCTTTGTTTTGGCCTTTCTGTCTCCCAAATTTTCTGGGGGGGAGAACCCCCCCAAACTCCCCCTAGAAGTTCCTGCTCACTACACATGCTCGCTACACACCATATGGGGGCAGGACTCACTTTTACTTTGTTCTCTCTGATTCACTACTCATGTCTATTTTCGGTGCTCTATGTAAGAATGTCTAGGGGTACATATGACTGGGTGTGTAACCTGGTGCTCTTTAGGTTCATCATCTAATATTTACTGTGCTTTGAAAGTTGATACAATTGAATATGTAATGAAAACTGTGCTGTAAAATTCAACATTTTGGCCTGTCTTTTTCCACAAATTTAAAACCAAACCCCTCTGCTAGTGGTCGGGCTCGCTCGCTGCGCTCGCTCGCAACGAGCCGGATGGGGGCTGGTCTGGCTGAATTTGTCAGGGCTGCTTTCAGTTCCCATAGCGAGGTTTCCTCATTCTTCAAGACATTAATTGGCTAGCATGCTGCAACTTCTGAGAGCGTGCGCATGCCCGTTCCCCTACATCTAGCCCACAGTACGTGCTTCCTGAAGCACATACATATCTGCACTGCACCCTGGGAGCTCCATATCTATGTCAAAAGCGCGAATACTTGTCCTCAATAGTGTGCGCGTTCGTATTTGATCTCCGTTTTCGTTAGCGTACCTTTTCACATGCATGCATGTGTCTTCATTTCAAGGCATAACAAGTCTTCCTGGCAACGATTAATGGAAAGCATGTACATGCCTATTTTTTCCATTCTATAAGCTGGTCTATCCATGAGGGTCAATCTGTTAGCTCAGTTAGTGTACACAACGAGGATACTATTGGTCTAATAAACACTGGCAATAACCCTGGAAAACAACCATTCAAGAAATCTCTAATATGCTTTAGGTGTGGATCAAAATCACACATAGTCAATTCTCCTAATTGTCCTGCTATCAACAAGAGAAGTATGACCTGCAAAAAAGTGGGACATTTTCAAGCTGTTTGTAAAAGTGCAGAAAAATCATCCAAGGTTAACAGCATTAAAGTTTCTGAAGATGTTCACAGCTATTCTGAGAAACTTAGTAACATAGTTCTGACAATTGAATGCAACACCCTGCTTGGAGTAGCTAATGTAAAGGGTCCATGGTTTGAGCTCATATTTGAGATGTACAACATCAAGTCATGGCTGACTCTGGGTCATCGATCATAATCTTATCTGATGTCACTTTTAAGAAGAAATGGAAAGGTTTGTAGTACTTTCTCAAACAGATGTCAATCCCAAAGAATTAGGGGAACCTGAGATTAATACGCTTGGTTATTTTAAGTCAAAAGTAATGTGCTTGGGTCAACATACCATTACTAAAGCGTGTGTGACAATTAGAGGGAGAAACAATACCGAGGAGGCAAGATGGCCGCTGTAGCGCTGCAGTGAGAAGTCGCATCTTACCCCCTCTCTGACCTATAGTCTAAATGAGGAGGCAGATGACTCAGGGACTATAGGAATGCAGTCCACCCTCCAAACTGTAAGGATTCATCAAGGCGAGAGCGACGGAGTGATTTGGCAGAGGGAAAGCGGCGTTCTTGCCAGAGCTGTATCCCTTTGGAAAAAGACCAGGGCTCTGTCTATCGCATTGGTCGAAGCGCTACATTGTCTTCTGGCCGAGAGGGGGATGGCGCAGCGTGGTAAGGAGAAACAACAGCCGCCGCTTGGTAGCACGAGTAAAAAGGCTAGCCAGAGGGACGCAGCAAAGCTGGGCGCAATCCCTAAAATCAAGATGCTGATGCCCCCCGCAAGGAAATCCACACCGGCTGCCCTAACGTCATCTGCTGCGATGAAAGTGCAGCAGCGCAAGCTGGATAAAGCGCATGAAAAGGAAACAAAGCTGACGCGAAGCGCCGCTGCTGCCGCTCGAAGTACCGGGAATCAGGAAGGACCGGCCCGGGGACTGACGGATAAGAAAAGAGCCGATAGAGATAGAGACCTTACCTTGAGACAGCCCTCGGTAGCATAGGCGTTTGGGTCATTGGCAAACACGGGGGAAGTTGGAACAGCGGCCGCAGGCAAACCGACTGGAGCTGCGAACAGGAACGTCCTCGAGGACGCCAGCGGCTGCGTTGCTAGGCAACAGGGATGCGTGGACCTCACGCTTCCCGCGGAAATCTCGGCAACCTCGGCAGCAATGGCAGACGGTTTGCAGAAGGAACCGGAGAGCCAAGGTGAACTGGGGAACGCCGTCTGGAGGGTAAGAGAGGACACTGATGGGGCAGAGAGCCACAATACCTCCCAAATGTTGAATGCTTTAAAGGAGGTGGAAGCGGAGATGTTGGGGGGACAGAATCAGCAACAGGGGCCCAAGGAAGCAGAATGGGGGAGCCTGGTGAGCCTTGATTCCCAGAAAGAATTAACAGAGCCAGCCATTGTCGAGGGGGCTGAGGGAGACAGGTTCTTCACAGTCCCAGAGGGTCCGAATCTACCATTGCCAGTAGTGATGAGCAGAAAGAATCTTCAGATCCAAGTCTCGGCACGGAGGACAGCGGAAGCTCTAGAGGCTCCAGGGGGTCCAGGGGGAGACGCACCCTGAAAAAACACAAGGTGGGAGCAAGGCGGGCTGGGTCCCCTCTGAGCATTCATAAAAAACTACTATGGGACTACTCAGCTACATCTAGCATGTATAAAGAGGATGGGCAAGATGGACAAGGAGAGGGGGAGAAACTTGACATTATGTTTGCCACGTTAAAACAAATCCAAGTAGAAGCCAGAGCGGAAAGCAGAAGAGCTAGGCACGATACCAAAAAAATCCAAGCCGCAATCAGGAAAGTAAATAAAAAATACGAAGAGGTAGAAGAGAGAGTGGTATGCGTTGAAGAGAGAACTGGCAGATTGGAGGACGAAGTAACGGACTGGAATGTATATAAAGCGGAGCAGGAAAAGACTGTGGAGGACTTGCAATGGAAAGTGGAGGAGTTAGAGAACCGCCAGAGGCGTAATAATGCTAGGCTCCTTGGGATAGAGGAAGGGGTGGAAAAACAAGATCCAAGAGGGTTCGTCATCAAGTTGCTAAAAGGGGCTTTTCCTGATGTACCATGGCAGTGGGAGATGGAAGTCCAAAGGGCCCATAGATTTCCACTCACCAGAAAGAAAAGGCAGGATGGGGGTACAGATACACTCCCAAGGGCTATGTTGGTGTTCTTCGGGAACTTTCTAGCAAGACAAGAACTGATGGACAAGGCCAGGCCAGATTCCAAGAAATCTTTTGATGGTGTAACATTCTTTGCCAGGCCTGACTTTTGTCATGTGACAGTGGAGAGGAGATGGCGCCTCAGACAGTTAATTGCAGCATTCCAGAAACAAGGGGCAGAGGCGTACCTAATGTTTCCGGCAAAGCTAAAAGTTATATCTGCAGGACGTATGAGAATGTTTTTTTCTGAAATAAAGGCGGGGGAATTTCTGGCAGAATTAACAGAACAATGCAGAGATAAGAGTAAGGAATCGGCAAAAGGGAAGGACTAGGGGGAAAGGAAAAAGTTGAACAGGGAGGACTGCATTGCAATCTGTTCTAAACTGAGTCATCACGGATACTAAGGGAGGGAGAGGGAAGGAGAGGGGGGGCGACTCTGCAACGCACAGCGATCACGCATAGGTCAGTTCTGACCTATTTGCCTGTGCTAGGGGGGGGGAGGGAATCTGGTAGGTGGGAGGGGGTTAAGGGGGAGGGTGGTGCTGGGTGCGGTGTTGGTGTAGGAGGAGAGAGACATGCAGTACAGATTTGGAAGATACACAAAGGAGGGAGACAACTACTGATTAGCTTCATAGGAGGAATGGGAGAGTTGGCAAAGTTAAACTTGTTTAATGGCTGTTAGGATAATCACGCTCAATATTTGTGGGTTAAATAATGCAGAGAAAAGGCAAAAACTAGCCGCAGCATTACGATTTTGGAGATCTGATATAGTTTGTCTACAGGAGACGCATGTGGCTAGGAAAGATAATTATATGCTGGAGCAAATGGGGTTTGAGGTGCTGGCCTATACAGGTCAAGAAGATAGGAAAAAGGGGGTGGCGATATTAGCTAGGAAAGGGGCTGTAAAAGTTAAAAGGAAGAAAGAGGATCAAGAAGGGAGATGGGTCTTGTTGGATGTGGAAACATTGGCTGGGAGATTCACAATTACCTCAATATATGGGTCAAATGAAGATGAACCTGAACTGCTGGAATTTCTGGATGGGGAATTAGCACTGTGGCCGGAGCCTGTAGTATGCTGTGGGGACTTCAATATTAATGGTTTGGATGGCTTAATTGAGAGAGATGGGGGTAAATACCGGGGTAGGAAGATAAGGACACATAAGGCAGTACAAAATCCAGCTCGACACAACGCCTTGGTGGATATGTGGGCTGAGAAAAATCCCATAGGCACAGGCAGCACCTACTATTCAGCTCCTCATAGAAAGGTTACTAGACTGGACTATTTTTTCATCTCGAGCTCACTGATGGGTAGAGATGATATTGAACGACTCCCTAGGTTAGTGTCGGATCACAATCCGTTGGTTTTAAGCCTGACATTTTTTAGAGAAAGGGATAGGACGCACAATCAATGGACATTTGAACGGGGGCTGCTAAAGGAGGAGGAGTATGTGAAAAGGATGCAGGAATGGATTACACACTATTGGGACATAAATAGATATTCGGCATCAGCGGATATGGTGTGGGATGCTTTTAAAGCTGGAGTTAGGGGAGAGACACTAAGTTATACTATACTAAAAAATAAAAAAGAAAGGGAGAGGATAGAAGAGAGGATTAGAAGTCTGGCGAGTTTAGAAGAGGGTCTAGTGGGTGCAATAAGTAGACAAGAACCTATTGAACAGATTTTATTGGATATAGAGGTACAGAAAGCGGAGACAGGAGTAACGATGGCGCAGAAGGCAGCAGGGAATTATCTAGCAAAAAAAGAAAAATGTTATGAGTTCAACGAAAGAGTGGGTCATTTATTAGCAATTAGAACCAGACAAACATTAGCTGCAGGGGAAATAAAAGAAATCAAGGACAGCACAGGGACTATAGTTAATAAGGTGGAGGAAGTGCAGGAAGTCTTTAGGAGGTTCTATGAATTACTATATGAGCAGGATGCAAGTAATGATCTGCCAAGGATACCAGAATATTTGTCACATACACCACATAGAGGGTTAAGTACGGAAGATAGAGAGAGATTGGATCTTCAGTTAACGCTACAGGAGGTAAGAGAAGCAACATTTAGCCTCCCCTCTGGCAAAGCAACAGGACAAGATCAGATTCCTGTTGAATTTTATAGGACCTTTTGGGATGTGCTGGGAACAGACATCTGGACAATATGCTGTATGGTGCAGGGGGGTAGGGTAGTTCCACAGTCCTGGGCCGGGGCGGATATAATTGTAATATTAAAAAAGGATAAGCCTCTAATAGAGCCAGGCTCATACAGGCCAATAACGTTATTGAACGCAGACGCAAAAATATTCTCTAAAACACTAGCAAATAGGCTTAGTAGGGTTATTGAGAGTCTGGTGTCCCCGGAACAGCATGGCTTTATACCAGGCAAGGGGACTACCCAGCACACCAGACAGATGATCACCGTCCTGGATGCAACCGAGGTGGCAGGAGACCCTGTCGCGGCTATTTTTCTGGATGCTGAGAAGGCTTTCGACAGGGTCTCCTGGGACTATCTGTGGAAAGCCCTGGAATGGGCTGGGTTGGGTGAAGGCTATATAAAGGCAGTTCAGGCACTTTATAAGAACCCATCGGCTAGGATAAGAATCAACAAATCATACACAGAGGTAGTACGGATCCGACGCGGGACTAGGCAGGGATGCCCAGCTTCACCTCTACTATTTGCTATATACCTAGATCCGCTACAAAGAAGGCTGACAAGTAATCACAGGATCCCCCCAGTCAGATTACACGAGCAGGAATATAAGTTGTTCGCCTATGCGGATGACGTTGCAATCATAACATCAGCGCCAGGGGGGCCCCTAATAGAAATAGAGCAAGAGGCAAAGAAATTCAGGCTTTTCGGGATATCTTATAAATAGAGGAAAGACGCAGATAGTGCAGAACAGGTTTGCCAATTGCCAGGATACCAGAGTAGTTCCGGAAGCAATGTATTTGGGGATCAGGGTATCAGCGGAATTGGATAGAGTCGTAGAGATTAACATAGAGCCACTCTTAGGGAAAGTTAAAAGAAACTTAGAGAGAGTCAATAATTTACATCTGACGTTAATGGGGCGAATTAATATGATTAAAATGGTTACGTTTCCGAAACTTCTATACATCCTTAGAGCAATCCCCTTATATGTTGATGGTACATGGTTTAACAAAATAGAAGCAATTATGAATAGGTTTATATGGGCACAGGGGAAGACACGAAGGGCGTATCGTTTCTTGACACTCCCAAGGGAGAAGGGGGGTTGGGGCGCACCTGATTTTAGATTATATTATTGGGCAGCAGTTCTAGAATACGCACAAGGGTTATTAGGACGGGGATGTGGGAATGCTTATGAAGCAGTTCTGGGTAAGGAGGCAGGGAACGCCTTGGTGAATACAGTGGATTATGTATACTTCAAACATACTAGGTTCAAGACACTGAGCGCAATTTATAAAATCTGGAAGGCCGTTGGAAAAAAGCTAGGAATTGGGAGATATAACAGATATCTTAGGCTATACTCCAATAACGATCTTCCCTCAGAAATCTTCAGGGATACAGTCATGAAGGAATGGGATGGTAAGGGGATTAAAAAACTAGGTGACCTGCTGGATGCAGAAGGGGTGTTCTTTTCATTCCAAGAAATTCAAACTAAGTCTAATATCCCAGGATGTAATTTCTTTAAATATTTACAACTCAGGAGTTACTTTTATAAGAAACAGGGCGGGACAGTAGGGATGTCTTATTGTAGGATAATGGACTACTTGGAGCGTAGTACACGGGCAACGATTAGACAACGTTATGCTGAATTTTATGCATTAAAAACAGACGATAGAGAGAAATTCTCCAAGAAATGGGTGGAACAAGTAGGGGCGCACCCTGATGGTCTACAAAACTCATTAGATCTGGGACGGTCGGTTTTGTGCTCGGCTACGCTACAGACCCAGCACTATAAGACGATTTATGCTCTCTATCACACACCTGCAAGAATTGCCCAGTGGGGGGGCACTACGGGCATAACATGTCCAAGATGTAATTCAAGTAGTGCCAATATTGTACATATGTTTGCACAATGTCCACAACTCTATACATTAAAACTGGCAATCGAAGAATTTATGGACGTTTCTCTAGGGATAAAGACTAAATTGTCGGAAGAATTGATAGTGTTAGGGGTGAATATAAGAGACAGCAATGAACACCCAGAATTTTTGTTTATGGCTACGGCAGTTTTAAGGATTATTATTGCAAGGGCTTGGCTTGATAAGACGGCACCCACATTTCAGACGTGGATAGCAAGGCTTCTCTCCACATATAATTTAGAGAAGGCAATTTATGATAGGAAAGGCAGAAGGGCAAGGTCATTGGGGGGTAGGATCTGGTTACCCATAGAGAAATGGAAGAATAGGAGCAAGTAGAGGCTTAAAATATAAGAAGACTGATTTTGATTGTACTTGAATTTTGTATTTGTGTTTGAATCTTGTGAAATATCTCTATTATTTTTCTCTTTTTTTATGGTCTGTACTGCTAAAATGTATATTGGTATTATTGGAAAAATGAGGGGGGGGGAAATTCAATAAAAATATTTTTTAAAAAAAACAATTAGAGGGAGAAACAGTTTAGGCTGGCAAGATTTGGCCAGAACAGGATTGTATCTAAAATCTGGATTGGATAATCCTGTGGTTCTCTGTGATCTTCCAGAAGGTTATGTTGAGGATTACATGTATATTGTAGATACTGTAGATACTAACAACTCTTCTTTTCCAGGTACTTCTTACAACATTGATACAATTATCAGCCAGTTTCCCACAGGTTTTTCTGATAAAGTGAGGACTGTACTAGGTTTTGAACACAATATTCGTTTGAAACCAGATGCTCAACCTGTTGTACATACAGTCCTCTGTGTTTCAGGGATGAAATGAAAAATGTTTTAAAGAATCTTTGTACTGAGGGAATAAATGTACCTTGTGATTCCTTCTCATGGGTGTCTCCCATTGTAATTGTGCGGAAAACATCTTTGGGCTGACTTGCACTCTCTTAACAGCAACATTCTTGTAGACTGCCATCCCCTTCCCAAAATTCATGACCTTTTGGCCAGTATGGGGCAGCTCTACGTTTTTTTCCATAATAGATTTGCGGTCAGCCTTTCACCAAATTCCCCTCAGCGTTGAGTCTCAGGAACTTACAACTTTTGTACCCCCATTTGGTGCATTGAAGTACCTCAGACTGCCATTTGGTTTCTCCTCCGCTGCTAGCGTGTTCCATAAGCTCACGGACACCCTCTTCGAAGAAATGCGGACGACATTCTGATGTTCGCCAGCAAATGCCTATATTGACATCCTATCTAAAGTTCTTTCAAAGTTGAGCAGCACTAGGATGACCATTAGACATGAGAAATGCAAGTTTGGTATTCAGAAACTGGACTATTTAGGACACACCTTAACCCCAGTAGGTATTAAGCTCAAATTCTCTTTAATCAAAGCAATATGTGATGCTGCCCTGCCCAAAGATTTGGATGCCTTACGTTCACTCTTGGACTTGGCTGAATATTATGTATGATTTGTTCATAGGTATGCTCAGACAGTGGAACCTCTGAGAGCATTGCTAAAAAAGGGTGCAAAGTTCAGTTGAAACAATGATTTACATAGCACTCTTGACAAAATTAAACATCTAATCGAGGATGCAACTTTTTCAGGATGGCTGCAAATGCTTTGTGAATGTGGATGCAAGTTTGTCTGGACTTGGTGCTGTACTCGGACAATGGTGGGTGGTAAGGACCTTACCATTGCATTCGCTTCCAGGACACTGCAACCTGCTGAGACGTGATACAGCACTATTGAACGAGAGGCACTCACATGGCACTCACATGCATCTGTGTAAAACACAAGTTTATATCATACATTTGGGTACATGAGTTTGAGGTTTATACATGAGTTTGAGGTGAATACAGATCACAAGCAATAAATGTACATTCTTAATGGTGGAGGTGAGGTAATAGAAATTTCCAGGTAACCAATGTGTCCCCCACTCGCACCCTATCCATGCACCCATGTTCCTTGTATGTCGTGTAACTTCTTTTCTGTTCATGCTAGAGAGACGCAAATACATTTGCGTCCAACGTTAATATGTCAGCTATCCAGCCATGCATAAATATCCTGTTAATTAGGCTTCTAGGCCTATGGTGCCAACGTCTTTACATGGTGCACTTTCACGTTTTCCTGCCACGTTTTCTGGCCAAGTCGAGTTAGGCCCCTAAACGAGGCTCCGAGTTCTTTTCTCCTTCTGAATGCTGCCGTTAGGTATGCATCCCTGACCTCTGCCTTACTTCCTGCCTCAGACGAGCGGTGCCCGGCTCGGCCTGGTTCGCTTGCCAAGATGATGTTTTACCTACAAGCTATCTGTTCAGCTTCCTCGAAAACACATTCCAGTCTAGTGAAATAGGTAAACATATTCCCGGCTGCAGAGCAAAGGGCCCTGCTTTCCTGTCTCCATGCAAGTAATTTACTGCTCCTGTTACCATGGTAGGCCCATGGCCCCCGCACTCTACATGAAGATGCGTATGCACGCACTAGCATTCAGTGTTGAACGGCCCCTGCCCGAGAGACCTTTTACTCCAGACACTACATCCTCAAAACATACGATATCAGATATGCTATAGGTACAGGTCGTTTTGACACTCCAGACATTAGTCTCCTCTACTCGTGCAAAAGTCATAGCCCCAGTTCTCCCCAGTTACACGTCATGCTCAGCTGCGCGCGCATATAGGTCATAAGTTTCTGCTGATTCTGCAACTTTCTCTATGCATCCACCCACTTGTGACGTTTTATGTGACGATTCTCTGACATGTCCAGTGCACGCCCATGTGTACGCCTTCTTACACGCCTCCTGTTACGCACATGTGTTCTTATCACCTCTCTTTTCACCTGTTACGCCTACTGTATTCACTCCCATGTATACTGTTTTACTATATATATTGTGTGATGCTAATAAAATGTTAAAATGTCCCTTCCTGAACCTGAGTGGTGATGGAACCCGATGTCCCATGCTTCGAAGCATTATATTAAAGCCCGTATGACTCAGATACCACAGACTCTGCCTCTCATTTGAGCTATCCTTATGACTTGTAATTATATGGCAAAAACAGATACGGTAAACTTTATTTACCACATAATTTGGCGCCCGAACAGGAACCCCCCCTTCCCCACTCGCCGGTGATGTCCCGCAGGCCTTGACCCCTTCTACAGCCGCGACGGAACCAGTGCACTTCTGCGGGTTTTCCTGCTATTCTCCCTCGGGCCTACGGAGGAGACGGTGACTGCGAACCAGCATCCAGACGAGGCGGTGAGGAATGCGGAGGATCCCGACCAGAGCCCCTAGTCGAGAGAGCAAGGTCCGAGGTATTCAGAGGCCCACCTGTTCCGAAGCGCATGCGGCGTAGTAGCAGCCAGATGTTGTAGCAGTCCAGTTCCGTCCAGTTTCCGAGGCCTTCAGTTTTGCTTCCCGGTGAGTACCGTTGTTGGGAACGCATCTAGACGGGTTCATTAATTTGTTCCCGGTCAAGACAGGTCTGGGTACACAGGCCTGGTCCAGACGTGTTCACTTAGGTGAATACGGTCCGACGTGTCTCTTTATGGGACCGGTATTGTCTGTACTGTTTAGCAGTGCATCTAGTAATCCAGTAATCCAGTAATTCAGTAATTCAGTATTCTAGTGTTGCAACTCGAGATTCCAGTGCTTATGTGTTTTCTATGTATCAGGTAAAATGTTTTTATGTGGTTTTAATGTTGTGGTATGAATGACTGTTTTGCTATTCATTACTGTGTTTTACTGTGTCCACGTTTAAAGTAATCCGACCATGCCACTGTTTTCGAAGTTACGTCAGATAGGGACCAGGAAAGGGATATTAGAAGAAGCAGTTCCTGTTCCGTCTAGGGACACTCCTGGAAATTTTATGTATAATAAGCATGGCTTAGATGCCATACTGTACCTAGATTTATGGGCAGACTACACTAAGGGTCTGTAAGAGAAGTATAGATGGCCTGTCTCAGGGACATGGGATGCTGATTGCATCATGAGAGTAGAAGAAGCGTTATGGAAAAAGAAAGCCAGACAATCCCAGAAAGATGCCATAGAATTATGGCGTAAAGAAGCGCATAGAAGAACAGAAAAAGAACTCAGAAAAGCCGAAAGAAGTAGAGAAGAATCCGAAAAAGCTAGAGAAAAAGAGTTACTAGAAGAAGGAGAACGAGTCAGAATAGAACACCAGGACAGACAGAGAAATGCACTTATTACAGGACTGTATCCAGTTCTTGCCGAGGGCCTGCCTAAGGCGACCCCGGAAGCACCCCGTAACCTGCCACCACCATTGGCCCCGACTAAACTCCGTCATAAACAAACCGCAGCAGATATTTTCCTTTCTTCCTATTTAGATGATGTTGCTCCAGCATATACTAACGTACCCGTACCACCCGTTAATAATGCACAGCAGCCTGCTCCATCTGTTCAACCCACTGTTCAAGCCACGACCCCTCCACGCTCCCAAGTCACGCTTCCCGCGCCTGTTGTTACTTCCCCTACAGCTACTGCTACTGTTACTGTCCCACCTACTATTGGTCCTCTTAATCCTTTCGCGACAGATGTGACCCAGAGTCCGTCTCCAGTACATATGCCACCTCATCCCGCAGCTTCAGTCCAGTCAGTTCACGCCCAGGCTTCCGCTACAGGAGGCGCAGCAGGAGGTCATCTTCGCACCCCACCACAAGTTAAACGAACGACGCTTAGAGAATTAGCATTACAGCGTACACCTAGAGCAGCTACATTCGAAACCCTTAGACAATACATTACGGATTGTAGATATGACCCAGTACCTGGTAAGGGGGACATGATGTTATCTTCGCTACGTCTACGACGCGTCACAGATTATTTGATTCTTTTACCAGAAATGACTAACCATCTAGACAATATATATCACTTTATAAGAACAGGGGAGAGACCAGAATGCATTCGCGAGGCCATGGCACATCAAAAGGTCGAGACACAAAGTATGATTTTACGATTTCTGATTAATTGTTTGATAAGGGAACGAGATCGACCAGGTACAAGCCAAGAAGAGATGGACATGTTGATACATTGGAGTAATAACATAGCTGATGGTAAACATGATAAGCAAAATTGCATAGATTCTATGTACAGAAAGATCCGTAAAGAGATAGTGAAAATACACGAAAAAGAGAAAGAAGCTAGGGGAGCTGAGAAAGAGAGTGAAACCGAGGAGGAAGAGATAGATAGCCCTGAAGAAGAAACGCCAGGAACAATAGCGTACGTAGGTAGAGTGAAACTTCCTAAACAGTATTCTTTTGATAGACCTTTTGACAAACCCATTCGCCTAGAAAACAAGAAACGCTTCCTTTATCCCATACCAGAACAATGTTCTCTTGAACATGTATTTCAAGTTACTGATAAACTACTGAAAGAAAGAATAGGTTACCATGAACTTAGTACAATGCAAGATCAGGAATTAGCACGGTCAGCAGTCCAATGGGCTGGCAAGGATAGCATATATAAAGATGATTCAGTAGCACAAACGTTTTTGACCCTTTCCCCAGACGAACAGCGACTTGCTGGTATGTACATGATCCAGCATCTCATTTCACTATATGAGAGTCAGCATTCTGATCCAGGGCCCCTATATAATATATTGGAAGAATTACTGCTAAAAAGATGGAGAGGCCTAGGTACCGATTTAATTAATATCATTCTAGAACAACGACACAAATCCAGAACTTTCTTGACTCCACACTTCGTTTCTGTCCCACCCCCAGTAAGACAACCGTTTCATATGGATAGACAGAATCCCTTACGAGAAGTGCACCCCGTCCAGGCCGCAGGGGGTACGCTTCAGCGAGTATTCGTATACACACCCCTAAGCAAAATGGAACTATTAGAAATGAAGAAAATAGTGCCCTGTCATGATAAAGATCCGGCAGGTTTTCACCGTGACATAAAAGACATGTTACTAATGGGAGATTATACATATTCCGACATTCTGAAAATGTTAAAGGTATTGTTGCCGGCTGGTATCTACGAGAAACTGAAAGAGAAAGAATGGGAGGTGGGAGATAAAAAGATTAATTGGGCTGAATTAGAAGACGAAGAAAATGGACGTACCCCAGGTTTAGGTCTTGGGGAAAAAGCTAAAGCATTACCAGGATTATTAGTACAGGTTTTGCCGAGGTTATTGACAATTAAAAAGGAAGACTGGGATGCAATCTCAGCCTGCAAACAGAAACAAGACGAAGACACTAGTGATTTTTATTCTAGATTCGAAAAATGTTTTATTATAAATAGTGGCCTGAAAACAAGTAGCGAATCATATCCACATCTTTTTGTAACCAAATTAGTCGAGAATTCCTTACCACAAGTTAAAAATAGAGTACTGAAAGTCGAGAGCACATGGCAAGCAAATACCCCTTCCCAGATGTTACAAATGTTACAGTATCACCAGAACAGAATTAGAGAGGAACATGATCATGAACAGAGACGTATGAGAGACACGAAAATGAAAGTACTAGTTGCCCAATCTGTTCCAGCTGACGGTCATAAAAAGGGTACAGCACCGCCAGGTCAATCCGCAGCTCCCGTTAAAGGGAACTGCAACTATTGTAAGCAGCCAGGACATTACATAAATGAGTGTTTGGTTTTGAAACACAATATTGCTTCAGGCAAAACGAAAGAGAGACCACGGCCACCTAGACAGGAACACGTTCCACAGAATATTCCACAGAACACGCAACCTCCACAGCAAGCACAACAGACAGTAGCTGTGCCCCAACCCCAGCCTATTGCTGCCACGCAACATGTCACGCAACAAATGTACCAGTATGCACAGTCAGATTACCCAGATTACCAGCAGTACTCATGAAACAGCCTAGAGAGGGAGGTTGGCTTGCCCCTTATTGAGGTTCCTGTAGATCAAGAGGGTCCCTATGTACATAGTCAGGTATTAGGGAAAGACAGAAAATTTTTGATTGACACAGGGGCGAGCAGAACTACCATTAGTCATGACGAGGTTCCAGGGGCACCCCTCTCAGGCTCACAGAATGTTTCCCTGGGTTTTTCAGGAAAGCCTATTGTTAATGAAGTGGCAAAGCCAGTTTCCCTTGAAATTGGTCCACTGTCCCGTACTACAGACTTGTTACTTACGAAAGCATGTCCTGAGAATCTGCTTGGTATTAAAACGTTGAAAGCACTAGGTGCTGTAATATGTTGTTCTCCGGAAGGAGTAAGATTGTTCCTACGTGACTTTAAGGGCCATTATGTGTTGCGAGATTTTGATCCAAGATTGCAGAACGTACCAAAACATTTATGGGCACAAGGTCCAACTGATGTAGGTTGTATGCACATTACACCGTATCGTGTCACTCTCAAGCAAGGAGTTGTACTGCCCCGAATTCGACAATACAAACTGCCACCCGAGGCTGTAACAGCCTTACTGAAAATTATTGACGAGCTCATTGCCCAAGGAGTAGTTATTGAGACTGACTCCAATGTATGTAATTCCCCGATCATTCCGATTCTTAAACGAACTGACCCAAATGCACCACCAGTCTACCGATTGGTGATTGATCTTCGTGAATTGAATAAATGCATTGTTCCACAGTATCCGGTAGTGCCAGACATTTCTTCTCTTTTGACGGCTATTGATTCCGAAGCAGCGTTCTTTACTGTAATCGATCTCAAGAACGCTTTCTTTAGTGTCCCCATTCATCCTGAAAGCCAGTATTTGTTCGGATTCTCTTTAAATGGCCGAAGCTTCGAATTTGCACGTGCACCTCAAGGGTTCACGGAAAGTCCTAGCATCTATAGTCAAGCGCTGAAGAGGCAACTAGACAATATCCACATGCCTGCTGACACTGCTCTGCTCCAGTACGTCGATGATCTATTGATCACGGCACGGACCGAACGTGACTGCGAGCGCGCGTCACTGACTGTCTTGTAATTCTTGGCCGAAAAGGGGCATAAAGTGTCCCCTTCGAAGCTACAATTCTGTGCCCAGCAAGTGGTTTATCTTGGGCACTTGCTGTCCAAATGGGGGAGACAGCTGACACCAGACAGCATTCAGTTAATCGCACATCTGTCACAACCCAAGACACAAAAGGAGGTACGGGCCTTTATTGGCCTCACTTCTTACTGCAGACAATGGATCCCTCAGTATGCCTATCTAGCTAAACCACTCATACAGTTGACAACACAGGAGGCAGCGACTTCGACTGTCCTCCCTTGGACTCACGAACATACACAAGCTTTTGACGAACTAAAGAAAGCCTTATGTCAAGCACCAGTTTTAGCGACACCATGTTACAGAAAACCCTTTACACTTTTTGTTACTGAACGCGATGGCACCGCATTATCTGTACTCACACAAGATCAAGCAGGACACCATAAGCCTTGCGCTTATTTTTCTAGTACATTGGATCCAGTGGCCCAGGCTCTGCCTGCGTGCCTTAAATCAGTTGCAGCGACTGCTCTAGCAATCAGACAAAGCGATTCCATAGTGTTAGGACATCCCCTGACAGTACAAGTTCCACACTCCGTGGAAGTTCTTCTGAATCGTACCCAGACTCAACACTTGACCATAACAAGACTGACAGGATATGAATTGACATTGTTTCAGCCACACATAGACATCAGACGATGCAACACATTAAACCCTGCCACATTGTTACCCTCGAGCACAATTGATCCAACACCACATGATTGCGTAGAAGTCATCAATACTGTAACGAAGCCCAGACAAGACTTGACAGACATTGCATTATCCGACCCCGACCTGACACTTTACGTGGATGGTTCATGTATGAGAACAAGCACAGGAGAGTTAGTGGCCGCCTATGCAGTGACCACTGAAACTGAAGTCATAGAAACACATCGTATTGACACCTTGTCTGCTCAAGCAGCAGAACTCATCGCTCTGACCCAAGCCTGTATACTAGCTACGAACAAGAAAGTAAACATATACACCGATTCACAGTATGCATTCGGAGTCGTTCACGACTTCGGTATCCTCTGGCAAGAGAGAGGTTTCTTAACTTCTCACGGCGCCAAGATACAACACGGTCCCCTCATTCAAGCTCTGTTAGACGCCATACACTTACCTGTATCCATTGCTATCATGAAGTGCAAAGCACATACTAAAGCCACCGACACTATTTCTCAGGGTAACGACCTGGCAGATCGAACAGCTAAACTCACAGCTCAGACTGACATTCCAACGGACATGACAAAGACTGAAGTAATATCACAGACACATTGTATGACAGTGAAGGATCCCATTCTAGACGTACTCGACATACAGACACATGCTACTACCGACGAAATCAAGAAATGGACTGAACAAGGAGGGATCCAGACAGATCAGGGATGGATGACGAAGGGAAGAGCCACATGGTTCCTCCCCGACTCTATGGTTCAAGTAATCATTAACACAGCACATAGTCCAGCACACTTAGGAGAAAAAGCCATGTTAGACAGCATTCAAAACCTCTGGTTCAATAAACATTTACGAGCAGCAGCAAAACAGAAAGTGCGTACCTGTATGATCTGTTGTCAGTTCAATCCAGGCAAAGGTGTTCCCGTGGAACAAGGTGGATTCCATCCTCCTGACCATCCTTTTGAAGTCCTCCAGATGGATTATATTTAGATGGACCGATGTAGAGGCTTTAAATATGTCCTCGTAGTTGTATGTGCTCTTTCCAGATGGACAGAAGCATATCCAGTCCCAGATTATACTGCTGCGACCACTGCCAAGCAGTTGGTTCGTGAATTCTTCCCGCGATACGGCTTGCCCCGTGTCGTGTACTCAGATAATGGACAGCCATTCTCGTCCGAGCTCATGAAGCAGGTTTCACTCCTGTTAGGTTACCAGTGGAGGTTCCACTGCGTACGACACCCTGAAGCAGCTGGTCTCGTAGAGAGACATAATCAAACCCTGAAAACACGCTTAGCCAAGATCTGTGCAGAAAAAGGTGTAGATTGGATAGTAGCTTTGCCAGTTGCCCTCTTCTATATGCGCATGGTTGCTCATTCTAGAACCGGACTATCTCCTTATGAGGTGGTTTTCGGGCGGCCTCCCAATATGTGGGGTACGCCTATGCCTCGTAGAATAACAGATGTTGACTGTAATATGCTGACAGATTACCTAGGTTCCTTGATGTCTGCACTACAATCATGTCGTTCACAGGTTGCAGCTGCCTTCCCGGACAACACCCAAGTAAAATCGCACTAAGTCGTTCCGGGGGATCTGGTGCTTGTGAAGAACTTTGACCGTTCAAGTCCGCTGGAGCCGAGGTGGAAACAGCCTAAGTTGGTTTTGATGACGACGAGGACCGCGGTCAAGCTGGAAGGAAGAAAAGGGTGGCTACACTCCAGCCACGTTAAAAAATTTCACGGACTGTGTCCAGACATTTCGGTTAAAGACTGCCCCCTATCGGACTCTGACTCTAAACTCCCCTTGATAGAGAAAACTCCTCAACAGGAGTACCGTTCCAAGCTAAGGTCTAGTAAGTCAGACAGCGTTTAATTGTTTAAGTCCCCCCTGGGTGAAGCGGTTAGACAGGTTTCTGACATGTATGAGATAGACCAAAGTAGTCAGAGAGATAGGCGTATCAAGAAAAGAGAACAAAACTGTAAAAATTTGCACAGTCGATGTGTAATTGCTTTAATTTTCATGTTTCTTCTGAGTCTTACGATCATATGCATAAGTTTAATGCTACATATTTTTTCCCTCTTGATTAACGTATACATGTTTCCTCTAATGACACTGTAGAGCACTCTTTTAGTGACCTGCCCCCACATGAACTTTCCTATCGATTAGCAATGCGCAACAATACATTCATTCGTATGTTACACCATACTCATCAGGCCAGCAATGCCACCAATTGCTGGGTATGTGGCCGACTCCCGCCTTATCAGAAATACAAGGGAGCTCTGCCTCTATTTCCTTATCAGTTCACACATAATGGTTCATGTGGTGCATGGTTTACTTTAATGTCCTCCATAGACAGTAAGTCCAAAGTTTCCCAAGGCAATTGGATTTGGGGGAACCTGAATACAGTCATGAATAAAGCATGTTTCCCAGATGCAGACGGTCTTCCCCAAAGGAAAGGGACTGATCTAGAAAATGAAGTGTATAAACTAGGTAATTTTTCCCTCAATCTTATGATCCTGAACGTCCAGTCCGAGACTAATTCGAACTTGCCGTTTATTACAGTTTTGCCAGTAAAAGGTGAATTATGCGTCAGAAAGAATGGCTCAGTACATCTAGGACACAGTGATTGTAATACTGTGGTCGAATTCAGTGACAAAGGCAAGTCTACTTTCAAAGCCTCTCGCCATTCTTATTTCATTTGTGGTCACACTGCTTATGTATATCTGCCCCTTGATTGGGATGGGACGTGTTATATTGCGTTCCTGTTGCCACCTGTTTTCCTAGCCCCACCTGATTATCATAGGAATTCACGGCTTGTGAATATTAGACATAGAAGAGAGATCAAGACCCCGATTGTCGATCAGACTGAGACAACGTGGGAACAATACACAGATTTCAATAAAGGATTCTTTTTCTTTATAGGTCCTGTCCAAAACAGTAAATTAATACGCAGGTTAACAAGAACTCTTGAAGCGGTAGTGAACGAAACTACTTCTGCTTTAGGTAACCTGACTGAAGAACAATCTGCTATGAGACTCGTAGTTCTTCAAAATCGCCTTGTCCTTGACGTCATCCTGGCCGATAGGGGCGGGGCTTGTAGAGTCATCGGATCCAGTTGTTGCGTGTTTATTCCTAATAACGCGCCGTCCGTGTATAAGGCCATCACACGGCTTCACGAAATTGCTCACCTGATTCACCAGAATCCAGGCTCCTGGACTTGGTCCGGTTGGCTCTGGAGTGTGATATCCGCTTGGGGATGGAAATTGCTATAATTCCTAGGAATAATATTGGTCATAGTATTCAGTTGTTGTCTCTGTCTGCAATGTGGGCCAGCGATTTGCGGCTTGTGCGCCACAGCCTGTATTCCAAGTCCAAGTTCCCGTTCCCGAATGATAAAAGATGAACAAATGATATTATATGAACAGATAGATGGTCTTATGAATATAGATATATCTTAAAGGGTTTGGTAGGGGCCAAGGAGGGAATGAGGTAATAGAAATTTCCAGGTAACCAATGTGTCCCCCACTCGCACCCTATCCATGCACCCATGTTCCTTGTAGGTCGTGTAACTTCTTTTCTGTTCATGCTAGAGAGACGCAAATACATTTGCGTCCAACGTTAATATGTCAGCTATCCAGCCATGCATAAATATCCTGTTAATTAGGCTTCTAGGCCTATGGTGCCAACGTCTTTACATGGTGAACTTTCACGTTTTCCTGCCACGTTTTCTGGCCCAGTCGAGTTAGGCCCCTAAACGAGGCTCCGAGTTCTTTTCTCCTTCTGAATGCTGCCGTTAGGTATGCATCCCTGACCTCTGCCTTACTTCCTGCCTCAGACGAGCGGTGCCCGGCTCGGCCTGGTTCGCTTGCCAAGATGATATTTTACCTACAAGTTATCTGTTCAGCTTCCTCGAAAACACATTCCAGTCTAGTGAAATAGGTAAACATATTCCCGGCTGCAGAGCAAAGGGCCCTGCTTTCCTGTCTCCATGCAAGTAATTTACTGCTCCTGTTACCATGGTAGGCCCATGGCCCCCGCACTCTACATGAAGATGCGTATGCACGCACTAGCATTCAGTGTTGAACGGCCCCTGCCCGAGAGACCTTTTACTCCAGACACTACATCCTCAAAACATACGATATCAGATATGCTATAGGTACAGGTCGTTTTGACACTCCAGACATTAGTCTCCTCTACTCGTGCAAAAGTCATAGCCCCAGTTCTCCCCGGTTACACGTCATGCTCAGCTGCGCGCGGATATAGGTCATAAGTTTCTGCAACTTTCTCTATGCATCCACCCACTTGTGACGTTTTATGTGACGATTCTCTGACATGTCCAGTGCACGCCCATGTGTACGCCTTCTTACACGCCTCCTGTTACGCACATGTGTTCTTATCACCTCTATTTTCACCTGCTACGCCTACTGTATTCAATCCCATGTATACTGTTTTACTATATATATATTGTGTGATGCTAATAAAATGTTAAAATGTCCCTTCCTGAACCTGAGTGGTGATGGAACCCGATGTCCCATGCTTCGAAGCATTATATTAAAGCCCGTATGACTCAGATACCACGGACTCTGCCTCTCATTTGAGCTATCCTTATGACTTGTAATTATATGGCAAAAACAGATACGGTAAACTTTATTTACCACAGAGGAACAAATAAGGCTTCAGCCTGGTTAGTGCGCTTGTTATCCACATTATAGGAGTACTATTTTATTATCAAACATTTACCTTGTGGAAGTAATTTTGGAGCAGATTGCTTGTTGCGTATGTCACTTGAATGTGAACAGAGTGAAGTGGATTATACGGAGTGTGTTGTACCAGCAGTGGATGCAGTCCTGGAGTGTGCACCAGTTTCTGAAAGTACTTGGCACAAGGCGTATTCCAAAGATGTCAATCTCATCAAAGTTAAAGAGCTCATTATTAAGGGCTGGCCAGAGAGTAGGACTCTCTCTGGTGAGATGAAAGGTTTTACTTTTGTATCTATTGAACTCTCGGTTGTTGATGAGATGGTGATGCATCATGACCTTTTTGTTCTCCCAGAAAGTTTGCGCAATGAGATTATTCAGACACCACATCATGATCACCTAGGGGTTACCAAAACATGTCAATGCCTTAACCCCTTCCATGCTGATGACGAACCCCAGCCGCCATGCACTACGGTGCTCGTGTGCTGATGACGGCTGGGGTTCGTCACGGCCCGCCCCTGTTTGTGTTGTTTACAGCACACCAGGGGAATCGCGGCCGCATGGAAAGGGTTAAACAGTACTACTGGTGGCCTTCTCAGGCAAATCAGTTTAGGACCATTATTGAGAATTGTGCGGAATGCTTATCTATCTGACAAGCACTGAAAAACCATTGACACGACCCTGCATCCTTTGCTACTTTCCAAAGGCCCCTGGGACAAAGTTGGTCTTGACTTCTCTGGTCCATATGAGGTGTTGCCTATTGGGAACACATTTTTAATTTAAATGGTGGACTACTTTTCAAAATAGATGTTTTACTGGGTTTGTGATGTTTCCACAACCAACAGTGCCATAAAATTTCTAGGACAAGTTAGAAGGACCATAAAACAATTGACACCGACAATGGTACCCATTTTCTATCACAGCGCATGTGTAAATTCCTAGAGCACATTTAACATCTTAAAGTGACTCTATATTCACACTCCTCCAATGGCCTAGTTGAGAGGGGGAACAGAATAGTCAAGGAGGGTGTGCAGACAGCAATGTTCTCAGGTCTAGATGTTCAAGAATTTGTATGTAACAAAATTTGGTCATATAATCAGTCAATCAATAAAGGCATTTATAGAGCGAGCTACTCACCCGTAAGGGTCTCAAGGCGCTGTGGGGGGAGCAAAGGGGGGTGGTGCTGCTACTTCTGGAACAGCCAGGTTCTGAGTAGCCTCCTGAAGGCCAGAAGGTCTTCGGTCTGCCATAGGAGGATAGGGAGGGCGTTCCAGGACTGGCGGCAAGGTAGGAGAATGATCTGCCACCGTTGGTCGTTCTTCGGATGCGGGGGATGGTGGCGATGGAGAGGTCTGCAGAGCGGAGCTGGCGGTTTCGGGTGTAGAAGGTGAGTCGTCTGTTGAGGTATGTAGGTCCGGTGTTGTGGAGTGCCTTGTGTGTGTGGGTGAGGAGCTTGAATGTGATCCTTTTTTTTTTATTTATTTATTTATTTTTTCCTCATTTGCCACCTCGCCACCCATAACTTCTATCTGGAGCTACCACTGGGCTTTTTATCTCATAAGCTGGATTTAGAGTAGTGAGGCGTAGACATCACCTATTTTTGAATCCGGCCTTTCTCTAAACGGTCCTTCTTGGCCACCTGACTCAACAAGTGTGTCTTCCTCCTTCTCTGTTTTTCCGTCCTGGAATACCATAAACCAGCGAGATAGGCACGGGCTTAATCATCGGAAATCATAACAAAAATTATTCAACCAAAACATAGAAGGAAGGGTACCCAAAATCCTCGGTTTCTCTTAGAATGATCTGCAATATCAAGCTTAGCCATATACCTCATGGCTAAAATCCAATCCATTAAATTTGGGCTGAGTGGTGAGACCCATAACTTACATATCTCTCTACGCGCTAGCAACATAGCATAAAAAGTGAGTCTAACATTATTATTCATGTTTTTGACTTACATATCACTCTACACGCTAGCAACATAGCATAAAAAGTGAGTCTAACATTATTATTCATGTTTTTGATGAATGTGATCCTTTTGTTGACGGGAAGCCAGTGCAGGACTCTCAGGTGGGGTGTGATGTGGCTGTGGCGAGGGATATCAGGAATCAGGCGTCCGGAGGCGTTCTGTATGCGTTGCAGTCATTTCAACAGTTTGGCTCCTGCGTAGAGGGTGTTTCCATTGTCCAGTCTGCTGCTGACGAGAGCCTGGATGACCATTTTTCTTGTGTCAGTGGGGATCAACCTGTAGATCTTTTGGAGGATGCGGAAGGTGTTGAAACAGGAGGATGAGATGGCGTTGACTTGCTTGGTCATGGAGAGTGTTGAGTCGAGGATGAATCCCAGGTTGCGTGCGTGGTCGGTGGGTGTCAGTGCTGCGCCCAGGGAAGTCGGCCACCAGGAGTCATCCCAGGCTGAGGGGGTGGAGCTGAGGATGAGGACCTCCGTCTTGTCCGAGTTCAGTTTCAGACGGCTGTTCTTCATCCATTCAGCGACGGCTTTCATTCCTTCGTGGAGGTTGGTTTTGGCGGTGCAAGGGTCTTTGGTGAGGGAGAGGATCAGCTGTGTATCATTGGCATAGGAGATGATGTTGAGGTTGTGCAGTCTGGCGACGCGGGCAAGGGGGCCATGTAGATGTTAAACAGGGTCGGGCAGAGGGATGATCCATGGGGTACGCTGCAGATGATTTTGGATGCTTCGGATCGGAAGGGGGGAGGCGGACGCTCTGTGTTCTGTCGGAGAGGAAGGAAGCAGTCCAGTCCAGTGCTTTGCCATGGATTCCTGCATTGTGGAGGCAAGTGCGTAAGGTGCGTTGGCAGACCATGTCGAAAGTGGCGGAGAGATCCAGGAGGATGAGGGCCGGGATCTCACTGGTCCCTGATGTCGTCGGTGGCGGTAAAGAGACCCTTTTCAGTGCTGTCGTTGCTGCGGAACTCAGACTGGGACGGGTCCATGATGTTGTTCACCTCGAGGTAGTAGGTCAGCTGTTTGTTGATGGTCTTCTCAATAACCTTCGCTGGGAACAGGAGCAGGGAGATGGGCCAGAAGTTCTTGAAGTCCCGTGGGTCTTGGTTCAATCATATCATTTGTAAAGTGCACTACTTACCCATGAGGGCCTCAAGGCACTGGGGGTGGGGGGTGCTGCTACTTCTCGAACAGCCAGGTCCTGAGTAGCCTCCTGAAGGCCAGAAGGTCTTCGGTCTGCCGTAGGAGGATGGGGAGGGCGTTCCAGGACCTGGCGGCGAGGTAGGAGAATGATCTGCACCGCTGGTCATTCTTCGGATGCGGGGGATGGAGGCGATGGAGAGGTCTGCGGAGCGAAGCTGGCGGGTGGGGGTGTAGAAGCTGAGTTGCCTGTTGAGGTACGCTGGCCCGGTGTTGTGGAGTGCTTTGTGTGCGTGGGTGAGGAGCTTGAAGGCTATCCTCTTATTGACGGGGAGCCAGTGCAGGTCTCTCAGGTGGGGTGTGATGCGACTGCGGCGGGGGATGTCGAGGATCAGACGTGCAGAGGCGTTCTGGATGCGTTGCAGCCGTCTCAGGAGTTTGGCCGAAACTCCTGCGTAGAGTGCGTTTCCGTCGTCCAACCTGCCACTGATGAGGGCCTGGGTGACCGTTCTTCTGGCGTCGGTGGGGAACCACTTGTATATCCAGCGGAGCATACAGAGGGGGTTGAAGCAGGAGGAGGAGACAGCCTTGACCTGCTTAGTCATGGAGAGGGCGGAGTCGAGGATGACGCCTAGGTTGCGAGCGTGGTCGGTGGGTGTTAGGGTTGTTGCCAGTGCGGTCGGCCACCAGGAGTCATCCCAGGCCAAAGGGGTGGATCCGAGGATGAGGACCTCCATCTTGTCCGATTTCAGCTTCAGTCGGCTATTCCTCATCCATTCGGCAACAGCCTACATTCTTTCATGGAGTTTGGTTTTGGTGAGGGAGAGGATCAGCTGGGTGTCATCGGCGTCGGAGATGATGTTGAGGTTGTGCGGTTGGGCGACGTGGGCGAGCGGTGCCAAGTAGATGTTGAACAGCATTGGGCTGAGGTATGAGCCCTGGGGTATGCCGCAGATTATCTCGGTGGCATCGGACAGAAGGGGGGAAGGTGGACACTCCGTGTTCTGCCGGAGAGGAAGGATGTGGTCCAGTCCAGGGCCTTCTCTTGGATCCCGGCATTGTGGAGGCGTGATCGTAGTGTGCGGTGGCAGACAGTGTCGAAGGCGGCTGACAGGTCAAGGAGGATGAGGGCCGCTGCATCTCCGTTGTCTAGCAGGGCCCTGATGTCATCGGTGGCGGCGATGAGGGCGGTTTCGGTGCTGTGGTCGCTGCGGAACTCGGACTGGGACGGGTCCAGGATGCTGTTCTCCTCGAGGTAGCGGGTCAGTTATTTGCTGACGGTTTTCTCGATGACCTTCGCCAGGAACGGGAGCAGGGAGATAGGCCGGAAGTTTTTGAGGTCCTTGGCGTCCGCCTTGGGTTTCTTGATTAAGACGTTGATCTCGGCATGCATGTCTCGAAGGAGATGTTGATTACTTTCTGGAGATGGGGGCGATGGCTGTGCTGGCTTTGTTGAAGATGTGGAGTGGGCATGGGTCTGAGGGTGATCCGGAGTAGATGGTGTTCATGATCTTGCTGGTGTCGTCATCGTTGATGTTGGTCCAAGAGAGCAGGCGGTTGTTGCGGGTGGTGGTTGTG
Organism: Lissotriton vulgaris; assembly: GCF_964263255.1. NCBI lineage: Eukaryota > Metazoa > Chordata > Amphibia > Caudata > Salamandridae > Lissotriton > Lissotriton vulgaris. Next base: position 48,926,611 of record NC_141694.1, on the reverse strand, counting down.
GGGGTGGAGGTCTCAGTGGTTGTCGCGGTGGTCATTGCGTTCAAGCTGTCATGGATGTCGGCGATCTTGCGGTGAAAGAAGGTGGTCAGGGAGTCGCACAGGTCTTGTGAAGGTGGGATGATGTTGGTGTTGAGCTGGAGTTGGAGAGTTCTTTGCTGTAGTGTGTGTTGTTGTCTAGGCGGTCTTTGAATGAGGTCCTTTTGGCAGATCTGATGAGGTGATGATGTCTGCGGGTGGCGTTATTATTATTATTATTATTATGCTGTTTTATTACGCGCTCAATTACTGTATTGTACTGTATCCTGGGCTGCACAGCTGTCCAGTGTTCGTTCACGGCACCAGTTCTTCTCCAGTTTTTGACCTGTTCGTTTGGAGGTCTGGAGGTCCACGCTCAGGCAGCAGAATGGTATCTGCAGGTCTATCAGTAACTTTGACGGTTGAGGTGGAGACTTGTGGACATCGGACGCTCCCGGCCATGGTTGTGATTATCTTGCTATAAACCTTCATTTTTAACATTGCTACGCCTTTGCTTGTAAAAACTACAACCACCAAAGCAGGAGAAGATCCTTCCCCGCCACCTACTGCAGAGCGCTAATGGCAAAGAAATCAAAAAACCTGAGTGGCCCCAGCTGCTAAAGCAGAGCAACTCCGGCCGGGGACAGAGAGAACCCAGTGTGCGTAGGAGCATGCGGTCCTTGCCAACCTCGCTAAAGCCAGACACCAGGGGGAGGCAAAACATGCCAAGCTGAAATGCGAGCGTGTAAAAACCATACCAAGCCCTGCACGCTAAAATGGAGCAAAAGGGCATACAGAAATCTGACCAAAGGAATGCCAAAAAACACCATTGAACAAAATGTAGACATCATGAACCAGAAAAATGCTTACCTAATCAGCATGGAGCTTCAACCTAGGGTCCATTCCAGAAAGTAAAAAAGAGGAAGTGCTTTGTTAGTTCCTCCCTTTTGTAGTGACTCCTGAGTAGAGGGAAATGTTTTGGTTACAGCTAGGGAACTGGTTCTTCCAGAAAGATGAAGTATCTCATGCGTAATGACTGCATCCAGGAAGATGGACGAGGAGGTAATGTGTTGTGCTGCTAATCTATTTTTTTTTATTTTATTGCGCAGACATAGCAGATGAATCACAATTCTTGAATAAAAATAGTACAATTAAAATGAATCATGCAGAAAATGGCATCACGTATTGATCTAAGCAAATCATCTAAAATACACAGTAAAACATCCTCAAATAATTCCATTCTGGGGGCTGATTACCACCATCGGTAGGGGGTAATCAGCCCTTTGTGTGGGGACAGAGCACTGCCTAGTGACAGCCCCTCCCTTCATTCCTGCCTAGTAAGAGTCATCAGAATGCATATGAGTACTCAGACACACCTAACCTTCCTGTGTTGATGGCTGTTTTACAGGGGATTCACAAAATGTAGCGGTCATCCATCCCAGACATATATTGGAGACAAGTTGCATGCACACAGAGCTGTAAGAGCAGAGAAATGTCCACTTTTTAAAATAGAAATATTAAATCCAACTTTACCAGTAAAGAAGATTCATCATTATCATTCCAAAGATATAAAACATGAAACAGCTACTCCTTTCTAACCATGAATTACAGCTTTAAATTGTATTAAGGAATTCCCAAAGTTAATGGGAGAAGCAGCCCTAACAGTAGAGAAAACGAATGTATGTGTTTTTCACTACAAGGACATGAAAAACTGAAAGGTGCATGTCCTACCTTTTACTTACAGAGAACTCTGCCCTATGGGCTACCTAGGGCCTACCATAGGGTGACAAGTGTAAGAAAAGGGGAGTTTAAGATTTAGCAAAGCATTTTAAATGCCAAGTCGAAGTAGAAATAAAACTACTCATGTAGGTGGCACAATCAGGGATGTAGGCACACAAGTAGCGTTTAATTTACAGGCCCTGGGTATATGGTATACCACTTTACAAGGGACTTACAACTAAATAAAATATGGCAATTGTGTATACACCAATTTTACAGTGTTTAGGGGAGAAGCAAGTGCACTTTAGCACTGGTTAGCTGTGGGGTGTGCTCGTGCTGGGGGTAGTGCGAGTTATTTCTGGAAATAAATGCGATGTTAAAGCATGCAGGGTGTTTGTGTGCATAGTGATTGTGTTTTGTACGCATTTCAATGGTGGAGCGAAGTAATGGGCTGCGTTGTGTCAGCGTGCGTTGCGAATATGTGTGCGATGTAAAGACGGCGATGTGAATGTTTGCGATGAATGTCGCATCATACATCCGTCTGTTGGCATCCACACAATACCAACGGGGGAAGCACCACTTTTTATAAGTAGAATACCACAATGGATCGCACACCGCTAGCCTCTCCTCCGGATCAGAACCACCACAGCATCACTCAGCACCACCATAGCACCACTCAGCACCACCACAGCACCACTCAGAAGCACCACTCAGCACCACCATAGCACCACTCAGCACCACCACAACATCACTCAGCACCACCACAGCATCACTCAGCAGCACCACTCAGCACCACCACAGCACCACTCAGCACAAGCCCAGCATCACTCAGCACCACCACAGCATCACTCAGCGCCACCACAAGATCACTCCGCGTCAATCTGTGCAACCATTCAACAACAACTGGTTCAAATATGTTCTCTCAATGTTTCAAGCTTTATTACAAATGTCACAAAAAGATGTTAATATTTCACTTCTGTTCTTGGATTTTCATCACAATAAAATACACTGAACATATTCTTCACAAAAGTTATTTACAAACGTTTAAGCTATTGCCATTATAAATTACAATCACTTTTATTTAAGTATTAATTATTTAAAAAAATTAAAAGCCATTGTTATTTGTAATATCAGTACATCTAAGTCACGTAAATACAAAACATGTTGCATTACAAATGGTATAGGTGTCACATTTGTGAATGTTATAACTATTGGCATTGTAAATGACAAAGCTATTAATTTAGTTATTTTGAAAACCAACACATAAATAAAAAAATTGTCATTTACAAGCCCAATAGCTCAAACTTTCATAATGCGAGACCTATTGCATAGCAAATGCTTGTTACTTTTTTACAAATAGTCCAGAGTGATGCAACAATTTGCAAGCATGCAGTTAAGGATGCACCTGGAAAGTATAGACACACACTTTGCTTGCGGCTGGGTTACCAGGTCTCAGGTTGTTCTGCCCCAGCGTCACCAGAGATGTAGTGCAGTCTGGCCAGGCAAGGTTTTATTTGAGGATGCAGGGCCTTGTTTAAAATGGATTCCCTCCTTCACAGGTAGCCAATGAAGTTCTGTCAGGTGAATGAATGCCAGATTCTTGCCTGAGAGCTTGCAGGCAAGGACCCCATAGTTGTTTTGATAAAGATGGCTGGGATCGGGATACTTCTGCAGGCCTTTAGCCAAAGCCCCAACAAGTACACAAGCAGGTGACCAAGAACACATCTCTGCTCAGTACTCCATGTTTTAGGGAGTAGCCTGTGCTCCAGGTACTTTGCTCGTAGATCATTTTACTTTCCCAAGCTTATTATTATCAATTTGGCTCTTTTTTTTTATTCCTCACTTGTTTTTACACCTGCCAAATTACATTCACCACTGATAACCTGATGCTGCAACACCACAATGGAACTGAAAATAGCAGCTGGCACCACCACCACACCAACCAGAACACAACCAACTATAGTGAATCAGCAAGCAATGGAAGGGACATGAAAGGAAGATTCACAAAAACTAACCTAAAAAGCAGGGCATTCAAGTGCCTAAAGAGAGGACAGCTGAATATTAGGTGTGGTGTTGGTTGCTTACCTCTGTTTTTCCTGTTAATCAGAAGTGGCGGTTGCAACGCAACGGGGGTAGCGGAGCGTGGGGTGGATGTAGGAAAAATAAAATGACACCTCCTCTGCACGGCCGCCGTCTCTCCTCCGCCTTCTCTCCTCTCCGAAGCAGGAAGCACACACGCTCCCCTAAGCCAATCACGACACTGCTGTCACCGGAATGACAGCAGTGTTGTGATTGGTCCAAGCACCATGGTTCGGCTCTCAGACAGGGACTGGCAGCCTGTGCATGTTCTCCACCCAGCCTGATGGAGAACATGCTATGTATACATGAATGTATGGCCGGCCCAAGACTGCCAGCCAAACCATCTTGCACACATAAGTGCATCAACCAATCCTCCCCCTGCTGGCTGTGACGACAGCCAAACCCTTCCCCACCCCAAAACTGGATTCAGCATGGAAAAATAAAATGATAATAACGTGTTATATCATTTTATTTTTCCTTTTTTACACTGCTCCTTTATCTTAGCGGAGGAGACACCAGTGGCGTCACTAGGCTTGGTGTCACCCGGTGCGGGTAACTCATGGTGTCACCCCCTCACGCTTGTATCCTGAGAAACTTCGAGCTCAGAATAACTGATTCATTTCCCCTCCACCGTCTTGTAATGTATGTAATGTATGTGTTCTTGTAAAGCACACTGCTGCCCTGAGGCGTCGTGGCGCTATAGACCGCTGGGGAACCCGTCCTGGCTATCCCTATGAGATGGTCCCTACTGGGTATCTCCAAGGTGAAACCAGGCATCCCCGGCGTATGTGGGGGGCCGTTGTGGAGATGAGGCAAGCTAATGCCCAGAGTTGCCGAGTGTGATCCCTGGTTAGAGTAGGCACTGAGCCGAGAATTATTGAGTCTGCTGACCCTGGTCTACGACCCTGCCGCGTCGGGAATTGAACCCTGGTCCTGGGCCGTTGTCTGCTTCCGGGTCTGCAGCCTCTAACCAGTGAGCCACACCACTCTTTACAAAACCAACTTGAATGTGCTCTCTTATCTTATTTTTTGCACTGCGTGGTTTGAGTAAAAGAAAAAAAGAAAGTTACATTTACTAAAAACCAGTGCCACAATTATGATGTCTGGTGGAATACATGTATTTGCTCAAAAAAAATACATGTCTGCATGGAAAGAGTAAATGCCCAGATATGGTCTTTCAGTTTACCATGGATGTTTTTCCAAAAACACCCACATAAAACTGACGCCTCGTGACAAGAAGCTTCACCCCAGATGCAATACGTTCTTGCTTCTTCACCTACCTGAAACGGATAGAGTATGACTCTCTGAAAGTCCTTAATCCAGACCCAGACCATTTCCTCACCTTAAGTTGTGGTTGCTTTGTTACCACTCTTGAGAAGATTTTGCTTTGATAGGGGTGGAGTGGTTGACGTGTGTCAGAAGTTCAAGTGATGGTTTTTCTCAGCAATGTGTTGTACAGCGATGGGGTAAAAATGGCATATGCCTACTGGAAAATCTAAGGCTGAAGGGCAAGGTAAGGCTAATTTAAGGGTCTGCTAATATTGAGAGCAAGATTAAAGGAAAGAGTTAAGGTTAACAGAGAGGCGTTAGGATAAATGGATGAGTTATGGTTAATGGGATAGATAAATCTAAGGCTGAGAGTTAAAACTAACAGCAAGAGTTAAAGATGGCAATGGATAGAGTTAAGTCTAATATGAAGAGTTAAAACAAATGAGGCAAGTTTAAGCCAACACTGGTATGAAATCACTAATATTTACCTAAGAATGAAGATAAGGTCGGTGAACAGGGAGCGAGAAAGCTAATCACACAAGAACTTTTGTCAACAAGGGTGAGGAGGACGTCAAGAGTTAAGTTTAATGGTAGAGTTAATTTAACTGGAATGTTCAAGTTAACTTGCAGAGATGGAGCAAACTAGGAGAGTTAAGGCTACAATAGAGAGTTAAAATTATCAGTTTGAATTAAGGCTAGTTCTGAGAGTTATATTTATCAGTGAGAATTAATACCAGCATGATGGAGCAATAAGGTTAAATGAACATTCGGACTAAAGAAAGGAGATACAACTATTGTATCAAATTATGACTAATAAAAAGAAAGTTAATGGGGCAAGTTAATGATAATGGGGGGGCTAATGCTCAGAATTATGGCTGATGGGGGAGATGCTGAGAGGGGAATGTCCGCTGCATCGTTTTGTAGTATGTGCACACCTGCCCTGATTTACTCATGACATGTACCAAGTCTGCGGATGCTTTTTAGTTGCATCTCAGCACCTATGGCCATCAAGCATGAGCAACAACGGTCTCAGTGTAATGAAATAAGGCAGAAAGAAAGGTCCTGGGGTGTGGAGGAGTTATTTACAGCCAACGTCTCAGATCCAGAATTGGTGCTCATGACAGCCAGTTTCACTGCCAGTTTAGGGAACATAATCTGAAGAGTGAGGAATCCTCCTGGAAGCATCGAAGATCTCCCACAGGAAAGGAATGTGCCCTTGCTTCTGGGAAGAGAAGCACTCGATATGCCTCTGCAGAAGGAATACTGGCTGAAGGGGATCCCAACTCAGCTGCCAGGAAGAGATGAAGCTAACCAGAGGAAGGTTACACTTGGATCATCTGTGAAACACCAGCACAGCAAGCCCCTGGGACAGGACCAGTTCTTCAAGAACTGTGGTGACCCTAAGAGTCCTTGTGACTCCACATCTGAGCTTAGCTGCCCCCATGTGCACCTTGAGCTCGTTAATCATTCCACCCTGGTTAGGGGGGTGCTGAAGAACTGTCAGTGAAGTTTGCAGCTCTTAGTCCCACTGAACATGTTACAATCTGCTGATTGACTGTGCCCTGCAAGCCATCCAGGTTCTTGACTAAGCTCCCTGAAGCATGTGGTAATGTGAAACACAAACCTCGACCAGCATTTTTCCAACTATCTGTAGGAATCATGTGCAGCACCAAGGAGTGTTGCTGACTGGTGGCATTTTCCACTTCAGTGCTATTTCTTGGTAGGGGAAGGCACCAGCAGGGTAGTAATTGTGTTGTAGCAGCCAATAATGGCAGTATGTTCCTGATCCAAAAATCTGAACTGCAGGGGAAGAGGACTCTCTACAGCTCACCAGCTCTGACACTTTGCATCTTGACACAGCGGTCTTCAAAAAACTAAAACTCGATTTAGACCTTCTCAAGCTGTGCACATAGAGTCTGGAATTCTATCCCACCTACATTCCGGACTAAACTCTGTCTTGCATCTTCTAAAAATGAGAACTCAAACAAATCCTTCTTAACTCTTACTTTCTCAATTCCTTCATGTTAATACCTCACATATATGTCGAGGTAGGAGACATCCCTAGGCTTGTAATACTTCAATCAGGTGATTAGCCACACTCTACAAATTCACGTAACATAACAATGCACACATCTTATCCTATACATAATTTGGTGGGTTTTTCTCATGATGCAGGTACTTTTCGATGCAGGTACTTTTCGATGGTTATCGCTCAATACCTGAACGGCTCACCTATTCAAAGCGACCTTGATGCGTGCTTCCTACTACTTTGCTCACTTCTTGTCCTCCTGGACAGAGTCCATCTCATCTCCACGTTTTGCTGTATGGCTCCATCCTCTTACTGGCCAGGTCACAACAGGCAATCGCCAAAAAAAAAGAAACAAGCACACAAAGCCCTGTCCAGATGAAATATAATGAAATATAATCATTTGGCAAATGGATCAGTATCAGTGTTTGGTGGATGTCAGGGCATGGCAAAAGGTGCCATGTGTACAAAATCATATTCTCAGGTCAACCACCAAAAGGCACAGGTTCCTAGCACTTCACTATTTTATTTACAGGCCCCTTGCGCCGCCGGTGCACCACTTTTTCCCATATTAAAAGTGACGCACTGGTTGCGCAATGGGCTTGTAAATAAGCCCCCCTGTTCCACTCACTGGTCATAGCTGCCACCATCTAGCTGCCTGTTTCCCTTAGACTGGTGAGAGGGCACTGTACCAATACCCCAGCGGGCTTCAAAAACAACAAGGAGCACGTCCAGTGAGATCCAAGATAGGAAGCCTTTTGTCCTTACAAAAACTCTGCTCTGCCACCACCCCCCACCCCTCGCCCCCACCCAACCCCCCCACAAAAAAGACCTAATCTAGTTGGCTCTGAAATGTTGTGTGTTTTGGTGAAGGAACTATGCCGGCAGTGTTCTAACAAGGCGCCATTTTATTGTTGTTTTAAGCAATCTATGGTTTGTGCACTCATTCTCATAATTCACACACATTGTCACACTCGCCATCAGCCGCTCAAATCGTTCTTATAATTCTTGTTGGCCCTTGAAAAAAACCTTCCTGTTTGGAAAAAAAAGCGAAAATTATGGCACGCGCGCGCAAGTATTTCAGCATCCAAATTGTCGAAGCAACCAGAAGTTTCCTTCAAGCTACAAGCTTTTTGATCAAATTTTATGTTAATGATGTCATTCAAGCTAATTGTGGTAGTAATCAGGTTGGTGGGTATGTTGGTAGAGATTGGAAAGCACTGCTGCGGAAGAAGGGCTCTAAGCAGTTGTTTCAGGGACAGGACTTCTCCCCAGAGGTGCATGTGGAGGGAAATTACTCAGCCCTCTGTGGAGAAATTATAGCCGTCCTGGATAGTTTAGCCCCTCTGAAAAAGCACAAAAACAGGGGTAGACCATCAGCCCCGTGGTTTAATGACAACCTTAAGCACCTTAAGAGCGAGTGTAAGCACGCAGAGAGGGTGTGGAGGCACCACTATGAGGCCGGAGATAGAGCTTCTTGGAGAACGAAGCTGTCTATTTATAGGAAAGCGATTAAATCTGCGAAGGCAGATTTTTATGCGAACCAGATACTGAATGCCCCTAATAGTACAAGGAGCATTTTCAATATCCTCAATAACCTGACTAGCACTGACTGTGTTAAAAACATAATCCCTCCCACTCAGGCACTTTGTGATGATTTGGCAGGGTTTTTTCAGGAGAAAGTCAATAAAATTATTGAGGAATTAGAGAGTACCATAGGGTGTAAGGAAGAAGGAAGGGTGCCTAATTTAGAAGTGGGTGACCAGGTAGCAGTCAACCCAACGAACATTGTAACCAGTGCCGAGAGAGGCAAGGACTTTCAGTTAGATGTTTTTCCATCGCTCGATATGAAAGAGTTCCGTAGCCTTGCAATGGCTATATCCTCGGGCTCCTTACTGGATCCATTACCTTGCAAAATATGGAAAGCATTCGAGGACGAGTTGTTCCCCTCTCTTCTTCGGATCTGTAACCAGTCCTTTAGTGAAGGACAGGTCCCTATACAATGGAAACAAGCTATGGTAACGTCATTGTTGAAAAAGCCCTCCCTGGACTCTGAATGTGACATGAACTATAGGCCTATCTCTCAGTTGCCCTTTCCAGCAAAAATTATGGAGCGAGCTGTGAGTCGTACCCTCTCCAACTACTTGGAACATCATAAGTTGTTGGAGGATGTCCAATTCGGCTTTCGGCCTGCTCATGGCACAGAAACGGCCCTGGCGGTAATGGATGATCTTCGGATGCGTGCAGACAAAGGGCAGGCAGCGGTACTTGTACTGCTTGACCTGTCTGCCGCATTAGATACGGTAAATCATCTCACCTTGCTAGATAGACTGCATGAACTGGGAGTCACGGGTTGTACTTTGAAATGGCTTGGGTCGTTTTTGATGGGTAGACAGCAAGCGGTATCTCTTCCTCCATTTCAGTCGGCATTCTCCAATGTCTCGCATGGAGTGCCTCAAGGCTCAGCTATCAGCCCTATTCTCTTTAACGCTTACATGAAACCCTTGATCTCGGTAATTAAACAATATAACATCAACATTGTTAACTATGCTGATGATACTCAGCTGATTCTCAACCTGGAAGGAGAGAATTCAACTTCGGTAGAGGAGTTTCATAGTTGCCTGCGTGATACAGCTGTGTGGCTGAGGGAAAACTCGCTGCAATTTAACGCCTCGAAAACGGAGGTGTTGTACTGCTCAACGCAAAAGATCCCTCAGACGTTGCCCTCCAATTTCTGGCCATCGGAGACCCCCAATGCGGTCCGGCCTGTACAGACCGTGCACAATTTGGGGGTGATGGTTGATAACAAGTTAACCATGGAGGTGCAAGTGACTAAAACCGTGGGTTGCTGTCTGTCCATCATCAGATCCTTGCGCAAGATTCTCCATCTGCTCCCCCCGACGTATGTAAGCTAATTACTCAGAGCACGATCCTCAGTAGGCTCGATTATTGCAATGCCCTCCTGCTCGAGTCTCCTAGAACTCTTTTGGATAGGTTGCAAAGAGTCCAGTCTTCGGCGGCAAAACTGGCGCTTGGTTGGCCTAGGAGATCTTCATCTTTGCGGGCTCTTGCTGAGCTTCACTGGTTGCCAGTGAAGCAGCGTATTCAGTTTAAGTCACTCTGTATATTGTTTAAATCCTTGCAAGGAGCTGGCCCGGTTCCCCTGCAGAACAGGTTTGACTGGTATGTTCCTACCAGACTGTTGTGTTCGGATGAAGCAAAGCTGGTGAGGGTACCAAGATTTAAGAAGGTCAGAGCTGGTGGTAGGTCCTTCGAAGTTGCAGCAGCCAAGTTGTGGAATACCCTTCCGCTGGAACTCAGGCAAATCAGTGAACTCCTCCAGTTCAGGAGGAGGTTGAAAACATGGCTATTTCCCACACTATAGCCTAGTCTCAGCAGTTGTGTCCTGTGGTATTGTCATTTCTGATCCCTCGGTATCACCGTCCCACCCTTTCTCTAGCGCCAGGATGCCTGTCAGGTGATTGCGCGCTCTATAAATTCAATAAATAAATAAATAAATAAATAAATAAGCTTGTCTGGCTACAAATACCGAAGCAGACAGGCCCTGACCGCCGGCCAGCTCCTCACACGGCATTGTGGTGCAGGTGCTGCTATTTCAATGGGGGTTTTGAGTTTGGTAGCACACATTTAGTGCCTGGACATGGTGGTGCTGCCTGGTTATATTTAAAAGGGATCGGATATGCAGTGACCTTCAGTACCAAACTCGACCCCCAAAGAGTAGAAAGATAGCAACGCACATAAATAATGAAGCGATAACGAGCACCAGCTCTGAAATCATTAGATCGCTCCTTGACACGTCTTTAAAGCTTCCTTTTTTATAGCACTGTGACTGTCTTGGGCCGGCCTTGGGGACTGGGAGTCTAATGCGATTGCAATCTGATTGTTGTGTGCCACATAGGTCTCTTGAAAAGGACTTCTAGTTGCGCTTCCTTGGTTACTACCTTTTACAGACCCTCCACCTTTTTCATCCCAATTTAAAGGACTGCTGAATATAGAGTAAAGTACACTTTGTCCAAAATGAATGGCTTTCTTTTGAAAACGTTTAATCCACTAGGAATATTTCAAATATGCCTCTGTGTAAAACTACTGTTCATTTAACAAATGTGAAATCCTTGGTCTCCAGCCCAGAGCTTGCCACTCAGTTTAAAAAGCAGCAGACTGTCGTTTAGAGAGCTCAAAAACTTCAGTGTGGGCCCAGAATGAACGGCCATTCATGCTCGTACTGCTGAAAATAAAATGCATTCTGTAAATGCCAGGGTCGAAAATAGGCGCAGGCACGCTACAAAAAAGTTGCCCACATTTGCGGATTGCCTTTCCGCAAAACACTGCTTTGGCTTAGTTGTATGAAAATATGGGGGGGCGGGACGTCTCTAACAGAGGAATGTTTACTTATTTTCCCTTAGATAAAAAAATAAAATGCCTGGAGGAAAACAGCATAAAAGGACTGAAAAATAAATCTAACTTCTGCCCCAGGACTACAGAGATGCTCCGCTAACCATCACATTCGGGGAATCTAGACTTATTACACAAGACAAATCATTTTGTTTGAAAACATCTTTGTCTGTTTCAATATGATGGCCTCTTTTTAACCAGGTAGGCTGATTGCCTTTGCTGAATGGAGTTCTGCTTCCGGGGTTTGCCCCTTTCATTTAATTTCAACCTTTTTGAATCAGTTCCAAAATGTGTACATGCCACCATCACTGTGTCATGCGTAAAGATCCTCGCAAACTTCAGGAACGTATTTATTGCTACCCAGTCATGAAGCAAAACACTAATACAAAAGATTCATTCAATTGCTTCTGCTCACAGGCTTCGGTAATATCTGACATTAAGGACACAGTTAGGAAACCCTAAACAAAGAACACAATAACACCATAGGGAATTAGAAAGTGCCATTTGGAACCTTAAAGCCTTGTACAATGAATACACATGAATAAAAGTGAGACGACTTCAGCTCAGGGCCCCTGCCGCCCTCAATCTGCATATAGTAAGGGCCGGCCCAGCGAGGGAAAGGGTGTGGGACACGTAAACTTCCTAATAATATAAATTATATTTCTCACCTCGGCCTCCACAATTACCGGATGAAGGGGAGGGAGACGACGCTCGTGCGATATCAAACACCGACAGAGGTGTCGGTGACAAGTCTTATTCTATCAGCGCATGTCTCTCCACAGACGTGACGCTGGCGTCAGAGGAACACAGCGCGCGGGGGCTGTCCCAGGGCCGTCATTGGTAGTGCGAAAGATTGACGGCCCTGGGACCCACAAACTGGGTACGCCGCCGCGCATCACACCATCGTCACATCACCACTGTAGTAGGTGGTGTGAGCGTGCGTGCGTGGCGACGTGCACTGCACTGACTGCAGTATGTTAATTTGTAAGCAGGTGCGTGCGGAGGTGCGCACCGTGCACTATAAGAAAGCAGCAGAGAGCAGAGGTGAGGCTGCACAGTGCACTGCAGTGCAGAGCTGTGTTTGTGTTACACAGCGAGCCAGCCAGCCTAACCAGATTGGTGCCACCCCATGAGGGACGCTGCTGTCAGTAGGGAAGGTTGGTTTGCTTTCTGTAGTGTTTGTGTAGCATGAATTGGTGCGCGGGGAAAGGGCCGGGTTGAGTTAAGACTGTGAAGAAAAGACACACAGTGAAAGAGGCAGATGAAGAATGCGTACCGTTCAGGAAAGCAGTAAATCAATGCATTGATATGGGCAGGGTAAATTACAGTTCAGGTGAATGTTCATCCGCAGTTAAAGAATCTGAATAATTTAAGAGCGCGAGTCACGGGGTTCACTCAATTACAAGACAGTGCAACAGATGTGGAGAATCAAAGAGATAGAGAAAAAGAGAGAGAGGGTGAAAGACTGAGTGAGCGAGGAAGAAAGAGTAAAAGGGAAGAAAGAAAGTAAAAGTGAAGAAGAGAGCTGGACAGAAAGAAAGAGACTGACTGTAGCAACGAAAGACAGAAATCAAGCATAACAAAGAGACAGGGACAAATATAAAGGGAGATGAGAGAGTCAGTGTGAAAGAAAAAGAGAGTAGGAGACATGAGGCAGATTTACTAAGATTTTACGTCGTGATCGTGTCACAAAAGTGATAAAAAGCAGCACAAAATCTTTTTGTCTGCTTTTATTTCCAGTGTTAAACTTGTTTAGCGCTGGAAATACAGTTGAAATAATGCAAAGGTGCGCTATGCACCAAGGGGCATTCCATGCATGGGTGGTGCATGGGCGCTCCCATTCAACTATTCAAGGTTTCTGACACAAAACTCAATTTACTATGTAAAGTATACAGGGTTTAGGGTCAGAAAATAGTGCACTCTTCAACTAGGAGCTATGAAGGAGAATTTTTTTTTCTCCTATAATTTGCGACTGTGCATGTGTACTGCACTGTACAGCACAAATACGAAGTGGGAATATGTTTAAAATGTGTCTTAGCGTATCATCTTATAATGGAATGGTACCTTTCCAGTACAAACCCTATGCTTGATTCACGGAGACACCCTTGTACTATGGTGAAAAGGTGTCTCCGTGCCGCACGGCAGCTAAATTTCAGTAAATTTGGCACTCCCCAGCTCTCTCCTTCTCACGCAGCGCAGTGCAGCATTTGCGGCTGCTGACTGCGCTGTGTGAGAAATTGGTAAATCTGGCCCATAAATATGCAGAATAGAAGCATGGAAATGTGATTATGGATTACTCAAGGATGTGAGCGGGAGTGACCCTAAATGCCGGAGGATAATGATCTAAAGTCACAAGGCTCTCATACTTGTACTCTGGGTTCGCTAGCAGCACAGTGGGTCTTCAGGAGGCTGTAAGAAGAGACGGCTCAAGTGCTGCGGCAGCCATCTTAAGGCGCACTGGGAGGATAGAGTGGCGACAGGACCAGCGTTAGGCGCCTCGGGGGAGACAAGATGGAAGACACGCGGGAATACGATACAGCAAGGGCAGAGTCAAGAGCGTTGCACAAGGTTTCAGGCAACATAAGCCTTTTGCCAATTTGCTCGTGCTTAGCCTGTCCTTTTGACCCAAGTGTCTGTCATGTGAGAAGGGTAAGGAGTGGAGGCTGAATGACATTGATTCTTTCTGTCCCTTAGTGCAGTCCTTCTTTACTGTCATTTTGTGATGCAGGGCACAGAACGAAATTCGTTTTATTAGTTTAATTGGTTACTTACCTGCAATCATCCATATTCTGGTGTGTATCACCCCCCACCCTGCCCCTCCCCCGCCCCGCCTGCCTGCCCCACCGGAACTCCCTCCACGGGGCGCGGCTGAAGTTTGGCTGTGGGCTGAGGAGGACGGGAGCCTCCCCCACCTCCACGAGCTCCGAGGTGAAGTCCCAGCTCCCAGGAGGGGGTCCCGGTGAAGTGAGGAGAGAATCCAGGTGGAAGCCCACCCCGCGCTGGACGGTGCCAGGAGACGAGCAGGACGGAGGAGACTTCCCCCCAGCCGAGAGCCCGGTGAGTAAAGGATGGCTGGGGGGAGCAGAATCGAGGCATAGGCTCCGTGCCTATCTCTCAAGCGGAACACGCAGGAGACCGGGCGCTCCAAAGTCACCCACATTTGCTCCCAGGGCCCCCAAGGGGCTCAGGGGGTCCAGAGAGGCTGTGCCGCCTTCCAGCTCTAGTGTCCGGGCGGTCCAGCAAGAGAGTGGGCCGCCCCACCGATTGGTGTTAGAACCCCGTGGGGGTCTAAAGGGCACAGCGGTGCCGGGCCGCTTTAGGGACATCATCACAGCTGCGCCGCCGTAGTGAACAGCTGCAACGTGGGCACTATTGTTCTTAGGGGCCAAAGAGGGGTCCTCTCCTTATTTGCTCCCAGCTGCCTGTGGGCAGCTGCAACGTTTGGCGCAAATTTCAATCAGAGTCCCTGAGTGGGACAAGAGAGGGCACAGTGAGTATCAGTGTCCCCAGTACTTTCACAGCTGCATGGCAATTAGTAGCAGCTGCTAAGTTTAGGCCAGAGTATCTTGAGGAGTCCCAGTGGGGACCTAGGAGGCACAGTGGTGCCAGCACAATGGCGCACCTGGACTCTGCTGCCTTGGCAGCCGCCCTGACATTTGGGACATAGGGCATTTGAGCCCTCTGAGAAGGCCAGTTGGTCAGGGGACTGTGAGGTTAATAGGGCGCCAGGCCCTAATGTGATTCATGTAATGTGATTTATGCCTCGAGTATTTATGTTTAGGAGGATCTCCCCTAATCTGAGATTTCTACTTATGAGGTTACTGCATAATGGGGCAGATGTATCAAAGCATTTTTTTGTCGCAAATGCTGCATATCGCTAAAAAGCAGCGTTTACGACCCAAAAAATCTCAAAATGGAATGTATCATGTAAAAACCATCGCAATATTAAGGAATCGCAAATTTTGCGATTCCTTAATATTGCGTAGGCATTTAAGGAATCGCAAATTGTGATTCCTTAAATGCTATGTATGAAGCAATTAAGTATTGAAAATTTACACTAAGAAATCGCAAATTACCACCAACTTGTAGTTGGTGGTACTTTGGGAATTCTTTTACAAATGCACTTTTTGGCATTTTTAAAGGTGCCATGTGGCGCTCATACATGCCATTAGGGCATGTATGTGCCCCATATGCGCACACATGTAAATTTCAGGGGTGCAGCAGGATGTCCTTAAGACACCCTTGAAATTATTTTCAATTTGCGATTAGCAAATTGCGAATTGCAAATTGAGAATACCTTCCCATTCCTTCCTATGGGCCTCCAGGCCCATAGGAAGGAATGGGAAATTATTCCTTAATTGCGATTAGCAATTTGCTAATTGCAATTAAGGAATTTTAAGAAATCGCAAAAAAATAGCGAATTTCTAGATACATACTATTTAGCAATTCTCAAATAGCGATTCTCAAAAAATCTCTATTTGAGAATCGCAAATGGGTATCTTGATATGTCTGCCCTAATGTGTTTATGCTTGTGAGGTTATGGGTGTTTGTTCTAGTTGATTCAATGCCCATTAGATTCCCAATGTTAGACTAATGTTCTGATTTGTTACCTTTGCCTCAAATTGTAAAGCGCTCTGATATCCTTCGGAATCAAGTTCGCGCTATATAAAAGTTTGTAAATAAATAAATGGTCTAATGCGTTTAGACTTATGAGGTTATTGCATAATGTGTTTATGCTTGTGAGGTTATGGTCTAATGCGTTTAGGCGGGTGATGCTATCGCATAATGTGTTTATGCTCATGGGGTTGGCACAGAATGTATTTCACGCCTATTGTGATGCTGCTTGCATAATATGATTTATGCTGTAGGAGATGAAAATGAGTACAGTATTTTGCCAGTAGTTACTGGTTGTGTTCTACATTTACTATTGGTGCTTGTGATGGTTCTGACAGTGGCCCAATTGGCCCTGTCAGGTGTATTAATCCCCTGTAAATATTGCCTAGTGCCAGTTGGCACAGTGTATATTGTGTGATTACTATTCTAATGTGTTTATGATAATACAAAGGCTATTTTTGACATAACCTTGTGTGGAGTTTCTTTTGTAGCGTGCCTAGGGTGTTGCTGCTGTGTGTGTGTTGCGCAAACGCTTTACACATTGCCTCCGGGATAAGCCTGACTGCTCATGCCAAGCTAGCAAGGGGGTGAGCAGGGGTTATCTTTGGCATGTAACTCCCATGCCCTGACTAGATTGGTGGTCTCTGCCTGGCTTTGGCGCAAGCCTTAGCCAACCAGAGATCACATTTCTAACAAGCGGGAATTACTGGCATTTCTTAACATAACTGCAGGAAAGACACCCCGTTTCCAGTCCAGTCTAATAAATCGTTGCATTTTGGGGTTTGTAGTCTTAGCTAGTTTCATTTGAGTAAATTGTTCTAATATTGTTGCAAAACATGATTTATAAAAAGAAATCCCCAGGACTGGAAACGTATTGTCCTGCTACCCTGGAGTGACAAGTGTACTAGAATTTTGTTATTTGTGTGAAGTTGTCCTCCAGAATTGTACATCGTCAAGCAGTGTTTTTCCAAGTTTATTTTTCCAGGCCTTTTTTTGTATGTTTGTTGAGGTTTTTCTTACACAAACTTGGGCTCTACCGTCAGGCGTGCGAGCAAAATTCTTATTTTTCTTGGGAAGTGTATCAGAGTCACAGAGATCTTGAGGGCACCTTTCTAGAATCCGGGCTGCTGAAATTAGTCTTACTTTTAATATTGTTCTAAGTTTCTTTTAACTGCTCCACGGCCCATTGTGTATTTGTAGGATCTACGTTCAAATCCAATAGCCATATGTACTTTCCTACATGGTACACTTACTAACCCTGTTCTACTTTGTCCCTCACTGTGTTGTGAAGGTCAGTGCCTAGAGGTCTGAGAATCCTCTCACCCTGAGCTCCACTTCTATGGATCTACAAGGACACCAGCCACAGGTATGTGTGGTGGGCGACCACAAGTACTGACTTCCTCTTGGGTTTATCCTTGGTGCATCCTTCTCCATACTCAGGCATCCCAAATACCCTAGCAAATTTCACCAATTTTGCTTTGTTTCCTTCCTTGTTTTGGCACCTACTTGTTCTATCATTGAAGTCACCTTTTACGATGTGTAGTGAGACTCTGGTGTCCATAAGTAGCCCGCCCACTTCTCTCGTTGCCCTATCTCGGAGCCAAGGGGGCATGGACTCTAATGCATGTGTATGTTTGTTGACCCTGCACGCATCTGCCCACATTTTCGTGGTTGTAAAGTGGAGCAACTTCTTCACCAACACTGCCGCTCCCTTGCCCCCCTTGGCAATCCTGCATTCCCCAAAGTGTACATCTACTTTTAGCTAGAAAACAACACCCTATGCCTATCATGCGTTTTCTATAGGAGCACTATGTCTGGTTGTTGTTGTCTTATATATTCACCTATAATTTACCATTTAATCCTGTCTCCTAATCCACTGGTGTTCCAGGTCCTTATATGAAATGTATCTGTTTTGTCTATCATCTTCCTTGTTTCCTGAATCTCCTTTCTACCTCTTGGGGTCTGGTGTACGTGTAAATTGCTTGCTCTTCCAACCTGTAGATATCTTCTAGCTAGTGTCGGTCTTGAATTTACCTTAAGCCATTTCCACGCCTGTTGCGCCGGTCCCGTATAAGAACTAAGCATCCCCATATCATCCCACAGTCCACACTTCCAACTGGTGGATTTAGAACTGTCCTTCATCTAACAATGGAAGGAAGAGTCTGTATAGCCAGCCTCCACTGGAACTGGACCGTGCCTTGTACTGTCGGTCCTCCCTTATATATGCCCCATTCTCCTTCTATTACGCACAGGGACACTGGAATTATGCATCAGGAGAGGGTCAAACTATGCGACAGGGTTGAGTGAATTATGCAGCAAGCAGAGGCATAATATGTGGCATATTATTGCACGTTTTAGTAGTTTAACTTCATTATTTTGTACTTTTTCCACTTATTAACACTGTCTGAGCATCGTGTGCACCTCGTTAGTACCAGTTTAATACCCAAATATAGCAAAAAGCAACACAGAGGTGATAAGGGGAAAAGTCCTAACACTGCGCACCAACACGTTCGTGCTGCTGGGTTTTTAGTAAATTTTGAACCTTATGAGCTAGAAACAAAATATAATTTTTGTTAAAATCTGCAGATTATGCAGCAAATGATGAGTTGTGTGGCGAATGTGGCAAATGTATAATTATGTGAAAATCGATGCAGTCGCACAATCGCCTAATTCCAGTGGCTCTTAGTATACCTTGCGTCCAGAGCAATTTCATCTCTTTATATTCTGCCCCTGGATCCAGTCTCTCAATGTTGAAACCTCAGCCTTGCACCCTACAAATCTCACTCACTAAGATATGCCCCTGGCGGCTTTGGAAGACAGTCCCTCCACCAGCCTAACTCTGGGCTAAGAAAACACAATAGAACACAGGGGTGAGAGGAACAAAAACCCCCTTCGGCCTCCCGTTCAGACTTATATCACAAAAAGGAAAGGGGTCATAATTGAACATAAAATGTTTCCAAGAGTGAGTGGAGAAAAAAGCACCATGCTTTTAGAACTGCCCTCACACACAGCAAGCTGTGTCATGCTTCCTCATAGGGCTGCTAACACACCTCCATGTTCACCCAACACTGGAGGTAGAGCAATAGGGAGGGGAAGACAATACAACATACAGTGAAAGGTTAGTGAAAACTCAAGGGTGAGAAAGTAGTGCAGAATCAGTGGTGCTAAAAACTGGTACAAAGCGATCCTTGTTACAATTTTAATATGAGGTCCCCTGTCCAGGATTTAAAAAGAAATCGTGGATGCTAGGTAGAGAAACTATTTATGAAATTCCACCTGCTCCACACTGCATAAGTGTCAACATGTTTCAGCCGGCAATTGACAGAGCCCCGGCTTTCTTCAGGACTATCACCTCTGTGACCCTGAGTGACAACCCTTCTCCTTCAAAAAATTCAGAAGTGAAAAGGGAAATATCACCTTACAATAAGAGCCCTTCGCTTTGTGAAGGGGAACCTGTACACAAAAACCAATAAAAAACAAGCATTTACAATGCAATAGGTCTCGCAGCATTAAAGTTTGAGTTATTGGCATTGTGTATGACAATGCGTCGCATACATTTTTTAGCAAACTTTGAATTGGTGAGCAGTGAGAGTGTGTGCAAGAGTATGCTGTTGCTCACAGCTGTTATTATTCACACAGCTCTGATGATGCACCTCAGCACAGGGCTGCCGGCAGTTATTATTCACACAGCTCTGATGATGCACCTCAGGCACGGGGCTCACAGCTGTTATTATTCACACAGCTCTGATGATGCACCTTAGGCACGGGGCTGACGCAGTTATTATTCACACAGCTCTAATGATGCACCTCAGTCACAGGCTCACAGCTGTTATTATTCACACAGCTCTGATGATGCACCTCTGGCACGGGGCTGACACTATTATTATTCACACCGCTCATACGTCCCCGACTTCACCTGCACCACACAGACTTGACGCTCAGATCAGATCCGGAAAGAGTACAGCCGGTCCAACCAGCGGAGAGCAGCAGATCCCGGGAAGGGAACACCCGATCGTGGAGATACTACCAGCAGACCAGCTCTGACGCAGCGGGGATTCGTCAGCGGATCCAGACAGATCCTCTTAGCAGAGGAAGGGGGCACGCGACCGGTGATCTGCTCCCGGCAGAGACCAGAAGATCTAGGCTGTGATCGCCTCTGCTGAGTTGATCACGTGAGATCGGCTGATGTAGGCTGAGTCCTTTTTGGAGACCGTGGAAGGTCGGGGCAGCTTTTCGGGGAGAAATTCAAGGACCCAAAAAGCTGCAGGTCTCGCCGGGTGCAAAGGGCTCGGATCTTGCGGAGGAGGGAGCGCTGCTCCCGGCAGGGCGATCCCAGCACAACCTCTGGCCGGGGTCCCCTTGCTGCCCACGCCGGCCGAGTCTACAGACTCCTGCGCCCTTCACTGCTGCAGCCCGCCCCCACCCGGCTCCGGGATCACTTCTGTAGAGGGGGAGATAGCGAGCAGCAGCCCCCTGCCTGGGAAAACAGAAAGATGCATTGAAAAGAGCAGGCGAGCAGGGGGAGGGCTCTCCTTCCTCTCTGTGCCCGCAGAGTTATCAAGCGCCCATTGCACGGATGAGGAGGGCCGGCCCACCTGGCGGGCGGGCTGTCATGGCAATGCGCGAGCCTCGCACATCCTTGCAGGATCCTTGTTGGGCCAACATTTCAATCAAGTGTAGTCAGGAAACCGAAACCTTCCTTGGGTTGGGACTTCCGTCTTCAGAAGCCCGCGCACACGCCCACGGAGTGCCTGAGAGCGGGGATCCCATGCCCGAGGGAGAGCCCCGCGGAGGCCAGAAGCCTAGAATGGCGGTAAGTGGGGCTTAGTTGTAGGGGGGAGGGGGGTGCGCTTGTGTACGTGTGTATGTGTGCGGCGGTGGCGCGGGGGGCGGGGGTCTCTGAATGTGTGTGTGCGTGCGTGTGTGTAGGTGCGCTAATGTGTGTGTGTGTGGCGGGGGGGTATCTCTGTATGTGTGTGTACCTGTCTCTTTGTGTGTGCGCGTCCATATACATTGTGTGTGTGTGTGAACAGCCTGCCGGAATCGGAGCGCGTGTTCATGTGCGCGACCTGATCCGATTCCGGCAGGCTGCGTGCGCGTGCCAGTCTCTTGTCTCCAAGTCCTGTTAGTCCTTGAAAGCTGAAACGATTGCAATAGGCTCGCTTTGCGACAGGAGGGCTTTGCCCCAGCAATCGCAGGCGTGAGACCTAAAGACAAAAACAGGCATATGATAATTTCAGTGGCCCTTGCCCATATTCATATGAAATGTAACCACTACCATACATCAATCCGAAAAAACAAATATATTTGGTGCCAAACTTCACATTATCCTCCACCCATTCTTAAAAAACCTTGAGCTGCCCCATCCACAGTAGATCTTCTGGGAAAGGCTGCTCTTCCGGATTATTATCATTCTGCTATATAACAATCCATATTCAACTCCTTAAATTCAGAGTAAAATCAAATCTAATTTTTAGAGACACCGCTGTCATTCAAACTAAAGACCCCCGGCACTTACCGAGTTTATTTTAATCAAAAACTCGAAATGGCGGGGGAGGGGAACAGCTTCCTATTAGCACTCTCTGTAAAGGAAGTAAAGAAACTCATTAAAAATAAACACCCCCATCCTGTTCATGTCTAAAGAAGACTTGTAGGACATGTTTGTTGGAGGGTTTGAAGATAAACATTTACATTCGCCAGTTATGTCAGTAACAGATTTTAATATCAGGGATGTTTCAAAATAACAACCATTGCCGAAGAGAGGACCATCCTCCATGGTACTCAGACTCTCTAGGCTGTAACCCGGTTATTCCTCCTTATAGCATTCAGACCTTTTTTGTTGATAAAGCGCCACTCTCTGCTCACCCATATTGTAACATAATGAGGCTGAATACACAAAATGCTGCCCTTTGCACTTAAATGCAGTAACAGTGCCTTTCTGAGTTATCGGCACCAGTGTTTGCACCCAAAAAAACACTGCATGTAAATGACCCCCCTAGCCCCCGGTATCGCCCCTCATTCGGGCATCTCCTATTAACTTACTGCTTGCGAGGTAAGCTGTCCGCAAACCCAGTCGGCTCTCCTCACCGCTGCGTAGTACACTTCCTCGTTACAAAAGCGCCTCTCTTGAAGCGGTATCACCCCGCCTCCAGTCAACATAGGATACCACGTGGGGAGCGTCAGTATGTCCCATCATATTCAGAATTAGAGTGCTGACCCTTACGTCTGTTCAGACAAATGTGGCTTCCATTTCCACTCCACCGGAATCATCATAATATACCTAGTGTTCCAAAGAGCATCTTCGTCCTCTCTAAACGTATTAAATTGGAAAAATAGGGACTATGATGTTTTAATCCCTTCTCAGTATTGTTTTTCCACATAATAACTAATTAGTTTCTATATACAAAACTCCAATTAAAGTATAAGAGGGGTTAGTCATACCTATATTTTCCCTACATCAAACGTGATACAAGGGGAAAAGGAGAAAGTTACAAAAGGTAA
This sequence comes from Lissotriton vulgaris, assembly GCF_964263255.1. Lineage (NCBI taxonomy): Eukaryota > Metazoa > Chordata > Amphibia > Caudata > Salamandridae > Lissotriton > Lissotriton vulgaris. The sequence continues at coordinate 48,903,975 of NC_141694.1, read as the reverse complement.
GGGGTATCCATCCATACTAATATAATAAGGAGAGAGCCCAAACCTTTCAGGCAGGTAATCTCAGGATCCACAGCACCAATCACAACACCCAATACAGCGTTGGAAAGGGCAGTTGCAGCAGAAGGACATAGGCTATGCAGACGACCACAATATACATTTAAAAGGTAAAAGAACCGTGCCAGCAAAGTAGTCCCTTGTGGGCGTGTCTGCGTTGTGCTGTGGGCGTGTGCTGGGGGTGTGACAAACGCTGGGGGCGTGTGGTACGTTCCGCCCTTCATGCCATGTCTCATATCGTGTGCTAATCCCACCCTGCTCCCTTTAAATACCCCTGCACCCCATAATCATAACCCACCCTTACTCCTTAAAATACCCCACAACCCTTAAACTCTAACCCATCTTTACCCTATAAATATACCCTGTACCCCAAAACCCAAACCTATCCCTAAACCCTAAAAATACCCCTGTACCCCAAAACCCAAACCTTGCCCTGAACCCTAAAAATACCCCTGTAACCCAAAACCCAAACCTAGCCCTGAACCCTAAAAATACCACTGTACCGCAAAACTCAAACCTACCCCTGAACCCTTAAATGCCCCTGTACCCCAAAACCCAAAACTAGCCTTGATCCCTTAAAATACCCCTGTACCCCAAAAACCAAACCTACCCCTGAACCCTAAAAATAGCCCTGTACCCCAAATCCCTAACCTAGCCCTGAACCCTAAAATACCCCTGTACCCTAAAACCCAAACCTAGCCCTGAACCCTAAAAATACCCCTGTACCCCAAAACCCAAACCTAGCACTGAACCCTAAAAATACCCCTATACCCCATAACCCAAAACTATATCTGAACCCTTACAAATACCCAAACACCCCAAAACATATACCTCAGTACCCCAAAACATATACCCCTATACCCATGCTTACCTTATCCAAACATAAAAAAAACATGCATTTACCATTCATGCATTTACAACGAATTTCGTTGTAAATGTATGCGTGGTAAAAGCATATAAAATGTAATGCCATGCGTTATAATGGCATTGCGGAGTCATGGTACTTTCGCAATGAAAGTATGCGGATTGATGGTATGCGGAAAGAAAGTGACGGAATAATGGGTGTTTACCCTCCCCGGTAAGTACATTGGTGGCACGGCGGCCCACATCTCCAGCAACATACTCATATTTTTTCAACACCCATTTGAAAAATGCACAGGTCTCTCACATTGATGGCCAGCACCGACATACACTTTTAGACACACCTCCCGCCGCCACAAGTTCTAGAATTGCGAACTTTAGAGCTGGGGAGCTACGTTCGAATCTCGGCATCAGCTCAACATCCTGTGATTCCAGGCAAATCGCTTTGTCTCCCCGTGCCTACCACAAATGAATGTGTTCTTCTGTAATGTAAATTGTGCTCATGCCATGTTGTCGAGTTTGCGCTATATAATATTGCAAGGAAAAATAAAGTAGGGAAACTCGAGTTCACACACTACTGAACGCGCACTCTTAAGTGCATCAGCAGTGCCCTGGGAATCGAAGCGTTTCACAGGCCTGTCACAGATAAGAAATGCTATCAAAACGAAATCCTACAAAACAATATACTACTGACCGGCAGCAATTCATACCCGGACAATGTCGGGACGGGCGGCTAGTACTAATATAATAAAGAGAGAGCCCAAACCTTTGAGGCGGGTAATCTCAGGAACGACAGCACCAATCCAACACCCAATACAACGTTGGAAAGGGCAGTTGCAGCAGAAGGACATAGGCTATGCAGACGCCCACCATATACATTTAAAAGGTAAAAGAACCGTGCCAGCAAAGTAGTCCCTTGTGGGCGTGTCTTCATTGTGCTGTGGGCGTGTGCTGGGGGCGTGTGGTATGTTCCGCCCTTCATGCCATATCTTATATCGTGTGCTGTGGGCGTGTGCTGGGGGCGTGGGCGTGTGCGAGGCACGGGATCAAGGGGAAAAAAAGCGAGCGTTGTGCCCAATATTTCATTGTTTTTTCTTCCCAGGTTCTGTACATTCCAGCTCCGGGTGTCCACCCTGCTCCCTTTAAATACCCCTGCACCCCATAATCATAACCCACCCTTACTCCTTAAAATACCCAAACACCCTTAAACACTAACCCATCTTAACCCTATAAATATACCCTGTACCCCAAAACCCAAACCTATCCCTAAATCCTAAAAATACCCCTGTACCCCAAAACCCAAACCTAGCCCTGAACCCTATAAATACCCCTGTACCTCAAAATCCAAACCTACCCCTGAACCCTAAAAATACCCCTGTACCCCAAAACCCAAACCTACCCCTGAACCCTAAAAATACCCCTAGTACCCCAAAACCCAAACCTACCCCTGAACCCTAAAATACCCCTGTACCCCAAAACCCAAACCTAGCCCTGAACCCTTAAAATACCCTTGTACCCCAAAACCCAAACCTACCCCTGAACCCTAAAAATACCCCTGTACCCCAAACCTAGCCCTGAACCCTAAAAATACCCCTGTACCCCAAACCCCAAACCTAGCCCTGAACCCTTAAAATACCCCTGTACCCCAAAACCCAAACCCTAAAAATACCCCTATACCCTTCCTTACAGAAACTTGGATGAACACATCATCAGCACCCGACATCGCTATAGCCATCCCGGACGCTTACAAAATCACCCGAAAAGACCGTATCAACCAAACAGGAGGAGGCATCGCCATCGTCCATAGGAACACCATCAAAATCACAACCAGCATCGACGATAATCTTGCCACCGCCGAACATCTCCACTTCCAGATCCACACCCACCCTAGGACCACACTTAGAGGCACCCTCATCTACAGGCCTCCAGGAACCCGTACTCAATTCAGCGATGACATCACTGACTTCGTCAGCCCACATGCCCTCGCATCCGAGAACTACATTCTATTAGGAGACCTCAACTTCCACCCTGAAAACAAACACGACAGCAACACCAACTCCCTTCTGGACAACCTGGCCAATCTCGGACTCAAACAACTTGTGGATACCCCCACCCATGTAGCCGGACACATGCTCGACCCTATCTTTACCTCCAGCAAGCACATTTCCTTCGACCGCACCACAGCCCTCCATTGGACGGACCACAGCTGTGTTCACTTCAGCTACAAAACCACCTTGTCCCACAACCGCCCACAACCTATTCCTCGAAGAAACTGGAACAAAATCACCTCCGACCAACTCCTCCCATCACTCAACCATAACCCTCCCACCCTCTCATTGGACCCAAACCAAGCGGCCACCAACCTCAAGCAATGGATCACCCACTGCGCTGACGAATTAGCACCCCTGAAAAAGCACCAGATCAATTCAGGCAGCAAAAAGGCCCCCTGGTTCAATGATGACCTTAAAAGATCCAAGAAGCTATGCCGCACCCTAGAGAAAACTTGGAGAAAAAACCCAACCACCGACAACATGGCCACCCTCAAGATGGCCACCCGCAAACACCACCAACTGATTCGATCCACCAAGAAATCAGCTTTCAAGGATCGTCTCGACAACAACGCCCACAACAGCAAGGAACTTTTCAACATCGTCAAAGAATTCACCAACCCCGCCGCAGCATCTAACGACATCACTCCCTCCCAAGACCTCTGCGATGCGTTATCCTCCTTCTTCTACAACAAAATTGCCGACATTCACAACAGCTTCGAGAATACTCCCGGCGAACAACCCTCCACACACCCCTCAGATCCTACACTGCCAACTAACAACCTCAGCACCTGGAACCCAATCACCACCGAAGACACCATCCGCCTAATGAACTCAATCCACTCTGGCTCGCCAACCGACCCCTGCCCCCACCACATCTTCAACAAAGCTGACTCCATCATCGCACCCCATCTCCGTGATGTCATCAACTGCTCGTTCAACTCTGCCACCTTCCCAGAAAGCTGGAAACACGCCGAACTCAGAGCCCTCTTCAAGAAACCCACAGTAGACCCCTCTGAACTTAAAAACTACCGACCCATATCCCTCCTCCCCTTCCCCACCAAAGTCATCGAGAAAGCCGTCAACAGCCAACTCGCCGCCTTCCTTGAATCCAACAACTCCCTCGACCCCTCACAGTCCGGCTTCCGAGCCAAACACAGCACCGAAACCGCCCTCATCGCAGCTACAGACGACATCCGAACGCTATGGACAACGGAGAAACAGTGGCCCTCATCCTACTCGACCTCTCCGCCGCCTTCGACACAGTCTGCCACCGCACCCTTTTACAACGCCTCAGCAACATCGGCATACAAGGAAAAGCCTTGGACTGGATCATCTCATTCCTCGCCGGGAGAACTCAAAGAGTCCGACTTCCCCCATTCAACTCAGAGGCCACTGAAGTCATCTGTGGAGTACCACAAGGATCATCACTCAGTCCCACCCTCTTCAACGTTTACATGAGTCCACTCGCCTCCATCGCGCGTCAACACAACCTTAACATCATCTCCTACGCCGACGACACCCAGTTAATCCTTTCCCTCACCAAAGACCCTAACACCGCCAAAACCAATCTTCACGAAGGCATGAAAAAAGTAGCCGAATGGATGAAACATAGCCGCCTAAAACTCAACTCAGACAAAACAGAGGTGCTCATCCTAGGATCCTCCCCCTCTGCCTGGGACGACTCTTGGTGGCCTTCCGCTCTGGGCACAGCACCCACACCCACAAACCACGCACGCAACCTGGGCTTCATCCTAGACTCCTCTCTCTCGATGTCCAGACAAGTCAACGCAGTCTCATCCTCCTGCTTCAACGTACTTCGTATTCTCAAAAAGATCTTCCCCTGGATCCCCCTCGAAACAAGAAAGACTGTCACCCACGCACTGGTCACGAGTCGACTGGATTATGGTAACACACTATACGCCGGAATCACAGCAAAACTACAGAAAAAACTCCAACGCATCCAAAACGCATCAGCGAGACTCATATTGGACATCCCTCGCCAAGATCACATCACCGGACACCTAAAAGACCTCCACTGGCTTCCCGTCAACAAGAGAATTACATTCCGTCTTCTCACCCACGCACACAAGGCCCTCTACAAACTAGGACCCGAATGCCTCAACACTCGACTGTCCTTCTACACACCCACCCGTCAACTTAGATCGTCCAATAAAGCCCTCGCCGCAGTCCCGCGCATCCAAAAATCCACCATGGGTGGCAGATCCTTCTCCTTCCTGGCGGCCAAGACCTGGAACTCACTCCCCACTCACCCCCGCCTTACTCAAAACCACATCTCCTTCAGAAAAGAACTTAAAACCTGGCTATTCGACAAAAATTGAACCCCCCTTCCCCAAGCGCCTTGGGACCCTCTGGTTGAGTAGTGCGCTATATAAATCCCTGAACTTGAACTTGAACTTACCCCAAAACCCAAATCTAGTCCTGAGTCCTAAAAATACCCCTGTACCCCAAAACCCATACCTATCCCTAAACCCTAAAACTACCCCCTAGAACTCAAAACTATATCTGAACCCTTAAAATACCCATACTTACCTTATCCAAACATTAAAAAAAACATGCTTTTACCATTCATGCATTTACAACGAATTTCGTTGTAAATGTATGCGTTGGAAAAGCATTTAAAATGTAATGCCATGCGTTATAATGGCATTGCGGAGTCATGGTACGTTCGTAATGAAAGTATGCGGAGTGATGGTATGTGGAAAGAAAGTTGCGGAATAATGGGTGTTTACCCTCCCCCGGTAAGTACATTGGTGGCACGGTGGCCCACATCTCCAGCAACATACTCATATTTTTTTCACCACGGATTTAAAAAATGCACAGGTCTCTCTCATTGATGGCCAGCACCGACATACACTTTTAGACACAAGTTCTAGAATTGCGAACTTTAGAGCTGGGGAGCTACGTTCGAATCTCGGCATCAGCTCAACATCCTGTGATTCCAGGCAAATCGCTTTGTCTCCCCGTGCCTACCACAAATGAATGTGTTCTTCTGTAATGTAAATTGTGCTCATGCCGTGTTGTCGACTTCGCGCTATATAATATTGCAAGGAAAAATAAAGTTGGGAAACTCGAGTTCACACACTACTGAACGCGCACTCTTAAGTGCATCAGCAGTGCACTGTGAATCGGAGTGTTTCACAGGCCTGTCACAGATAAGAAATGCTATCAAAACGAAATCCTACAAAACAATATACTACTGGCAGGCAGCAATTCATACCCGGACAACGTCGGGACGGGCTGCTAGTTAAAGATAAAGAGAAATGACCAATGTCCTATTTCTAAACGACTACAGTTAGGGAGGTACCCTCTTTAGTTCTACTCTTGCTCAATGTTGGCGATATCTCTATTCTGCTGTTGACCTGTGACCCTTACTGAGGCTTAAGATTTAATTCAGCATATTCCAGGGGATATCATCATTCAACCCCCTGGAAAAGCTCCGTACCCTATATATCCATTTTTGCTCTCTGATCAATAGGTCTCTTTCTGGGTTTCCCCCAATCATATTAATGTTTGGTTTTTCAATTACTGTCCAAGTGAAGTCCTCAGCAGCATGATTCTTCTCCAAGAAATGGTTCGTTACTTTACTCACATTCTGTTGGCATCTGAATGTGGATATATGCTCCATGATTTTTGTTTTTACCTTCTGGTATTCATTCCCAGATACATTAAGTCACAAGGGCATTTCAGCATGTATATAACAAAGGAGGAATTACAATTTGTATGTCTCCTTTGCTCCCAGGGGTGGGTCAGTCCGACTTCTATTGTTTTGGTGTTCTCCGTTAGGTGGCATACATCACACATTCCACATTTGAAGTGGCCAGTTACTGGAGGTTGGAACACCATCCGGTTTCCTTCTCCTATGCCCAAATTGGTCCTGCTGTTCATTCTTGATCTTGTATGTACCAAGATGTATTTGATGCTTTGACTCTTTTTAAAAGGAAAGAGAGGCTTTTTCAAAGATAAACCGTTGGAGTTCAAGATTCGCAAAAAGGCGTAATACGATCTTTTGAATGCTGCTGGATGCTGTATTAAAGGTGGTAACACAGACCATTCTCTCCATCAATGAGTTCTCAGTGGTTTCTAGGAGCGCTTCCCGGTGACAATTGATCGCTCTTTTCTTTGCCCTTTTCATCACCCGTGCAGGGTAGTCTCTTTATAGAAGTTTCTTTTGATGGGACTCTGCTTCCTCGCGAAAGTCTGTTATACTGGAACAGTTACGCCATAAGCGCAAAAATTGTCCCACCGGGAGATTCTCCCTCAAGGATTTGGGAAGGAAAATCTTTAACGAGAGTAAACTGTTCCTATCGGTAGATTTATGGAACATTTTTGTTCTTAAGCCCCTATCTTCAGGAAAGGTCATCGAATCCAGAAATGATAAACTCTCTTTGGTGATTGTGGACGTAAAAAGAACAAGGGGGTTCCTACTATTGAGCCAAATCAGGAAGTTATCCAATATCTCTCTCTCTCCCTTCCAGCTCAGGAAGACCTCGTCTATAAAACGCCTCCAGACCTTAATGTGATGGAACCAGGGACCTCCATGGGTGTAGATGTATTGGTCCTCAAACGTGGACATATACAACCCCGCCAGACTCGGCGCAAAAACACTACCCATGGAGGTACCATGGGTCTGGAGGTAAAAGGTACCTTGGAACTCAAAAAAATTCTTTGTAAGGGCAATCTCTGCCAGGTGTAAAAAAAACGGTCTGGGCGTGTAAACGTTCTGGGCGTGTAATACTCCCAATTCATTGCATGCAAGATGTCCTCCACCACTCTTAATGTCTCCATTTGGGGTATATTAGTATACAGGGATTCCACGTCCAGACCGACCAAAAAAATCTTCCATTGGATTGAAATCCAAGTCCTTCAATAATAACAAGACCCCAGTCATGTCCTTAAGATATGCTGGCCTTGATTGAACAATTGGTTTTGTGGTGTAGTTCCTATATTCCCAATAGGCTATGAACATTGGAATAGTATATCCTATAGATTAGACGTAGGACTGAGGTCGACAAGGTCTCTATCAAATATACTAGACTTAATTGTGTGTGCCAGCTAGCTCAGAGGTCACTAGAAACTTTCTGGAATTCACAAGAAGAGATTAGTCTCTGACAACCGCATAAACATGACAACTTTGTTTCCCCAAAATAAAACGTATCTTCAGAGTCGTGTAAACAATAGATAGATATTTCACTCAGTCAATCGTGCATGCTTCTTTTCACTAGAGGTGCAGAGAAAGTAGAAAGATGGGCGTGTTCAATAAAAGCTTTTATTGAACAGTCTTCTTTCTCAAGCATAAGAAATGAACTGCTACAACCGTAACACTGGTTGTAAAATATAATGTGTACAGTATAAATAGTAGAATAAAATAATACTGTAAGAGCATTGTATGGTTCCTAAACCATAGATAAATAAATACATAAATAACAGAGACTAAAAGTACTCAACTGGTGCTTCTAAAATATGCCTACCCCGGTGTACCTAACCTTAGCTTAGTACGAGGGAAGAAGTAAGTAAGGTGTAGCATAAATGTAGTATTCTTTTGCCAAGAATCTGCCTAAGATTTACCTAAGGGTCTAATCAGCTCCGTACCTTAGTTTAGAAAGGAGAAGGCTGGTCTCGGGACTCGATTTCCCAACAACCCGCAAGGGAAGCTTGGAAACACTGGTGTTGGATTTCTCAGCAGGAGAAAAGTCAGCGTCTCTCTCAGTGCGTCTGCTGGAGGGTCGGCTTCCTTCGGCACTTGCTTTAGCAGGGAGCGTCGGGTAAGTAGATAGACGAAATGCTCCAAACTACCATGTGTTTGCTTGGGTGAGTGTGGGCATATGTATACCGTAAAGGTGCCGAGTTTGACGTACAGTTGGACATAATAACGTCATCAAACAGTCTCAGTTCTTTGAAAACTCCATGTGTTCTTGGACAAATCAATATTCAAGCAAGGGGAAGTCCCTAGTTGCTGAAGCTGAGTTTTCCAAGAAATCGTTGTGGATTTTGGGAACTAGTGGAAGTAGCCCTGCCGTATTTGGACTGCATGAGCTATGCCTAAATATGGTTATGATTTCTATGCCTATGTAAGGATATGGTGATTTATACCTATATAAGGGCATGAATCAGGAAACTTACAATAGGGTCCTAAAATGATACATAACAGCCACTCCACATTATTATGTTCATCTAAGTTCAAGCACTAAAACATATAATCTAGAACATGTGTTCACAACCCCCAAAAAATCATATAAAATGCATTTGAAATGGTTGTACACAAAAAATTGAGCATTTTGTAAAGTATACATTTAAGGGAAATGACTTCATTGTAATCATATGATATGATATTTAGCAATGCTAATTAAATGAATCACGAAAATTACATTTATGAAATGGCTCTTAGTTACAGAAGAAAAAGGTCGAGACCATCCCATAGCAGAATATACAAACCGTGTTTGTTTGCGGATTAGGCTAATATTGTTTCTAGGAAGTTTTCAAGGAATTCTATGAATAGTTCTACTTTAAGCAGATTACTTTTTGTGCTAAAGTTCGGTTTGTTTTTCTGGAAAAAGTCAAATAAATCTGTCGAAAAAATAGAGTTCTAAACTTGGTAGCTTTTGTTTTGAAAAAAGTGAAGGTCCAATTTCAGAGTTCGAAAGAACGCTGTGTGTTAATATCAAAAGTTATTCTCGATGTCAGGAGAAAACATTAAGTCATCAAGGCTGGCAAAGAAATCGTCTACCACAGAAGATGAAAGTTCAACTACTTCATTAAGAAGGTCAATTGTGCACAGATGCGAAGCATCGCCGCCAGTGTCAACCACGTTAGCAATGTTCATATCAGTTGGTACCTGTGTGCCTGTTGGTCCGCGCATCTCACCTCCATTTGGATTTGCCGGTGAGAACTCAATGAATGCCGTCATCGGGATTGGTAGCCACTGGGGGCAACACAACACATGAGCCGTTACCGGACCCAGTAATGCATCAGCATCCGTTGGCATAACCAATGGTAGTGTTAGACAGACATCTAACATGCATTCCTCTCCACAAAGCAGGCATCGTAGAACAGGTAAGATGCAATCTTGCCAGATTGGTCTGAATGAGAGGAACCATGTGGTATTCACATCTCTCAAACGAGCCAAGCCAAGGGTCTGTGTTATTCTCTCACGATACCTCATAGCCTGGAGTGCATTTTCCATGCTGGCTTGTGTATTGCTGGTGGCCGGATTTGCCATAACGGAGCAGGAGGAATAAAAATAAGACCCCTGCTACGAGTCCCAAAATGATATATGACCTAACATTTCTGCAAAATGTACTGGGCAGTTTGTTGATAATAATGCATGCATCTCTGCAGAGGTCCTTGCAACTTGCAGATCATACGTCTCTCTGGACGAGGTCAGTGCCACCGTTTTTTGCAAAAGAATGGCTTTCATTCTGCTTAAAGTATCAATTCGTATAGAAGAGATGTTCAGTGAAGGCCATAGTGGCGACTCCTCGTCTGTCTTGGTTTTAGGAAACAATACTTGCATACAGCAAGTGACCCTGGCTGACACAGTAACAAGATAGCTTACTCCTGGTATCATTCCACAACAGCTGTGATCATTTAACATAATGTGGCTACCATTGGAAAGCTGCCTGAAAATTGGATCTATAACCGCTGTGGGCGAACCCTGCAGGTGGCAAGAAAGGTTATTGAAAGAAACTTTGCAGGCTCCGTGTAAATGAATACCTTGACACAATAGTGTACTGCTTAGAGAGTTTTCACAATTTTTACCACTAAAAAATACTTCCTTTCCCCCACTCCAACATTTGTGTGTGTATGGTAAATCCCAGGTCGACTTAATGTATTCTTCACCCAACCTTTCATACAGGCCTGCTGGTATGTGTTTTAAGCAATACTAAAACTGGAAAGTTGTCACTGGTATTGTGATGGTGCCATGTATTATCCATTCAACTAATGGTTTCTCAGAAACGGTCAATGGTAATCTCTCCAGCTTTTCGATGCTCAGCACCGTATAGTCAGCTCCCCTCGGTGCCAACGCGATTTGTTTATCTGTAAGGTTAAATACAGTAAACATTGACGTAGTGTTGATAAAACGCCAGGGGACATAGCCAGAACAAAGGTTTTGCAAAGTCCAGCCTAATAGCATTATAGAACATAATTGAGACTGGCCATGTTGTAGCATTAGCAAGTCCTGTTCCATTATGTCTATGGCAGATGATACAATGCTGAACAAAGAATACATTCTGGACGACAGAGTTGTTAACCCATTGTCAACTACAGAGAGTGATTTCTCTTAATTAATACGATCAATTTCTCGTATTCTATCAGCTGTTTCCATTTGCGTGACTTTCCAAGCAAATATATCAAGACGCTTTTTTGGTCCCATAAAACACTAGAGTCCAACATGCGCCGGATTTTACTTCGATTTTATTTCCATGTTCCTTTCGCCGATTTTCATGGCGATTTAATTAGCTGATGCCAGTCAATTCTCCCTCTTCCTTTTTTTCAAACGCAGCGGAATCTATTATTTGGGTCCTGAGTCAGGCTCATTTTACAAAGCGTCCGCGCCAGAGACTAGCGGCTTCACCGTACTCCGACGCGTTACGCTTCTACTCTCACACGCATGTGCGATTGAATAGTGCATGCTCGTTGTCGTTACCTAACAACAACGCATGTCTCCTGTACGAGCCTCTATCCGGAGGCGATCACACACATGCGCAATTTAGACAAGCGCTTTTGCAACCATCTATTAACACTCATTTTGGCGGGTAATAGGCAGCGTAACAAGCTAATTAACCAATCGGTTACGATATATAAGGGAGGAGCCTGGTCCCAGTCGGTACCTCCACTTCCTCTCGGATGTCATAGAGAGGTACCGACGGACAGGTAAGGTGGCCACCTATTTAGACACTGGGTACTTTTAGAATAGCCCTCAGACAAACTTGCATTCTATAACCATTTGGGTTATTAATACTTAGAATCTTGTGTGTTTGTCCTCGGCCAAGTCCTGTGGGGTTTTCATTTTGGTTCGTGTTGACTCTGTCTACATTTTGAAAGTTAGATATAGGATGCTACAGCTAAAAGCATGGGGCATATAACTTTGGATTTTATGTCCTGTTTCCTTTTGCACCTTAGAGCGGGGCCTCATATTCCCGAGCGGTTGCCGGGTGAGGTGAGGTCATCTCCCACGCAATGCGGGGTGAGTATTCACAGTAAGCTATCTTTATCTTTTTCTTCTGTGAATGAGTGAGTTTACTCCTGAACAAGCAGAGTAGAACTTACTTTTGCTGTTAAGTTGACTGTACAGTCTCTTGTGAATATATGGCTATACATGTGAATATGTATTTTTCTTGTGCTTTTCTCAACAGGATTAAGATAGAATACACATCTTCCTTGTGAACATTGGGGCTCCAAGTTCCTGGTAGATATAAGTATTCCTATATAATGTTAGCACTTAATTTCATTAACATGTATGCACTTTCACCTTATCATGTTGCAGTAGCTTACCATCTAGGTCCTGACGAAAGCCAGATAAAAATTTCCAATTTGGCTGAAACATGTCGACCGTCCTGCACAGCGCCATAGTGTAGTTATAAATTCAGACTACCAGGCTCGATTTTAACCTTGGCACTTAGATAGTCCCTATTAAAATATTTTCTTGTCTGAGTCGTCAATCTTAAGTTTTCAGCACTGGACTACACACCCTGAGCCCTACCCTCTGAGTAACAGTATGGCTAGAGTTTCTACTCCACATCCATATCCGCACCATCAATTGATGGCTTGGGCGGTTGGTTGGATGGATTAACAAATATCCCATATGATGAGACTCCGCCATAAGGGTGGTCTGATGGGAATATCTCAGCCAGCTTTAACTCTCTTACTATTTGCGTGAGTCCTGTTTTCTCAGTCACTAGTACAGCAACACACACCAGACCGGTCATTTCTATAAACATACTTTTCATGCCTGTCCTTTTCACATTTTTAAAGTAAAAACTTTCTGGGTTTGTAACATTAAAACCTTTGAAATATGGACATTTTCCAAGAAACGTTTTAGAAGTACCTTTTGGAGGTGTTGGACAATGGTCCCATTGATTATAAGTTAAAACATTTCTAGGGTTTGCAGATTGATGCAAGTAATGAGGGCCAAAATGATTAAAACAATACATTTCTTCATAATTTGATGAACCTTCTAAGTGTTCATGTTTTGTAAATTTTGCTGACATTTCTAAGTCTGCCATCATGTTATTAACAGTCTCAAAGTCCCAATCATCAGAAAATGTGCTAGATGAGACGAAATCAGTCAAGGAAACCTTACATTGATGAGGAATCTTTAGCAGCTCAACAGGGCAATAAATGTCATAATCAGTTGTATCCCATGCTATTCCACCTGGTAGTTATGTTATGTTATGTTACCATAGTTTATATAGCGCTCGGCTGCCCCAGCAAAGGGGCGTCCCGGTGCTTTGTAGCAGAAAAATAACAGACTCCGGTGAGATTAAGCAGGGCCTAATCCAGACAAGCTTAGTTTCGGGGAAAAGGTGGGTTTTAATAGCCTTTCTGAAGTCCAACAGGCTTTCCCGCTCTCGTATGTGTGCTGGTAGTGAGTTCCACAATTTAGCTGCTAAATAGCGGAATAGCCCATTTGGCAGCGTTTGATTCGGGGTACCCTGACCAAATGAGGACCTGCCGAGCGTAATACGCGAGTTGGAACATACGGGGTCAAAAGGTTGCAGATCACTTTAGGGGTAGCAAGTTTTAAAATTTTGAAAGAAAGGCATAGGGCCAGATGTAGGAAGGCAAATACCAGTCGGTAACGGCCGAAATTCGGTCATTTCGGCCGTTTCCGACCGGTATTTCGAATTGGAGATGTAGGTGCCAAAAATGTTCCGAATCAGTAAATAAGAGTCGGTAATTTTCCGATCGGAATTCTCCGAATCCTTATTTCTGAATCGGTAAATTAGAAATGGTAAAAAAGGCCCATCGAGATGTAGCAAAGGGAAAAAATACCGAATTCAATAAAATTCGGTATTTAAGACTCTGTATGTACCATGGATTAAAAGCAGGTTTTAACCAGGCGCAGCCTTTAAAAAGGGGCCAAAATGCAACCGTTTTTCAAGAATGGCGGCATTCTATGTGATTGCGAGGCGGCAACGGCTACAGGCAGCAGGAGAGAGGGTTTGGAGAAGGGAGAAGCACGTCTACAGGCAGAACATCACCCTATTCCAACTGACTGAGCCAGATATACTGCAGAGGTACAGGCTACACCCCAGAACCATCCTGGACTTGATTAGGGACCTCCACCCATACCTGAATCACCCAACACCCAGGGCCCACGCCATCCCACCCCATATGCAGGTGCTCTGTAGCCTACACCTGCTTGCATCTGGAAGCTACCAGAGTTTGATTGCTGCAGTTGGTGGTGTGTCCCAGAGCTGCCTATCAAGATTCTTCCAGAAGTTCCTGGAGGCCATGACGCAGAGAATGGAACATTACATCCAGTTCCCTGACACACCTGTGGAACTTGCTAAAACAAAAACTGATTTCTATCAACTGGCACACTTCCCTCACGTGGTAGGCTGCATAGATGGCACCCACATTGCACTCTGTCCACCTGCAGCCACTGAACACATCTACAGAAACCGTTAATCAACGCACTCCATCAATGTGCAGGTGATATGCAATGCTGCCAACATCATCACAGACATAGTGGCCAAATTTCCAGGTAGTACCCATGACTCCTACATCTTCCAGAGTAGTGGGATATACACACGGCTTGTTGCTGGAGATTTTGGCGATGGATATCTGCTAGGTAAACAACAGTGACACACCCTGATAGTCATGGCAGATGTATGTGTGATGCATATGTAACTAATGGCGCTCTCTTTTTCCCCATAGGCGATAGTGCATATGCCCTGTGTTCCTTTGTGCTCACACCCTACCTCAATCCAACTACCAGGAGTGAGAGGCGTTAAATTGTGTGGCTCACAGGTCAACTCGCAACGTAGTGGAGCGCACATTTGGACTACTCAAAAGCAGGTTCCGCTGCCTTCACAAAAGTGGAGGTGCACAGCAGTACACCCCCATCCTGTGTTGCAAGATAATAGTGACCTGTGCCATGTTGCACAATCTTGCCACCAAAGAAGGCACAGATGTGGTGGGTGACACATCACAAGGACATTGATGATGACCAAGAACAGGCAGAGCCCCAAGCAACAAGATGGTAGATTGAGACGGGCAGAGATCACACGTCGTTATTTCTATGTAATTAATGAGACACAGAGAGGTGTAGTGTTTGAAGAATGTGGTTTAAATTTCACTACAGCATGCAAATTAACAAACGCCATTTTCCTACAATGTCTGTGTCCATGACTGCGTGTGCAGAGTTACCCTCACTGTGAGCAGTACTGGTTGGTTAAGGCATTGTTTAATGTTTACGGCCACGCACTACATTGCGGGATTTACGAGGC
The DNA here is from genome assembly GCF_964263255.1 of Lissotriton vulgaris. Taxonomy (NCBI): domain Eukaryota; kingdom Metazoa; phylum Chordata; class Amphibia; order Caudata; family Salamandridae; genus Lissotriton; species Lissotriton vulgaris. The sequence goes on along the minus strand of NC_141694.1, from coordinate 48,888,536 downwards.
TGGGTATCCATATCTTGGCTGGGGGCTGACTCAGCATTGCTGCGCCTGACGCTCCTGCGCATCTCTGGTACAGGTGTGCTGGAGCCACTTCTGCTGTTGGACCCTTCTGTCTCTTCCACACCTGTGTCACCAGCAGTGCCTGTTTGATTCGTGAGCATCTGCTCCATTGCAGAGGTGACTCCACCCATTCCTCTTGTTAAGTCTGCGCAGCAGTGCACTATTGCATCCTGCATGGTTATGGAACGCCGGCACAGCAGAGATGTTGCTGTGGCAAAGCGGTTAAGGGCCTTGGACTGCTGCTGCATACACTGCCGCTCTCTGCGATGCTCTAAGTGGTCTCTGTCCAACTTTTCAGACAGTGCAGCCATGTACTGAGTTATGTCTGACATCCCCTTGGCAATTGTCTCCATGCTCCCAGCAATGTTGCCTATTCCTTTGTCAATGTGTGACAGTTTGTAATTGACGCTGCGCACCTGGCTGTGCACGGCCAACATTGCCTTCGCCTGCAGGCGCTGTACTTTAACCATTGTGGACTCCAGCCCACAGAAGACGCTCTCTCCTTCCTGCCCCTCACCACTCTCACATGCCCTTCTGCCAAGGACACTGGCCCGCGCAGTGCATGCTGATCTCTGTTGCCTGGCCATCTCAACCACAGGTGGAATGCTTTGTATTTCGCCCTCCTCATCCTCCTCATCTGAGGTTTGCAGAATCCTCAGAGGGGGCACTTCCGCCCTCCTTGCCCTTCCCTGCATGGACGACTTGGTAGTTGGTGTTTGCGAAAGCGGTGGTGCTTCCAACTCAGGGGTTCCGAACAATAGAGGGGATTGCTGCAGAGGCGTTGTGGCTCCCTCAGGTGTTGAGGCTTCCTGGGATGTGTTGTTGTCTCCCTCTACAGCGCTATGACCTGCGCTTTTTTTCTTTCTCCTTCCTTTTCGGTGCTGGTGCCCTCTCCTCCCTTTCCGGTGCTGTACTGCGTGAGGACTCTCCTGTGAAAACATATGGACATAGGGTCAATGGTGTTGTTCACCTGTGTGTATTACTTCAATAAATTGATTACAAACATTTGCCTAGTGTACATTGTGTGCTTGAAGTTGTGTGTGGCATGCCTTGCTGAATTGTATGGTGTATGCATTGCATGTATGTGACTATGACTACGTCTTCCATGATGCATCGCTGTCCCCCAGTAAAAGCTGTTCAGGAGTATAATGCTTACACACAGTGGGGAAGGGGGTCAGGGTAATGGGTGGGGATTGAGGTACATGCATCTTAACTTGTTTCTTTGTTGCTCTGGCAGAACTATCCAAGTCACCAATTCCATGTATGCATTCTGGCTCCAGGGTTGATTCGACGAGCTCCTCAAGCTCAGTTAGTTTTGGTGCTCTGTTTTTTCCACCTCCTGTTACACCAGCTTCCTTTGTTTGGGCAGCAATCTTCTTCTTGGTGATGATGCGCAGGTCGTACAATCTTTTCTTGATGTCCTCGATCTCCCTGTGCGTCACCCCAATGGCATTGACCTTTACCTGTATGTCAAGCCATGTGTTTCTCTTAACAGACTCTGCAACATGCAGAGACTGTTTCCCAAAAATGTGGGTGTTGTGCTTTACAATTTCTTCCACAAGCACCTGCAGTTCTGCTGGGCTGAATTTTATTGTTATTTTGCGCTCTCCACCATCTTTTTGCCCTTCCTGAGACTCCATTCTGTGTACCAGGTAAGCTCTGGACAGCCAGCTCCTCTCAGTTTCCTCCTGTTCTGCAAATTGTTCAGTTGCACTGCACCTGCGTGGGTGTGGCCACTCCCAGGTACTGGGGAGGGGTGCTTCATTCTGATTGGTTGGTTACTCTGGGCCTTTGTTGTGGAGTGTGGTGGGTGTCAATGATTGGTTAGCAGGCTCACATGTCAATATTTCAAACTGCCTATTCGGTATTTACCGAATCGGTATTTACCGATTCTGTAAATACCGATTCGGTAAATCCCATTCATTCCTATGGGCCAGAAGGCCCATAGGAATGAATGGGATTTACCGAATCGGTATTTACAGAATCGGTAAATACTGTTCCGGTAAATACCGATTGGATGTTCCGATTGGTACAGAATCAGTATATTTTACCGAATTTTTAGCTACATCCCGTTTTCTGATTCTAAAATACCGATTCGGTAGGAGTCGGTATTTAAGAGTCGGAAAAAAGGATTTACCTACATCTTGCACATAGTGTCTTAAACTGTATTCGCCCAGCCATGGGGAGCCAATGAAGCCTCCGGATGGTATCGGAGATAGAGCAGAATCGAGGAAGGCCTACTAAGGCTCTAGCAGCCGCATTTTGGATGCGCTGCATCCGAGAAATCTCAGCTTGATTGGCTCCCAGGAGCAAGGAACAAGCGTAGTCCAGCCGGGAAAGAACCGTGGACTGGACTATCAGCTGCCTTGTAGATGAATCAAAGAACTTTAAAATAGGTCTTAGACCTCGTAAAATGCAAAAGCATGTAGCAGTGACTTTTTTTGTCTGTAGGCAAAAACTAAGGGAGGAGTCCAACCACACTCCAAGTTTTTGACTTCTGATTTGGGTTCCGGGGCTTTACCCAGAGAATTGGGCCACCAATGATCGCCCCATAGATCTACGTTTTTTCCGACCAATAGCACCTCTGTCTTATTTGCATTTAATTGCAGACAGTTAGATGTCATCCAATCTGCCACGGCAGTAAGGCCACTCCTAAACCTGGAGACATTTGGGGCTGATCCTTCAGTTAAGGCCACCACTAGCTGAGTGTCGTCAGCATATGAGACGATGGTAAGGTCCCATTGTCTGGCGACATGAGCTAGTGGCTGGACATAAAGGTTAAACAGTGTGGGGCTCAGTGCCGAGCCCTGGGAGACGCCCTGTTCAAAAAGATGTGCCTGAGATAGGAAAGGAAGAGTGGACACACGAAAAGACCTTTCGGTCAGAAAATATCTGAACCAGGCAAGGGCCAAATCGGTAATCCCTGCCTCTTCAAGCCGGTGGAGCAGAATCTTATGGGGAAACAGTGTCAAAGGCGGCACTGAGATCTAACAGAATCAGTGCTGCGGTTTGGCCATGGTCAAGAATGTTCCGCAGGTGTTCCCTCATGGCCAAGAGAACAGTCTCAGTACTATGACCGACGCGGAAACCATGTTGCGGTTCATCCAGAATGTTATTGGAACTCAGAATGTTAGTGAGTATGGTATTAACATAGGATTCTGCCACCTTCGCTATCCAGGGAAGAAGAGAGATAGGCCTGAAATTCTCAGGCTTCATAGGGTCTAAACTAGGTTGTTTGAGGATGGGAGAGACCCATGCCTGTTTCCATTTCACCGGGACAATGGCGGATGCAGAGGAAGCATTAATCAGCTGGTGTAACGGGGCCATACAGGACAGAGAGGAATCTCTGAACTGTGCAGGTTTAAGTGGGTCGGCCGGAGAGCCGGACTTGATTTTTTTGTAGTCAATTTACTCAATTCTTCCCAGGAAATCTCAGGAATAGCCGTCAGTTTAGAGGCTAAAGTTGGTCTAGTAAGAAGAGATGGGACCGCTGTGATGTTTACAAAAACAATGGAGGAGTATCCCCTCATCAAGGGAGGCAGAGAAAATTCTCTAAGTCTAGAGTTCAGTGCTCGAATCAGCACATTATGCCCCTACCCGTTGTCGGATAATGCATATCCTTATAGAAGACCCCCTCACTCACTAACCTAGTTGGTGACATGCTTCATCATTGGGGTCGCACCCCATAGGCCGAGGGCCCACAGGGTGTGCTGCGACACCTGACTACAGTGGAGCTGGTTAGTTTTTCTTTTATATGTGCATAACTATAAACATTGACAAGTGTATTAAAAAAGGGCCAAAAATACTCACTTCAAGTATTTATTCTTGAGTGCTTGAACGTTTGTAAAAACAATGTGGCACCAGTGCCTAATTAGGTAGGCTTTGGTGTCTTAAGAAGTATGGTGTGTTAAAAATAGCGAAGTGTGCTATGTGACATTTAACAAGAAAACTACTAATAATTAGGTCTACATGTTTCAACCATTGATCTGATTCTTTGGTTTTCGTCAGGAACGTGATGTATGAACTGGGTGGTCCGCACACGCTAAGGTGCGCCCAAATCGCAAAAAGTTCAACCCAAGGTGAAACCTGATATGTATTTGTAAGCTCTTGACCAAGTTCCTTTACTTTTTCCTTGAAAGATTTGTCTGCTGGTGTAGTTTCAGGTTCACTGGGATCCTCAGAAAAGTTACAGAAGTTGATAAAATAGCCAGATAGATAGATGGTATCGCATCCGGAATCTTTGAAATCGCTGGAGCTGTTTGTTCCCTTGACATGTTTGTATAGTCAGATGCTACATCATTGTAGACGGGAGTTTCTTGACAAACTGTTATTTAGGTTGCAAGAGGCACAAGTTCCATGGCTTTATTGCATAGTCCTTCTTTTCTCACTTTTGAATCTCCAAAGGTGATGGGTCTTTCAGTTTGAACCTCTTGGATAGTAGCAAGATTTGGTCGTCTGCTACATCTTGGGGGTCCACTGGGCCTACTACTTTTTATTGGCCACATGGTGTGGTTTTACCAGGTCAATTGACACAGACCGGTTCTCCTTTTTTCCAGCAAGGGGCGGCAGTAGTACTGTTCTTGATCCGTAGGTACTGGTTTTCTGTAAGAAGGCCCAAATTCCTTCTTGTCCGCTATTTTCTCCCTGACCAGATCCCCAATCTTTGGAATCCAGACAGGTCTTGCTTGGACAGGTGGTTTTTCTTCAGTGGTCATTGGCTTTTTGCTGGTATTGCTTAGACTTGTTCTTGTTTCATTTAAGTCCTGTAAAACAGCCAAACGATCTTTGATATCAAAGGGTTTTTGTTCCACCACTGAAGTGTGACGATCAATGTCTTCAACCAATATTCTAGTACCAAAAAGGATTTCATATGGAGTGATTCCACCCAGAGAATTTCTTGGCAGGGATGTGTATAACATCCGGGTCATTTTCATTAAAACCTGTAGTATCTAGGTTTTGTGCAAGTGCTGTTGCAGCTGCTCTAGCCAACTCTTCGTCACTCTCCGTCATTTTTTATGAAGGTTTGCAGAGCAAGTTTCAAGGAAATAAAGAATATTTTGGAACACTGTATCTTTCAACGTTGAACAAAACCAAAAATTAATACAAAGTATTTTTCGTCCTACTCAGTTTAAGGCGGATATTTGATCCTTTAACCCACTCCAGACGTCTATTGGAGTTCTTACGGGATAAAGGGGTCTCTGTGAAAAGCACGACTGAGTTACTCTAGTATCTAGTGTTAAATTATGCCTTACCAAACGTTGGGCGCCATGTAGTGTAGTTCCTATATTCCCAATAGGCTCTGCGCATTGGAATAGTATATCCTATAGATTAGACATAGGACTGAAGTCGACTAGGTCTCTATCGAATATACTAGACTTAATTGTGTGTGCCAGCTAGCTCAGAGGTCACTAGGAACTTTCTCGAATTCGCAGGAAGGGATTAGTCTCTGACAACCGCATAAACATGACAACTTTGTTTCCCCAAGATAAAACGTATCTTCAGAGTCGGGGAAACAATAGATAGATATTTCACTCAGTCAATCGTGCATGCTTCGTTTCACTAGAGGTGCAGAGAAAGTAGAAAGACGGGCGTTTTCAATAAAAGGTTTTATTGAACAGTCTTCTTTCTCAAGCATAAGAAATGAACTGCTACAATCGTAACACTGGTTGTAAAATATAATGCGTACAGTATAAATAGTTGACTAAAATAATACTGTAAGAACATTGTATGGATCCTAAACCATATATAAATACATACATAAATAACAGAGGCTAAAAGTACTCAACTGGTGCTTCTAAAATATGCCTACCCCGGTTTACCTAACCTAAGCTTAGTACGAGGGAAGAAGTAAGTGAGGTGTAGCATAAATGTAGTATTCTTTTGCCAAGAATCTGCCCAAGATTTCTCTAAGTTATGAAAAACAGGGTTAGACCCAATAAAGTCAGTGGGGACCTGGGTAACAGTTAGAATGAAAGGAAGGGGTCCTCAGACTTGAAACAAAGAAATTTACAAATTCATTTCATTATATTAAATTAGTTCAGAAAACAAAGTTATTGGATGCAAATGGAGTTTAATTCAACATTGCATATACATCCTATTCAAATAGGTTGATGGTTCATATTATAATCAACAAATTTCATTAACATGTGTGTACCCACATTCACAACGGGGAGGGGTGAAGTGAGGGAAGTGTCGGGGATAGGATAGATGTGATCTGAGTCATTCAGTGACAAAATTTATTCATAATCCAAAAAATAACTACAAGTGGTCCTTTAGAGTAAAGGCCACACCATGAGGCTCAAAAAGAGTCCAAAAAATAACTCGCAAGATTGGCCTAACTCCGTTAACACGATAAATGTCTGGATTGGGACCGGAGTTGGTCGATGGATGTGTAGTCGTCTACGTTTCGACCCAAACAGACTGTAGGAATCTTTTCCTTACAAGCGGGTCTTCATCAGGACAATGAAGTTGTGGGTGGGCAAATTCCTAGGGAACAATTAGAAAACTAATTTAGAGACCAACCATCCAGTTATGAATTCAAAGGAGGGTGGAGCAGAGTAAACAATTAAAATCGAAAATTAAAAACCGTGTTCTCTTTATGGGTCTGAATCCCACATTGTTAAGTTAAACATTAGACAGGAGACTAGTTCTCACCTTCCGCCTGGGCGAGAGGGTGTGATCAACTAAACGATGGATATTCTTGGTCCGGAAACTGCATTAGTACCTGTAGAAAATCTACAGCTGTGGCGGGTGTCAGCTAGTACACAGGAGAAATAAACAATGCAGTGAGATTGTATCATCCCTTGTCACAATTTACACAGACATCTGTGCCAATAGGGACAATCCTGGACAAAGGAAACAAAATACATACTATGAGGTCTATTTGGAAAAGGGGTATTCACTCTGTTATACAAGTGTCAATCTGAAGAACGCATGATTTGCGTGACTACCTTCTCTACGAAGAGCCACTCAATCAAGAAGGTTATAAACAAACATTGGAGCCTTATCGCCAAAGATCTAGATATCCCAAATGTACCAATGCATGCCCTCAAAAAAGCCAGGAATGTTAAAGACTATGTGGTTTCATCCTTCTTAGAGTATCCACCTGAACCTACTATTGCCTCATGCTGGCAACAACCACGGATAGTTGGACACTATAGATGTGGTAAATGTAAGGCTTGCCCTTCGACTATTCAATCTAAAGAATTTACGTTCAAAAACCATCGACATACGCACAAACAACATACAAACTGCAACACGAAAAATGTGATTTACGGAATAATCTGTCCGTGTGATCTCATATATGTAGGTCAGACACAGCAGCGCGTAAAAGCACGGTTCCTTTCTCATTGCAGTAGAATCAGATGCAAGGTACCTGGGGCACCTTTAGTTGACCATTGCACCAAACATAACCATTTGCCTGAATCATTGAAATGGGTTGTTTTGGAACACGTCACACTGGGCCCAAGGGGAGGAGATCTATCCAACATTCTGAATATCAGAGAGCTTAAATGGATGTACATCTTCAACTCGGTAACAGAGGGTCTCAATGAATCTGAAAATAGCTTTGCACAGTTAGCGAATCTTTAGGGTAACATGTTGAACTTTCCTCCTAGTCACATTAACGAGAGTTGATGATTTCCCTTCCTTTTCAAACATAATTATGTGTAAACAGGTTGAGTTTTCACTATCCTACGTGACAAGTGCACTCATCATTTTTTCTGTACTCACAGTCACTTAAATGTATAATATGGTGAGAATATGACGTGGGTGAAATCGTTTTGCATATGTATGTGCACCTGTACATAATTGATCTTAATGCAACAATGTAACGTTAAGTTTACACTATCCTGTGAGATAAGTGCACTCAATAGATCCTTATGGTAAACTGGTGGGTTATGATTATCGCATTTGGCCAAGAATGCAACAAACGAACTCGACCTTGTTGATAGATTTAGGGATTTATCTTTAGAGATAAGACCCAACAGCGCCACAACAACTTTTTGGACAATTTTGTAAAGAAGGACAAAACACTATTAAATTTTGGATTTGAGTTTTATAACTCAAAGGAAAAAGTTAAAATTATTAGTGATATAGACAAAACGCCATAAGCAAAACATAGCAAAAAAAGGAATAATTTAAATTTCAATCTGTAGTTTTGTAAACTCAAGGGAACATGAACTACAAGCCTTTCAGACAGGTGGAGTCTTTTTTCTACTTCTACCCCTATGACACGTGACTCCGCCCATTCGAAAACAACCAGGAAGGGTGACTCTTGAGGGGGCAGCATAGAGGAAAAGAATCGGAGTCTGCACACCGGGACGTGAATGACAGTCCCTCGTTTGGAGTACAGAACTTACTTTGACCAAAATTCGGACGCATAGACGGGTGTTTCCAGGTAACAAACGACCGTCCCCCTCCCCCTCGCGTATAATCACGACGAGATCACGAACGCCTCATTAAAACCTTTGGGTGTTTGTCTTATTTACAGATTGGAGGCTGCAAACACTGCGCCAGATCCAGTCTTCCTCCAGGGATATCCTTCATTCATTGGAGGTCACAAATTAATTTTTATAAAAGCTCCTCGCAATCGACACTTTAGCCTAACCATAAATTGAAATAGATTGTTTTCTTTTTATTAATTTCCAGGCATAGTCCACTACCTCTCTACCCGATAAGGGGCACATCCTTCAACAAAAAGCGGTAATTTTGATTCATGATAGCCAGTCCTTCTAGATAGGAGCAGCATGCAATGAATAGTAATATATTCCGTTTTTCCAAATAGGGTTTCGTTTACCCAGTTCCTGACCACTTTATCGTAACATACGACTGACAGTAATAGTTAACCATCTGCAGACTCCATCGTGAATGCCTGATTGCACTTTACAAAAGTGGTAAGCACTATAAGATATCCACCTAGTGTTAATTTCGGCTTTGATAACACTTGTATAACAAAGTGAATACCCTCTTTCCAAATAGACCTCATAGTATGTATTTTGTTTCCTTTGTCCAGGGCTGTCATTGAAATTTGTAGCTAATCTACAAGGAACAGTTTTATCCCCTTTAGCTACGACTTAAAGGTACCAGTCACACAGAGTTATGCATATTCACTCTACAAATTAGATGATAGCGGTAAGCCCCCCCGCGGGATGACCCTTTTAAGGATCAACCCTTTTAAGGATCTTGTTCTGTAGGCTGGAAACCCAACCCTACCGATAAGAAACTTTGCCAGAACTCGATAAGACTTGTACGTTTTGAGGCCAACTAGGTAAACCACAGTGTGGCATTTATCAAAATGTTTCCCATTGTCCCTATTGGCTCAGATGTCTGTGTAAATTGTGACAAGGGATGATACAATCTCACTGCATTGTTTATTTCTCCTGTGTACTAGCTGACACCCACCACAGCTGTAGATTTTCTACAGGTACTAATGCAGTTTCCGGACCAAGAATATCCATCGTTTAGTTGATCACACCCTCTCGCCCAGGCGGAAGGTGAGAACTAGTCTCCTGTCTAATGTTTAACTTAACAATGTGGGATTCAGACCCATAAAGAGAACACAGTTTTTAATTTTCGATTTTAATTGTTTACTCTGCTCCACCCTCCTTTGAATTCATAACTGGATGGTTGGTCTCTAAATTAGTTTTCTAATTGTTCCCTAGGAATTTGCCCACCCACAACTTCATTGTCCTGATGAAGACCCGCTTGTAAGGAAAAGATTCCTACAGTCTGTTTGGGTCGAAACGTAGACGACTACACATCCATCGACCAACTCCGGTCCCAATCCAGACATTTATCGCGTTAACGGAGTTAGGCCAATCTTGCGAGTTATTTTTTGGACTCTTTTTGAGCCTCATGGTGTGGCCTTTACTCTAAAGGACCACTTGTAGTTGTTTTTTGGATTATGAATAAATTTTGTCTTGGCAGCCAAAGGAATCAAGTTTGAAACCATCAATATAAATCTAAGAAGCAAACCAGAATGGTTCTTAAAGAAAGCTCCCTATGGCCTTGTGCCAGTATTGGAGACCAGTAAGGGTGACATCATTTATGAATCTCCAATCACCAGTGACTATCTAGATGAAGCATATCCAGGCAAGAAGCTGACCCCTTCAGATCCATTACAGAAAGCACAGCAGAAGATGCTTCTGGAACATTTTTCAAAGTTATACCCTCTCATGTATAAGGTTTCCATGGCAACCAAAAAGGGAGAGGATGCTTCTGGACTAAAGGCAGAGTTCAACACAAAGATCAATGAGTTTGAGGAGATTCTTGCAAACAAAAAGACTCCTTATTTTGGTGGAGAGTTGGTGTCCATGATCGACTACATGATGTGGCCATGGTTTGAACGAGTAGAGTTCTTTGGTGTCCATGGTGGTCTGAAGAGTACCCCAAAGATCAATTCCTGGATTGAACTAATGAAGCAGGATCCAGCTGTGAAGGCGACCTCCTTAGATCCAGAAACCCTGAAAGGTTTCTTTGCACTGTATGCTTCTGATGAGACTCCTGATGTGTTTGACTATGGTCTTTAGAGAGAGCAGTGCTCTGATGATGCCTCTTACATTTATCCATGTTCTTCCATTGAATGATGCACATTTTCACTCTAATCCTGATGGTGCTAGGTTGAACACCTCTATTCCGTTCCATCTAACAGTCGTTGATGGCGCTCAGCAGATTACGTTTGTAAGAACCAAACAGATCCTGAAATACCCTCTTTTGTGTATGATGCTGTACACTGAACATTGCTCCGCTACTCATTTTCATAAGTACTGTCATCTCATAACCTTCATAACACAAATGGCCAATGCATCCAATTTCATTTTGACAAGTGTAATAAAACCAAGTTTGAGATAAAAAAAAGAAAAAAAAGAAAAAAAAGAAAAAATGAATAAATTTTGTCACTGAATGACTCAGATCACATCTATCCTATCCCCGACACTTCCCTCACTTCACCCCTCCCCGTTGTGAATGTGGGTACACACATGTTAATGAAATTTGTTGATTATAATATGAACCATTAACCTATTTGAATAGGATGTATATGCAATGTTGAATTAAACTCCATTTGCATCCAATAACTTTGTTCCCTCAAGATTTCTCTAAGGGTCTAATCACATCTGTACCTTAGTTTAGAATGGAGAAGGTTGGTCTCGGGACTCAATTTACCAACAACCCGCAAGGGAAACTTGGAAACACTGGAGCTGGATTTCTCGGCAGGAGAAAAGACAGCGTCTCTCTCAGTGCTGTAGCAGGGCGCGTCGGGCAAGTAGATAGTCAAACTGCTCCAAACCACCGTGTGTTTGCTTGGGCGAGTGTGGTCATATATATACCGTGAAGGTGCCGAGTTTGACGTACAGTTGGACATAATAACTTCATCAAAGAGTCTCAGTTCTTTGGAAACTCCATGAGTTCTTAGACAAATCAATATTCAAGCAAGGGGAACTCCCTAGCTGCTGAAGCTGAGTTTTCCAAGAAATCATTGTGGATTTTCAGAACTAGTGGAAGTAGCCCTGCCGTATTTGGACTGCATGAGCTATGCCTAAATATTGTTTTGATTTCTATGCCTTATAAGGATATGGTGATTTATACGTATATAAGGGCATGAATCGGGAAACTTACAATAGGGTCCTAAAATGATACATACAATTTTGAAAAAGAAGTCACAAAATTGCGACAAGGGCTTCAATAATGATTCCATCCCCGAAACAATCGGCCTCCCTGGTGGGGGCCTCGTTGGTTTATGCACTTTCGGGAGGGTATAAAAATAAGGAGTTATTGGTTGTAATTGACAAAGAAAACTCCCCTCCTCATCAGAAATCTATTGATTTTGCACTGCCTCATCCACCACCGATAATATTTCTTTCTTGGTGGTCTCTGTAGGGTCCTGTCTCAGCTGTCTGTAGTTCCTACTATCAGCCAGTAGTCTGAAACATTCAGTTTCGTACGCTGTTCTGCTTTGTAACACCGTGGCTCCCCCTTTGTCAGCCTGCTTAATCACCAATTCCTCATTATCTCTTAGTTCCTCCAATGCTCTTTGTTCTCTTTTAGAAAGGTTCATGAATGCCATATTCCTCTCTTGTGTAAGTGTTTCCACTTCACCAATAACTGTCTGTTCAAAGGCCTCTATTTCAACAGGAAGTTGCCCTAACGAAGGAGTAAACTTGGACTTTAAACAGAGATTGGTGTCACCCTTTTCTGTATTGTCCTGGTACTGGTTTTCTAAAAAGACTTTAAGACAACTATTGCGGAAAAAGCTCGCTAGTTCTTGTCTTATCTTAAAGGTATCCGGTGTGTTAGTTGGCACGTATCCCAGACCCTTTTCTAAGACCTCAGGCTGTATATCTGTCAATTCTATATCCGTTAGGTTTATCACCAAGGAGATCAGTCCCGGCTCGACCCTGGAGTTGGTTCTTTGGCCATACTCCTGGTCACTCTCTGTTCCAATTCCTCCCATTGCACCCCTGTCATGTTCTTTTGTTTGCCCCTGCCCCTCCCTCGGCCCCTCCCTAAAAAAGGATTAGGAATTGGGGGATAATGTGTCATAGGGCCTCCGGACATAGGGCCTCCTTGCATGTCTTGAAATTGAGGTTGGTACAGGGGGGGCATCCAAAGTTGTTATTTGGAAAGTTAGGGTATGGGGTATTGTATTGGGGACGGGGACCTCCAAAGAAAACCCTACCTCTCCCCCTTCTGCCGGGCTTCCTCTCATAGTCGCTATCCCCACTACTAGAGCTGGTTCTGTATGATGTTCTCCTGTCTCTATTAGTACCATTCTTCATGTCCTCAATTTTTCTCTGTAAATATTCATCAGTAATGTAAGGGTAAATCTTCTCCCTGGAAACTTTCTTGAAGTCCTTCTGTAGTTTATTCACTTTAGACCTTAGTAGATAGTCCTCATGTTTGGCTAAGTCATTATTTATCTCCTCCAGTTTCTTTTTGAAGGTGGCAGACAGGACTGTGGTCCTAATACCCTGTTCATTTTTATGGATCTTAATGTAGAGGGCCTCAGCTGTTCTCTTAGCTGTATTTATTATGAGAATCAACCAATCCCTCGTACATTTCCAGGCGATTAAGGACGAGTCCCTCCTGAAGGCTGGATCCACAAGAAAGATCAGGGGTTCATTTGTCACCAACAGAACTCTCGGTGCTGCGTTCCCTCTCAAATATTCTGTTAAGATTGCCCCATAGAATAGTTTTAACATGGGATTTTTTTAACTCTAATAAAGTGTCCCAGCCTTCCCCTTGTATCAACACCTGGTTGACCGTGGTGTCTCCAAGTAAAGATGGCCCTCTGACGATTTCTGCAGCTGCTTCGTCCCCATAGGCCAAACCCTGACCCTCTGCCATTATTCTCAATGTGGAAATCACACTCAACTGAGACCCAATTGGTTATTGTTGGCTACAGGGTTTGGTTTTAAAAGTACTGCCCCTGTGGCTCAGCGGCCGCTCTAGACACAGAAAACACAATAGAACAGAGGGATGAGAGGAACAAAAACCCCCTTCGGCCTCCCGTTCAGACTTATATCACAAAAAGGAAACGGGTCAAAATCGAACATAAAAAGTTTCCAAGAGTGAGTGGAGGAAAAAGCACCATGCTTTTAAAACTGCCCTCACACACAGCAATCTGTGTCATGCTTCATCATAGGGCTGCTAACACACCTCCGTGTTCACCCAACACTGGAGGTGGAGCAATAGGGAGGGGAAGACAATACAACATACAGTGAAAGGTTAGTGAAAACTTTTAAAGAGTCAAAGCATCAAATACATCTTGGTACACACAAGACCAAGAATTAACAGCAGGACCAAGATGGGTATGGGAGAAGGAAACCGGACGGTTTTCCTACCGCCAGTAACTGGCCCCACAAATGTGAAATGTGTGATGTATGCCACCTAACAGAGAACACCAAAACAATATAAGTCGGACTGACCCACCCCTGGGAGAAAAGGAGACATACAAATTGTAATTCCTCCTTTGTTATATACATGCTGAAATGCCCTTGTGACTTAATGTATCTGGGAATGACTACCAGAAAGGTGAAAACAAGAATCATGGAGCATAGATCCACATTTAGATGCCAACGGAATGTGAGTAAACTAACAACCCATTTCTTGGAGAAGAATCATGCTGCTGAGGACTTCACTTGGACAGTAATTGAAAAACCAAACATTAATATGATTGGGGGAAATCCAGAAAGAGCCCTATTGATCAGAGAGCAAAAATGGATATATAGGGTACGGAGCTTTTCCAGGGGGTTGAATGATGATATCCCCTGGAATATGCTGAATTAAATCTGAAGCCTCAGTGAGGGTCACAGGTCAGCAGCAGAATAGAGATATCGCCAACATTGAACAAGAGTAGAACTAAAGAGGGTACCTCCCTAACTGTAGTCATTTAGAAATAGAACATTGGTCATTTCTCTTTATCTTCTTTAATACCCCTTACCTTTTGTAACTTTCTCCTTTTCCCCTTGTATCACGTTTGATGTAGGGAAAATATAGGTATGACTAACCCCTCTTATACTTTAATTGGAGTTTTGTATATAGAAACTAATTAGTTATTATGTGGAAAAACAATACTGAGAAGGGATTAAAACATCATAGTCCCCATTTTTCCAATTTAATACGTTTAGAGAGGACGAAGATGCTCTTTGGAACACTAGGTATATTATGATGATTCCGGTGGAGTGGAAATGGAAGCCACATTTGTCTGAACAGACGTAAGGGTCAGCACTCTAATTCTGAATATGATGGGACATACTGACGCTCCCCACGTGGTATCCTATGTTGACTGGAGGCGGGGTGATACCGCTTCAAGAGAGGCGCTTTTGTAACGAGGAAGTGTACTACGCAGCGGTGAGGAGAGCCGACTGGGTTTGCGGACAGCTTACCTCGCAAGCAGTAAGTTAATAGGAGATGCCCGAATGAGGGGCGATACCGGGGGCTAGGGGGGTCATTTACATGCAGTGTTTTTTTGGGTGCAAACACTGGTGCCGATAACTCAGAAAGGCACTGTTACTGCATTTAAGTGCAAAGGGCAGCATTTTGTGTAATCAGCCTCATTATGTTACAATATGGGTGAGCAGAGAGTGGCGCTTTATCAACAAAAAAGGTCTGAATGCTATAAGTAGGAAATACCGGGTTACAGCCTAGAGAGTCTGAGTACCATCGAGGATGGTCCTGTCTTCGGCAATGGTTGTTGATATTTGGAAACATCCCTGATATTAAAATCTATTACTGACATAACTGGCGAATGTAAATGTTTATCTTCAAACCCTCCAACAAACATGTCCTACAAGTCTTCTTTATGACATGAACAGGATGGGGGTGTTTATTTTTAATGAGTTTCTTTGCTTCCTTTACAGAGAGTGCTAATAGGAAGCTGTTCCCCTCCCCCGCCATTTTGAGTTTTTGATATAAATAAACACGGTAAGTGCCGGGGGTCTTGGATCACTGACATAATATCGACAAAAAAAATTCCGACCTACCAAAATATCGAGGTAAAAATATAGAATGCCAGAATATCAACTGCCTATCTACAAACAGGTAAGTACAAAAATATCGATTCCAAAATATTGATTGTAAAAAATATAGACTGTCAAAATATCGAATTTTTTAAATGTCTAAAAATTAATTTAAAAGTAATATAATAATAAATATAATTAATTTAACCATACTTAAAATAATTAAATAAATGTAAATATATTAAATAATTAATGTAACTTTAAAATACATTTTTTTTAAAAATACATATATATATATATATATATATATATATGCTAGCAGCCCGTCCCGACGTTGTCCGGGTATGAATTGCTGCCGGCCAGTAGTATATTGTTTTGTAGGATTTCGTTTTGATAGCATTTCTTATCTGTGACAGGCCTGTGAAATGCTCTGATTCACAGTGCACTGCTGATGCACTTAAGAGTGCGCGTTCAGCAGTGTGTGAACTCGAGTTTCCCTACTTTATTTTTCCTTGCAATATTATATAGCGCAAACTCGACAACATGGCATGAGCTCAATTTACATTACAGAAGAACACATTCATTTGTGGTAGGCAGGGGAGACAAAGCGATTTGCCTGGAATCACAGGATGTTGAGCTGATGCCGAGATTCTAACGTAGCTCCCCAGCTCTAAAGTTCGCAATTCTAGAACTTGTGGCGGGAGGTGTGTCTAAAAGTGTATGTCGGTGCTGGCCATCAATGACAGAGACCTGTGCATTTTTCAAATCGGTGGTGAAAAATATGAGTATGTTGCTGGAGATGTGGGCCGCCGTGCCACCAATGTACTTACCGGGGGAGGGTAAACACCCATTATTCCGCAACTTTCTTTCAACATACCATCACTCCGCATACTTTCATTACGAAAGTACCATGACTCCACAATGCCTGGCATTAAATTTTATATGCTTTTCCAACGCATACATTTACAACGAAATTCGTTGTAAATGCATGAATGGTAAAAGCATGTTTTTTTTAAATGTTTGGATAAGGTAAGTATGGGTATAGGGGTATATGTATTGGGGTACTGAGGTATATGTTTTGGGGTGTTTGGGTATTTTAAGGGTTCAGATATAGTTTTGGGTTATGAGGTACAGGGGTAGATTTAGGGTTTAGGGATAGGTATGGGTTTTGGGGTACAGGGGTATTTTTAGGGTTCAGGGCTAGGTTTGGGTTTTGGGGTATAGGGGTTTTTTTAGTGTTCAGGGTTAGGTTTGGGTTTTGCGGTACAGGGGTATTTTAAGGGTTCAGGGCTAGGTTTGGGGTTTGGGGTACAGGGGTATTTTTAGGGTTCAGGGCTAGGTTTGGGTTTTGGGGTACAGGGGTATTTTAGGGTTCAGGGGTAGGTTTGGGTTTTGGAGTACAGGGTTATTTTTATGGTTGAGGGCTAGGTTTGGGTTTTTGGGTACAGGGGTATTTTTAGGGTTCAGGGGTAGGTTTGGGTTTTGGGGTACAGGGGTATTTTAAGGGTTCAGGGCTAGGTTTGGCTTTTGGGCTACAGTGGTATTTTAGGGTTCAGGTGTAGGTTTGGGTTTTGGGGTACAGGGGTATTTTTAGGGTTCAGGGGTAGGTTTGGGTTTTGGGGTACAGAGGTATTTTTAAGGTTCAGGGGTAGGTTTGGGTTTTGAGGTACAGGGGTATTTATTGGGTTTGGGGCTAGGTTTGGGTTTTGGGGTACAGGGGTATTTTTAGGATTTAGTGATAGGTTTGGGTTTTGGGGTACAGGGTATATTAATAGGGTTAAGATGGGTTAGTGTTTAAGGGTATTGGGGTTTTTTAAGGAGTAAGGGTGGGTTATGATTATGGGGTGCATGGGTTTTTAAAGGGAGCAGGGTGGACACCCGGAGCTGGAATGTACAGAACCTGGGAAGAAAAAAAAATGAAATATTGGGCACAACGCTCGCTTTTTTTTCCCCGTGATCGCATGCCCCGCACACGCCCACGCCCCCAGCACACGCCCACAGCACACGATATGAGACATGGCATGAAGGGCGGAATGTACCACACGCCCCCAGTCCACGCCCACAGTACAATGCAGACACGCCCACAAGAGACTACTTTGCTGGCACGGTTCTTTTACCTTTTAAATGTATATGGTGGGCTTCTGCATAGCCTATGCCCTTCTGCTGCAACTGCCCTTTCCAACGCTGTATTGGGTGTTGTGATTGGGGCTGTCGTTCCTGAGATTACCCGCCTCAAAGGTTTGGGCTCTCTCTTTATTATATGAGTATGGATATATACATGTTATCAACAAAACATATACAATATTTTTACCGTAGGATAGCGAGAGGGTTAAATTTAATATAACCACTCCAGTGAGTGCAACAATAGGGAAAACATTGGATAGCGTTGAGGTAAAAATTACTATTCCAACTACAAAGAGCGCAACAGTAGGGAAAACGTTGGATAGCGTAGGGGTAAAAATTACCATACCCACTCCAAAGAGTGCAACAGTAGGGAAAGCATTGGATAGCGTAGGGGTAATAATTACTATTCCCACTCCAGTGAGTGCAACAGTAGGGAAAGCGTTGGATAGGGTATGGGTAAAAATTACTATTCCCACTCCAGAGTGTGCAACAGTAGGGAAAGCGTTGGATAGTGGGAGGGTAAAAATTACTATTCCTACTCCAGAGAGTGCAACAGTAGGGAAAACGTTGGATAGCGTAGGGGTAAAAAATACTATTCCCACTCCAGAGAATGCAACAGTAGGGAAAAAGATGGATAGCATGGGGGTAAATATTACTATTCCCACTTCAGTGAGTACAACAGTAGGGAGAGTGTTGGATAGCGTAGGGGTAAAAATTACTATTCCAACTCCAGAGAGTGCAACAGTAGGGAAAGCGTTGGATAGTGGGAGGGTAAAAATTACTATTCCCACTCCAGAGAGCGCAACAGTAGGGAAAGCGTTGGATAGCGTAGGGGTAAAAATTACTATTCCCACTCCAGAGAGTGCAACAGTAGGGAAAGCGTTGGATAGTGAGAGATTAAAAATTACTATTCCCACCCCAAAGAGTGCAACAGTAGGGAAAGCGTTGGATAGCGTAGGGGTAAAAATTACTATTCCCACTCCAGAGAATGCAACAGTAGGGAAAACGTTAGATAGCGTAGGGGTGAAAATTACTATTCCCACTCCAGTGAGTACAACAGTAGGGAAAGTGTTGGATAGCGTAGGGTTAAAATTACTATTCCAACTCCAGAGAGTGCAACAGTAGGGAAAGCGTTGGATAGTGGGAGGGTAAAAATTACTATTCCCACTCCAGAGAGCGCAAAAGTAGGGAAAGCGTTGGATAGCGTAGGGGTAAAAATTACTATTCCCACTCCAGAGAGTGCAACAGTAGGGAAAGCGTTGGATAGCGTAGGGGTAAAAATTACTATTCCCACTCCAGAGAATACAACAGTAGGGAAAACGTTAGATAGCGTAGGGGTGCAAATTACTATTCCCACTCCAGTGAGTACAACAGTAGGGAAAACGTTGGATAGCGTAGGGATAAAAATTACTATTCCCACTCCAGTGAGTACAACAGTAGGGAAAGTGTTGGATAGCGTAGGGGTAAAAATTACTATTCCAACTCCAGAGAGTGCAACAGTAGGGAAAGCGTTGGATAATGGGAGGGTGAAAATTACTATTCCCACTCCAGAGAGTGCAACAGTAGGGAAAGCGTTGGATAGTGTAGGGGAAAAAATTACTTTTCCCACTCCAGTGAGTGCAACAGTAGGGAAAGTAAATACTTCATATATATTTAAAAATAATTTAAATATTAATACCAATTACAAATTAATTAAAATTAATTCCCAATTCAAGATCTTATAATATTTATTCAATTTAAAATAATAAAATTAATTTAATTACTATAAAATAATGACCTATTAATACAAAATATTTACAAATAACAATTAATTATTAAAACCTTTAAAAATAATTAACAATTAATTCAAAATAAATACCAATTTATATATTAATAAATTTAATTAATTACTATTAAATGACTTCCCACCCAATTCCCCTATAAACCCACAACCCACTACAAAAATGATACACATAAAAGTAACATAATTATCAATTAATCAATTAATAAAAATGAATTACAAATTAAAATAAAATAATTACCAATTACAAATTAAATTACAATTAAATCTAAATAAATAACTATACAAAAAAATTATTAAATTATTTATAATTAAATTACTTCCCACCCTATTCCCCTATAAACCCACAACCCGCTCCAGAAAATAAATAAATAAAATTCACATAATTATCAATTAATCAAGTAATAAATATTAATTACTAATTATATTTTAAATAATTTCCAGTCAATAATAATTACCAATAATTATACATAAATACCAATAAATTAAAATATTTAATTAAATATAATTAAATTACTTCCCACCCTATTCCCCTATAATCCCACAACCCGCTCCAGAAAATAAATAAATTCAATTCACATAATTATCAATTAATCAATTAATAAAAATTAATTACCAATTATATTTAAATTAATTTAAAATCAATAATTAATTAACAATTAATTGCACATAAATACCAATAATTTAAAATATTTAATTAATTATAATTAAATTACTTCCCACCCTATTCCCCTATAAAGCCACAACCCGCTCCAGAAAATAAATAAATAAAAATCACATAATTATCAATTAATAAAGTAATAAAAATTAATTACCAATTATATTTTAATTATATGCCAATTAATAATTAATTAACAATTAATTGTACATAAATACCAATAAATTAAAATATTGAAATAAATATAATTAAATTACTTCCCACCTGATTCCCCTATAAACCCACAACCCGCTCCAGAATTATATTACGCAAAAATTAAATACCATAAATTGACTTAGTTACTTACCTAAAATTCGATATTTTTGTTGTCTATATTCTATCCATCTATATTTTTGTTGTCTATATTCTGTCCCTCGATATTTTTGTTGTCTATATTCTGTCCCTCGATATTTCTGTTGTCTATATTCTGTCCATTCGATATTCTGTCCATTCTATATTTTTGATTCGATATTATTGTCCTTCTATTCGATATTTTTGTAGTCTATATTCTGTCTTATCGATATTCTGTCTACTCGATATTTTAAACTCGATGTTTAACTACCTCGATATTTTTGTTGTCGATATTAGGTCTGTATACCGATTGTTATATACCAGCATGATAATAATCCGGAAGAGCAGCCTTTCCCAGAAGATAACTGTGGATCGGGGCAGCCCAAGGTTTTTTAAGAATGGGTGGATGATAATGTGAAGTTTGGCACCAAACATATTTGTTTTTTTGGATTGATGTATGGTAGTGGTTACATTGCATATGAATATGGGCAAGGGCCACTGAAATTATCATGTCTGTTTTTGTTTCCTTTTTTATTGGTTTGTGTGTACAGGTTCCCCTTCACAAAGTGAAGCGCTCTTATTGTAAGGTGATATTTCCCTTTTCACTTCTGAATTTTTGGAAGGAGAAGGGTTGTCACTCAGGGTCACAGAGATGAGACTCCTGAAGAAAGCCGGGGCACTGTCAATTGCCGGCTGAAACATGTTGACACTTATGCAGTGTGGAGCAGGTGGAATTTCATAAATAGTTCCTCTACCAAGCATCTACGATTTCTTTTTAAATCCTGGACAGGGGACCTAATATTAAAATTGTAACAAGGATCGCTTGGTACCAGTTTTTGGCACCACTGATTCTGCACTACTTTCTCACCCTTGAGTTTTCACTAACCTTTCACTGTATGTTGTATTGTCTTTCCCTCCCTATTGCTCCACCTCCAGTGTTGGGTGAACACGGAGGTGTGTTAGCAGTCCTATGATGAAGCATGACACAGCTTGCTGTGTGTGAGGCAGTTTTAAAAGCAAGGTGCTTTTTCCTCCACTCACTCTTGGAAACTTTTTATGTTCCATTTTGACCCCTTTGATTTTTGTGATATAACTCTGGGCTTCCCATCATCTCAGGGTGGAGAGGACAGAACAGCATAGCCTGACAGCGGTGCAACTGGGCTTCGCCCTAACACTGGAATGGTAAGGGAGGGAGGGGGCCGTCGCTCACATCGCCCACCCCACCACCACCATAGCAACAGTGGGGGAAAGAATGCGCGTGAACAGTTGGCTCCTCAGCGGCTCACGTTTCTCACGGTGACCTCTGCACTCTCCGGGTACATATAATGTCACAGAAAGTTTCAGCAATCTTCTGTACGAACTTATTCGGTGTGTCTTAAACAAAAAACCATCAGTGGTTAACACAGGAGCAAATGTCTTAAACTTCAGAAATGAAGAGGAAATTTCGACTTTTAATAGTTTTCTTAAAACATAATCAATTGCATCTCTGAGGAAAGATCTGTGAATGTTCTCAGCACATATAAAAAAATCCTTCCACTGAGATATTACCCTGAAATAAATCTTTGCAATGCGAGTTTCAAACATATACTGTTTCTTCCTGCAGCAGAGTTGTGTCTTGAGTAAACAGTTAAGTAAATAAATAAGCATGCCTGATCAATGGCATCGATACTGTCTACTCTGGGAGAGAAGTGTGCAAGCACAGCAGAATTACAAGAACAGACCTGCAGGAACAAGACCTTCAAATCGCTCATTAAAACAGAATAAATGGATACTTCACCAGGCCAGCACACCCTTCGATGGCCGTTACAGACTCCCAGTCCACACCATGGAAATGCAGTGTTGGTAATTCTGATGTATATGAACACTGCTGTGACTGGTAATTCCAGGATGTGAAATGTGCACAGCATTAGGACTTTCCCTCTACCGAATGCAGAATTACCACTGAAAACGGATGTTTTTGCACTGATTTCTGAAGATAATTCCTGAATTATGGGCTGTTTTTCAGGGACATATTGCCCCTGATTACATCTGGCGAATGAGTCTTTAGAAGACCCTCAGGATGCTGTAATACTATATGCAGTATTACCACAGACCTCCGACACCCTTGAATCATGTGAATACCTCAGGCTATCCTTAAGATCCACAGATAAAAAACTTTGCAAACTACACGCATTTTATCATCCCCCAGGCAAAAACACCATATTCATAGGCCACCTGATAGATATCATCACAGCAAACTCTGCTCCTCCCTCCAGTGATATTTTCTTAGGGGACTTTATCTTCACTGGGAAGACCACAATGATAGTCGGGTCCCTTTGCTCAGAGTCTTCCTTGGAGATCAATTCTTTTTTCAAGCATGCAATCTACCTACCCACACGAAAGGCTCTACACTAGATTGGATCATCTCAAAAGAAAAAGCAGTGGGTACAATTACGGACATCCCTTGTGACTGGTCAGACAATCACATTATTACCTTCATAGTACCATACATAAAAAAGAAAACTTCATCACAATCAATCAAACCCAGGCAAGAGGTCCATGACACCAAAGGTCTTAACATTGAGAATTTTGTAGCACGATGTGAGAAAGAACTGCAACCTACCAACAACATGGCCAACATCTGCGAACTCATGGAACACTACAACACGACCATGACGAAAATAATTCATGACATAGCCCCTTTAAAACTTCAAAGAACGTCGCTCTAAGACAATAACCCTTGGTTTAACGGATCCCTCAACGAAGAAAGACAGACTCTCAGATACACAGAACGGAAATGGAGACAACAACCATCCACCACCCACCTAAAACTACTAAGACAGGCCAGAAATGCCTACAATAAAAGTATTCTAACTTTAAAAAAAGAATTCTTCAGAAAAAGAATTGGGTAATGCAAAAAACAGACAGAGGAAACCCTTCAAACTATTAAAAGATCAATCTAACAAAACGGACAAATCATCTCTAAAAGCAAAAAAATCAGAAATCAGCTGTGAAGAATTCAAGTCCTTCTTTACAGCCAAAGCCAATTCCCTGGAGATCGAGCTCAAGAATGACACGGAGACCCCCTTGATTCAAAAGAGCACTCCAACGAAGCATCAGTTTCAAACAGTACAGACAATGCCCAAAAATAATGCTCTCCGGTCTGAATTCAAGTATTATGACCACAAAGATATTGCCAAAACCCTTTTGACCATAAAACCAAATAACCATTTCAATGACCCACTTCCCCGGTCTACAATCAACCACTTGCTCATCCCCTCGTGGACCAAGATTATTAATGCTCCCCTATCACAAGGTTCATTACCAGACTGCCTGAAATCGGGGCAGTTTATTCCAATCTTAAAAAAACCTACAGAGAACCCCTCGGACCCTAATAACTTTCGACCAGTAACAAACATTCCCATGCTAGCCAAAGTCCTGGAAAAATGGGTTCAACAACAATTGAACCAACACATTTCTGAATTCAAACTTCTGAATGACTGCCAATCAGGGTTCACACCAAATCACAGTATGGAAACAGCAATTCTTCACATAGCAGTAGATGATCTTCTTGCCTTAGACCACAATGAAACTTGTCTCTTAGTACTACCTGACCTTACGTCCGCATTTGACACTGTAAACCATGTCAAAATTCTAGACTGGCTGGAGGAAAAGATGGGACTATCGGGCACAGTCCTAGAATGGTTTAGATCCTTCCTAAAGAACAGATAGCAAAGATTCAAGGTGAACCAAATACTATCAGCATCAACCCCTAATCTTATTGGATTTCCACAGGGATCAACACTATCCCCATCTCTATTCAATCTTTATGTAGAAACTCTTAACAGAAATTTTACAGCAGGCAGAAATCTGCTCTCATGTCTGCAGATGACACACAGCTATATATCAAAACTACTTCATTGGAAGAGATTAACATCATGAACCTAGCATTGAAGAGGACTGTTCATTGGCTAACTAATAATCATCTCAAGCTTAACCCGCATAAAACCGAAATCCTTCTGATTTCCCCCTAGAAAAGCTCCGCGAGGATAATGGAATAGACCAAGTTGATCACTGCGCTAAACTATACTTCAAAGATAGTGGACTCAACCAAGTCTCTTGGAAGCACGCTAGAACCTGAACATGCAATCTCACATTAGCACGATGACTAAAGCTGCCCGCTTCCATCTGAGCTATATTAGAAAACTTAAACCTTTCATTTCTACAACAGACGTCAAAACGGCAGTCCTGGCAATGGGCATCTCGAGGATTGAGTACGAATGCACAACTTTATCAGGACTACCCAAGATTTCAACAGCTCCACTAAAAACCTGTCTCAATGCAACCACAAGACTCATAACAGGCTCCAGAAAGATTGACCACATCACCCCACACCTGAAACCGCTTAACTGGCTTCCTTACGAAGCAAGAATACAGCTAAAGATGGCATGTATCACACAAAAAGTGATACACTACAAGCGCCACTATACATAGCCCAGAAAATCACATTGGGCCCGATTCACAGAATGAACTTAAGACTAAATCCTAAACTTACTACTATTTGGTATTCACAGAATGCACTTACTACTTTTGGGATTCACAGAGTGAACTTACTACTTTCGGGATTCACAGAATGAACTTACTACTTTGGGTATTCACAGAATAGATTTAAGACTACTAATTTTATGTCCGCACTCGGGCCGTAAATTCCGGCCCGGAGGCGGAGTTTCCGGCTTGGGGGCGGAGCTTACGGGCCAGAGGCGGAGCTTGCGGCTTGGAGGTGGAGCTTCGGGCCCAGAGGTGGAGATTTCAGCCATGGAAATTCCCACCTCCGAGCCAGAAGCTCTGCCTCCAAGCCGCAAACCCCGCCTCCGGGCCGTAAGCTCCGCCCCCAAGCCGGAAACTCCGCCTCCAGGCCGGAATTTACGGCCCGAGTGCGGACGTAAAGTTAGTAGTCTTAAATCTATTCTGTGAATACCGAAAGTAGTAAGTTCATTCTGTGAATCCCGAAAGTAGTAAGTCACTCTGTGAATCCCAAAAGTAGTAAGTGCATTCTGTGAATACCAAATAGTAGTAAGTTTAGGATTTAGTCTTAAGTTCATTTGTGAATCGGGCCCATAGTCAGGAGGCAGCAGATGCTCCCAGAGCAAAGAAGGCCTCTTACTGAAACCTGCCCTCTTCCGTAAGAAGAGACCTTATGACAGAGCATTCTCTAGCATGGCACCAAGAATCTGGAACTCACTCCCCCGAGCATCAGAAAGATCTCGTCCACAACAGTTTTCCAAAAAGAAGCTAAGACCTTTCTTATAAGCAAGTACCTACCATAAATAACAAAAAAACAGACATTGTTATGATACCTTTTAGATCACAGACTATGTTAACACAGTTACCACTAGCAATCATTAGGACATTTATGTATGTTATAGTAAGCCCAAATGGCCCAATCTTATTATTTACGTTTGTTAATGTTTGCATCTGATTTTTTATGTTTGTTAATCTTTGCTTAAACGTTTGTGCCAAACCGGACATCGAAAGTTCTTGGTTATGGTATTGTGCAGCGCTTTGATATCCTAATAGGGTCAGGTTTGCGCTATATAAAACACAGAATAAATGAATAAATACAAATCTCAGAATTATGATTGAGTCTGTAACTACTATTATCTCCAGTATTATCATCACGTGGTGCTTTCTCATCACACAGTGTGTGTGGTCCATACGAGGTGCACTGTCATCACATGTGTCTGTGGTGTTTAAGGGGTGCACTGTCATCACAATATGCCTGAGGTTTTTTAGTGCTGCACATTACAATGTGTCTGTGGCATTTAAATGGTGCACTGCCATCACAGTGAGTCTGGGGTATTTAAGGGGTGCACCGTCATCACAATATGCCTGAGGTTTTTTAATGGTGCACATCACAATGTGTCTGTGGCATTTAAGCGTTGAACTGCCATCACAGTGAGTTATGTTATGTTATGTTATGTTAAGGGATGCTTGTAAAGCGCGCTGTCACCGTGGGTTTCCTGGCACTGATTGGATGCTGAGGGGACAGAGGGACTTTAGCTGGGCTGTGGAAAAAGCCAGGTTTTTAATGATTTGCGGAATTGGATGAGGGTATCGGCAGTCTTGACTGAGGTGGGGAGGGAGTTCCAAAATTTAGGACCAAGGTGAGCAAATCTCCGACCGCCAGATCTGCAGAGTTTGATGGGTGGGACAACCAGGAGGTGTAGGTGTGATGATCTAAGGTTGCATGAAGGACAATAGGGCCTGATGAGGGATTTCAAGAAGGCTGGGCGAGAACCAGCAAGAGATTTAAAGATTAGGCAGCCGAGCTTGAAAGCTGCCCTCAAGCTAACGGGGAGCCAGTGCAATTTAATGAGGAGGGGTTTGGCAGACTGCCATTTCGGTATCCCGAGGGCCAGTCTCGCCGCTTGGTTTTGGATGGTTTGCAGCCTGAGGAGGGAAGATTTAGGCAAACCATAGTAGATCGAATTTGAAAAATCCAAGCGGGAGAGGACGAGGGCCATGATAACTTGGAGCAAGGCATCAGGCGTCAGTGAGTCTGCGGTATTTAAGGGGTGCACTGTCATCACAATGTGTTTGTGGTGTTTAAGTGGTGCACTGTCATCACAATGTGTCTGAGATTTTTAAGTGGTGTACATCACAATGTGTCTGTGACGTTTAAGTGGTGCACTGTCATCACAGTATATCTGTGGTATTTAAGGCCTGCACTGTCATCACAATGTGTCTGAGGTTTATAAGTGGTGCACATCACAAGGTGTCTGTGGCGTTGAAGTCGTGTACTGTCATGACAGTGAGTGTGTGGTATTTAAGTGGTGTATTGTCATCTCAATTTGTTTGTGGTATTTAAGGGGTGCATTGTTATCACAATGTATCTGTGGCATTTAAGTGGTGCACTGCCATCACAGTAAGTCTGTGGTATTTAAGGGGTGCACTGTCAATCAATCAATCAAGACATTCATAGAGCGCACTACTTACCCGGAGGGTCTCAAGGTGCTTGGGGGGGGGGGGGGGGTGCTGCTACTGCTCGAACAGCCAGGTCTTGAGCTTCTTCCTGAAGGAGAGGTGGTCTTGGGTCAGGCGCAGGTCGGTCGGGGGGGAGTTCCAGGTCTTGGCGGCCAGGTAGGAGAAGGACCTTCCTCCTGTAGTCGTTCTTCGGATGCGGGGGACGGCGGCGAGGGCGTGGCTGGCTGATCGGAGGTGGCGTTTGGGCGCGTAGAAGTTGATGCGGTTGTTGAGGTAGCTCGGGCCTTGATCGTGTAGGGCTTTGTGTGCGTGGGTGAGGAGACGGAAGGTGATTCTTTTGTTGACGGGGAGCCAATGCAGGTCTCTCAGATGTCCGGAGATGTGGCTGTGTCGTGGGATGTCGAGGATGAGTCTGGCTGAGGTGTTCTGGATCCGCTGGAGTCTCTTCTGGAGCTTGGCGGTGGTTCCGGCGTAGAGGGCGTTGCCGTAGTCCAGTCGGCTGGTGACGAGGGCCTGGGTGACCGTCTTCCTGGACTCGGTGGGGATCCACCGGAAGATCTTCCGTAGCATGCGCAGGATGTTGAAGCACGACGAGGAGACGGCGTTGACTTGTCTGGTCATGGAGAGGGAGGAGTCCAGGATGAAGCCCAGGTTGCGTGCGTGGTCTGTCGGTTTGGGTGCGGTGCCCAGGGCGGGGGGCCACCAGGAGTCGTCCCAGGCGGAGGGCGAGGAGCCCAGGATGAGGACTTCCATCTTGTCTGAGTTCAGTTTCAGGCGGCTGGTCGTCATCCATTCGGCTACGTCTTTCATCCCTTCGTGAAGGTTGGCTCTGGCGGCGGCGGGGTCGTTGGTCAGGGAGAGGATCAGCTGGGTGTCGTCTGCGTAGGAGATGATGTTGAGGTTGTGTTGGCGTGCGATGGCTGCGAGGGGGCTCATGTAGACGTTGAAGAGGGTGGGGCTCAGCGAGGATCCTTGAGGGACGCCGCAGATGACTTCGGTGGCCTCTGACTTGTACGGTGGTAGACGGACTCTCTGTGTTCTTCCGTCGAGGAAGGAGATGATCCATTCCAGTGCCCTCTCCTGGATTCCGACGTTGCTGAGGCGCTGCACTAGGGTGCGGTGGCAGACAGTGTCGAATGCCGCGGAGAGGTCCAGGAGGATGAGGGCCGCTGTTTCTCCGTTGTCCATCAGGGCTTGGATGTCATCGGTGGCGGCGATGAGGGCGGTCTCGGTGCTGTGGTTGGCTCGGAAGCCAGACTGTGAGGGGTCGAGGGATCCATTTGTCTCGAGGAAGGCGGCCAGCTGCTTGTTGACGGTCTTCTCGATGACTTTGGCTGGAAACAGGAGGAGCGAGATGGGGCGGTAATTCTTGAGTTCGGTGGGGTCCGCAGTTGGTTTCTTTAGTAGAGCGCTGAGTTTGGCGTGCTTCCAGCTCTCCGGGAAGGTGGCGGTGTCGAAGGAGGTGTTGATGATGTCCCGCAGGTGGGGTGCGATGGCAGCGTCGGCATTGTTGAAGACGTGGTGAGGGCAGGGGTCGGTCGGAGATCCGGAGTGGATGGAGTTCATCATGCGGACGGTGTCTTCGGTGCTGATCGGAGTCCAGGCGCGGAGGGTGGTGGCGGGGGGCGTTGGTGCGGTCGTGGCGTGCGTCGGGTGAGTGCTGAAGCTGTTGTGTATGTCCGCGATCTTGTTGTGGAAGTAGGAGGCGAGGGAGTTGCAGAGGTCTTGCGATGGGGTGATGTTGTTGTTTCCGGCGTTGGGGTTGGAGAGCTCTTTCACGATGTTGAAGAGTTCCTTGCAGTTGTGTGCGTTGTTGTCCAGCCGGTCCTTGAATGCCGTTTTCTTGGTGGTGCGGATCAGTTGGTGGTGCTTCCGGGTGGCAAGCTTGAAGGTGGTCATGTTGTCCGGTGTTGGTTCCCTTCTCCAGACTTTCTCGAGGGCTCGGCAGTTCTTCTTGGAGCTCTTGAGTTCGTCGGTGAACCATGGGGCTTTCTTACTGCCGGGTCTGCTGGGCGGGGTCCTCAGTGGGGCGAGTTCGTCCGCGCAGTTGCTGATCCACTTCGTGAGGTTGTCGGCGGCCTGGCTGGGGTTCGCTGAGCTGGCGGGAGGGTGCTGGCTCAGGGAAGCGGCGAGCTGGTCGGCTGTGATCTTGTTCCAGCTTCTTCGAGCAACCTGTTGCTGGTGGTGGTGGATCGTCGTTCTTCTGAAGGTGAAGTGGACGCAGCTGTGGTCCGTCCAGTGGAGTCCTGTGGCGTGGCTGAAGGCGATGTCTTTGCTGGATGAGAAGACGGCGTCGAGTGTGTGTCCGGCGAGGTGGGTGGGGGTGGACACCAGCTGCTTGAGTCCGAGGTTGGCGAGGTTGTCGAGCAGGGTGATGGTGTTGCGGTCGTTGTTGTTCTCCAGGTGGAAGTTGATGTCCCCCAGGAGGATGTAGTCAGCGGAGGGGAGGGCATGCGGGCTGACGAAGTCGGCGATGTCCTCGCTGAATTGTGTGCTTGGTCCCGGGGGTCGGTAGATCAGGGTGCCTCTGAGGGTGGTCTTCGGGTCGGTGTGGATCTGAAAGTGTAGGTGTTCGGCGGTGGTCAGGGTGTTGTCGGTGTTGGTCGTGATGTGGATGGTGTCCCTGTGGATGATGGCGATGCCTCCTCCCATCTGGTTGGCGGTGCGGTCCCTCCGGGTGATCTTGTAGCCCTCTGGGATGGCGATGGCGATGTCGGGCGCTGAGGAGTCGTTCATCCAGGTTTCCGTGAGGAAGGCAACGTCAGGTGCTGTCATCACAATGTGTCTGAGGTTTTTAACTGGTGCACATCACAATGTGTCTGTGGTGTTTAAGTGGTGCACTGTCATGACAGTGAGTCAGTGGTATTTAAGTGGTGTATTGTCATCACAATGTGTTTGTGGTATTTAAGGAGTGCACTGTCATCACAATGTGTCTGTGGTATTTAAGGGGTACACTGTCATCACAATGTGCTTGTGGTATTTAAGTGGTGTATTGTCATTACAATCTGTCTGTGGTATTTAAGGGTGCACTGTCAACACAATGTGTTTGTGGTGTTTGAGTGGTGCACATCACAATGTGTCCGTGGCGTTTAAAGGGTGCCTTTCCATAACAGTGTGTCTGTGGTGTTTAAGGGCCACTCCCATCACAGTGTGTCTGAGTTGTTTAAGGGTTGAACTTTCATCACAATGTGTCTGTACTGTTTGCATGGTGCACTGTCATCACAATGTGTCTGTGGTATTTTTGTGGTGTACTGTCATCACATTGTGGCTGAGGATTTTAAGTGGTGCATTGCTATCACAATGTGTCTGTGGAATTTAAGGGGTGCAGTGCTGTCACAGTGTGTCTGTGGTGTTTAAGGGGTACACTGTCATCAAAATAAGTTTGAGTGGTGTACTGTCATCACAATGTGTCTGTGCTATTTTTGTTGTGGCTGAAGTTTTTAAGTGGTGTATTGTTATCACAATGTATCTGTGGAATTTAAGTGGTGCATTGTTATCACAATGTGTCTGTGGTTTTTAAGTGGTGCACTGCAGTCACAATGAGTCTGTGGTATTTTTGTGGTGTACTGTCATCACAATGTGTCTGTGGTTTTTAAGTAGTGCACTGCTATCACAATGTGATGAGGGGAGAGGAGTTGGCCTAATGGCTAGGCCGGTCCACCTCGAATCTGGGGAACCGGGTTTGAGTCTCGGCAACGATGCTGAACATCCTGTGATTCTGGGCAAATCACTTAACCTCCCCGTGTCTAACAAAAATGAATGTGTCCTCATGTAACGCAACTGGCGCTATGTAAAGAGCTCTGATACCCGATACCGGCTCAAGTTCATGCTATATAAAACTCTGTAAAAATAAAGAATATGGTCTGGGGTTTTTAAGTGGCGCACTGCCATCACAATGTGTCTGTGGTGTTTAAGAGGTGCCCTGCCATCACAATGTGTCTGTGGTGTTTAAGAGGTGCACTGCCATCACAATGTGTCTGAGGTGTTTAAGTGGTGCCCTGACATCAAAATGCGTCTGAGGTGTTTAAGTGGCGCCCTGTCATCAAAATGCGTCTATGGTTTTTAAGTGGCACACTTCTTCACAATGTGTCTGTGGTTTTTAAGTAGCGCACTGCCATCACAATGTGTCTGTGGTTTTTAAGTGGCACACTGTCATCACAATGTGTATGTGGTTTTTAAGTGGCACACTGCCATCACAATGTGTCTGTGTTTTTTAAGTGGCACACTACCATCACAATGTGTCTGTGGTGTTTAAGTGGCACACTGTCATCAAAATGCGTCTGTGGTTTTTAAGTATTGCACTGCCATCACAATGTGTCTGTGGTATTTTTGTGGTGTACTGTCATCACGGTGTGTCTGTGGTGTTTAAGGGGTGCACTGCCATACAATGTGTGGTGCATTATCATCACAATGGTACACATTTACCAACTCATAAAGGAGTACATAAAAGAAGTAGCACTGGTTTGCATCCTCCTACATCCTTTGTGAACTGGCCCAAAACACCTAAAATGGGAGTAGAGGGAGAATATTAAGGTCATACTCATTTACAACTAGTGCAAATAGAAATGACTCTACTCTACTTGCATTTTTATTAGCAGGGGTGAAGTAAGGGTATGTAATATAATACATCGGTCCCTTGGTATATCATTCAAATCTATTCAAATCCATCAACAACCTCCTCTAAATCCTAATTTCTTACAGTCTCCCTTGACCAGCACATATCTTCTACAAAGGTTTCTATGTACTACCTAGACACAGTGGTCACTCATGGCCTACAGATCTCCAACCCTCAAATATATCGGGTCTTTTGTGCCTCCTATAAAAGCATTTCCTTTAAGATTGCTCTCTCCAGCTCCTAAGCAATCTAAAAACAGAATAAACTATCTTCCCTCTAGTCCAAAAACATAATGTAAGATACAGAGAACCTCACTTTGCTAAATAACCAAACTACCTGCAGAAATTACTACACAACACCATTAAAAAAAATCACATGCACCCCCATCTAGAGAGTTCCAAACAGAAAAAATACAAAAATATAGAAAATCTCAGGTTCTTTGACTCTCTGAAACTATAAAATGCTTCAGATTAGAATATGTTTGGCTCAGGTCACCATCATAGGCCACTTTGTCGCCCCTACGGCATGCTAGATCCATCTACCACACAGGTGCGAAAAAGACCACTAATTTGAACAGGTCATAAAGAGTCAACACCCGATGTGAACTCTTCAAAGTGCTCCAAAGATTAACTAACCCACAATGTCTTTCATTCACCATTCACAGAACACAGTCTGTACAATTCCCTAGACTCCAATTTCACTGAATAGGTAAAAAAACACCAGGACCATCATTGCCTTAAACTTCCAGAGTCCTAAAGAATCATCACCCAAATTGACTACAAAATTGTTATCCGTGACTTTTAGCTTTTCAGAAGTGACAAAGACAAAATTCTGTGGATGCCTCAGTGGAGGAGAGATTAAGGAGAGCCCTGCCGAGCCAACTCTACCCCTCTCATCAATCGTAACAGCAGTCCTAAACAAATTCACTCAAATGGAAGAAGCCAGTACCTTTCTAAAACAGATGATGGTACCCCTGCTCTGCAGGAAAGCCATGCTAGACTAATGTCACACAATAACTTCCATCCACGGCAAGCCTTTATTGGATATTGAATGGGAAAGCTCTCCCCTCTCAAGTTCTATCCCGCTTAGAAACCAATGGATCAGTACACACCAGGCGATCACGCTTCTATCGAAAACATGGGACCTAACCTGCCATCATCGATGTCTCAATCCACGTTTTAGAGATTGCTGACTGGGACATCCTCCACAAGCTGATCCTACTTGACCTGTTAACACCGGTGACACGGTGAGCCACATCTTTGCACCATCTGATGGCCCTGGTCACAGACCAATACAATGAAAAAGATTTAACTATTTTCGTGAAGACTGGTCACTAGAATCTAGATTAGGTGAGTTTTCATCCCCTTCATGACTGGCGACTTGCACAGTCCCTCATGACCCTAATTTTCACCAATACTCTTTATTCAATATACTCATAACACCTCTCCAGACAATGCTAACAGCTCATAGCTGCCTATTGTAATCCTCCTAAATGATAGACAAATATATATGTGAGTTACAGGGGGAGGACCAATTCACTAAGGGCCTAATTATGACTTTTGGTGGAGCGGTAGCACGGCGGTATAAACCACTACACCACTGCTCCGCCCAAGGTCGCTGCTGCCCGCCGGTCAGATTATGACCACTTTTGTGGTCTAGCAGACGGGCAGCGTGGCGGTCCTACTGCAGTGCGTATTTCAAAGGCGGCTGTGCCTTTGAACGAGGCACCACAATGCAAACTCCACACAGGGTTCCTGCAAAGCATGGACTCGAAAGTCTATTCCATGCAGGAACCTGGGTGCATACACACAATGGGCACATGTTGTGCCCTCCGGAATGCCTCCCCAGGGGCACAGGGGACCTTGTAGGGACCCTTTGTTTCAGCACCACCAGCCTTTTCATGGAGGAAAGACCTCCATGAAACCTCTGGGTGTCCTGAAACTTGTAATATGCATGGCGGTGGCATAGCTAACCACCTACCTATTACATTGCTCCTGGCCACCGCGCCAGGAGCAATGTAAGAGCTGGCAGTTCAATTACGGTACAACCGCCCAAGTCATAATTGGGTGGTGAGACCACCACTGCAGCAGGGGCTGGACCACCACTGCCACGCCACCACAGGTCTGGCGGTCCGAGTACCACCAGACTCGTAATTTGGCCCTAATACTCAAAATATCTTAAAACAGTTGACCCCTGGATGAGTCAAAACAGGCCAAAACTCAAGTGCTCAAGACTGAAATGCTGGTTCTAGTTTCCCCCCTGTCCCCCCCATCTGCTTAAGATAATTCACTCCTTCTGGCATCCAATCCAAAAGTTTGTTTAGATAAATTGCCCTGGTCAATCGAGATAAAAAATCTAGGTATCCAGTGGGACACTAACCAGAGTCTAAGAAACCAAATAGGGGATGCTGTGAGATTATATTTCCAGCAATTACATTTTCTAATGAAGCTTACACTAGCCATTCTGAAAACCAGGTATCTACAAATTACTTTTACTTGACCCCCACCCCTCTCCCTCGAATCTTAAACGGCTCCGCGCCAACAGGCCTATGGAGCGAAACCAAAAGATACACCTCCTCCACACTCTTGCCAGCAGTCAACCAGAACCCACATGACCAACTCCCACAAACTCCCGGGATATATGCAAATGCTGAAACTCATCTATTTTTAATTTTAGTCACTGGGTCCTTGTTGGACTTGGCCCTTATGGCAGGTTCACCCCTAAACTTTTTGCTTTTATTTGTGACCCTGTGTTAGTGATTTTTGGGTCCCTGCGCACTTTTCCCTGGGTCCCAGAGTGAAAGTGTGTGCGTGTAGTATGGCTGGCCTGCCCTCCCATAGGAATGCATGGGGAATATGTGTGTCCCTGGTAGTTCCTGATGCGTGGTGAGTGCAGGCTCGAATTTAGTATGTGTAAACTTGTGAGAGTGAATGCTGCGAGATGGTGTATGCGGCATGTATGTGTCTAGAAGGGGAGTGCTACTTCTGGACATTGAGATATGTGTGCACTGAGGGTGCTGGAGCGTGATTGGCTGGAGCTGGCTGGCATGCCAGGCTCCAGGAAGTCTTGATGGGTCTGCCCGGTGGTGAGTGGGAGATTAGCATGAGTGATGTGTGGGAGGAGTGTACCTGCGTCCTGGATGGGCTGGGTTTTCCCCACACAATGCTGGCTCCGCCCCCCTATGGTGTGTCTAATGACCCTAGCCTCCCCAGTGAAAGAAATGGGTGGTTGGGCCATCAAGAGTGCTCCAGAACCAGCTGCGACTGGTTTCTCCCCCACCCTGCACCCTTAGACAAAGGATTTACAGTATAAGAAGGGGCTGTGTCCCCACTGAAGTTGTTCTGCTTTTGGATCCTGCCAGAGGGGGCTGTTGCTGCTGCTGGGGCCAGGAGGACCGCCACTTGGGGTGTCTCCCTGCCTGGAGACCCAGTGTGCTGGCTCTGGCCCAGCCTTGCCCCCCCTGCCTGCCTCCAGCCCTTGCTGGAGCCTTGTCCTGTCCTCCAGTGCTGGGGAGCACTGAGGATTTCTTGCCTGCAGCTCTGAGAGCGCTGCTCTCTGCCCTTCAGCGCTGGGGAGCGCTGAAATCTCCTGACTAGCGTTTGAAAGCGCTTTATTTTGCCCATAGCGCTGTGAGCGCTGTATTTTCGTCCTGTGGCGCTTGGGAGCGCCTTTCCTCGCTGATTAGCGCTGCTAGCGCTTTGGGTGCCCAGCCGGTGCCCACCCGGCATCTGCTGATCAGGAGGTGCCACCGTTTGATGTCCGAGTGCCCACCTCGGATTATTGCCGTTTTTGAGCATTGCCCCGTCCTGGGATTTTAATTGATCACGAGGGAGCCCACTCCTCGGATTCTGGGACCCCTCCTGCCTATCTAAAGCGAGCCGCCGCGCTGCCCGCGGCGACCCGGAAGTCCCGCCTCCATACCCCCAGGGCCGCGCTGCCATTGGCGGCCCCAGAGGAAGTCAGGCGGATTGCTGCGTGACGGGGCCAGGCGGAGAAGAAGTGAAGCAGCCGGCTGTCCCTGAGGCTCCCCGAAGTGGAGAGGCGCCCCACGTTGCCAGAGAGGAGAAGCCGGCAGAGTTTCTCGCCCCCCCCCGCAGCACCAGCGAGGACCCGGTGAGTGCGGGGTGGGGGCGGTTTCTTTGTTGTTCTGCGAGCGGCCCCGTTGGGAGAGGGCCGCTCCTACAAGAGGGGCCAGTTCTTTGCTCGTGAGCGCTAGAGGCTCTTGGGGGCATTTCCTGTTTGCGAGCCTTGCGAGGCTCGATTGCCGGCACCCTTGTTTCGCGAGCCCTGAGAGGCTCGAGGCCAGTTCTTTGTTTGTGAGCCTGTGAGGCTCTGGGGGGCATTTGTCCTTGCTCCGAGTCCCCCGAGAGGGACTCCAACGTGGCCATTGTTCTTTGAGCCCCGAGAGGCTCCCCAGTTGTGCCTGGGTCCCCCGTGAGGGACCCCCCCTGCCTAGTGAGGCAGAGTCCGTTGTCTGCGAGCCCAGAGAGGCTCTGAGGGTGCCATTTCCTTGCTTTGAGAGCCCAGAGAGGCTCGAGTGCCTATTTTGTGTTGAAGAGCCTGAGAGAGGCTCAGGGCACCATTTCTTGTCCAGGAGCCCAGAGAGGCTCCGCAGTGCCACAGTGGTGGTTCTTGAGCCCACGGGGCTCCAACGTTGCTCTAACTTTCCCTGCACCAGTTGCCCAGCACTTCGTGGGCAGCTGCCACGTTTAGGACCCTGACATTGGGACACAGGGACTGCCACAGGTGGTGGCTAATGTGGATTTTGCGCTATTGTGGTTTCTGCACCTCTGAATGTGTTTTTATGCGTCATGTGCTTTGTCCTTTTACACCTCTGAATGTATTGTGATGCATCATGTGTTTCCTTCCTTGGACCCCTACAGGTATAGCGATACTTAGGTGGTTTCCTTCTTGCTAGCACAGGTGGTGCTAGCAGAGCCCAGGTTCCCTAGTGTAATCTCCTAAAATAGTGAGGGTTGCATAGGTGGTGCTCACCTGGTACCAGTAGTGACTGGTTGTATGTTATTTTTGTGCTACAGTTTTACATTCTAAGTGCTATTTCTAAAAAGTGTTACTTCTAAAAGTGCTGATTCCTGACAGTGGTCCAGGTGGCCCTGTCTTGTAAATATCCCCTGTAAATTCTGCCCGTGCCCCTGGCACATTGTAAAGTGTGTGTTTTTATCTAATGTGTTTTGGTGTAATACAAAGGCTATTTTTTATATAACCTTGTGTGGAGTTTCCTTTGTGGTGGGCCTTGGGTGTTGTTGCTGGGGTGCGTGTGCAAATACTTAACTCATATCGCCTCCAAGTTTAGCCTTGCTGCTGGCGCCACGTTACCTAGAGGGTGAGTAGGGGTTATCTTGGTGTGTAACTCCCTTGCCCTGACTTGGGAGTGGTGGTCTCTGACTGACTTTGGCGAAAGCCCTGGCCAGCCAGGGATCCCATTTCTAACAGTCCTACACACCTCCCTCTCTCTATTAACCCCTTCTTACAGGGACACAGAAGCAATTTAGTTATGCAGTGCATGCTATACAAATTGTATTAATAAATAAAATATATGTGCGATGGGAGGAATATCTGATTTAGCTGAGATTACAAAACCAGGAAGTGACATAGATGGCAGTGGGAACATTGAATTAGGTCAGTACTATCCAGCACATTTAATATTTCTGCATCGCACATAGGGGGTCATTATGATGGCGGACTGGCCTGCGTCCGTCCGCCACCCCAGAGGTGGAGGGACCGTCCGCAGGGGCAGCGGCGGTCCCTCCGTGCGAATTAGGATGTGACCGCCACCCTGGCGGTCACATCCTGTATTTTTAACATTGCGGCGGGTGCGGCTTAAAGCAGCACCCGCCGCAATGTTAAAACTGCATGTAGTGCATTTGCATGCACAAAGCGGCAGCCACCGAGCAGTGCCTGCCGCTATGTGCAAGCAAATGCAGGGGGTACCATAGGTACCCCCCATGTGCACCCACCCCCCCCCCACTCACCCTGGGGGCCCGCAACGGGACCCCAAAGAAAATACCGTATGCCTTTTCGTGGCGGCATTGCCGCCGAGGAAAGGCATGTCCCAAGGCTAATCCTAATATGGCTGGCGGTGTCTGACAGACACCGCCACCATATTAGAGCTTTTCCACCGCGGGACCGCAGCGGAAAAGCTGCGGACTGTCTTCCCGACCCCCCTGCCATCCTAATCTGGCGGAAGAGCTTTTCTGACACCGCAGCGGTGAATCCGCATCCTCTGGGCCGGCAGTGGCTTCCGCCGGCCCGGAGGATGCGGATTCACCGCAATCCTAATCGGCCCCTAAGTTCCAGTTTGTGGTGGTGTGAGAAAAAGCAGTGCGCCGAGAATTTGAACATTTTTATTCAAGAGCTGATGTCAAGGTTAGAAGCGAGATATCTGTGATGAAACAGAATATAAGCAAATATGCCACGAGAGACTGGGTGTCGAACTTTGGTGCATGATTGACACAATATTGACACAAAGGTGCATTCTGTGCAAAAAAGGTGCAAAAATATAAGCATGACGAACAGCAGCTTACGTTCGGTAAGTTAATTATGCAAAGTGGTGTAATGGTGTCATTTCTGGAAATTCGGTTAACAAGCGCAACGCCAAATTCCCAAAATGATGCAAATTATGAACTAATTATAATTTCGCCCAGGACTAATCCACACAAGAAAAGTTTACATATATTCAGTTTCAGCTGGAATCATTAACACAGGCTCATCATGAAAATGTGGGTATGGTCTGGTCATGTGGGACCCCTTGCATTAAACTTCTATGCAAACCATGCTTTTAATCATTGGACAGTTATATTGAGGGAGAGGTTAGCGAGAGTCTCACTAGTTTTGTAGAAAATGTTTTAAATAGGGCTGGGTGTAACTCACACAATTTGCTGTAGAGTATTTGCAGAAAATTACATGTAATTATGCAGAATTACATGAGGAGCATAACCTATCATTTACCGCTATTTACTAATTGCGCAAATTGGCGTAATCTCATAATTTCTCAGATTACTCAGGTGTAAATAATATTTCTGTCAGGCCTAGTTTTAAGAGCTAGTCACAAGTATATTTTGCGCGTTGGGGGCCATGTTTATTTTTTTAAAAATTCCAATGCATACCTCTCCCCATGCAATCGAGAGACTAAGGGCCTGATT
Source organism: Lissotriton vulgaris (assembly GCF_964263255.1). Classification (NCBI taxonomy): domain Eukaryota; kingdom Metazoa; phylum Chordata; class Amphibia; order Caudata; family Salamandridae; genus Lissotriton; species Lissotriton vulgaris. The sequence goes on along the minus strand of NC_141694.1, from coordinate 48,849,388 downwards.
TACATCTCGGCGGATGAGCTACTCCTGCACAACGGTGACGGATATCCCGTCCGCCGAAATAGAAATCCCATAATATCCGTCCGCCAAAATCTGAAACAAGCCAATAGGATAATCCATGCAGAATTATTGCATTTTCCTTAAAAACATAAATGTATATATAAAATTTTAAAAAGAGTTTCAGGCTCACCGTAAATGGCCCAAAATAACTATGATGCTGACCATTGTGCTAGAGGTCCTTACTTCACCTCAACCATTTACCTTCTTCTTGTCCTTTGACACTAAGGGCCAGGAATACCATATCTATTTTACTTCTCGTGAAATTACTAATACCGTAAGTGTCAGCCATTCCAGGATGCTGGAATTCTGTGGGATTGCGGGTAGGGTCCTGAGGGACCTTCAAATGGGAGGTTTTACCACTAAAATATGGCTAGTATGAAAATTTCCCATTTTCAATCACTTTTACTTGCAAATTTCACCTACTTTCACATGGTGAAATGTCAATATGAGAAATGCCATAAATGTGGTTTTCCTGCATCTTTTGTAATTTCTGTTTTTCGACTTAAATTGGAAATGACGACCCACTTGTTATGAGGGTCATAGCAACTCGAGCACCTTCTGTGTGCTGTTTTCAAATGTTTAAACCGCTAATGCGGGCAAAGCTCATTGTTAATTTAACATATTCTCAAACGTTATAGTCAAGGAATCACCATTGTCACCTCTGTGCGCGTTCCCTTCGTCTCTTCCCTGTTCTATTTGAAGTGCCCTTGATGTGATATATTATTTCACTCTTCCTGCTGCATTAAAGAGTCCTTGTTGGACTGTTTTATAGAAAGCCATTAAAAGAGAAAAAAGACTACAGCGAACTATGGGAGTAAATGTAAGATTAAGTACAAGAACATCATCTATGAGATGGCTTGGAGCGTCAGTGTGCTCACCATTTAGAAAATATTCTGACAACTCCAACGGTATCTAAAATAAAAACTATCCAAAAACACTTGCCCTTTCGAGCTTGCACATTGACAATGAAAGAGTGCCGACAGGCTAGGCCAAAAATGAATACTTACAAATCAATCTAAAAGTAAATTTCAAGTGTAAAGTTACTACTGGTAACTTTTCACGTGCATCTCCCTAGGGTAAAGTATAGCAGAAAATAATAATGATTATTCATTTGTTAAAACAAAAATTGTTTAAAGCAAAATAGAATTATACATTAATTTAGAGTCATAAATTAATGTAAAATATGTATTTAAATTATCAAATTCAATATTTAATAATTATTTAAAAAAACAGAATGTTTTAGATATTATTTTGTAAATGAATAATAAGCCAACCCACCCACTCACACATATTAATAGTTAATGAATGTTTATTTCATTTTCTTAAAAGATATTTGTATAAATAATTTAAATGAATCTATTTTTTAATAACTGTTTTAAATTTTAATTTAATTATTTGTTAAGATAGGTTAATCATTCCTAAAATTATGCATTTTGATATAATATTTTTATAATTGTATCTTTTTTAACACCCCATAATTTGAATGCGCTTACTGTGAGTGAGCCCCACACTTTGGGTGAACTGTGAAACGTGATGTATACGGCTGATCCGGCCGGGAGCGCACCGCTGCTGATCAGGGCGGTTCCTGTGCCGTTTTGATCGGCGCAGAGGAACAGTATGGCGCTACCTGGGGAGTAACATGATGGTGCACCCGTGACTGAGAACTTAATTTTCCTTATGTGATGCCAACAACCTACTGAGGTTTCAATATTACGGACTACCAGTCCCATAATTCTTTGCCATGATGTCATGCACTTGTGAGTGATTGAGGCTACAATAAAAGGGGACATACGACTGGTTAATGTCTGTTTGCTGGCATTTTCATTCGGAGCAGAGAAGCCTTTGAAGAAGGGAGGATTCCCGAAACGCGTCAGGCTCTGCTGACGCCGGTGGCGCTTGGTTCTTCCCCATAATTTGAATGCGCTTACTGTGAGTGAGCCCCACACTTTGGGTGAACTGTGAAACGTGATGTATACGGCTGATCCGGCCGGGGGCGCACCGCTGCTGATCAGGGCGGTTCCTGTGCCGTTTTGATCGGCGCAGAGGAACAGTATGGCGCTGCCTGGAGAGGGGGAGTAACATGATGGTGCACCCGTGACTGAGAACTTAATTTTCCTTATGTGTTGCCAACAGCCTACTGAGGTTTTAATATTACGGACTACCAGTCCCATAATTCTTTGCCATAATGTTATGCACTTGTGAGTGATTGAGGCTACAATGAAAGGGGACATACGACTGGTTAATGTCTGTTTGCCGGCATTTTCATTCGGAGAAGAGAAGCATTTGAAGAAGGGAGGATTCCCGAAACGCGTCAGGCTCTGCTGACGCCGGTGGCGTTTGGTTCTCCCCCATAATTTGAATGCGCTTACTGTGAGTGAGCCCCACACTTTGGGTGAACTGTGAAACGTGATGTATACGGCTGATCCGGCCCGGGGCGCACGGCTGCTGATCAGGGCGGTTTCTGTGCCGTTTTGATCGGCGCAGAGGAACAGTATGGCGCTGCCTGGAGAGGGGGAGTAACATGATGGTGCACCCATGACGGAGAACTTAATTTTCCTTATGTGATGCCAACAGCCTACTGAGGTTTTAATATTACGGACTACCAGTCCCATAATTCTTTGTCATGATGTCATGCACTTGTGAGTGATTGAGGCTACAATAAAAGGGGACATACGACTGGTTAATGTCTGTTTGCTGGCATTTTCATTCAGAGCAGAGAAGCCTTTGAAGAAGGGAGGATTCCCGAAACACGTCAGGCTCTGCTTACGCCGGTGGCACTTGGTTCTCCCCAATAATTTTAATGCGCTTACTGTGAGTGAGCCCCACACTTTGGGTGAACTGTAGAAAGTGATATATATATATATATATATATATATATATGTGTGTATATATATATATACTTCATATTAAAGTCAAAATCATTAAATTAAGTTAGCATTATTTTCTATTGGTTTATTGAAAATCTCTGCCTTCATTATTTCCTAAGAAAGTGTGCTTCAGCAGTTGTGAGTCACCATGTGTGGCGCCAAGCTTACTCCAAGGCTGGGCTGGAGTACATTTATGACTGTTTTGTGGCCACTTGAGCTGTAGTAACTTTAGAAGTGTAGTTTATTGCAATGGACTTCCTTTAATATGGGTGAATGGTAGCATTAGCATGTTCCTTCTCAAATCCCTCTTCACTTCTCCCTAAAACCCTACTTATCATTCCCTAAACTCCTCCTACTTTGTAGTAAGTAATCTCCATTTTCCAACCTCTAATGCTTTCCCTCCCACATTTAAAACAAAATTTATATTTACCTGTGTGCCACTTTGGTGGAGATTTCAGCATAGAAAAGATGGGTGAGGCAATTGTGGAGATGTCTGTCTTTGATGTGTCAATTGGTACAGAGTCTTTCAATATGTGGGACACAAGGATTATTATCCTGTGATGATTGGTGCCAAATGTCAAATTGTTTCTTTAATGAAAGCCAGCAAGACTTTGCCGTATTCAGCGGAGGCCAAAATATTGGTGGATTGAAGTTCGGATATTAATGTATAGGTTCTTCTCAGGTTTGGTGCACTGCTGTTTTTATTAGAGAAAAGGGTGGTACTTGCTAATTTAATTGGTCCTTCACCATTAACAACCACATTGTCTGATCGTCAGGACTGTGCAAAGGGCCATTGAGAGTGATTTGCCCATATTTTAGTTAAAATTATAAAGTAAAGCCTCAGGTTTAGTTATGACTTGTCACCTAGAGAATTAGGAAATATCAGAGTAGAGTGGAAATGAACGTATCTATGTATGGTAAAATGTCTCTAATACCTTTTCTAGTGTACTACTTTGCTTGACTGAGTTCATCCCAAAACAGTGTTAGTCACTGGGAATAGAAATCTAAGCTATAGTAATAATTCATATTTTTAAAGCACAAACATATCACCCCTTAAGGGTTTCAAGGCACTGAGGGCCGTCGAGTATATCCATAACAAATTAGGCCTGAAGGTTGTTTTCAACATACAGCATACCTGAGAGAGTAAACACAAGGTCAAGCCGGTGTTTTGAATTTTGATGGAAAGTATCTGTCAGTATTTTGAAACTGAAGGTTGTCTGGTCATTTAAAAAGTTTAGCGTGGGTCCGTTGGAATCCCCCAACCAGAGGTTAATATCCCCAAGAGGACCACATGTTCCATTTCCACTGTAAGTGACCCTAACTCCTCAAATAGTTCTGGGTTGTGGGTGACTGGGTAGGGTGATATCAACAGGAAATTGAGGGATAGCTTGATCAATTTATAGCCCAGCACTAATAACTCCCCATCAAAATCCCAATATCAATTGGTAATGGCTAGTTGGAATTTTTTTATGAATTAGGACTGTCCTCCCGCCCCATTCCAGCTATAAAGCAGATCAGAAGACGATATCTTTTGAGTAGCCATTCATCTAATATGTGAGCACAGGCTTCAGCCAACCAGGTCTCAGTTAAGTATTATAGATCTCAATCGAATAAGAACTTACCTTTGTGAATACCCAAAGGTAGTAAAGTTAAACTTTTGGTCTAAGTTTGACTTTTGGTCTAAGTTTACCTTTGTGAATTGGGCCCAAAGTGTGTAAATGCTACAGTTATGAGTAGAACATTAACTCCGAAGGACCCTGTAACGGTAAGTCCAGAATGAGAAAATAATGGGAATTTTCACTAGTAATGATGACCTAACTGGATGGTTTGCTCAATAGGCAGATTTGGGGTAAAATCATAACAAAAGCAGCCGTACGTTTGACATTGTATTTCTGTAATTAACAAACACATCAACACAAGTAGGGACAGATTGGAGAGTTAACAGCAATGAGGGGCAATTTCGTGCTAGTGCAAATTTTCACTGTTATTTACCCAAAATAAACAGTGCGAAAAGAACAGCTGCACCACAGTAACACTTCTCAACCCCAACCAATGTGATTGGCCTATCGGGAATGCAGAAAATTCATGGGTTAAATCTGTTGATCATTTTACAACATAACAGGTTAACCCTAACCACTTTTGTTGGAGGCAAAGATAACATGTTCTGCCTAGATGTTTTAAAAATGTTGAATATATTTTCATGATGTCTCACATAATTATTATTTAATACCTTATTGTATTACTTGAACTGAATGTTTTAATATTTTAAAATTGACTATTACACACTCTTTTTGGAAACAGCCCAGATGCTTTCCCCTGAGTGAGATAAAGATGTTTTATTGGATAATAAAAAGGATTTTCTCTATAAGGTTTGACCTGTAAACATGGTGACTCAATAAAATTGCATTTATTTCTGAGCTAGCTAATTTTATTGTTTTGCAACATAACTAGTGTAATTACTTTCATTAAACTTGGAACTCTTTATTTGGAAAATAAATTCTAATAAACAGTGAAACTTAAATGCAAGAATAACAATGATTTAATGGCACGGTACAGCTGAAAATAAGTTTCTTCCTCCAAAGATAGGCATTTAAGTAGTGAATCATTACCTAAATCTTACACCTGAAAATTGTGGTAGTACATTCACCTGCTAGCCTTAAGTAGAAAATAACAAATGAATCAAAGACCACATCTTGCAATTTCAAGTATTTCCAGGCTGGAAATACAAGCCTTTCAGATGCTGCAGGGATAAGGGATGTGGGCCCAACCCGCACCCACCCCTTGCCGCCATCCTAAAGGAGCAGGCGATGCACCCACCCTCCCCCTCAGGACATATCCAAGCCCCTATCCTTCTGCTGAACATTGCTGCCTGCTCAGCAGACAATTGGAAAATGCCTGCAGTTTTTCTCCCAGAATTGGTAAAACCCAGACAGTAAAGTGCCCAGTGTCTCCATTCTAGGGAAAATTGCATTGCATTCTGATGGAATCTCAGTATGGAATGTGGGATTGGTGACGTACTGAGATGCCAGTAAGTGGCAGTGAGCCTAGGCTTTCTCTCCTGAGAATGGGATGACTTGCCCAATAAATCTTTATTTACCTGAATCCACTGGCAATGCAGTCATTTCTGGAAATTGGATGAGGTACTGGCAACAAGTGAGTTGCAGGAGTGAAGCCTGGAGCTCTGAGGTGGAGCCACCACAGACCTGTGACCAACAAAGGACTGCCTGATCTGTGGACTGTGAAAGGAGAAATTTGGACACTCCAGTGGAGTGTGGACTGGAAAAAGAAGGTCATCGGTGTTCCCTGATAAAAGAAAACGGTGTTAAGAACCTCGCCTGTAGCCATGCATGAGGCAATCTTGCACAAGACAACCTCTGCGAAGCAGTAAGCACACAGTGGCTCTGCACAATTCTTATCTGGTGTTCCTTAGGAGGGAGAGAACATGGGTGTGGTGTGCTGCAAAGCATTGTTAGAAATTAGTTGTGTGAACTTCTCATGTCTCTCACATGTTCTAAACTGGCAGCCATATTAAAAGGATTCTTGTAACTGCCATAGCGAGCTTTTGGAGGAAAATTAAAATTAAATACGGTGATTCTCACACCTGTGACAGTAAGGTCTGGTGCAAACATTTGTAAATCAAATATTTTTATTTTTAAAGATTAACAGAGGAGTACATACACAAATCCATAGGGGAATTCTAAAACCAGTGACAAGAGCCTCAGGTATAAATATTTATAAACCAGCAATTTACACACTGTAGTATCTATTTACTTGTTGATCCATTCTACACTCCCATGGATAAAACTTTTCAAAAGGATTATGGAGGGTATTGTCGCACCTGCACCTTATTTACTGCTGTAATGAAAGTAGACTGTTCCATGTAGTATCTTCAGGTATCTTTATTCAGGTAGGATGTACCATAAGAGAGCCCCACCAGGAGCAGCTTCACTGTTACTATGCCCATCACCAACTGACTCTCACACAGATGAACATTCCATTCACCAACATTCTCTCACACAGACACCCAGGCTAAGCAGCAGTATAACATTTACCCAATCCAGGGGTGCTAGCTCTTGATTGGGTGCATTTGAAGAATAGATTTGAACCCTACTTGGAAGCCATTGGTCGAGATGTCTATACTGATAAACACAACTCCCCTATTCTTAAACATTGTTTAAGACCGAGGGAAGAAGGTACTATTGCATTTACCACTGGTAGAACAAGAAGAGGAAGATGGGAAGATGTGGAAGTATTTGAATCGGTGATTAAACAATTATACTTACACTACAGAAAGAGGACAAATGATGTGGTAGGTATACATATGTTCCTGGGAAGAGGTCAGTTACCTAATGAATCAACTGATGCGTTTGTTAATGACTTATGAGATTAGCCACTAAGTGCAATTATGGATCTTTTCAGGACCAAATGATATGTGATCAGTTGGTACATAGAGTATAAAATGTTACAAGAAGAATTTATATTGGCAGAATATCTTACATTAAACAAAGCAACTGATAAAGCTCACCAATTTGAAGAGATGAAGTTGGGTATGAAAGAATTAACACATAATTCACTGTCAATGTACATGTCGTAAGCTAAGAAAATGTAGGAAAAATAAACAAAAGTGTAGGTAGTACACCGGAAACCATAGGACGAAGTTGAGCCATGATGGAAAGAAAGGAGAACTAATGCTTTAAGTGTGGATAATCAGGTAATTTTTCTAATGACAGGGCATACCCAGTTATGGGTCAAATTTCAAGGTATTGTAAAGCTAAAGGTCACTTTGCAAGAGTATGTAAAAGTAGAAATCGCAGAAATAATGACAATGCTGTGGGAGTTAAAGAAATGTCTTGCTATGTCAGGGTAATAATGCAAGATGAAGATGATACACATGATGAGAATGTATTAGGTGTGTATGAAGTAAAGGAGAATAAGAAAGATACACCATTTTGTGTTGTAGATATTGGTAGTGTAGATGTATAGGGGATGGCAGATTTAGGGGCAAGACACACGTTAATTGGTGATGATTTATTACATGTCTTTCCTAATGTAAAACTGTTACGGTCTAATATCAAACTTGTGAGCAATGGAAAAAGGCCATAGATGTGATTGGCTATTTTTCATTGTCTTTGAGTTAAAAGGGAAAACCCATTGACACAAAAATATTTGTTGCCAAAGAAGGATGATGGGTGTTGGGTTGGCTGCAACAGAGGGATCTTATGATTGCACTGAATAGCATTCATCTTGATCAGGTATTGGGTTATGCAGATTTGATTGGCCAAGTACATAAGATTGTGGAGTGGGAGAATTTGTTTCCCTTGTTTTTTTTATCTGATGTAGGTTTGTTAAAACAATTTGTGCATAAAATCATTGTGAAGGAAGTCGGCGTAGCAAAATAGCATTTGGTCAGAAATGTGTCCACATCTATGGGAAAGGCATTAAAAGAAGAATTGGAGAAATTGTGTAAACTAGACATAATTGAACACATTGAGTGTTCCGAATGGTTGTCACCTGTAGTTGTAGTGATTAAGCCTAATGGAAAGATTAGACTATGTGTAGATTTAAGAGACCTTGAAGCACTAAAAATTAAACCATAGGTCTATACTTACCAATATCCCATATACCTTATTTACCAAGAATAAGTCAGTCAGCAATGGAGAAGGTTCAATCGTTTATTTTGCAAAAGCGCCCTATATAGGGGAGCCTCCCTCTCGCCACAGCTCTCAAAGGTGTGCAGAGGAGACTGCTGGATCACATTCAAAACAGTGCATATATACTTTCGGCATACCTCATAGAAACCCCGTACATGGAAAAGTACCAGTTCTCAAGTAACCAACAGGAAAACCCATATAAGGCACAATTGATTGATTCGAAACTCAGCTCAAGTTATTCCGGGGGCAGGTCAGTAAAGGTGCCTCACTTTTGTTCTGGTGCACTGGGGTATCGGCATGGCGCCTGCAAGAATGTGCTCATCCTACAAGAAAGACAGATGCGACCTTGAGTTTCCTAAGTTAGAATCAATGGTCTGTTCATAGCCCAGGCCGACCTTTCAGGCTCTCCTCTCAGTAGCATATCACGTGTTTTCCTAACTAACGAATGAGGCCCGAGAACTGAAACCAAGGGAGTGTTTGTTCATTTCGGGCCCGATTCTTAGTATGTACATGGGTCGAGTGTATTTACAAGGGGGTTCTATCAAAGTAACATTGATATATTGGATACATTAAGACAACATTATATAGTATCGATTTTATATTCCTTCAGACCTCCCTTTTGGCATGATGTAGCCAATATATAATATAACAGGTCTCCTAATCTAAGAAGAACACACCTTCATCTATCTGCATGAGGTCGGTAACCTCCTTTTGCACTAACTGCTTCTCAATTTTCGCCTGCCGTGAAACGGTCAATGAGGAAGTGAGCTTGGTAGCACAATAGGAGCAGCATGCCGGCCCACAATGAAGGCACAGGCAGCAAACAAACACCACTCCCAGTGCTCCAGCCAGAATCATGAAAATGTTCCAGCCCCATGTGGAGAGGAGGTCCCAAAACCACCCGGTCAAAGACCAAGTACCAGTGTCAGCATGGACTTCCGCAGCTAAGCGATGTAATTTCTGAATGGCCAAGTGTATGGTTGTAGCGGAATCTGGGATATATGCACAGCAGGAGCTGCCGATTACGCAGCATGCTCCTCCTCGATCAGCTAGGATGACGTCAAGCACCATTCGATTTTGAAGCGATACAAGCCTCGTAGCCTGAAGCTCTACAGTTAGGTTAGTTAGAATCCCAGTAGTGGTTTGAACTAAATTTTCCATTACTCTAGAGAGACGTCTAACGTCTCTGCTAGTAAAAATAGGACCCCATATTGGAAAGAGACCCTTTGCTATATTTACAAACTGCTGAGAAGCAGTGTCAGTCTGATCAGTGCTTTCAGCATCAATACTTCTACTAACCCGGTAAGGATCTGAGCTTCGTTTGGTCAGCTGGTGTGTCTTGTGATTATTAGAAGGAGCTATATACACTGGAGGATACAGGAAGGACAGATAACATTGCCCTGACCATCCTCTGGGAAGCCAAGTGAAGGCGTTCGCACCACAGACAAAATACACATTCGGTGGGGTGCTGTTAGTATGCAAAGTGTACGTAAAGTAAATCTACTGTTCCCTACTTTAACATGACCTTTCCCTTATATACAAAAGGACGCCGTACTATTCAGGATAGGAACTGGCATTGCCTTATCATCAGTAACATTACGATCCTGGAAAGGCTGAAAGTATTGCGTAGAGTTAAATTGCTCAAAATCTAACATTTCTTCCTTAATCCAAGTAGCATTTTCATAAGTGGTATACATATTCATACAGGCATCCGGATCTAAAGATCCCTCCCCTTAGTTCCCCTGAGCATCAAATCCCTGATGTTGTTCTATATACTTTAAAACAGCTTCGTAATCCTTTTCTTCTCAGTATATCTTTTAGGGTCAGCTACATAATGCAGGTACAAAAGAGATAACAACTGAAACCAGGCTTCACAGCTCGCTAAATGTGATAGTGGCAAAGAAATGAACAAATCATGGCGATGCATTACAGATGGCAAAAGGCCACATACCCAACAGTTTGTCTTATTTGTAGTGCTATGAGCTTCATGCAACATTTCTATGAACTCATTTTTAGCATAGGTTTCTCAATGTCGCTCTTTGTGGGGAGGCAAGGTATAAAAGAAATGCTCAGGTGGAGCTGTGGTGGTACCTAATACATTATGCAAAGGGTATTGAAATTCCAAATACACAAACACGCTCATTAATATTATCATAATTACGGTAATAGTTATCACAAAGGCTATCTTCATTCTGGTAGCCCAACCGGAAAACATGGGGACATTCTCAAGAAAAGGTCTGGGAGCAAGAGGTCTCTCATCTTCAAGGGCAAATCGGGCAAAGGGATACATTCTAACTAAAAGTCCAAACTAAACTCAGGGAAAGGTTGCAAGCCAACTGCCAGAGGGTTTCTTCTCCCTGTGTCCGTCTAGAGGCTCACAGGCAGGGTCTTGTTATTCATCCACAAAAACAATCTACCCTGTAATTTCACCTTTGCAATTTAGGCCTTTTATGTAATACAGTCTTTCTTTCTGAACAGAGCAATGTCTCAGTTCCAAGCTCTCAACGTGTTCAGTCCAGTGTCTTGCTCAATACCGCAGAAAAGAACTATCTTCAACCCTACAACTCAAAGCTTTCCCTGTCTCCTACAATCCGAAACTGGGGTATCGTGTGGTTTTCGGGGCCGTAAACTGTATCGAACATGGCCAGGTTGCTCCTGGTCATGGAACAACACAGCAGCAGGGACATTTGGTGCAACACGTTTTTCAGAAGCCTCAGGGGGATCAGCCTTATCACGAGTTTCAGAAACTGAGGCTGATTCGTCTCCTTGCGGCATCAACAATCCTTCCTCTTGCCCAATTTCAATGGCATCCGAGAAAGGCACAAACTCAACCTTCGTTCTCCCTCTTGTGTCAGAACTCCGTCTCGGTTCTGCTGATCAGAAGGAAGCGGTAGGGGTAGCATCTTTACATGCGAAATGTGTATCCAATGCTTTTCCCATCCACTTTCACTGCTGTTCGGGTGGCCAGAAGAATCTAGGAGGGACGGCTCCACCTGGGTTCCAGACTCGATTTCCGTTGGTAATTTCGCACGAGGAACCACTGTCCTGGTTCCAAGTAATGTCCGGGACCCTCCGGCAGCGGCTGCAGTACTGCTGACACCTGTTGATGAATGGAACGCAGATCTTTAGTTAAAGCGTACAGATAATCTGCCATCATAGGATAATCAAGAGCACAGAAGGATCTAGGCCTTGGGACACCCCACACATTGGCTGGTCGACCAAAAACAACCTCATAAGGTGACAGCCCAGCCCAAGAATGGAGAGTTACTCTTATTGACATTAATGTTAAGGGCAGCGCATCAGGCCAACTCAATCCCGTACTCTCCTGTATCTTTGCCATCTTCAATTTCAATATGCCATTATATTTCTCACCAGTCCTGCAGATTGCGGGTGTCGTGCTGCATGAAATTTCTGTTTTATTTGCAACCCTTTACAAATATATTTAACGAGTTCTGCATTGAAATGTACCCCATTGTCTGTCCATATAATTCGGGGCAAACCAAATTGAGGCAGAAATTCCTTAATTAGAGCTTTTGCAGTGGCTAGAGCAGTATTCTCTTTGGTGGGGTATGCTTAGATCCATTAACTAAACGCACAAACCACCACCAGCACATACTTGAGATTGTTTACTCTGTCAAATTGAATATAATCCATCTGTAGTACTTCAAACGGTAAAGAAGGGGGCGCAAAATTTCCACTAAGAACTGTCTCTCTACCACCGGGATTATGCTGTAAGCAGACCATGCAGTATTTAACCACATGTGCAGCAGTCTTAGGGATATTCGAGTTATTCCACACTGGGTCCAAAAATGCACAAATACCTTTTGCTTCAATGTGGGCAGTGCCATGGGCCATCACTACTACTTCGTACACCAGGGCATTAGGCAATAGCCATCTCTGTCTGTCAGTCAAGTCAATCCAGCAATAATTTTTGTCTAACCGTCCTGTTTCCTCAGGAGTAGCTTCTGTCTGCAATTCTCTAACACTTTCAATAGTATTATCAAATACTGTAGTCTCCGCCACCCACCGAGTTGCTACACTGGGGAACATTGTGGATGTTTTAGTTTGTGCTGTTTCCTTCGCTACTTGATCAGCAAAGGCATTTCCCTCTCCTGTAGTGTCAATGATTCTCTTGTGGGCACTACACTTAATGATAGCCACCTTCTCTGGTAAAGTTAGGGCATTTAACAATCTTTCAACCAAAGGGCCATGTTGTATTCTTTGACCATGGGAGGTAAGAAATCCTCGTTCCCTCCACAGCCGCCCAAAACTATGGGCTACGCCGAAAGCGTACTGGCTGTCTGTAAAAATATTTACTCTCAAACCTTCGCTCAGTTCACATGCTCTTAATAATGCTATTAGTTCAGCTGTTTGCGCTGAATGTTGAGAATCCCGAGTGGTCTCTACTACTGTTCTAAGGGTAGTGATAGCATAAGCAGCTGTTGTCGTGCCGTATGGTAACTTGAAACAAGAGACAAAGGAGTGCAAGGGGGGCTTGCACTGTTTCCAGGGGCACTCCAGTTGGAGATAAAACTCCTAAGTTATGATTTCATCAGTGTATTTTGTATAGTTCAAACAAGCGTAGTCGAGGTAATCTTTCTTGAAAGGTCATTTATTTGGTGGGTCACATATTAAATCATCATAGTGACTCCTTTGTGAAACGAAGCATTGAAGAAAACGTTTAAACAACATCCATAGATCTATGCATCATCCCTATGCATTTCGGGCGGAGCCCTTCGTCAGGGGATAGCAAAGGATCTGTAAGTAAATGAATCGATATCAGGAAGGGGAGCTCGCAACCACAGGTTAAATAAAACGTTTTATGTGGGTGAAATGAAAACATGCATGTCTGAAGTAACGTCATAGGGAAAAGAAAAAATGTGCACAAAATGAACCATATCGTGCTGTCAGGAGTTGAAGAGAAAAAAATGAGCCATGTCGTGCTGTCAAAGTGGGTAGAAAAGGAATCACCGTGTCATAGATGAAAAGAACCCGGAATAGTGCCTAATGGATCCGAGACCCATAACATCTGCGTAAAGTTGGTGACAATCGGAAACTCGGAATTCAAATGGTGGGGTTTTAGCAAAGTACCAGTGAAAGAAATAGCCATACGAGTGAAGGTGAGGAAGGAAAAAAGCTTACCGATGGGTGAAAGTCGCAACGCGCCAAACGCCGTGTTGCCAAAGGTTGGTGAACGAACGAGAGTAATGCGGAAGTAAATAAACTACCGTGAAGGTAAAAAACGGACTGACGAAAGTGTGGGTGGATAGAAATATCGTATCGGTAAATACTCAATTGAGTTAAAAACATCATAAAGTGCAAAGAAAAATGTGGTGAAACATTAGTACAACGTATCGAGTGAAAATAAAAGCCAAAACTTTGCGTGAGCTAGCACAACATTCATACTCGAAAGTGGCGGCCATCTTTGAATGGGCTCTGAGTGGTATACATACACAGTGGTATCATAGTTGATATGACGATAAATGAATCGAAAAATGGACAGAAGGTATAAGTGAATAGTAAGTGAAGGAGAAAAAGGTGGAAAAACAGCTGAAGTGAATAACAAAGACCTGAAGTTTAAGAAAAAATACAAAAAGGTAGAGAAAATTATACCAGAGAGATTGTGGACAGGGGGAGAGTAAAGTGTAAAGAGTCAGGAAAAAACTAAGCGAGAAATTACAGTGTGACAACCACTTAAATAAAAGAAGAGAGGAGAGTGGGGAAAGTAAAAACGTAGAAGAACAGAATAAAGACATGTAGTTTCAGACAGAAAACAAATGAATGTATATAGGTTGGGACAACAATTCTCTATAAGAAGCAACTGTATTCAAGTCTGTCATTAAGCCCCTTGGGCTGGCAGGCATCCAGTCTCTTGATCCACACTGTTTCCCTTTGGAGTAGTAGTTTCTTGTTGTCAACGCCTGCTTTCAGTGGGACAACCTCCAAAACAAGGAACTTCAGTTGGCTCACGTTATGCTGGTGTGTGATGAAGTGAGCAGCTAATGGTGCTTTAGTTGATCTGTTCCTGATAGTGCTTTTATGTTCGGTTAAGCGAACTTTAATCTTTCGTTCGGTTTTGCCTACATAAGGCAGTCCGCAGGGACATTTGAGTAGATACACTAGATTCATGGAATCACAAGTGGCGTTGGTTCTCAATTTGATGGCTTTTCCTGACGATGGATGGTTGAAGGTGTTGCCCGGAATTATGTTGTGACAATGACTACAATTGTGGCACGGTATGGTGCCACAGTAGTTGGTAGAAGTGTCAATGGGTTTGGTCTCAAGAATGTTTTTTAAGTTTTTGGCTCTCTGGTATGCGAAGAGTGGTCTGATGTTAAAAATGCCCTGAAAGTCTGGTTCAAAGCGAATCATGTCCCAACTCTTAAGGATGATGTTTTTAATGGCCTTGCTTCTGGTTGAGTATTTAGAGACGAAAACTGGTCTCTGTTCGTCAGTTAATTTGATGTTAGTTCTTAGAAGTTCTGCCCGGGTTTTGGTGGCCACTCGGGTTTTGGCTGCTTGTAGTGTGACTTCAGGATATTTTCTGTCTCTGTACTTCTGTAGTATTTTTTCTTCAGAATTTACGTAGGCCTCTGATTCTGAGCAGATTCTTTTAGCCCTTAGGAGCTGAGAATATGGCAAATGAGTTTTGAGTGGTGTCGGATGACAACTGGTGAACATTAAAGCATTGTTCCTGTCCGTGGCTTTGACGAATAGATTAGTTGTCAGTTTGTTGTCGAGTAATGTAACCTGGACATCCAGGAATGGCAAACTTTGAGGACTGATGGTATGAGTAAACTTTATATGATCATCCAGAGAGTTTATGTGTTTCAGAAATTCCAAAATTTCATCAGGTTGGCCGATCCAGATAAGGAAAATGTCATCTATGTACCTCCATAGGGTGAGAATGTTGTTGATCCATTTGTTGTGACTCAAGATGTGATCTAGTTCCATCCGGTGCATGAACAGGTTGGCATAGCTGGGAGCAGCACAATTTCCCATTGATGTTCCAACGAGTTGGAGATAATACTCGTTGTTGTATGAGAAATAACTGTGGTACAACGTGTATTGCAGAAGTTCGAGTATCAGAACTTTCAAAGTGTCATCGATGGGATGGTGTAGTAAAAAGGATTCTATGGCTTCCAAGCCCCTATTGTGTGGAATCGATGTGTACAGGGCACATACATCTATGGTTACCAGAGTGTGTACTTTGTCTGGTTCAATGGTGACATCTTGGAGGCACTTCAGAAAATCAGTGGTGTCACGCAGGTAAGTAGACATGGATGAAACAATGTCTTGTAGATAAAGATCAATGAACTTGCCGGTAGGCTCATGGATAGAGTTTTTTGTAGAAACGATGGGACGAAAAGGAGGCTTGTGTAAATCTTTATGGATTTTAGGGAGCATGTGAATGCTAGGGCATTTGGGATGGAGTTGTATGAGATATTTGTAATCCTTGTCTGTGATCGTTCCCATAATGAGAGCTTTATCCAGAATGACTTTGAGCGTATTAGCAAAGGCACCGGTAGGATCATTGGGTAATTTCATATATAGGTTCTTATCATTGACATGTTCACTTACACTGTTATGGTAGAAGTCACTGTCCATGACAACAAGTGCACCGCCTTTGTCAGCTTTGCAGCACGTGATTTCCGGATTGTTAACAATTTGGTGGAGTGCTCTGGATTCCTTAAGATTGAAGTTGTTGTATTTGGAGTGGGGTTTTTTGAAGATCTCTCTGATGAAATTCAAAGTGATGGTTTCAAAGGAGTCAAGTATTTTGTGACTGACAGGAGCCACAAATGTGCTTTTGCTTCTTAACTCTTTGCAAGCATGTCGTGTGGGTGTACTAGTTGGAGGGCACACATTAGAGAAAAAGTGTCGGAGTCTCAAGGTTCTCAAGAACTTATATAAACTTATCTCGGTTTCCAATTCGGTGGAATTGTATGTTGGGACAAAAGAAGTCCCACGTTCCAGGGTGGACAATTGTAGTTGAGATAAGTTTGTTTTAGAGATGTTGATCACGAGGGTTTTTTGCTCCTGGTGGCTTGAGCGATTGAAGTGGTTATTTCTCTTGGAGTTTCTGCCCCGCCTGGTTCGACGTTGACGGTTTGGCCTGTTTCTAAAAAAGAAACACCAGAAGTCGAAGCTGCGGTTAGGGGGACATTCACAGATGGTTTTGGTGGTGCGGTGTTCCTAGGTGGTCTGCCATAGTTAGTGTTCTCTCTTTGAGAGGTAGAGCCATCTGTAGAACTCCCTTCATCCGAGGACGGGTTGTTATATGGTCTTTGTTGTCTGCGTTGGGCATAAACTTCTGCCCAACTATAGACCTCGCCCAGTTTATAGTCCATGGTGTCACGTCTATATTTTCTGATTTTTCTATCATTTATCTCTTTCGTGTACTTATCCAGTTGTACGTTGATATCAGCAAGAGATTTATCGAGATCTTCTTTAGACATGTTATTCTCTAGGTTGCGTGAGATCTGTGTAATTTCTTTGTCTAGATCATCGATGACTTTTGAAAGTTCTTCTATGATGAGAAGAATTAAATCCAGTGAACAACGGTTGAGGATGGCGTACCATCGTTCCGTGAATTTCGGGTTGTTCCGACAGAGGGTAGGCTTCAGAGAAATTCGTAATCCTCTGGGGATGCGTTGGTCTTTGTGGTATCTGATGAGAGTTCCAGCGTGTAGGCGTTGGTTGATAATTCTCTTAGAGGTATATAAAAGTTGTCTCAACATGCTAGGGTTGGAGAAGGCGCTTGTGGATGAGGGGTCTGCTTCCTGAATCAAAGCGTAGATGCGGGTAGTTTCATCTTGGGAAAACCCAAAAGTGTCAGCCCGATTGGCTGTAGTGCTTGCGATTTCTTCATAAGACATGGTTCAACGATGGGTGCCCGCCAAGCGTGGCCAGAGGTACGTTGATAAGCAAAATGAGTAGAAGATGGCGGCACACGGGGTATGCAGTGTTCATCAAATGAAAAAAGTAAACCAATGGTAAGTATTTTAGGGTGCCAGGAAATGGTCCCTTCCGGCCGGTAGGAACTGAAATTTGAACAACAGACAAAGGAGTGCAAGGGGGGCTTGCACTGTTTCCAGGGGCACTCCAGTTGGAGATAAAACTCCTAAGTTATGATTTCATCAGTGTATTTTGTATAGTTCAAACAAGCGTAGTCGAGGTAATCTTTTTTGAAAGGTCATTTATTTGGTGGGTCACATATTAAATCATCATAGTGACTCCTTTGTGAAACGAAGCATTGAAGAAAACGTTTAAACAACATCCATAGATCTATGCATCATCCCTATGCATTTCGGGCGGAGCCCTTCGTCAGGGGATAGCAAAGGATCTGTAAGTAAATGAATCGATATCAGGAAGGGGAGCTCGCAACCACAGGTTAAATAAAACGTTTTATGTGGGTGAAATGAAAACATGCATGTCTGAAGTAACGTCATAGGGAAAAGAAAAAATGTGCACAAAATGAACCATATCGTGCTGTCAGGAGTTGAAGAGAAAAAAATGAGCCATGTTGTGCTGTCAAAGTGGGTAGAAAAGGAATCACCGTGTCATAGATGAAAAGAACCCGGAATAGTGCCTAATGGATCCGAGACCCATAACATGTGCGTAAAGTTGGTGACAATCGGAAACTCGGAATTCAAATGGTGGGGTTTTAGCAAAGTACCAGTGAAAGAAATAGCCATACGAGTGAAGGTGAGGAAGGAAAAAAGCTTACCGATGGGTGAAAGTCGCAACGCGCCAAACGCCGTGTTGCCAAAGGTTGGTGAACGAACGAGAGTAATGCGGAAGTAAATAAACTACTGTGAAGGTAAAAAACGGACTGACGAAAGTGTGGGTGGATAGAAATATCGTATCGGTAAATACTCAATTGAGTTAAAAACATCATAAAGTGCAAAGAAAAATGTGGTGAAACATTAGTACAACGTATCGAGTGAAAATAAAAGCCAAAACTTTGCGTGAGCTAGCACAACATTCATACTCGAAAGTGGCGGCCATCTTTGAATGGGCTCTGAGTGGTATACATACACAGTGGTATCATAGTTGATATGACGATAAATGAATCGAAAAATGGACAGAAGGTATAAGTGAATAGTAAGTGAAGGAGAAAAAGGTGGAAAAACAGCTGAAGTGAATAACAAAGACCTGAAGTTTAAGAAAAAATACAAAAAGGTAGAGAAAATTATACCAGAGAGATTGTAGACAGGGGGAGAGTAAAGTGTAAAGAGTCAGGAAAAAACTAAGCGAGAAATTACAGTGTGACAACCATTTAAATAAAAGAAGAGAGGAGAGTGGGGAAAGTAAAAACGTAGAAGAACAGAATAAAGACATGTAGTTTCAGACAGAAAACAAATGAATGTATATAGGTTGGGACAACAATTCTCTATAAGAAGCAACTGTATTCAAGTCTGTCATTAAGCCCCTTGGGCTGGCAGGCATCCAGTCTCTTGATCCACACTGTTTCCCTTTGGAGTAGTAGTTTCTTGTTGTCAACGCCTGCTTTCAGTGGGACAACCTCCAAAACAAGGAACTTCAGTTGGCTCACGTTATGCTGGTGTGTGATGAAGTGAGCAGCTAATGGTGCTTTAGTTGATCTGTTCCTTATAGTGCTTTTATGTTCGGTTAAGCGAACTTTAATCTTTCGTTCGGTTTTGCCTACATAAGGCAGTCCGCAGGGACATTTGAGTAGATACACTAGATTCATGGAATCACAAGTGGCGTTGGTTCTCAATTTGATGGCTTTTCCTGACGATGGATGGTTGAAGGTGTTGCCCGGAATTATGTTGTGACAATGACTACAATTGTGGCACGGTATGGTGCCACAGTAGTTGGTAGAAGTGTCAATGGGTTTGGTCTCAAGAATGTTTTTTAAGTTTTTGGCTCTCTGGTATTCGTCAGTCCGTTTTTTACCTTCACGGTAGTTTATTTACTTCCGCATTACTCTTGTTCGTTCACCAACCTTTGGCAACACGGCGTTTGGCGCGTTGCGACTTTCACCCATGGGTAAGCTTTTTTCCTTCCTCACCTTCACTCGTATGGCTATTTCTTTCACTGGTACTTTGCTAAAACCCCACCATTTGAATTCCGAGTTTCCGATTGTCACCAACTTTACGCACATGTTATGGGTCTCGGATCCATTAGGCACTATTCCGGGTTCTTTTCATCTATGACACGGTGATTCCTTTTCTACCCACTTTGACAGCACGACATGGCTCATTTTTTTCTCTTCAACTCCTGACAGCACGATATGGTTCATTTTGTGCACATTTTTTCTTTTCCCTATGACGTTACTTCAGACATGCATGTTTTCATTTCACCCACATAAAACGTTTTATTTAACCTGTGGTTGCGAGCTCCCCTTCCTGATATCGATTCATTTACTTACAGATCCTTTGCTATCCCCTGACGAAGGGCTCCGCCCGAAATGCATAGGGATGATGCATAGATCTATGGATGTTGTTTAAACGTTTTCTTCAATGCTTCGTTTCACAAAGGAGTCACTATGATGATTTAATATGTGACCCACCAAATAAATGACCTTTCAAGAAAGATTACCTCGACTACGCTTGTTTGAACTATACAAAATACACTGATGAAATCATAACTTAGGAGTTTTATCTCCAACTGGAGTGCCCCTGGAAACAGTGCAAGCCCCCCTTGCACTCCTTTGTCTGTTGTTCAAATTTCAGTTCCTACCGGCCGGAAGGGACCATTTCCTGGCACCCTAAAATACTTACCATTGGTTTACTTTTTTCATTTGATGAACACTGCATACCCCGTGTGCCGCCATCTTCTACTCATTTTGCTTATCAACGTACCTCTGGCCACGCTTGGCGGGCACCCATCGTTGAACCATGTCTTATGAAGAAATCGCAAGCACTACAGCCAATCGGGCTGACACTTTTGGGTTTTCCCAAGATGAAACTACCCGCATCTACGCTTTGATTCAGGAAGCAGACCCCTCATCCACAAGCGCCTTCTCCAACCCTAGCATGTTGAGACAACTTTTATATACCTCTAAGAGAATTATCAACCAACGCCTACACGCTGGAACTCTCATCAGATACCACAAAGACCAACGCATCCCCAGAGGATTACGAATTTCTCTGAAGCCTACCCTCTGTCGGAACAACCCGAAATTCACGGAACGATGGTACGCCATCCTCAACCGTTGTTCACTGGATTTAATTCTTCTCATCGTAGAAGAACTTTCAAAAGTCATCGATGATCTAGACAAAGAAATTACACAGATCTCACGCAACCTAGAGAATAACATGTCTAAAGAAGATCTCGATAAATCTCTTGCTGATATCAACGTACAACTGGATAAGTACACGAAAGAGATAAATGATAGAAAAATCAGAAAATATAGACGTGACACCATGGACTATAAACTGGGCGAGGTCTATAGTTGGGCAGAAGTTTATGCCCAACGCAGACAACAAAGACCATATAACAACCCGTCCTCGGATGAAGGGAGTTCTACAGATGGCTCTACCTCTCAAAGAGGGAACACTAACTATGGCAGACCACCTAGGAACACCGCACCACCGAAACCATCTGTGAATGTCCCCCTAACCGCAGCTTCGACTTCTGGTGTTTCTTTTTTAGAAACAGGCCAAACCGTCAACGTCGAACCAGGCGGGGCAGAAACTCCAAGAGAAATAACCACTTCAATCGCTCAAGCCACCAGGAGCAAAAAACCCTTGTGATCAACATCTCTAAAACAAACTTATCTCAACTACAATTGTCCACCCTGGAACGTGGGACTTCTTTTGTCCCAACATACAATTCCACCGAATTGGAAACCGAGATAAGTTTATATAAGTTCTTGAGAACCTTGAGACTCCGACACTTTTTCTCTAATGTGTGCCCTCCAACTAGTACACCCACACGACATGCTTGCAAAGAGTTAAGAAGCAAAAGCACATTTGTGGCTCCTGTCAGTCACAAAATACTTGACTCCTTTGAAACCATCACTTTGAATTCCATCAGAGAGATCTTCAAAAAACCCCACTCCAAATACAACAACTTCAATCTTAAGGAATCCAGAGCACTCCACCAAATTGTTAACAATCCGGAAATCACGTGCTGCAAAGCTGACAAAGGCGGTGCACTTGTTGTCATGGACAGTGACTTCTACCATAACAGTGTAAGTGAACATGTCAATGATAAGAACCTATATATGAAATTACCCAATGATCCTACCGGTGCCTTTGCTAATACGCTCAAAGTCATTCTGGATAAAGCTCTCATTATGGGAACGATCACAGACAAGGATTACAAATATCTCATACAACCCCATCCCAAATGCCCTAGCATTCACATGCTCCCTAAAATCCATAAAGATTTACACAAGCCTCCTTTTCGTCCCATCGTTTCTACAAAAAACTCTATCCATGAGCCTACCGGCAAGTTCATTGATCTTTATCTACAAGACATTGTTTCATCCATGTCTACTTACCTGCGTGACACCACTGATTTTCTGAAGCGCCTCCAAGATGTCACCATTGAACCAGACAAAGTACACACTCTGGTAACCATAGATGTATGTGCCCTGTACACATCGATTCCACACAATAGGGGCTTGGAAGCCACAGAATCCTTTTTACTACACCATCCCATCGATGACACTTTGAAAGTTCTGATACTCGAACTTCTGCAATACACGTTGTACCACAGTTATTTCTCATACAACAACGAGTATTATCTCCAACTCGTTGGAACATCAATGGGAAATTGTGCTGCTCCCAGCTATGCCAACCTGTTCATGCACCGGATGGAACTAGATCACATCTTGAGTCACAACAAATGGATCAACAACATTCTCACCCTATGGAGGTACATAGATGACATTTTCCTTATCTGGATCGGCCAACCTGATGAAATTTTGGAATTTCTGAAACACATAAACTCTCTGGATGATCATATAAAGTTTACTCATACCATCAGTCCTCAAAGTTTGCCATTCCTGGATGTCCAGGTTACATTACTCGACAACAAACTGACAACTAATCTATTCGTCAAAGCCACGGACAGGAACAATGCTTTAATGTTCACCAGTTGTCATCCGACACCACTCAAAACTCATTTGCCATATTCTCAGCTCCTAAGGGCTAAAAGAATCTGCTCAGAATCAGAAGCCTACGTAAATTCTGAAGAAAAAATACTACAGAAGTACAGAGACAGAAAATATCCTGAAGTCACACTACAAGCAGCCAAAACCCGAGTGGCCACCAAAACCCGGGCAGAACTTCTAAGAACTAACATCAAATTAACTGACGAACAGAGACCAGTTTTCGTCTCTAAATACTCAACCAGAAGCAAGGCCATTAAAAACATCATCCTTAAGAGTTGGGACATGATTCGCTTTGAACCAGACTTTCAGGGCATTTTTAACATCAGACCACTCTTCGCATACCAGAGAGCCAAAAACTTAAAAAACATTCTTGAGACCAAACCCATTGACACTTCTACCAACTACTGTGGCACCATACCGTGCCACAATTGTAGTCATTGTCACAACATAATTCCGGGCAACACCTTCAACCATCCATCGTCAGGAAAAGCCATCAAATTGAGAACCAACGCCACTTGTGATTCCATGAATCTAGTGTATCTACACAAATGTCCCTGCGGACTGCCTTATGTAGGCAAAACCGAACGAAAGATTAAAGTTCGCTTAACCGAACATAAAAGCACTATCAGGAACAGATCAACTAAAGCACCATTAGCTGCTCACTTCATCACACACCAGCATAACGTGAGCCAACTGAAGTTCCTTGTTTTGGAGGTTGTCCCACTGAAAGCAGGCGTTGACAACAAGAAACTACTACTCCAAAGGGAAACAGTGTGGATCAAGAGACTGGATGCCTGCCAGCCCAAGGGGCTTAATGACAGACTTGAATACAGTTGCTTCTTATAGAGAATTGTTGTCCCAACCTATATACATTCATTTGTTTTCTGTCTGAAACTACATGTCTTTATTCTGTTCTTCTACGTTTTTACTTTCCCCACTCTCCTCTCTTCTTTTATTTAAGTGGTTGTCACACTGTAATTTCTCGCTTAGTTTTTTCCTGACTCTTTACACTTTACTCTCCCCCTGTCTACAATCTCTCTGGTATAATTTTCTCTACCTTTTTGTATTTTTTCTTAAACTTCAGGTCTTTGTTATTCACTTCAGCTGTTTTTCCACCTTTTTCTCCTTCACTTACTATTCACTTATACCTTCTGTCCATTTTTCGATTCATTTATCGTCATATCAACTATGATACCACTGTGTATGTATACCACTCAGAGCCCATTCAAAGATGGCCGCCACTTTCGAGTATGAATGTTGTGCTAGCTCACGCAAAGTTTTGGCTTTTATTTTCACTCGATACGTTGTACTAATGTTTCACCACATTTTTCTTTGCACTTTATGATGTTTTTAACTCAATTGAGTATTTACCGATACGATATTTCTATCCACCCACACTTTCGTCAGTCCGTTTTTTACCTTCACGGTAGTTTATTTACTTCCGCATTACTCTCGTTCGTTCACCAACCTTTGGCAACACGGCGTTTGGCGCGTTGCGACTTTCACCCATCGGTAAGCTTTTTTCCTTCCTCACCTTCACTCGTATGGCTATTTCTTTCACTGGTACTTTGCTAAAACCCCACCATTTGAATTCCGAGTTTCCGATTGTCACCAACTTTACGCACATGTTATGGGTCTCGGATCCATTAGGCACTATTCCGGGTTCTTTTCATCTATGACACGGTGATTCCTTTTCTACCCACTTTGACAGAACGACATGGCTCATTTTTTTCTCTTCAACTCCTGACAGCACGATATGGTTCATTTTGTGCACATTTTTTCTTTTCCCTATGACGTTACTTCAGACATGCATGTTTTCATTTCACCCACATAAAACGTTTTATTTAACCTGTGGTTGCGAGCTCCCCTTCCTGATATCGATTCATTTACTTACAGATCCTTTGCTATCCCCTGACGAAGGGCTCCGCCCGAAATGCATAGGGATGATGCATAGATCTATGGATGTTGTTTAAACGTTTTCTTCAATGCTTCGTTTCACAAAGGAGTCACTATGATGATTTAATATGTGACCCACCAAATAAATGACCTTTCAAGAAAGATTACCTCGACTACGCTTGTTTGAACTATACAAAATACACTGATGAAATCATAACTTAGGAGTTTTATCTCCAACTGGAGTGCCCCTGGAAACAGTGCAAGCCCCCCTTGCACTCCTTTGTCTGTTGTTCAAATTTCAGTTCCTACCGGCCGGAAGGGACCATTTCCTGGCACCCTAAAATACTTACCATTGGTTTACTTTTTTCATTTGATGAACACTGCATACCCCGTGTGCCGCCATCTTCTACTCATTTAACTTGAAACAAGAGCTATCCACATACAACTCCCCTTGTGGGTCAGATAAAGGGGAGTCAGTGAGATCTACACGTCCCTTTGTTTCTTCTTCAGTCCGAAATATACAATCATGGACATCGTCCTTTTGATCACTCGAAGGGAGGGGTAGTAACGTGGCTAGATTCAAAGTGGCACATCTTCTGATTTTAATGTGGGGTGCAAACAGAGTTAATCGTGCACTCGTGAGGTGCTGAGTTTTTGTTCGATTCAATAAGATGTCCACAGCATGCGGTACCATCACTGTGAGATGAGTATTTAAAACGATCCCCTCCGACTGTCGAATGGCCACCGCCACCGCAGCAGTAGCCCTTAACTAGTTAGGAAGGGATCTGGCGACATTATCCAATACTGCCGAAAAATATGCACAAGGTTGTTTCTTCCACCAAATCCCTGGGTTAACACTGAAAGAGAACAACCGTCCACTTCAAGCACGTAAAGTACAAAAGGTTTTCGGTAGTCCGGAGTACCCAGAACGGGTGCAGAGCAAAGAGCAGATTTTAAAGAATTAAAAGCATCCCGACATTCATCCGTCCAGGGCAAGGGTTCATGCACATCTTTGGTAACCAGATGCAACAAGGGTTTAGACAGAAGAGAAAAATTAGGAATCCATTGGCGACAGCAAGAGGTTATGCCTAGAAAAGCACGAACATCACGCTGAGTACGAGGCACAGACATGTTAGTAATAACAGTTATCCGTTCAGGAGTTAATCTCCTCCCCGCTTTTGACAGTAAATGACCAAGGTAGGTCACTTCCTGTCGACAATACTGAAATTTGGACAAGGACATTATTTATTACTATTAGCTGCCAGATGGTGCAACAGTTTAACAGTAGCCTCCTTACAATCAGCTGCCGTATCTGATGCCACCAGAATGTCATCCACATATTGGACGAGAACATTACCAGGAGGGAGGACTAACTCATCTAATACTGCCTTTAGAGCTTGGCTATAAATGCTAGGGCTTTCAGTATACAAAAGGGGGTGGTGATGGACGGAGCATCTGAATCAATCAAACACTCACACCCAGTCAAAAGATCTGGGTTTAATCCATCACCGTTCTTTAGCCCACTCTGCCTCCCCAGTTCAGACATGGCTATATGCAAATCAGTCTGACCCTGTGCCTCATGGGAACAGTCCAGACCGAACTGCCAAGCCATGTCTTCCCTGGACCGGAAACAAGCTTCCGAGGACCGGTTTCTGGCATTCCAGCCGTCTTCAGCCCGGCTTGCTTGAATCCAGTGGCAAAGTGAGCAAGGGACTCACGTCTGAGCATACCCTGCCACACTTATGGCGGCCAAAAGCGGTACAAAAGGGGGTGGTGATGGACGGAGCATCTCAATCAATCAAACACTCACACCCAGTCAAACGATCTGGGTTTAATCCATCACTGTTCTTTAGCCCACTCTGCCACCCCAGTTCAGACATGGCTATATGCAAATCAGTCTGACCCTGTGCCTCATGGGAACAGCCCAGCCCAAACTGCCAAGCCATGTCTTCACTGGACCGGAAACAAGCTTCCGAGGAATGGTTTCTGGCATTCCTGCCATCTTCAGCCCGGCTTGCTTGAATCCAGTGGCAAAGTGAGCAAGGGACTCACGTCTGAGCATACCCTGCCACACTTATCGCGGCCAAAAGCGGTACAAAAGGGGGTGGTGATGGACGGAGAATCTGAATCAATCAAACACTCACACCCAGTCAAAAGATCTGGGTTTAATCCATCACTGTTCTTTAGCCCACTCTGCCACCCCAGTTCAGACATGGCTATATGCAAATCAGTCTGACCCTGTGCCTCATGGGAACAGTCCAGCCCGAACTGCCAAGCCATGTCTTCCCTGGACCAGAAACAAGCTTCGGAGGACCGGTTTCTGGCATTCCAGCCGTCTTCAGCCCGGCTTGCTTGAATCCAGTGGCAAAGTGAGCAAGGGACTCACGTCTGAGCATACCCTGCCACACTTATGGCGGCCAAAAGCGGTACAAAAGGGGGTGGTGATGGACGGAGCATCTGAATCAATCAAACCCTCACACCCAGTCAAAAGATCTGGGTTTAATCCATCACCGTTCTTTAGCCCACTCTGCCACCCCAGTTCAGACATGGCTATATGCAAATCAGTCTGACCCTGTGCCTCATGGGAACAGTCCAGCCCGAACTGCCAAGCCATGTCTTTTCTGGACCAGAAACAAGCTTCGGAGGACCGGTTTCTGGCATTCCAGCCGTCTTCAGCCCGGCTTGCTTGAATCCAGTGGCAAAGTGAGCAAGGGACTCACGTCTGAGCATACCCTGCCACACTTATGGCGGCCAAAAGCGGTACAAAAGGGGGTGGTGATGGACGGAGCATCTGAATCAATCAAACACTCACACCCAGTCTAAAGATCTGGGTTTAATCCATCACCGTATAGTGTGGCAGGGTATGCTCAGACATGAGTCCCTCTTCTCCTGCTTACAGGAGGGGACAACCCTATTGCGGAGTCCCGGCGGAGTCGCCAACTGAAGTACTAAAAATTGTACCATAGGGCTATACTTACCAATAGCCCATATACCTTATTTACCAAGAATAAGTCAGTCAGCAATGGAGAAGGTTCAATCGTTTATTTTGCAAAAGCGTCCTATATAGGGGAGCCTCCCTCTCGCCACAGCTCTCAAAGGTGTACAGAGGAGACTGCTGGATCACATTCAAAACAGTGCATATATACTTTCGGCATACCTCATAGAAACCCTGTACATGGAAAAGTACCAGTTCTCAAGAAACCAACAGGAAAACCCATATAAGGCACAATTGATTGATTCGAAACTCAGCTTAAGTTATTCCGGGGGTAGGTCAGTAAAGGTGCCTCCCTTTCGTTCTGGAGCACGGGGGTACAGGCATGGCGCCTGCAAGAATGTGCTCATCCTACAAGAAAGACAGATGCGACCTTGACTTTCCTAAGTTAGAATCAATGGTCTGTTCATAGCCCAGGCCGACCTTTCAGGCTCTCCTCTCAGTAGCATGTCATGTGTTTTCCTAACTAACGAAAGAGGCCCCGAGAACTGAAACCAAGAGAGTGTTTGTTCAGTTCGCCCCCGATTCTTAGTATGTACATGAGTCGAGTGTATTTACAAGGGGGTTCTATCAAAGTAACATTGATATATTGGATACATTAAGACAACATTATATAGTGTCGATTTTGTATTCTTCAACCTCAACAACTGTGTATGGTTAGATCGCCACCATTACCCAATATAGAAGAAATGTTTTCTTTATTAAAATGGGCCACAGTGTTTATCACTTTGTATCTTTCAAGTGCGTACCATCATATCGCAATACATGAATATAGTATAGACTCTACTTCCTTTATTACACCAGAGGGGGTGTATCATTATAAAAGAATGCCATTTGGGCTGATTTCTGCATCTGCAGTTTTTCAGAGAGTTATGCATAAATTATTCAAAGATGTAAAAAATGTATTGTGTTTTCAGGATGACATCTTTGTCTTTGGAGAAATAATAAAAAGAACATGCTTAATCTTTATTTAAGGTATTGTCCATTTTAGTGAAAAGTAGGTTAACTCTGACTAAGGACACGTGTAATTTTGAACTAGAACCAGTTGATTATTTGAGTCACAATATTGGTAAACATGGCATCTCGCCTAAGAGGAGTTTAATTAAAACTATTGAATAGGCACCTAAATAAAAAGACAAAGATCTACTTAGATCATTTTAGATTTGCGGAAATACTATGCCAAGTTATTCCACACCAAAAGTCTAACTTTACTAGTAGTAACTTACCTTTGTGAATACCGAAAAGTAGTAAAGTTAGACTTTTGGTCTATGTTTACCTTTGTGAGTACCTAAACGTTGTAAAGTTAAACTTTTTGCCTAAGTTTACCTTTGTGAATACTGAAAAGGAGTAAAGTTACAAAAAAGGCCCCAGGTTTTTTATTGTATTGGTAGATTTCTTTTCCAAATGGCCTGAAATTGGAATTGTGAAGAGAGTATATACTGGTGCAGAGGTTAAGGGGCAGATTTACAAGAAAGTGACTCAGTGTGTGCTGCAAGCCATTTGGCTGCGCCGCACTGAATCACTTTCAAAACACAGGGATGCAACATATTTAGAACAATATGTTACATCTCTGTGCTTCCCCCAGCACTGGCGCACAAACTGTTGCCATGCACTGGCACAGGCACCCTTGCACCATGGTGCAAGGATGCCTGCGTCATGGGGATTTTGTTTTTGTTCAGAAAGAGTTCCCTTCCTGCACAAAAACAATCTGAAATGCCGTTTTTCAACTTCTATGTGAGCGGCATTAGCACACATAGAAGTTGAAAAACGTCACTGTTTCAATGATTGTATATTTGCAGGAAGGGAACCCTTCCTGGTACGTAAATGAACATTAGAGGTGAATTCCTCTTTCTATGAATGCTGCAGATCTGCCCCTAAGTTTTTAGATGAGATGAACCCACAAGAAGGATTGCCCAAATTAGTCTTCAGTGACAATGGAACTTAGTTCAAGTATAAAGCTTTGGGTAGTTTTTTCTCCCAGAGTAGAAATGTACATACAACCATGTCTTTGAATCACCATGTGGGCAATGGTGCTAGGAGAGAGATTTGATATAGTTATCAAGGAGGTTGTACAAATGGCTATCAAGAATAGGAAGTGCTGAGAAGCGAAAGGGAGGTAGATGATTTGGGTCTACAATGTCACTCCAACCTTGATAGGATTCAACCCTTTCAGAATCTTGTAGGGTAGATCTCCCTATACTAAGAACAACTTGTGTTGGATGATGGAAGAGAGACAGAATGAATGGTTTCCAGAGATGGTGAGGAAGAACATTTGGAAGAGTTAGCCATCCTGTTTGACTTGGCCCTTTTTGCAGGGTCATCCCTGAACGTTTTGCCTTCCTCATGTATTTTGTCTGACCTGTTTTTGTTGGTTTTATGACTCTGGGCACTTTACCACTGCTGATCAGTGCTAAAGTGCGTATTCCCTCCCGATTGTAAATTAATGTATAAGACTTCACCCCATCTGCTTGCCTGCATCTAGAACTGCGGTTTTAGCTGCTGCAGAAGGAAATTGCAACACCGATACCGGCGAACGACGCCGTCTTCTGCACCGAAGCCGTGAGCACTGCTCCGACTTGTGCCCCGGTCCAGATGCCTGCTGCGGGGCGCATCGACTCCGAAGCTGACATCAACATCGTGGAGCCGATCCCCGACGTGGGTGACCGAGAATCCATTGACAGCACAACATCGTAAGGAACCGTGGTTTTGGTGCCATTGTGACGTTACCTCCCCTCGGCTGCAGTAAGGAACCGAGTCTACACCTCCCTTCGGGTCGTAAGGAACCGACGTCGTGCAGGGCCAATAAAGCTGCACCTCCCCGACGCTGAGAGCTGTCTTTGTTTTTTATCGCTTTTCCAAGATACTGTTCTTTGGGCGTCTGCTTGACTCCGGGCCCGACGCCGCGCAACTCGGCATTTCTCCTGTCACAATGTCGTGATAACTCATGTTGGAGTTATTGATTGCTCGAGACTGATTTTTAAGTCTATTTTTGAGTACAGTATTGTGGATTTTTGTTGTTTGGTCTAGTGTTAAGTCTATATAAAAATACATATTTTTATAATAGAACCTGTGTGGTGTCCATCTGTAGTGTTGTCACTGTATTAATGTATGTGTTCACAAATGCTTTACTGCCTCTGAGATAAACCTGACTGCTCATGCCAAGCTACAGAGGGGGTGAGCAGAAGTTATTTTAGGAGTGTAGCCCCTTACCCTAACTAGACGCAAGGTCCCTATTTGGTCAAAGGTACCTACCTCTGCCAACTTGAGACCCCAAATCTAACACATCCTACAAGGAATGCTAACCATGCAAGCACGGAGTCAAAGAGGTGAATCTAGGAGAAGGAGAGTGGATACGTGCCAAGCATAGTAGCAGGATAGCATAATAGCAAGATAGCGAAAGGTGGCAATACATTTCTCAAACACCGGAGAGTGGTCAAGGTACTGACAAATTCAGCTGACAATGACCAGGATGCAGTGACTATGTGGTAGCAGTTGGACAAAGAGGGGAGTGCCAATACATGGTGAGGGGATTCACACAGGGGTGGGAGCCCAGGCACTACGCAGTGGTCCGGTTTAACTGGTAATGCACTAGGCCTGGAGACTAACAGTCCTGGCAATGAAGATAACTTGTTGCTAAAACTCCCAGAACTCTCAAGAGAAAGTAAGAGCGCTGTAGAATGAACAACCAGAGCAGGACGTACAATACTGAACCCGCAAAGACTGAAAGATATATAGTTGGATGACCGGTGAATTTCAGTCTGATTCATCATTCGTTGCATTCCTAGCTTGTTCTGTGTGTAGGTCAGGACACTATTATTTGTTGTTGTTGTTTTGTTTTATAATTAATTTTTTCTTAACCTCTTAATTGCTCAGACTTTTTTACCCCACTGCTGTGTCCTCTTTTGGTTATTTGGGGTACTTTGCGGTTAGGCCTCATAAACTTTTCCTCATAAGGTATCCAAGCTAAATTTGTATCTTTTTTCCCCAACATCATCGGGGTTATAAAGGTACCTAGGGTTTATGGATTCCCCCTGAGGAGAACGTGTTAACAAACAAAAGATAGCTACATTTTGTTTTTTGGGGGAAAAATAGGAAAATGTTCTGTGAGGCAAAGTGCCTTTTTTTCCTATAAATGTTATCAACGAAAGGTTTTCTGATCTAAAATCACCACTTCTCAGAAAAAAGCAGAGCTGAATCAAAAAAACAAAGTTTGCACCACAGTTTTGTCATTTTTCTAAGAGGTAGTCTATTTTCCCTAATTGTTGTGCTATCAACCTACTTCCAGGTTGGGGTGAAAACAGGTATGAAACCCATGGATAATCTTTAAAAGCTATACATTTCTGAAAGGTAGACAACATTTTGATTTCAACAAGGGAGTCATTTGTGTAGATCCCTCAAGGTTTTCCGAAAGAAACTAACTGTTAAAATAAAACTTATTGAAAATGAGTTGGAAAAACAGTAATTTATGACAACCTTTTCATCTGCAACTTCTTGTCACGACGGCCGATTTACAAAAGTAATACACAAATGCAGACGTTTCTGGTCACTGCAATATATAGGAATTATAGGTTTTCAGATAACATGCGATAACCAGTTCCTACAACTGAGATGAATCTTACAATGATTTTTCATTGTGTACAGACTATTCAGCAATTCATATAAATAATTTAAAAAATGGGTATGAAGGAAACCTATATATTTTTTAAATGTACACAAGATACTGAATTTAGGAACAGTGGTTATTTAACACCACTGAATTTGGGATTACCCATACTGTCTTGTGATTCAGAGGGTATTTTGCAAAATGTATTTTGTCTTGCGTCCTGGCTTAAGTTTGGAAGCCACAAATGCAGAGAAATTCAATTGATAATATCATATGTCCTTGTATTCTGTTTCCCACACATCTTCTGATAAAAATGGTACTTCACGTGTCTGGCTAGACCTAGTGCATGCAACACAAAATGCAACCAAAACCAGTCCAGGAGACATCATACATCACTCAGCAGAGTCAACACATTTTTCACAATGTGGGAAACTGCTGATTTTGGGCTCTAGGTCATTTGCCACCAAGGAACATCTACCATACCCAGACATTTCTGAAAACTAGATCTGCTGGGGTGTCCAGGGAGGTGCCTCTTATATGCGTCTCACCAAGTTGTTTTACCCAGAAGTCCTCGCAAACCTCAAACCTGGCTAAAACAACAGTTTTCCTCACATTTCTGTGAGGGAAAGGTCTAGAATCTGTGGGAAGCCACACATTTTTTACCACCCAGTGTTCCCCTACATCTCCTAAAAAAGAATTATACCTCATTGGTCTGGGTGGGCCTACGCCTGTGACAGGAAAGGGCCAAAAACGCAACATGGACAGATCAAATTTGCCCTCTAAAAACCAACTCTTTTTACAATTTGGGTAGCTTTGGATTGTGGGCCGTAGCTCAGGTGGCATCAAGGGAAACGTACCAAACCTTCACATTTTTGAAAACTCAGCACTATGCACCTTCTAGGGCGGGGCACTTTTTTTATGCCATAATAGGACACCCCATCTTTCGCTTGTTTTGGTGCCATTTGATATCCCGGGAGTCCTGTGGGTTTGTGCCCCCCCCCCCAGGACGAATTGGGGTCCAACTCCTGTCTGTCGCTGGAGGTCATAAAGACTGGTTTGTCCCTTTTGGGTTGTGGGTATGGCCAGTGCCAGAGTGCAACACCCAGGCCCCTTTCTTTTGCTCCAAATGCCAAAATCCCTGGTGTCTAGTGGGCTTTCTACCCCCCACCCTCCGGGGCAGATTTCGGACAACCTCCCCAATTGGGAAAATACCTCCTACCAGCCCCCGGGGGCGTGAAAATACTTTTGCTTCTTAGGTGCGGGGTGTGGCTCGATGCCAGGGTAGGCCGCCCCACCCTTTTCTTTGTTTTGGCACCATTTTGAAATTGTTGGTGTCTAGTGGGCTTTCTGCCTCCCATGGGAAGATTGGGGGCCAACCCCCTGTCTGTCCCTGAGGGGCACAAAGACTAGTTTGTTCGTTTTTGCATCAGGGGTAGGGCCAATGCTAGAGAGCAACACCTGCACCCCCTGCTTTTGCACCAAATGCAAAATACCTGCTATCTAATGGTCTTTCTAACCCCAGGGGGCAGATTTGGAGCATTCTTCCCAATTGGGACAAACCTTCTATCTTCGCCCAGGGGCTGAAAGACACATTTGCTTTTCCTGGTGCGGGGGTGTGGCCAGAGTAAGCTGTCCCATTCTTTTTTTTTTTGGCTCCATTTTGAAATCCCTGGTGTCTAGTGGGTTTTTTATCCCCACCCAAGGGGCAAATGGAGGGGGATGTTCAAACCCCCTTTCTGCCCTAAGGGGGTGCAGAAAGATTGATTTGTCCCATTTGGGGTATGGGTATTGCAAATGCCAGAGTGCAAAGCCTGTAATCTTTTCATCACCAAAGAACGTGCAGGGCTTGCAATGTGGAGTCCTGCTTTGTCATAGAGTTGCCGTCGACGAGGGTCTGGTGTGGCGGGGGCCTGCTTTGGGGATGCGTTGTGCAGCAGAGCTTTCGATGAGGCTGCGGACTGCGGCATCAATATGAATTCCTTGCAACAGAAATGACCAGCAGCAGAGACAATGCATTGGTTCTGCTCGGATTTGTGCTAAGCATCAGAGGAGATGCTTCGGTTCTGCTTGGTCCACAGATGGGCTGGCAGAGCAACTTTGGGGTCCACTTCCAATGGTCCAGTACTGGGGTGACACCACTTGGCAGGGTAGGACTCACAGTTACAGAGTCCACCATGTGCTGGTTACAATAGAATAGCCATTGTTGTCACTTTGGTGGTCCTGGGTACAAGATGCAGGTCCAGTCCTTCTCACCCAGGCAAGAGGTCAGCAAAGGGCAGCAGATCAGCAGGGCAGTAGTCCTTCAGGTTAGCAGTCTAGCAGTGTGGCAGTCCTTTCAGTCCTTTCAGCAGGACAGCAGTCCTTCTTCCACAGGCCCAGAATTATACTGGAGAGCTTGTGTCTGGGGTCCAATATTTATACCTGGTGCCATCTTTGAAGTGGGAGAATCATGTAGAGGATTCCCTTTGAAGTACTCAGGTTTCGTGCCCCCCCTTCCTTGAATCCAGACTAACTACAGGGGATATGCTATCCTTTGTGTGAAGGCAGAACACAGCCTATTCTGGTGCAAGTGCGGCTGTGCCTAACTCCGCCCTCCCATCCTGCCAGTAATGGCCCAACCAGGCACACCTAAGCACTCTGTTGTGAGTGACTGTCTAGGAGGAATACACAAAGACCATCTGCCAACTACGCCTACATGTGACCCAAAGACAAGCTGAACGCACTCAATGACTAAGACAGGAAAATGCAACTTTCTAAAAGTGGAATTTTAAAAAACTGTAATTTGTTATACCTGTCAGCCTTAGAGGGGATCTTTTATTTTTTTTCCTGACCTCGTTTTTGCTGGCCTTTCTGCTGGTTTTTCTGCACACTTTACTACTGCTAACCAGTGCTAAAGTGCAGGCGCTCACTATTTAAAACGTGGTAATATTGGATTTTCTCCAATTGACAAATTTAATTTACTTGTTCCTAGTTAAATGGCACTACATGTGTCCAGGACCTGTAAATTAAATGCTACCAGTGGGCCTGCAACACTGATTGTGCCACCAACTTAAGTATGCCCTTTGAACCATGTCCCAGGCCTGCCATTGTAGTCTATGCGGTACAAAAGGGGGTGGGGGTGGGGGTGGTCTATGATCAGTTTTTAAACTGCCATTTGTACCTGGCAAAATAAACCATTTAAATGAAAAAGTGTTATGGGACTATAGAGCCTGAAACTACCTGTGTGCATTGCTTTGATTGTATTTAACATACAAAATTACTTTTAGGTTGCATCAACTGATTATGTTATCATATAATACCAGTTATTTTTTTAAAAAACAATCTGTTCCTTCAGGCATATGAGTAAGTTTTTGTTACCATTCCACTGCTGCACCCCATTCACAGCGCCATGAAACCGCTTGGTGTAAGTGTGCTATATAAATTATTTTGACATAACATAACATAACATAACAGTTCTCCTGTGCTTTTAAATATGCTTGCATTATGATTATTGCATCAACATAATCATTTTTACAATATTGAGACATTACATTGCATACATAATAAATTAAGGGCCAGATGTAGGTAACTAAATACCAGTCGGTAATGGCCGAAAATACCGAATTTCGGCGTTACCGACCGGTATTTGGTGTTTGAGATGTAGGGCCCCCAAAATCGTACGATTCGGTAAATTTACCGAATCGGTAAATTTACCGAATCGGAAAATTTACCGATTCGGAAATTTTACGGAATCGGAAAATTTACCGAATCGGAACATTTACCGATTCGGTAAAATTACAGAATCGGTAAAATTACCGATTCGGTAAATAAGAAATGGTAAAAATGACTTTTGAGATGTATTACAAGTTGCCGGAGCACTCTCATGCGAGTATACAGATTGTTAAGTAACAATTTACAATTATCAATTATCAAAAACCAATTTGAAGCCGGTCCAAACAGGAACTGAGCTCGGAGGAGGCGCACCCGCCGAACGCGCTGGAGAAGCCAACACACGGCTTCAAATCCGTTCATTATTGGAACCGAAACAGACATCCAAGAATTTCTGAAAAGATAGAGAAACAAGACTATAGATTGCTGCTGGACACACGAGAACCAGCTACTAGGTCACGGGCCCGGCTGGGTCGGAAGTATCACCAGCTAAGCGACCTTTTTGACGTGGATACGGCCTTCTAGCCCTGATGAATCGCGAAGGCGATGAAACACGTGTCGGCTGGCTGTAATCTCCATTAAAGACTCCAAGAATTACTCATCTTTGGATCTCTTGTTACTTCTGTCACAATTGGTTTTTGATAATTGTAAATTGTTACTTAACAATCTGTATACTCGCATGAGAGTGCTCCGGCAACTTGTAAAGCATTCAGTAGTAGTTGTTTCTACTCTAGTGAGTGGTTTAGGTTTGTCCACTCGCCGAATAGCACCTAGGATATTTATAATATACAGAATCATATGCGTACAAACTGGCAGTGCACCCATCCACAACTGAGTCAAAAACCTTCCCTTTTCTAGACTTTTGAGATGTAGGTAACCTCTAAAATACTGAATTTACATGAAATTCGGTATTTAAGAGTCTGTTTTTACCATGGATTCAAATCAGGTGGTAACCAGGAGCAGGCTATAAAAAAGGGCCTGAAACACAACTGTTTGACCAGAATGGCGGCATTCTATGTGATTGCGAGGCGGCTACGGCTCCAGGCAGAAGGAGAGAGGGTCTGGAGAAGGGAGGAGCAGGTCTACAGGCAGAGAATCACCCTATTCCAACTGACTGAGCCAGAGATCATACAAAGGTACAGGCTACACTCCCAAACTATTCTGGAGCTGATCAGGGACCTCCACCCACTTTTGGAGCACCCAACCCCAAGGGAGCACGCCATCGCACCCCATGTGCAGGTGCTGTGTAGCCTACACCTGCTTGCCTCTGGGAGTTACCAGAGTGTGGTTGCTGCGGTAGGTGGGGTGTCCCAGAGCTGCCTGTCATGTTTTTTTAGGAAATTCCTCGAGGCCATGATGCAGAGAATGCATAATTACATCAGCTTCCCTGCAACGCACGCAGAACAGCTCAGGACCAAGACAGAGTTTTATCAAATGGCACATTTCCCCAACATCATTGGCTGTAATGATTGCACCCACATACCAATATGTCCACCTGCGGCCACAGAGTACATTTATAGGAACAGGAAGTCTACCCACACCATAAATGTACAGGTAATCTGTGATGCAAAGTAATCATCACGGACATAGTTGCCAAGTTTCCTGGAAGTACCCACGACTCATACATCTTTTGAAACAGTAGAATATACCCACACCTGCCAGCGGGGAAATTTGGTGAAAGATACCTGCTAGGTAAATCACTGTGTGACACTCCCTTGATACATATTGCAGATATATGTGTATGTGTGGATGAGTAATGTCTTTTTCTGTTACTTATAGGGCATAGTGCGATTGTGACATATCACGCATCCCTGCAGCCATCTCCTTGTTGTCATCAACTAGTTCTCTGATGCCCTTCCCTATGTCTTCCATATTGTTGTTAGGTTCCTCATTTGGTGTTGGACAGACATGATGGCCTTTCCCAGCATCCTTTGGATTTTCACCATGCTCCCCTCCAGGCCACGGAACACACTGGGAGCCTCCACACGTGCAGCTACACTGCTTTCTCGGAGCCCTCGGCGTCTGGTACCAGTATGGGATACCTCTGCACTGGACTGCAGTGTGGCAGAGCTACCTTCCCCAGGCAAGGTGTGTGTGTCTTCCCCCTCCATGTCACCTGCTGATGACTCCATTTCCAATAGTGGGGCAACAACATGCCTCCTGCTCTGTTGTGATGCAGGTGTTGTCACACGCAGTGATGCAGGCATTTCTGGGGATGACAGTAACAGAGGGGATTGTGTACGTTCTGGGGATGCCTGCGACTCTGGAGCCATTTCTGAGTCTTGGGATGGTGGCTGTGTACTTGGTGCACCTGTGTCCTCTGATACATTCTGTGCACTTGGACCTGGCTCCTGACTCTCATCCCTCTCTGGTGCCGTGCCTTCAGTCTCCCGGGAACGCCTGCAAGATGTCTCACCTGTGGACATATGAGCGTACATTAGTTAAGCGCTACTGCCTCACAGCCACTACAATTAAATCATTTTCACTTGTACAATGCACATGTTGCCTGCGCTTCATTCTGTCTGGAATCATTTCCCCAACTTGGTGGTTGCTGTGCTGTATGACATGGTCTTTCATTTACTGACTACATGTCCCATAATGCATTGCTCCTGTATAGTGCTAGCTTTACTGGACTGGGGTTCACTTAGCCACATAGGGTAAAGGGAAGGATGATGATCTGGGGGGGATTGCTGTGCATGCATCTTACCTTTTCTGCTGGAAGCTCAGGCTGAGCTGTCTACATCTCCCAGTCCGCAGACGCTTTCAGGTTCTATGGTTGTGCCCACCATCTCCTCCAGGTCAGTAAGGGGGGGCCGGGGGGGGGGGGTGTTGGGTTCTTCCCTCCACCAGTTTTGCTTGCCTGCTTGTGGTGTTCTGCAATTTTTTTTTGTCAGGCTCCTGAGGTCGTACCACCTCTTTTTAAGGTCCTCTATATCTCTAGGAGTCACTCCAACTGCATTCACTTTTTCTTGAATGTCCAGCCAAATTTTCCTTTTGGCAGATTCAGCCACAGTGAGGGACTGTCTGCCAAACAGTTTTTGGTGCTCCTTCACCACCTCGTCAACAAGGACCTGCAGCTCGATGCTGCTGAATTTTAGTTTCCTCTTCCTCTCTGGCTGATCTTTGTCTGTGCTGCTTGCCATTTTTCAAATTTAAAAGTGCACAAAACTCTTTCTGCTGCTCAGGGACTCAGCTCAGCTCCAACTGCCTCTCCAGAAGCTTCTAATTAGTTGCAGCTGCCTGTGTAGCCACTTCCTGGAAGGGAGGGGGAGAGTGGTAGCACCTGATTGGCTGCCTGATTCAGTTTCACTTTTCTTTGCTTTCCGATTCGGTATTTACC
This sequence comes from Lissotriton vulgaris, assembly GCF_964263255.1. Classification (NCBI taxonomy): domain Eukaryota; kingdom Metazoa; phylum Chordata; class Amphibia; order Caudata; family Salamandridae; genus Lissotriton; species Lissotriton vulgaris. Next base: position 48,810,242 of record NC_141694.1, on the reverse strand, counting down.
GATTCAGTATTTACCGAATCGGTATTTACCGAATCGGTATTTCCAATTCATTCCTATGGGCCAAAAGGCCCTTAGGAATGAATGGGGGATACCGATTCAATAAATACCGATTCGGTAAATACCGAATGGCCGATTACGAATTTTACTGATTCGGTAAAAAATACCGAATTTTGACCTACATTGCATTTACCGACTCATAAATACCGAATCGGTAAAATTCGGTATTTAAGAGTCGGTAAATTGCAATTACCTACATCTGGCCCATAGTGTATATGGCTTTTAACACAATTACATCTCCATGCTTGTTAGCACAACATTATTTGTTAAGATAATGAACATTTTCCAACAATTCAGATGTCAATTCTTTTGAGGACTGTTGTTGCCTGCCCTATGCATTTTAGGACCCCATGTCCCTTCGTCAGAGGCCACTGGAAAACAAATAAATAAACCAAATCTCATACAATGTTAAAGCAAGGATGCTTAATCCAAAGTTGCCTGTGAGTGTCCAATGAAGAAACCTCCTACTCTTGACAAACCAATCATGCTGTGTGCTCTAGCCAATACCATAAATCTTGTAAGTTTCACCAACTGTAAGAACCTGATAGACCGATTGACCAAACTTATATCAAAACTTGAACATCACCCTTACAGTGAATTATATGTTACATGCCATCTCCATGCATATCAGTATGGCCTATTCCTCACGTCGTAACCTGTTTTGTGATGGAACTTCTGCCTATAATCGTTCTAGGTCTCATCAAATATGCCAGTCTGTTGTGTTTAAAACATAGCCCTACTCTGTAAACAAAGGAACCAAATGACTAGGCTACTTAATAAACAGAGTCGACCGTACCTCAGGCAGAGGTGGTGGCCTGGCCAATATTTATAAAGATAGATATAATTGTCGAACCCAACCAACCATGGCACCAGATTGCGAAAGCATGGCTTTCTCAGTAGAGTTTGTGCCAACAATCACCTTTTCTGGCCTGTTGATTTATCGCCCCCCAGGAGTCTTAGGTCAGTTTATCCCGAACCTCTCAAACATAGTCGCCAGCTCAGCACTGGTCTCGGCCAATTTCACGGTGTTGGGCGATTTCAACATTCATCTGGACGATCCTCCTAACCATGTAGCCAGCGGACTACTACAGACAAGTCAACTTCATGCTTCAACATCCTCCGCATGCTCAAAAAAACATTTCACTGGATCCCCACCGAAACCAGAAAGACAGTCACCCATGCACTGGTTACAAGTCGCCTGGACTACGGAAACACCCTATACGCCGGTATCACCGCAAAACTCCAGAAAAAACTACAACGCATCCAGAACGCATCAGCCAGAATCATACTGGACATCCCACGCAAAGACCATATCTCTAGCCACCTGAAAAACCTCCACTGGCTCCCCGTCAATAAGAGGATTACTTTCCGACTCCTAACCCACGCCCACAAAGCACTCTACGAACTTGGACCCGAATGCCTCAACACACGACTTTCCTTCTACACCCCCCCTCGCCAGCTTCGATCTTCCAACCAAGCCCTTGCTACCATTCCTTGCATCAATAAAACCACCATGGGAGGCAGATCCTTCTCCTACCTCGCAGCTAAAACCTGGAACTCACTCCCCACCCACCTACGTCTCACACAGAACCACCTAGCATTCAGAAAGCAACTTAAAACCTGGATATTCGACAAGTAACTCCCTTCCCCCCCTCAAGCGCCTTGAGACCCTCTGGGTATGTAGCGCGCTATATAAATTTCTGACTTGACTTGACTTGACTTGACTTACTTTCAACTTTCCAGGCGATCGATTTCAAACAAAAAGGGCTTTCTCCCCATGCACAATAAGGGCCATCTCCTTGATCATATCTTCAGCACTCCCCTGGACAGATCTCTGCCTAATCCCTTTAACCTGAGATACCACCACATCCCCGCCCACCCAGGAACCAACAACCGCCTAGGGTAGGAAGTGACCCAGACTTCCCTATAATAGTTGGAAGGAAGCATTGGAAGCCTCAAAACCTCCTAGGGTTTATAATCCTAATCTGGCCAGCAGTAACTATACCAGCTGGATTCAAGACTCCCTTGACGCAGTACTCCCCAAAGAATCTATTCAATATAAAAACAGGCAGAAACTTGCCCCATGGTTTTCCCCCAAACTGAGGGACTTAAACAATCATGTCGAAGACTAGAGAGGAGTTGGAGACAAAGCCTTTTACCAAGTAGGAAAGAGAAATACAGGAAAGCAATCAGACAGTATAAAACCGAGATCAAAACTGCCCAAGCACATTTCTATGAGATGAAAATTAACATAGCTGTAAATTCCTCCAAGGAAATCTTTCGCATAGCAAAATCACTTACCACTCCCCCTCAAAAAACCCCAGCACCAGATGGAGCGCTCACGCGTTGCAATAACCTAGCGATCTTCTTTCATCAAAAGATTCAAACAATCTACTCATCTTTCCCTACCACAATACCAAAGACAGGGGTAGTGACGACTAACAGCCCTACTCCACTACCCAATTGCACGTTAGAACAGTTCTGTCTCTTAAACACTGAATCACTGGACGGGGTAATTTCTAAAGTGACTTCAGGCTCCCCACTGGATCCTGCTCCTCCCCAATACCTTATTCCGGTTATCGATTCTATCCGCCCAGTTGTCCTGCATGTGCTAAACTCCTCGATCACCTCTGGCGTAGTTCCCACATCTTGGAACTGCGCAATGGTCAGGGCTCTCCGGAAGAAACCCAGGGGCATATTACCAAGAATAAGCAATAATTATCGCTAAGCTTGGTTAGCGGCTATAATTTTATCGCTGTGCTTCGCCTATTTTTATCGCTTAGACACCTTGCTATTATCAAGATATATTCATGCATTACCGAGCTAATGCTCTTAGCCATGTTATCCACCTACCATTGGGTAACATGGCTAAGAACTGCTCTGGGCAGGCGTTAGCTTTTGGAGATATTTGCGCTTAGCGCGAATATTTCCAAAAGTAGGTAATAGGAGATAGTGATGTTAGCGACTGTTTCCAGTCGCTAACATCTTGACACACCCACTTTGCATGTCATTAGCGATAATTATCGCTGACATGCAAAGTGGGCCCCAAGATGATCGCTATCTCCTACTAGCTGTTGCTAACTAGTGTTAGAGACAGCTAGGTAATAGGGCGATAAAATTATCGCCGCTTTAGCGGGAAAAATTCCAGCTAAAGCGGCGATAAGGCCCTTGGTAATATGCCCCCCAGTTTGGACCAGTCTAATCTGTCCAACTGCCGCCCAATTTCCCTTCTACCATGGCTGAGCAAACTGATCGAAAAACATATTAATAACATCCTGGTTGAGTATTTGGAATCCAACAACCTGTTGGATGCGTCTCAAACAAGTTTCCGTCCTCAGCTCGGGACGGAAACACCCCCGCTGGTGGTGACGGAAGAAGCAAGGAGGCTGATGGACCAGGGAGGAACGGCTGCCATCATCCTCTTGGACCTCAGCACTGTGTCCGATACAGTCAATCATACCATCTTGACCGACCGACTTAGAAACTTGGGAGTGTCGGGTGCGGCGCTGACCTGGTTCCTATCCTTCCTCAGCGACCGATCTTTTCAGGTCTTTGAGGGGGACGTGGTATCCTCCAAGGTATCTCTAAGCTATGGGGTTCCACAGGACTACGCCCTAAGCCCCACGCTTTTTAATATCTACATGAGTCCTCTGACGGGGTTTGTCCATCCATTTGGCATTAAGATCATCACCTATGCAGACGGCACTCAGCTAGTGGTATCCTTAAATCACACTGAGGGGTCGTCTTGCACCCTTGGCCCTTGCCTAAATGCAGTAGCCGAGTGAATGGAACTCTCATTCCTCAGACTCAATGGGGACAAGACAGAAATCATGATGCTGGGTAACCCCTTGTCCTCTGTACCCGCCCCCCTAAGACACAGATAAAAAGCCTCGCATGTGGCTCAACAGTTCTCTTAATTTCACCCACCAGGCAACCAAGCTCGCAGCCTCCTGCTATGGACTAATGAGAATGCTGCGTAAAATCATCCCTTTCCTCCCATTCCAGGCGAGAAGGATTATGATCCAGGCCCTTATACTCTCTCGCCTGGACTATGGGAATCCCTTATATCTTGGAGCCCCTCAGGGTACGATCAACAAACTACAAGTAATACAGAACTGTGCAACCCGTCTGCTCTTCCAGACTCCACACTGGCAATCTGCAAGACCCGCACTGAGTAAACTTCATTGGCTCCCGATTTCATCTTGGATACAATTTAAAGCCATGTGTCTGGCTCATAAAGCCATCTGGAAGACTGGCCCGGCTATCATGCACCCTCTGGTCACCTCCTATCTCCCCCACAGAACCTTGCTCTCAAGCTCTTTGTGCCTGGCCACCACCAAGAAGATCCGTAAAGCGAGATGGGGCGGACGCTCCTTCTCATATAAAGCCGCAATGATGTGGAACGCTCTCCCCCTAGTTCTCCGAGAGAACTACAACCTCCTGGCCTTCAGAAAGCTTTTAAAGACCCATCTATTTAGATCGCTTCCATAGTATAGCTGGTCTGACCTCTCTGCCATTCTAATAATCAGTGCTGCGAGACCTCAGAGTAGTCATGCGCTATAGAAATAGAATTTAATAATAATAAATAAGACTACCAATTTAACCAGAAAAATTCGCAAGTATTCCTGTCCCATCACAACACATTACTTAACTTTGTTGGTGTCTCGTATCCCAATATTCCTTTCTGTTTTCCACCCTGTGTGTGGAACGCATTGCTGTTATTCACAAGTGATGTTAAATCTGTGTTAATAAAATGACCCCTTTATTTTACCTAACGACTCAGCATTCACTTGATACAAAACATTGGCAGGGTTCGATAAGGAGTCAAGAGCACGTTAGACCGGTAACTAGACATAATATCGACTCCACAATATCGAATGGACAAAATATCGAGTTAAAAATATCGACAATAATAAAATATCGATATCAAAAATATCGTTGGTTAAAATATCGATTAAAATAATGATAAAAAAATATCGAGTACAAAAATATCGACTCAAAAAAATCGACAAGACAAAATATCGATAAATAGTCAAAGTAAAAAATATCGATAATATGTAGAAAAAAGGTTAAAAAAACAAAAAAAAATTATTAATAGTAATATAAATTGTAGTTAATGTTTAGGAGCGGGATGTTGGGTTAATAGGGGATAAGGGTGGGGAGTAATTTAAAATAAATAATTAATTAATATATGTTTGTAAATATTTGTAATTAATAATTAATTGGTAAAATAATTAATATTAATTAGTTAATTAATTAATATAATTTTGTACATATTTTTTATTAGTAATTAATTGGTAATTAATTAATATTAATTAGTTAATTACGTTAATTAGAGTAATTTTTTTATATATATAATATTTTGTTATTGTTAATTAATTAATTGGGAAAAAATAATATTAATTATTACATTAAATTAATTACAGCTAATGTGCTAATATATTTAATTTTTTGTTATTGTTAATTAATAATTAATTGGTAATTAAATAATAATAATTAATTTTGGGTAAAGGAGTATTTTTAGGGTTCAGGGTCAGTTTTGGGTTTTTGGTTAAAGGGTATTTTTAGGGTTCAGGGTCAGTTTTGGGTTTTTGGGTAAAGGGGTATTTTTAGGGTTCAGGGTCAGTTTTCAGTTATTGGGTAAAGGGGTATTTTTAGGGTTCAGGGTCAGTTTTCAGTTCTTGGGTAAAGGGGTATTTTTAGGGTTCAGGGTCAGTTTTCAGTTTTTGGGTAAAGGGGTATTTTTAGGGTTCAGGGTCAGTTTTCAGTTTTTGGGTAAAGGGGTATTTTTAGGGTTCAGGGTCAGTTTTCAGTTCTTGGGTAAAGGGGTATTTTTTGGGTTCAGGGTCAGTTTTCAGTTTTTGGGTAAAGGGGTATTTTTAGGGTTCAGGGTCAGTTTTGGGTTTTTGGGTAAAGGGGTATTTTTAGGGTTCAGGGTCAGTTTTCAGTTCTTGGGTAAAGGGGTATTTTTTGGGTTCTGGGTCAGTTTTCATTTTTTGGGTAAAGGGGTATTTTTAGGGTTCAGGGTCAGTTTTGTGTTTTTGGGTAAAGGGGTATTTTCAGGGTTCAGGGTCAGTTTTGGGTTTTTGGGTAAAGGGGTATTTTTAGGGTTCAGGGTCAGTTTTGGGTTTTTGGGGTACAGGGATATTTTTAGGGTTCAGGGTCAGTTTTGGGTCTTTGGGGTACAGGCGTACAGGGTAAATATAAAATAAATTTAAATTAAATCAATTAAATGAAATAAAAAAAAAATTACATTAAATTATTACGTTTTTAATTCATTTTAAAAGTATATGTATTAGTTTTAATTTTTTAATTATGTTTTAATGTTTTTATTTAATATTTGTAAAATGATATGTATTTGAAAATTATTTTGACATTATTAATAATACATTTAAAAAAACGATATTTTTAATTTCGAAATTTTTGTACTACGATATTAATTTTTCGATATTTATGTACTTACCTTTATGAAGATATGACTCCGATATTTTTGATTTCGATATTTTTGTGTCGATATTTTTGTATGTAGATATTCGGTCTGTCGATATTATGTCATACATTCAACATACTATTAGTATTAGGAATATAAAGTGCAAAAAAATAATATAAATATTAAAAATAATTGAATACATTTTTGTGACAAAAAGTTGCAAAATTTTCTGCAAAAAAATTAATTTAGTACTACTCTGCAAAAAATATATTAAAAATAAATGTAAATAAAATACTAAAAAATATATAATTATTTGACAAAATTTTATACAATAAGATTATACTAAAGTAGCAATTCTAATTTATACATGGTCAGTGTCCAGCACCTTTCCTGATATTAGTTTGACTGGAGTAGGAATAGTAAATAATAATTGGTCAGTGTCCAGCAACTTCCCTGATAATAGTTTGACTGGAGTAGGAATAGCAATTATTAATTGGTCAGTGTCCAGCACCTTCCTTGATATTAGCTTGACTGGAGTATGAATAGTAATTAATAATTGTTCTGTGTCCAGCACCTTCCCTGATATTAGCTAGACTGGAGTTGGAATAGTAATATAATTTTTTTCTGAGTCCAGCACCTTCCCTGATATTAGCTAGACTGGAGTTGGAATAGTAATTAATCATTGGTCAGTGTCCAGCACCTTCCCTGATATTAGCTTGACTGGAGTAGGAATAGTAAATAATTATTGGTCAGTGTCCAGCACCTTCCATGATATTAGCTTGACTGGAGTAGCAATAGTAAATAGTAATTGGTCAGTGTCCAGCACATTTGCATATAATTGTACATTACTGTGTTATTATATTACAAAATAATGCAAAATGGATGTTTTCACAAAACTTTATTAAATTTTTTTTAATTTTTTATGTGTACTACAATACAATCACAATCAAAAATAACATAACATTATTTTGAAATGTAGTATTCGCAGAATAACACATTATCATTTATGTACATGTTGTAAATTATCACACAAAATTATTTAACATTTTTTCAGTAAAAAAATTTTTTTTTCATCATTAACTTTGAGTAACAAGTATTTATATTGAATTAAATAAAAAAACAGTTTTTTTTCAGCTTCTTCCATTTATATTTAATAATGTTAATATTATATATTAATATTATTAAATATTTATTTTTTAAATGTACATTTTTATAAAGTAACATGACAATTATTATATTTGCTCAAGATATGGAAATACAAATTAAGACATTTTTTTAGTACATATTTCAGACAATGTTGTTTTTAAATGAAACATATAAATATATTATGTTGTAAACTTTATAACAGTATAGGGGAAGAATATGTTTAATAATAATATCTGGTATTGGCAAAAGATTATTTATGCAATTATATACTTTTATAATACTTAGAAATTATTATAAAACATTTTGTAATAATTAATAAAAATAATAACAAATATATTTATTATTATTATTATTAATTACTAAACATAATCATTTATCTCTTCTTTTCAGAAAAACATACATTCAGAGAAATAAAAATACATTATTTCAGGGCATTGTTTATAAATTAAATGGTTATAATTTTTATATTAATAACAATAAATAAGTTATATTATTTATTATTATTAATTATTACCATAAACAATTATAATGTTTAGTTATAAACAAACACAAAGTTATTCCAATAAATGTGCACAATAAGAAATTATTTACATATATTATTTCAAGTGTTACATAATTTTAATATTATTAATATAGAATAATTACTATATATTAATTATTATTAAATATATTTATATTTTTTAAACAGTTTAAATTATAATGAGTCTAGTGTATTAATTTGTTAAAATAACAATGTGTATGTATTATATTTTTTTACTATAACATTGTATTTTCTATGATACCTTTTCAAAAATGGTTTAAGGGGACTACTTTTTTACCGCGTAAGGTTATTGCGCTTCATTCAGGACTGGAGAAGCTCGCGGTTGGGAGTTGCTTCGCGTGGAGAGAGGTAAGGTTAATTTTACATACAATTTATAACTGAGTGGTAATGTTTGAGGGTATATTCGAACTGTGTAGTGTTTTTGTGTGTATGTATCAATTGTTTATGTAGCGTTTAGGTGAAATGTCGTCGTTATAGATGCGTCGTGTATGTTTTAGTTCTAGTGTTATTTTAAGTGTTAGGAAATGTCTTCTTACATGGTTAATGTTAATTGTGAGTTTATTTACAAATGTTATGGGCTATTTGTGGGTGGGTTTCGTTATGTATGTTTTTTTACAGGTTCCGGTTCCTCGCATGAAAACTACATGGAAGGAAGCGTGTTTTTTTCCGGAGAAACTAATGTATGACTTATTATGGTTATATTTTGACATGTATCTCCTATTTTTCGTGTTTGCCAGGAGCGGATTTTAAATTTTTTAAACATTTTTCGGGTTTTTGGAGGGTTTCGTATTGGATTGATACATTGATATGCGTGACCGTTTTTTAAAAGTTGTGTGTATATCACTTTAAATACTAAAGTGTCCACACTACTGTTTTCGGGATTTCCTGGAGCGTTTATTTCATTTTTACTTAATTTTCGGGTTTTTGAGGGTTTCCCATATTGGAATTGTCCTACATTGTAATGGATTGTATGGATTGTATTTTGCTTGATTACGTCTTTTTCATCTACAAAAATTGTAAGTATTTAAAGTACTTTTTTTATTGGGTGGGAAATGTCGATCTTTATGTAATGTGTATGTGTGATGTAATTATAAATATTGCATATTTGTTCAGAAATAATGTCCCAAATTTTGATAAGTTTGTTAAGCAAATATGTATTATTTATAATTGTTTAGAAATGTTTATGATTTTTATATTTACCATTATTGTAAGAAGACATTAGTATATTTTGTAGACATTTTTATAGTAGGCTTTTAGCTATTATTGACAGGTATTCTAATCCTCTTAGTTGTAGGATATAGTGTGACTTGACTTTGCAGTAGTCGGAACATTTGTTTAGTTTGTTTAGTTAGTTTTGGACCAATTTGGGTCACAGATTGTTCCATTCTTAGTTCTTGATAGCTTTGTTCTTTTTTCAAAGCTTCTAGTAGGTTATGGAATGTGGGTTTGGCTCTGCTTGTGGTAGCTTGGAAAGCATTATGCCACCCTTCTACACTGTTGTTTGTTTTAGCCTCTTGGTTTAAAGTACTAAGATAGACATTCCACCAAGGGATTTGTAATTTGGGTTGGCGTCGATGTCCAGATCTGTGCAACCTTCCCACCCAAGTATCTTCGAAATAGTCCAGTAATGGGGTTAGTTTATCTTCTTTCCTCTTGTAATATGTGCTGTCAATTAATAAATTATAGTGTTCCGCTACATCGGTAACAGGAACGTAGGCCAGTGCTATCATTTTTTTAATTTGATAGGCAAAGGTGCTATCTGTTGAGTATGGAATACTTAAAGTTGATTTCTGGAGATGTCTCCATATGCTCTGTTTGAAATGATAGTAGCAACCCTGGATTGCTGTGTGGGGAAATGTTTTCAAAATGCTATTAATCATAGCTAATTCGAAATCAATAATTATTTTTTGTGGAAAATAATTGTTGATTTCATTTTTGAGAACATTTAATATTTCTGTATAAGTGTTTTGCTGTTTGTTAGGTAGCAAACAGTAAATGAAAGGGATGTTATATTTATGGTATAAACCGTGGATGGAATATAGTTGATAAAAAGGTTTTGGGCATGGTTTAAATGTTCCATCCATCATCCATTGGGGACACTGTTGGATTTTTCTTAAATTACTTGCAGTTGCAAACATTATGATTCTGTTTGTACTGCTTTCATTGTCAAAAAGGATAAATTTGTCTTTATTGTGTGTGATGCACATTTCTGGTGAAATAATAATTTCCTCAAAAGTAGTTGGGTTGGGTTGCGGTAGTGAGTCTTTTAGTGCGTGCAATTGTGCGTTTAAGGGAGTCAATAGAGGGTAGTTGACCTGAAGCATGGGCTGGGACTTTTAACAGTTCTTCTTTAAGGATTTGTGTTGTTGGTTTATCACTTTGTGTGCTAGCAGTTTTTATACTTTCTAAAGCATCTCTTATTTCAATTTCTGTGACATTGGGGGGATGATTGTGTTCCCTGGTAAATAACACATTAGTTTCCTCAGTAGTAGCCCTCCCATAACATTTGTTTGAGTAATATTTGGTACATTTCCAGAAAACTTTTCTACCACTTTGTCTTTCCTGATTATAAACATAACCCATATAACATAACAGTAATTTATTTTTCTGTGACATAACAAATTCTGCACCTTCTGTCATTTTGTTTTACTTGTTCTAGGAAAGAGTAGAAAGAAACAAAATCAAAAAACATATATTTCACTTTGTGGTGCAAACATAATTAATGATGTATTTATACTTACAGTTACTAAAAGTAGTAATCACAAATGCAGAACTGTATTTTGAAGGATTTTCTTGTATGTATTTCTTTATTTACTGTTGGTATGAAAATATAGAAATGCTAAAATAATGTTTACACATAACAAATGTTTTTCCTAGGAAAAAACAGTTTTCTATTTTGCTTAGTAGTACATTTGATGTAAACATTACATATACTTACTTGTTTAAATAGTTGAGTTGTAGTATGTGGTGTAGTACATCAAGGTAGTAAAGTTCAGATCTGTAGAGAAGATAGAATAAATAAATGTAAATTATTATAAATAATATTTGGAACCGTTGGGAAATGGGAAATATTTAAAAGTATACTAACTTCTAAATAAGTAGTTTTGTTTGCTGTAGGTAGAATAGATGTATGATGTATTCAGAATATCTGTAGAGGAAATATAAAATATATAACATGGTGTTAAGAACATAGTTTTCGTTTTTTTCGGAAGTTTTAGACAAATTACAAGTATACTTACATTTTTTACAAGGGTAGTCTTGTCTTTTGGTATAGTTGATGTTGGATGTTTTTATTGGATCTGTAGGGAAGATGTAATATGCAAGATATGTTGTTTAGAAAATAGCATTTTTAATATTGGGTGTCTAATAACAAAAACATATATACTTACATGTTTAATTAGTGTAGTTTTATACATTTGTAGTGTTGAAATAGGAAAATCTCAGAATATCTGTGAATAAAATGTTTAAAATAAAGAATGAATCTTGTGAAATAGTGTTTAAAAACAGCAGTTGGTGTATAACAGAGCATTAATATATACTTACTATCTGATTTTCCAGGTGAAGAAATAGGAGCATGTATTAGGAATTTATTTGGAGTAGTTTCTATCAGAAATGTAGGAGGAGATAAAAATTAAATAAGTGCAAGAGTTAGGAGATATAAGTAAAATAGTACACTACTAATTTAGATTTCTAAATAATGCACTGTAACTTACTTGAATAATTAGCTAGTGAGCTGGATCTTTAAAGATGTTTGTTCAGGAACAAAATCTTCAGAGTGTTGGCATCTTCTTTCTTTAGAGTTAGCAGCAACAAATGGTAGAATGCATGTATCCCTTTTATAGTATGTGTATTTTGTGTGCTTTGATTTGATTGGTTGTAGGATGAAATGAAGCATTGTATAGGCTAGTTTGAAATTTTTTTTTGTTAGTTGGTGTGTTTGTTGATGTGAGAATGGTGGTATGTGGTGATTTCCGCATTAAAGCAGGTTAGTTGTTAAATAAAATAGATGTGTAAGTGAAAAAAAATAATGAAAATGTTAGTTAAATGTAAAGAATATTTTTAAAATGATAGAACGCATTTAATAGAATGTATAGCAAATGTAGATAAATAGGAATGTTATAAAAGTAACAGGTATTATATGTAAAATGTTTTTTGTATAGAGCAATGACTTTTATTGACGATTAATATGGTATTTTAGACATGAAAGGGTAAAAAAAAGAACTCGATATTTTTTTGGAAACTATATTTTAGTACTCTATATTGTAGTAGTCGATATTTTTGTAATGTTAGGGGTAATTTCATGAAAAACAATATATTTGTAGTCGATATTTATTAAGGCGATATTTATGTACTCGATATTCTAAAGAGTCGATATTTTTGACTCGATATTTTTGTAGTTGGTGTAATAAGTATAGAAAGTCGATATTTTTGTCGTCGATAATTTTTCAACGATATTTTAGCAAGTCGATAATGTGACCGTCGATAATATTTCAGTGATCCGTTAGACCATTACAGGTGCCCAGAAATAACACTCAATTATTGATGGCCCAGTCCGTACTTTGTTTTATAAAAGTAAGAGTACATTTATTAAACACACAATACTATGCACCAATTTACAAATATACATAAGCTGTTGGAATTACTTTGTGACACTGCATAACATCTCCAAGCCCTCCCACAGGGGATGCCCTTCTCCAGACATCCCCAACTCAACCGTTCATCACTTTGTGCATTTCTCAATACACCCCCCACTGCAGAGCAAAAGTTCCAGCCCAGGAGGTGATGAAATGCTGGCTGAGCCCTTGAGGGATTATTTCTTCCGAGTCCCCAGAGACTTGACCCCTCATGCTAGGTGAGTTGTTCTTCGAGCAGCTCGTGGAGCCTACCCCCGGCTGCTACTGCTGTTTTCCTTCTCGGGGCCTGTCCCACCTGGGCTCCAAGCATCTCCAGGCTTGTTGGGGGGCCTGGTCTCACCCAGACCCCCAGGTGGGTGCATCAGCTCAGGGAGCCCACCCCCGGCTGCTCCAGCTGGCTCCTGGTCCAGCCCGCACCCTCGTGTGTGGCTGCGGGTGCTAGCTCTGCTCTTCTGGTCTGCCCGCTCCGGCGGGAAGACCTGGAGACTCTCCTCGGTCCCACTGGAACCCGGGTGAGTGCGATGACACTCCCCCGCCTTCCTTCAGCCATGTTGGAGTGTGACGGCACTTCCCCAGCTTCACGGCACACACCGGCGTCGGGATCTCAGGCCTTAGGAGCATTCTTCGGGGAGTGCGACGGCACTCCCCCCTCCTCTGCCTTCACATCAGGCCCAGAGATGGGATCCCAGGCCCCTCGCTATCTTCACGGGGAGCGCGACGGCGCTCCCCTGTTTTGCTACCCCACATTGTGGAGGTCGTCATGGGGAGCGTGCCAGCGATCCCCCACTTCGGTATCGGTCTTCGGGCCCGGAGTTAAGATCCCGGGCCCCAGGAACATTCTTCACGGGAAGCGCAATGGCGTGCCCTGACTTATCTTCAGGCCAGCGGGTCCTCAGGGAGTGCAACAGCACTCTCCCTCCTCCATCATCACATCGGGCCCCTTGCTATCTTCACGGGCAGCGCAACAGCGCTTCAATGTTTTGCTTCTCCACATCGTCCAGAGTTGGGGTCCCAGGCCCCTACAGGCTTCCTTGCGGGGGAGCGCAGCGCTCCCCACCCGCCATATCGCCGGGGGGCTCGGGTGGGATCCTGGCTCCCTGCTTGGCCACCTTCACGGGGAGCATGACGGCGCTCCCCAGCTTTCCTTCACGTCGGGGGCAGCCACCGGAACCTGACACACCCTGGGGGCACATCATGGATGGCAGGGGAGCCCCACAAGCTTTGTCGTTGGTCCTTCCAGAGGTCAAAGGTCACCTAACTTCTGGGGGGCGTATCTCGGCCCCCATGCGACTGATCGTGTCCATTCCAGCCTTTTCTTGCTCTTGGTGGCGCTGTCCAGCCACTGGGAGCACTTTACTTCGCCCTCTGGGTCTACAAGGGGTGAACTCAGCAGGGAGCAGACTTCACTGGCTCGCTACGCCAGTCTTCCGCCTGGGTCTCTTCCTGGGCCTCTCTTGTTCCTGCGCAGAGGCCCAGGCTTCTGCTCACTGGTCCTGGCACCAAGCAGGGTCCTGGGCCAGTCTGGAGGTTCTTCATTCCAGCTACCCATAGAGCCAGGCTCCAGCACCAGTCTTCCTCAGCAGACCACACCCCAGAGAGAGCTCCATTCCTGTGCAAGTTCTTTTTAAGAATTGAGGAGGGGGTCGCAGGAAGTCTCTGTTTGCCTTATCACACAGCGACACATTACTTCTCTGCCCCTGCTCCCTTCTTCCTGCCCAAGCCTCTGGGTTGTTCAAAATGGCGTCGTCCAGGGATTTCATGCCACATGGTCTCTGAGAGGCCCTTCCCCCTGTGTTGCCTTCTCCCTTGTGTAGCTTGGTGCCTGGCACCAGGTGACAGCGGCTGATGGATTAGCCGGTATCTCCACCCATCTTCTCTTCTTGGGGAGGAGGCCTTCGCCCTTGGAAGGAAGGTCATTAATCCAGACTGCCAGGGTCAACCCCCAGCCAGACCCTAGTTATGGGCTGACTCAGAGAAATATGACATTTCTGGATGGCCCAAAAACAATACAAATATGACTTTGGACTCTGTTGAATA